>NW_027526295.1:56748792-57348792 GCF_048455015.1 Haemaphysalis longicornis | reverse complement strand
GGCAGTCCGCCGTGCCTGTGAGGTGGGGTCCCTCACAGACTATGCATTTCGGGGAACATGGGTGCCCATCCGGAGCATTTGCCATGCCGCAAGCGGCACAGCGGGTGACCAGTGATTGCTGCGGACAGACGTCCTTGCGATGTCCAGGTTGCCAGCAGCTGGAACACGCTTCAGTTTTCCGTCTTCGAGGCTTGCAACGGTAGGTGGCAGCTCGGTACCTCACCCAGTAGGGGACGCGAGGTCCATCAAAGAGAATTTGAACCATGTTGGACGTTCCGAGGCGCCTGACGTCCAGAATTTCAGCTCAGGGTTGTAACCAAGTACACTGTGGGAGATTTGCTCAGCACTGTCCGTTTCCGGTACATTAAAGATTATTCCGAGCGAGGTGTTTGAGGGTGCCGGCACATGGGTTGACAGTTCGTATACGCGTTCTTTCACGAGCAGCTGGTTGAGTGCGACGTACTGGGTTGCTCGCTTTTCGCAGGGTGTGCTCACCACGATGAAGTTGGCCTTGCTATTAATCCGTACCTGGTCTTGGCTGTTGGCTTCGATACCGGCTTGGGTCTGTATAGCATCCGCCAGCGCTGCCACCGGTATTGTAGCCAGGGCCAGGCCACCACGCGGACGCATTACCACTTTGATGTCCGTCGGTGGTAGCGGTTCTAGCGGTACTATTCGCCTGTGGGGCTTCTTCTGAGTCGAGGCTTTCCTTAGATGGATGTCTTGCGGGGTCATCGTACTTGCCTGTATCGAGGCATTGGTGTCGGCGTGGAAAGCTTGCTGCTGCCGACGTATGTGTTTCCATCCCGGCAGCAACAACTGGTCTGGAGAGATGGGGTCTCCTTCTACTTCGCTCTCCATCGCGGTGAGATTACTGATGGTGCCACGTGGTTACGGCAGAAAGGTGCAACTGCTGCGGCGCCCGGCCTGCGCCGAGCTCGAGCGAGGCCTAGGTTAGGCTTAGCTCTGGTGGCGGCGTGGTCGGCACTTCGAACGTCCGTTGAGTAGAACAGTTCACAGATGAGGCACGAAACGACTATCCACGATGTTCGGGTAGATCCTAGGCACCACTGTCGACAAAGGCGGTGGCGGAATTCCGTCGCATTTCCACAAAAGAGAAAATTTTCCCGGAGCCGACGTCGAGTGCGTTCGCACAGCGTGGCCCCCTAGCGGCCGTTTCCCCAGGACACGGAGGAAACTCTCCTCTTCTGTTTAGAAGATACGGCCCGAACGTGGTTTGAAAACCATGAAAGCTCCCTAACCGACTGCACCCTCTTTAAGAGGATTTCCTCAAAACATTCTTGGAAACCCGCACACAACACCCCAACGAAGGGGTCATGATCTTCGTTGAGGAGATGAAACAACTATTTCGCCGCGCAGACCCCGAAATGGCGGAAGAAAAGAAGTTACGCTTCTTGATGCGCGCTGTGAAGGAGGAGCTGTTTGCTGGACGTGTCCGCAACCCGCACAAAACCATCGCTGAATTCGTGAGCGAAGCCAGCACGATTGAGAATGCTCTCGAAATGCGTGCTAGGCAGTATGACCGGAACGTCGTTGGTGCGTCCAATGTGAACTACGTCGACAACTTGCGGATTCTGGCTGATAACCAGTAGTGAGCGAGGAGCTGCGAAAACTTTTCCCGACTACACCGCAACCTCAAGTCGCTTGCCTAACTGACGTGATCCGGGAAGAAGTTCAAAATGCTTTGGGAACTTCTGTGCCATCCGAAGTCCACTGCATGGCCCAAGCTATGACGTACTCCACGGCTGTTCATGGACCCCGCGTTGCTCCAACACGTAGTCAAGAGGCGCCACTTTTGACCGCCCGACCCCCTGTAGTACGAAATCAGACACCGAGGAAGGCTGACGTATGGCGAACACCGGATAATTGTCCTCTGTGCTACCACTGCGGAGGTTATGCAAGGAATCTTGCGCTACAGCAACATGGATCACAGAAGAACGACTGCGTACCACCACCGAACAAACGGACTTACGGAACGTCTGAACAAGACGATGGCGGATATGCTGTCTATGAACGTCGACGTTGAACATAAGACTTGGGACGAAGTCCTCCCGTGTGTCACGTTTGCGTACAACACAGCGACCCAGGAAACTACGCAGATGACACCGGTCGAGTTTGTCCACGGAAGACGGCCGAATACGATGCTCGACGCCATGCTTTCACATAGAAGACGACGACCTCAACGCCGAGGTCCAAGGATATCTTCAACGTGCGGAGGAGACCCACCAGCTCGCTCGAGTTCGTATAACGGACCAGCAGTTGGTGGATGGCGAACGCTACAATCTCTGTGGTCGAGACGCCGAGTACCATCCTGGGGATCGTGTGTGGGTTTGGACTTCCATCCGACGACGCGGAAAGAGTGAGAAACTTCTGCGACGGTATTTCGGACCCTACCAGATTCTACGACGTGTTGGCCAACTTACCTACGAAGTGATCCTCGATGGTGACTCCGGCACATCACGACGACGTACGCGGCCCGAAATCGTCCACGTGGTTTGATTAAAACCTTTCTACGGACGATGACGAACTTTTATTTTTATTTTCGAACTGTCGCTTATGTTAGCATAGGGTCGATGCACTCTTAGAGGGGGGTAATGCCGCGAACCATGTATTGCGTTTGTTTATTTATGTTTTGCTTTTACCGCCCGGCTTCGCCGGTCTGTGTTGTCTCAGTGCCAAGGGAAGCGCGTGTTCCATTCTTTCTTTCTGTGCCTCATGTGTTATCTGTTCAGATACGGAGAGCATTGCGATCTAACGTGAACAGCCCGCAATATTCTTCTTCGATCTACAATGTTCTCGATGCAAATCTACGGTTCGAGAACCACCCGCGCCGAAACATAAAAAGCCTGCTGAGCAGACGCCGGGGTATTCGACTCGCCGTAGCTCGCATGCGTACGTCACTTTGTTGACTTCTGCTTCGCTGCCTCTGTATTCTATGAGTTGTTAGGGGAGCACAAGTTCGCTCCAATAAACGTGTTTTCCTCGAAGACAACCGCGTCGTCTTTGGCCACGTATATATATATATATATATATATATATATATATATATATATATATATATATATATACACAGAAAGACAGGTCAGCAGTCTAGAACGCCAAAGGAGGCATAGGGGTGTGGCTGGGCACTTTTCTTTTTCACTACGGTTAATTAAGTAAACAGTAAAAGGCGTGGGTTCGGTCCCCACTCTGGGCGCGTGTTTTTCTTTCTTTCTTTCTTCTGTATAATTCAAAAAAATGTTTACCTAATTAACCGTAGTGAAAAAGAAAAGAGCCCAGCCACACCCCTATGCCTCCTTTGGCGTTGTAGACTGCTGACCTGTCTTTCTGTATTTCCTCAACGAGCCCCTCATTTCCTTACTATATTATTCTGCGAAAGCCTAGCGAGGGTCTCGGTTCTGGCAGCCTTGATGCCTAGGTAGCATAAGAGGGCTTCCCGCCAGTAACCCGCTCATGACAGGCTGTAGACGTTCGAGTCACGCCCCGGGGGTTGAAAAGAAGGTCCCCTTCTCCCCGTGTAGTCAGAGTGGCGCTGGCTACCACCCTCAAGCGTCAGATACACTTCTAGTAAATATAAATAGTCCAGAAACTGAAGGAGAACACAGTCGCCCAGATAGCCGAATTGGTAAGGCATTCGACATGTAATCGAAAGGCGTGGGTTCGGTCCCCACTCTGGGCGCGTGTTTTTCTTTCTTTCTTTCTTCTGTATAATTAAAAATGTTTACTTAATTAACCGTAGTGAAAAAGAAAAGAGCCCAGCCACACCCCTATGCCTCCTTTGGCGTTGTAGACTGCTGACCTGTCTTTCTGTATTTCCTCAACGAGCCCCTCATTTCCTTACTATATATATATACAGATATATAGCGATTCAGAATAGGAAATGAGGGGCACGTTGAAAATAACATAAAAATAAGTGTTGGCAGTTAAGAAAACCTCGGAAAGCAAAAGGGAGGATGTGGTAGGTCATTGAAACAGATAAAAAATTTGGAAAGAAAGAAAGAAAGTGGAGAAAGAATGCGCGCCAGGTGGGATCCGAACCCACGACCTCCAGAATACCGTCTGGTGTGACAACCACTACGCTACCGGCGGGGCTATTCTTCCCTACACTTTCTGGCGTATTTCAAAAGCACGCTTCCAAGAAAAGCGACCGACCTATGCAATTTAGAATCCACTACCATACCTGAACTTCAAACCCTCTGACAACGTTCCACGCTCCTTGTCATGCTGCTGATTGACAAAGAAGGACCAGCCACCGGAAAATCAGTGTTCATTATTGTGAAGGCTATTGAGAGCCTCGTCACCCTAAACAACACTAATGTCTACTACCCGCGACATTCTCCCTAAAGCCATCAACAACAGTGTATCTCACAGCTTAGGCAATGTAGCACCAACAACCTCCATAACCTCCACATCACAATTTCACCTCACCGAACGCTTAGTTCATCTCAAGGTGTCATACAGGAGCTAGGAGTACTCAAGGAAACGGTAAGCGATCTCCAAAAGAGGATGTGTGGAGAAGAGTTCACAGCAGTATGATGCATCATTGTCAGAAGGCAAGGCAAGGATATTAAGGCCAATCACGTCACAGCAATCCCTTTAATTTTTCTTTTCTTGCTCCTCAACCTCTACTCCCTGTAGCTTGAATACCCTTTCTTTTTCTTTAAATCCCTCGTTACACACTTCGCATGCGTGGGGTAGCCAACCGGACTGTAACCTGGTTAACCTCCCTGCCTTTCATGCACTGTATTATCCTTTCTCTTTGCAGCAACCCGAATTCATTGTCGATGGCATTCTGTGCTGTTCAATTGTAACCTATATTCGAAACCCACGAAGCTGTTTCGAAGCCATCTGTGTGGACACGATACTAACAGTCGTAAAAAACTAACCTGTGGGAAGTTTGCCCATAGAAACTGAGCATCCCACTGAAAACTATATTGTAACATACTTACGCGCGACAACTGTAACGGAAGCCACCAAACCAACTCATAATCTAACGGCCCGTATATGCAAGAAAAACAGAAATTGACCTGAAGGATACAAATAAAGTCTCAGCTTTCCAGAAGCACGGAAAAAGTTGCGCCAGTTCTCCTCCGCAAGCAACGCGGACGCAGCGTGCGGGGAGATGCGGGGCGAAAGTGAGGGAGCGTGTGGTATCTGCAACCACACAGTACAGTAAAGCTGACTTTGTTTCGCCCCAAACATCCACCGGCCTGCACTAGGTAGCCCTTGTGGCAAAGCGTGAGGCTGTGGCGACCACCCCAAGCTAGGAACGCCTGTTCGGCCTCCTTGCGGTCCTCCTATTGCCTCCAGTAATGCTGAGAATGCGGCGGATATGAGCACGGGGGTACTGGTACTGACTTCAACGCCTGTCGCACCACCGCTGCGCCTCTGGTGCCTGTGGCCGGCCAGAGCGACACTCCTATCGATGCGTGCCCAAAACGAGCGCATCTCTCTGTTGGTCCTCGGGCACCTGGTGAGGCCATGGACGTCACGCCTTTTCCAATGGCACGCCAGGTGCCTACAATCAGTGGCCCTCTCTTAAGCGACAGGACAGGAAAGTACATCGCCAACACTGAAATCTCCGCAGCGTAATAAATAACGCTAAAAAGGGTCACTTACACATACGGTTCCCGCAGGCAAAATTTATGAACTCAGGATAATTCCATGGAACTGCGGAGCCTCCTGTGAAGTCTTGACAGTGGACACAAAATCATAGTTATCCACCACGTATTTAAATTCAACCTATATTCAACACATTTAAATTGAACTCAAACACACTTTTTAAGTTAGTAATGTATATTTAGAAAATATAAAGACACTGGTGCCCATTCTTGGGTGGTGTGGTAACAGCACAAAAAGCATTATCAAGTCTGTGTCTTTCCTTCTTGCCCGCATTGAAGGTGTTTTGTTTCTGTCAGGGAAATTTAGTGTGAGCAACAAGTGGTAGATCATGTAACTTTCTTTATTTCATCCTGCCATTTTCCCCATCATTATACTATAGAACCACGGAATACTTCGCATTCTTCCTCACCGGCTCATCATCCTTTTCGCTTGTGCCTCATCACGTTCCGGCTGCTTACGGAATAAACGGGTGGTCGGCTGTCCGACTCCCGTTTCTCTTACGGTTGGTAAGTGAAAGCTGCTGCAAGGGGACAGCGCATCGGTGTAACGAGGCGACCAGGAAGCGGACAGCGACGCGTAGCGCCTTGAACATCCTTTACCGTCAAGGACGAAGACGAGTTGCGTGGAGGCAGGGTACGAGCTACCTCACGTCCGCTTTGTCAATACTTGTCAAAGATCGCTTGCATGTTGCATGGTTAAAGCAGCCTTCGCCCTACCACCACGCAACATCTTTTGGGGGGCCGGTAACTGTTGGTTTGTGCCCCATGTTTTTAAATTAAATAGCTCAAGTTCAATGTGTTTTTCCTTAAAATGGCTGAAATACTTATAATAATAGGGGCAAAATGCTCAAAACACTCGTTGGGGCCCACGCCACAGCCATGTGCAAAGTCGTTTAGTACAAAATTTTCTTCTAGCGCCTGAATCCTGTCTATGTGACCCAAAATAACCGACATATTACAACACTTCACAAAGCACCTACTCACAAATAGACGTGGGAATTGGTTCTGCAGTTATGTATCTACCTGATGAATGGGGAGTGGATGGGAACTCTTACAGAGGGGAGCACTCCCTATCAATCTTAATTCGCGAAGAAAAAGACGCGTGCAGTTCTTTTCACAAAAAAGAACTTTTGGAAACCGGTCTGGATTCCAAAACTGAAAGAAAATCGTGTGTTTCCCACAAACGTTCAGGCCGGGCCAGCATTGCCCAAGCATGTACCTCAGGCAAAGACGAAATCCTTGATACTGCCAAGAACTCGTTTACACAGAGGGTGCAGTGCCACGCCCAGCACGAGGACACGTTTCTTGAATGAAGAAGGCTAATGTCTACGACATGCTCAAAACAAAGCATGAGGTAACCTTAGAAGTTACCCAACTGCTCTCAACCTTAATGCTTAAACGTACCAATGCGGAAGCACGAAATGCAGCGTTTAATACAAAGTTTTGTCTTAAAGAGGGAGACTGACAGTTGAAGGCAAATGCCCCGTCTCAGCCCTCACTTTTAACGACGATAGAGTTTCTTGGGCTACTTAAACGCAGAAATTTTGGTGTATCTGTACTTCTAGCTGTCTGTCCGTCTGTCTGTCTGTGACTCGATTCAGCCACCCGGCCAAACTGAAACGAATGCTGCGCAACAGTCTTATATACTCACCGCCAAATCTAAACGTCTAGCCCGGTGTCAGTGTTCACACTTGTCAACATTGCTGAACAAGAACAAGATATTACGCAAATGTAAGCAGCAAATCAAAACGTAAGTGATATTTACAGTGTTCCGTAATTACAAATTTTATGGATGCTTGGTTTCTGCGATAGAGAATGAAATACTATATCAACGCCAGAAAACCGTCACCTGCTGTTGCCAGCACTACCTCCTGGCCACATTTCTGAAATCAAACAGCAATAGCAACGAAAGGTTCCACTAGGTGGGATCTACGTTTGCTTGGAATGCTCGACGAGTAGGGCAACGTGGTCCTATAAACATTGTAGTAGGGGCCCTCAATTCACGCGCGTCTCCGCCATACTGCAGCGCTGGCATCGAGACACCCGACTGGGAGCAGTGGAACGCCGTAAATATAAATTCACTTGAACGAATCTTTAGCGTGTTATCTTGGGAGGAACGAGGAGGGAAAGGAACAGCATGAGATGTGAACGGAAAAAGAAGGGAGGCCTTTACTAGGCAGGGGAGCGAGTCGGCTATCGTCTTCTGGCGACATTTGCAACAAAAGCAGCAGATACGGGGCCACCTTTTCATGCTTGGGATTCCCCTAAGCAAGTGGTGTGCTTTAAAATAACCAGTAAGTATATATCACGAATAGGCCATTGTGGGTAATATGTCCTCCATCTTCTTGCTGCGAAATGGATATGTCAAGCGTACGTAGACAAACCAAAGTGTAAAGGGGAGCTAGTCCTGTGTGATGGGGAAGCATACATACTCACCACTGCCTAGGGTTGCACAGAATGGTCAATTGCTGCCTGCGCATTGCACTTACGTTGCGCATGCCAGTAGCGCCATTCAGCGGCAGCCAAGATGTCTGTCTTCGTTGCCGCTGGATGGCGCAACTCATCCATACTTGGGGCGGCTTACCGCTTTTCGATGAAGCGTGTGAGCTACGCGCGACCGGGTGGTTCGACGCCAGCATTCGCGGTGCCTCAAAAGGATGCTATGTTTGTCCTTAAGAAATCGTCAATACGTATCTCGGGTCTGATGAAGCAACGTTTTGCTTAAGGCGCCGTCACACTAGGCCGACTCGATGGCGGCGACGGCGCGATTGCGATGGCGACGCCGACGAGTCGCCAAACCATCGTCCAACTGCCGAGTTGCCCGATCGCGTTGTCATACTACGCCGACGGCGACACAAACACGTCGGCCGATGGAAAGTCCGCGTAGTGTGACTGGCTCGCCGACCGAAGACGCCAACAAAACCAGCCGCCCGACCAGTCACCCGACGGGTCGTCGGGAATCGATCGAGAAGCGAGAACTGCTCCCCGACAACATTCTTGCCGCAATGCATGCGGCTCTATTTCGATAGTTTCTGGAGTGTAATAAACTCAGAAGGGTCCATTAAGCCCATAAAACTCAACACTAGCGCTAATGCAATATCTATTTTCTCTTTCCACGCTTCAGCCGTGCTCTTCGGCGACGCTGCTACCCCGGAGCTGCAAACTGCACATGCCTGTGCTATTGGCTCGCCTGTAGAAAATAAAAGGTCAGTGTCGTGCAAAACAAAGGTTACGTAGGGTAATTTGGGTAAGAAGGGATCAATATCGGCCAAGGTGTTTAACGTAAAACGTAAAAATAAAGTACGGCAAGCACTATCCCCGCAGTGGAAAATCACAGTCGCAGCCGGGCACATACATTTTTGCGAGCGCTTTCGCGAAGGAGCGGAGTTGATGCCGATAAGCTATTGTGGGAGCTTTGGGGAACCTTGCTCTGCAAGCGCTGCTATAAAAGAAATTTTAGTTTACCAGCCAGGAATGCTGTAAGCCAGCTAGTAAACACTGACGTATGACCCGGAAAGATGCGCGTCCATGTAGTAGCCAGGCTATAACCGAACTATCGGGGCTGCTGCAAGTAGTTTTTGAAGGCAGTTTACAGAGGGGCATTCCGCCACCGTCTTTTTATCGAGCGCACATGGTCCTCATACCAAAGAGCAAAGAGCTAGAACAACTGATAACGGTGACGGGGTACCCCCCCTTAAATTATTGAACATCGATTATAAGGGGCTAATTAAAGTTTTGGCTAAACGATTTCAGTCGGTAGTTCAAGAGTTGGTAGGCCCACACCAAACGTGTGGCATAAAAGGAAGAAGTATTTACACGAACATTCACACAGCCCGGAGCGTTCTTGAGTGTTGCGATGCTGACGACCAGAATGTGGCAATTTTACAAATCGATATAAAAAAGCGTTTGACAAAGTTATCCACAACATTGTTTTTTCTGTTTTGGAATACGTGAAATTGGGGTCGGTAATAACAGGAGGAATCAGAGTGGCGTATAACCATTGCACAACGAATCTGATGTGCTCAAACGCGTCAAGAAAATGATCATACCCGCAGGAGTGAAAACATTCTTTTTTAAATTGCACACTGAGACCTTACCAGTCCTAACGTGGCTTGACGAGAAGGGGTTGTTTTGTCCTTGGGGCAAAGATTGTGGGCTGTGTAAAAAGCCAGAAAGCGTGGAACATGTTTTTGTCGATTGTTGGGACGCCGTCTTCTTCTGGGACGTCCTCCAGAGGACTCTAAAAAAGGACCTCCCTCTGACACCGAAAGGCATACGTTTTCTTGAAGTTGAATGTGATGAGGCTCCTTACGATGTATTCTTCCTCCGCGGCCTCCATGCTATATGCCGTAGCAGAATGGCAGTCAGAAACAGTGATGAGACTGCCAGGCCAGTGCATTCTTACTTTGCAGAAAATGTTAGCAAACTGAAGGAAGTGTACGCCAACCATGAATTTGACAATGAGGTGTTGTCGCTTATGAGTGCATTAAGCGTAATTAAAGACCACAAATATTAACTACCAACTAAAGGTTCAGCAGCGTTGTTGTGCACCTAAAGTGTTTTGGGGTGTGTAAGACCAAACCAGGCTCAGAAAGAAAATGTGAGAGTAAGGGTTGTGTACGACTGTTACTACACGCAGTTGTGAAAACAAGGACAAGGCCAAGCCGGAGTCGCGGTTGGCCGCCTTATGCATTCTATGTTTTGTACCAGGCTTCGTTGTTGGTACCTTCTTTTGTCTGTACCGTGTGTGCTTATTTCTAAATGACCTGCAATAAAGAGAAAAAAAGTGCGGTGGCGCTGTGGTCTCGCGCGTAGCGCCCGCGCACTCAACGTTGCGGGTTCAATTCCCGGCAGGGTCAGCTCTTTTTTTAGCGGTTTTTGTGAAGGGCATGGTTTGCGTATCCATTTTGTGAATCATTTTCTGCGTGATTTTGAGAAGCAAGTACCTTTGTAAAGAAAAATTTCCTTCGAAACAGCGAGTGCCGTCTGAAGCAACAATTAATTTCCATTTCCTTCCTCCGTGTTTCTCCAAAATGCGGTACCATGGTGCAATGTAAGGTTTTCTCGATTAGATGAGGTTAAATTTCCGCCGACGTATGCACTCCATTATATGCATCTTTTACGTGCTACACAGGCCGGGGGTTCATTCATAACATCAGTATTATTACTTCCGCGGCAGCAGCGAACAGAGCTCTTTTTCTTATTTGTCCGTGATCTAACCAGTTGAGGAGTACACACAGTACAAGCAGCGCACACGCCAGTCCGCATGAACGGCTTCAGTCGCAGCTGCGGCGACACGATACTTCAAGTTTGACTAGAGAACGAAAGAGATACCCGGATTAGAGGAGAGGCGGGGGAGTGGCTCGTCGCGCGTTCGACGGCGTGTGTGACAAGTGCGTCGACCGACATCGCGAAGACACCGACGCCCCGCCGATTTCTCGCCGACGCAGACGGTTGTCCAACGGTAGGCGTCGGCGCAATGTGACATGGCCGCAGACAGCGCGCCGACACGGTGTTGGCCAACCGCGCCTTTAGTGTCCCGAACCGGTACGGACCTTTTCGGAAAGGTACGGACCGGATCGGTACGGAACACAATTTGACCGAATCGGAACACAATTTGCTCAACACTGCCTTACGGACGGGAATCAAAGCAGCCCTGGGACTTCCCCCGTACACCTCTACACAACGTCTCGTTCAATTGGGTGTCCACAACACGATAGAGGAAATTATTGAGCCACAACGAACTGGTCAGCTTATCCGCCTTAGCACCACCCGCACCGGTCGCCACGTGCTCGCCAGCCTGGGATACCCCTAGCTGTCGTCACCTCTCCCACCAAACCCTGTGGCTCTAGCCCCTGTCCTTCGTGCACGTTTACAAGTTGCACCGCTTCCCAAGAACATGCACGCGGAAACCAACCAGGGCCGACGCCGCGCCCGAGCCGAAGCGCTAGCCCGCCGGCACGGCCAGGACCCACATGTGATTTACACCGACGCAGCCAGTTATCCAGCCAACCCGAACGCTAAAGTGGCTGGCAATGCGCAAACAACTTGCTCTGTACGCACCGATTCCATCAGGGTGGCCGAGGAAACAGCCATAGCATTGGCTGTGTCCCCCATCACCACCGCCCGACTCGCGGAAGCTGACGACGACGATACCTGGGGAATGATAACAGACTCGCAAGCCGCCTGCCGGGCATATTCTTCTGGAATCCTCTCCATTCAAGCAAACAACGTTCTTCGACACTCCGATTTATCTAAGCTTCCCTTCATTCGTATCGTTTGGACCCCTGGCCATGCCTTCCTTCCTCGAAATGAGCACGCACACGCACTGGCCCGAGAAATGACCCACCGGGCGTCAGAGGAAGCGGACAGACAGATCCAGGGTGGCTCCAAGACATCAGCTTCCATCATCCCATCCCACGAACCTCTCATCGATACACTCACACTCGCCTACTACCGCACACAAAGAAAAACACTACCTCCACCCCATCACTCCCTATCCCGCGCCGACGCCACGTCATGCACGTCATGGCGGCAGCTCCAAACACACACGTTCCCAAACTTACACCACAAACACCTCTTCCACCCCACCCAATACGCTGGCAACTGCCCGACTTGCCAGAGCCCCACTCCCACCCTCTACCATTCTGTATGGGAGTGTCCGCGTCCACCAGATGGGTTCACCCCTATACGCATCCCCACCCTCTCTTCTTGGGAGGCTGCTCTGTCCAGCACTGCCCCGCAAGACCAACAACGGCTGATCGAGAGGCCCGCCGGATAGCGTCCGCCATTGGAGTCCTGGACTGAGGACCCAACTCATAGAGGCTGCTCTTCGGCTAACAGATGTTCAATAAATGTTTTCACCGCCACCTTCCCAACATGCGCCCGCGGAATGTAAAACAACTCCGCGTCATTAGCGCTTCCTCTTCGTTGCGTTTGGCAGCCGCACGTACTTTGGGAACAGGCGCAAGCACACCGCCTGCGTAACTTCCCAGAGCACATTGCTTACCGTGGGCTGCGAAACGTTGACGAGGTCGCAACGAACGTCAAAAGAAGTTCCACATGCGAGAAAGTAGGTGTTAGTGCGATGAAAAATTGAGCTGGGTATCATTATCAGCGCTCATTTAAAAGCGGCGATCAGATATCTGCCGCGATGCTAACACTACGCTGACCGGCGCGGAGGTTCCTTGATCGGACCTGTCATCGAGGCGCGTGCTGCGCCGAGCGGCCGAAAGATGGCGCTACCTGCGTGGAAGCATCGAAACAGGCTACGGCAGATGTCTTGGTCACCGATCGCTCAAACGGCAATTATAGCTGAAATAAACTTTCACATCTGAGAAAGGGGATGATAGTGTGGTGAAAAGTTGCGTTAGGGATTGTCATTCGCAGTTGCACAGATAGCGGCGATCAAATACCCGCCCCGATGCTAAGCCTAAAGTTCCCAACACCGGCGCCGACCCGGCAACGCAAGCTGGTTGTGGGCTGTAGGGGACTCGCCGCACGCGAGCGCGTTGCGTTTGGGTTCCCCTAACGTCTTGGGGAACTGCCTAGTAACTTGAGCAGCAGCGGAAGTGGGGCTCCCCTTCTGTCCGAGTTCTCGCGCAGGCATAGTTCCTCCAGCATTTTCATCACTGCTGCCTTGGAAAAACGGTAGCGGAATGAAAACTCGTCGTCGCTGTACAGCTCCATCGGGTTGGGGTGGTCTCGCGGCTGCATCATCGTGATGATGATGATGGTTGGTGTTTCATGGCGCAAGGCCAACGAGGGCAAAGAGCGCCAGAAAAGAAGTTATATAATGAAGCGAGGTGATTACCACAAAAAGGTAGGTATAAAAACATGTAAATCGGACATAGTAAAATCAATTAAAAGTAATGGTGATGGCTGGTGTATAGGGCCAGATTTGATTATGCGTGATATGAGATAAGGTTTAAAAACTTAACATCTGACAAATAATCGAAAACACGTTTCATAGAAACATTGGCATCGTCCCCTAGAAACATCGATGGATGTAGTTGGATATGTTGTCTGTAGAGTTCTCTGAAGTGTTTGTGTCGTGTTGTGTGAAGTGCCTTGCATGTTATTAGTATGTGGACTACGGATAGGCCCTCCCCGCACCTGCTACACAGAGGTCTAGGAGATCCCGTGAGCAGGTGGGAATGTGTTGCATGCGTGTGGCCTATCCGTAATCGAGCCAGGGTAACTTCGTTGTGTCTGTTGTGAGTATCAGTGGTGTATGCTCCCAAGAGTGGCTTTATAATGTGTAGTTTGTTGTCAGTCTGTTGATTCCAGTGTGCTTGCCATGTTGTGCGGAGGTGTTGTCTGATGTGTGATTTGAGGTCGGTGTAGGGTACTGTTGTTATGTCAACGGTAGTTGTAAGGGCAGCAGCGGCCGCCATTTGGTCTGCGGTCTCATTACCTGGAATTCCAGAGTGCCCTGGCACCCAGCACACGGTCACCTCAAGGTTTAACGCATGCAGAGACATAAGAGTACTAATGAGAGCATTGACCACATGGTTTTTAGACTTCTGTGAGGATAATGTACGCACAACACTTAAAGAATCAGTATAAATTACAGATTTCGGAATTCGACTTAAAATATTATGTTGAACTACAAGAAGTATGCCATAGGCCTCTGCCGTAAAGATACTTGTATTTCTATTCATAGTTCTACAGACATTAAAGGTGCCACCATGCGCAGCACAGGAAACAGTTGTGGCAGTTTTTGAAGCATCCGTGTAAAATTCAGCACACTTATATTTGTGCTGCAGGGACAAGAAATGTTGCACGATCGCGCTTCTAGGCACTCTGTTTTTCTCGACACTTATAAAAGATACATCGCACGATATCGGGCGAAGCTGCCACGGTACTAGAAGTTCAGTAGCGGAGGTTTTGATGGTGTCTGAGAACATGACATCAAGTTGCGACGCTTCTTCTCTTACTCTGAAAGCGAAGGGAGCAGAGACTGATGGACGATTAGTAAGAAGTTGAGATAAGGATGTGTCATAAAAAACTGATGTAAAACGATGGTGAGGCATTGATGAGATTTTAAAAGCATAAAGCAAGTCTGTGTAGGTTCGCTGACGTTCTAGGCTCCATTTGTTGCCCTCTACATACAGACTTTCGACTGGACTAGTCCGAAAGGCACCACATGACAAGCGGAGCCCTAGATGAAGCACAGGGTACAGCATTCTGAGGGATGTTTTAGTGGCTGACCCATAAACAACGCTACCATAGTCCAGTCGTGAGCCTATCAAGCTGGTAAAAACACGTAAAAGAAGTTGTTTGTCAGCACCAAAAGAGATGTGCGACAGAACCTTCAGGATATTCATCGTTTTTAAGCATTTATGTTTTAGTTGTTTTATGTGGGGGTTGAATGTGAGCTTTTCGTCAAAGATTATACCTAAAAACTTGTGTTCCTTTTTGACAGGAATAGAGGCACCGTGTAGTCGAATGTCTGGATCCGGCCGAATGCCACGCCTTTTAGAAAACAGAACACAAGCGCACTTTCCTGGATTAAATTTAAAACCATTGATATCTGCCCAGCCGGCTAGCTTGTTCACACCAAGCTGCACTTGGCGCTCGCAGACAGACAAGTTACAAGACTTAAAAGATAATTGTACGTCGTCTACATAAATTGAACATAAAATCGACGGTGGCAATGCCTTCCGAAGAGAATTCATTTTCACAATAAACAAAGTGCAACTTAAAACTCCACCTTGTGGTACACCGTTTTCCTGCACATGAACCCTAGAAAGTGCAGTTCCAACTCGCACACGAAACGTTCTTTCAGACAGGTAACTAACAAGCGTATTCACCATGTTACCCGACATTCCAAAGGACTTCAAATCGCTGAGGATGCCGTACCGCCAAGCAGTATCGTACGCCTTTTCAAGATCAAAGAAGACCGTCATGCAGTACTGCTTGTGGAGGAAAGCATCTTTGATATAAGACTCTAACGTAACGAGTTGATCGTTGGTAGATCGCCCCGCACTGAACCCCGCCTGGCAGCTCTCGAGAAGACCATTGTGCTCTAAGAAGTACACAAGTCTCCTGTTTATCATCTTCTCGAAGAGCTTACACAGGCAGCTTGTCAGGGCAATGGGGCGATAACTGGCAGGAGAGGAAGGGTCCTTCCCTTCCTTTAGGACAGCCACTACTATGGCCTCCCTCCAAGAGCGAGGAATGTGCCCCGAAAGCCATATTTTATTGTATAGGTGTAAGAGTGTTTCAAGAGTGTCTGGGTGTAGGTGTTGTATCATGGTGTAGGTGATTTTGTCTGCACCTGGAGCTGACGTCTTACATGTGCTCAGAGCAACCTTCAGCTCATGAGTTGAAAAACAAGAATTGTAAGAAGTGTGCGACTTGTTGTTATCACGCAGGGACTTCTTTTCCACAGATGTTTTGTGTTTCATGAAAGTGTCTGTGTAGTGTGCTGAACTGGACACGTGTTCGAAGTGTTGTGCAAGTGTGTTAGCCTGGTCTTCCAGTGTGTCCCCTGTTGTACTAACCAGGGGCAGGCTGTGTGTCTGTTGTCCTTTTAGTTTTCGTATTCGTGTCCAGACTTTGTGTGTATCAGTGTATGAATTGATGGAAGTGAGGAAGGTGCGCCAACTCTCCCTTTTCGCCTCACGACGCACTCGCTTCCCAAAAGCCTTTGCCCGTTTAAAAGAAATGAGGTTGTCTGACGTGGGGTACCGGCGAAGGACACCCCACGCCTTGTTCTGGGCCTCTCGCGCCCGCCTGCAGTCCTCGTTCCACCAGAGCCTCCTTGGGCAGCGGGACCCACTGGAGGCCTGGGGAATGGACTTTTCGGCGGCGTCGAGGATGTGCGCCGTGACGAGTTGGGCGGCTTCCTCCACGTGTAGGTGTTTTATGGATGTGTGGTGTAGTTGAGATGTTTGTGTGAATGTGCTCCAGTTTGCTTGTGATTCATTAAACCTTTTATGGGAAGATGGACTGCTCGGGCCTATACCTATATACGTTAATGAAGTAGGGAAATGGTCACTACCATATGGGTCTGTGCCCACACCCCAATCAAGACATGGAAAGAGAACTGCGGAACCAAGAGCCAAGTCAAGATGCGAGTATGTATTGTGTCCTAAGTTATGGTATGTAGGCTGTTTTTTGTTGAAAAGGCATGCTCCGGAGGATGTAAGGAACTTCTCTATCAGGCGACCTCGGGCATCCGTTCTGGTGGAGCCCCAAAGAGAGTTGTGCGCATTAAGGTCGCCTGTTAGTATGTATGGTTCGGGCAGCTGGTCAACCAGTGCCTCGAAATCAGAGCTCAGAAGTGCAAAATCAGGAGAGATGTAAATGGAGCATACCGTTATCAACCTATTAAATATTATGGTACGGATCGCTACAGCCTCGAGGACAGTGTTTAAAGTGACAGGGTGGCATGCTAATGATTTCCGGGCGATAATGGCCACACCTCCTGAAGAGGGGCTGCAGCCAACCCTGTCCTTTCTGAATACCATGTACCTATTTAAGAAATTTGTTTGTTTAGAATTGAGGTGGGTTTCCTGGAGACACATAATACTTGGCTGACTGGCATGCAGAATCTCATACACATCGTCAAGATTTTTAAGGAGGCCTCTACAGTTCCATTGGATGATATTTTCTGTTCCCATTATTTAAATTTAAGAATGACTGGAATGTGTGTGTTCGTGTGTGTTCATGTGTCGTCTTTCGGGGCTGTTACTCTTGGATTGGGCTTTTTGGGCCTTTCTGCAGGCTTGGAAGTCGGTGGCCGCTCCTTGCGCTGCGTTGCAGGCAGGAACGGCCCAACATCCATCTCGTCGTCGGATGTCCGAGGGGTGCCCGACGGACCGGGCCCCCCGGACTTGGCCCCCCTTCGGGAGCCCTTCGTTTGAGCCGCCACCGTCGGAGGCGCCAGAGGTGGCACAGGCGGTGCGGTGGCGGTGGGAGCCGGTGCGGGGCCCGTGGTGTCCATCAACTCGGTACCCTCCAACGCACTGGAGGACGGGGAGACAGAGGCGGGAACGGCACCGGTCCCGACAGGAGTGGTTTGCACCACAACCGCTGCTGCCTCAGCAAGCGGCGTGGGGCCGGGTAGGGCTGCGTGAGGCAACCCAGCGGGGGGCGGGACCAGGTCAGACTCGCTGAACTGGGTCCCTGTGGACACCAGACGCCGCTCCGCCCCCCGGCGAGCCGCGTCAGCGTACCTCCCCAGAGGGAAAGAGGCGAACCTCTTTCTCGCCTCCGGGAAGGTGATGTTCTCGGTTACCTTGATGTTGATTATCTTTTTTTCCAGTTGGAACTTTTCGCACTTGCGGGAGTACGCTGCATGCGGTCCCCCGCGGTTTACACAAGTGAAAGTATCGGATTGGCAGTTGTCACTAGGATGATCGTGCGCCGCGCATTTCGCACACGTCGTTCGGCCACGGCAAGAGTTCGTACCGTGCCCGAACCACTGGCACTTAAAACAGCGCCGCGGGTTCGGGATGTACGGACGTATTGAGCACCGGATAAAACCTGCATATATATGTTGTGGGAGAACTGCGCGGTCAAAGGTCAAGATGATGTGCTTGGTGGGAATCTCCTTGTCGTCTCTACGGATAGTGATGCGTCTCACGGCAGTGACGCCCTGATCCTTCAAGCCGGCAAGGAGATCCGCATCCGTTTCGTTCAGGAGGTCTGTCTCGGATATCACACCCTGCGAGCTGTTGAGGCTCCGATGGGGTGTGACCCGGATGTCAAGATCAGCCAGTCTAGTCTGAGCTAGAAGCTTTGCAGACTGCTGCTTGTCATTTATTTCAATGAGGAGTTCACCAGACCTTTGTTTTTTGCATTTATACGATTTTCCTACTATGGCTTCAAGATACTTGGCGATCAAGAAGACTGACTGAGATGCAAGAGGGTGGGTTGAATTGAGGGATTCCATCACAAGAAATCGAGAAAAATGGTTCGGTTCAGGAAAGGTTAACGACGGCAACGGAGGAAAGGAAACTTCGGTGCGGCCCCTTTTCGGGGGCCGATCACGTTTGGGGGGGGTTTGGAAAATGCCATATGATACATTGGAAAGCAGGGAGACGGGGGTACTTTCTCCTTTGACCTTACCCTGGTAGTCAAAGAGGTCCCGGAGCTCCCTGCCTGGTGAACAGACAGGGAGCCCATCGGCCGGAGCTTGACCAAGGCTCCGACGGCCACCGTTTACGGCTTCTACCCTTCACCTTTAAACACCTCGCCACGGTTGGACACGGCTTATGTTGGGAGCTCGGGGTCCGCGGTGTCGCTGCTCACCGTCACCATGAATACTCAAGGTGCCCCATGCGGGGCTGCATCATCGTGAGCGACGGATATTTGTACACGTCGCCTCACATGAAGTCGTCCACCCGCAGGCGAAACCATGCAAAGTCCGCCCAGCTGTCTTACGAAGCAATGAACTCGAACGCCATAACCATCACGTTCCTCCCGCAGCACCGCCGGACGGAGCTCCCAGCGTTCCGCGCAGCCTAACGAGGCGTGTGCAAAGTGCTGCGAGAAGTGCGCGTCCAGTTGAAAGAGCGGGGTAAGGTCGCATCAAGGTAGCCCACGAGTGACCTTGCAGTAAGGAGACATCAAGAAGGCGTTTCGTAAGGACGCCTCAGTAAGGAACGTTGCAAAATTGATCTAAGGCATCCTTACGAGTTCTAAGTCGACCTTAGGAAGGTAAGTGTCAATTGCTGCATGTGCCATGCACTTAAGTTGAGCATGCCAGTAGCGCCACTCAGCGGCAGCCAAGGTGTCTTTCTAGGCGGCCGCTGGATGGCGCAACTCATTCATACTTGGGGCGGCTGTACCGCTTTTCCAGGAAGCGTGCGAGCTACGCACGAGCGGGTGGTTCGACGCCAACATTCGCGGTGCCTGAAAAGGATTATATGTTTCTCCTAAAGAAAGCGTGAATACTGATCCCGGGTCCGATGAAGGAACGTTTTGCGTAGTGTCCCGAACCGGTACGGATACGATCCAAAAGGTACTGATCGGATCGGTACGGGGCAGTGTTGTATTCGGTTGCTTATATACCGCATACATCACCGCTGCCTCGCTTGGTTGGGGTTCATCGCAATGAAAGCAGCAGCTGGAGTCACTGTTTGCGTCAAAACGTTTGATTGGCGAATTCTCAGCCATTACAGCACGTTTCGGCAGCGAATCAGCGCTAAAATGACTATAGATAGGTCCATATTTGGTTTGAAACCAATTTGCCGGTTACCTTCAGTGTCCCTTTAAGTATCATAATACCTTACCTATATCACGCAAAACCAGGCTGCTATCTGATCGAGCTTGCCTTATAATGAGGAATTTGCAAAAAAAATATTTATCCCTTCAAATCGCTCACTTTTGTCATATCCAACCATACTGATTACAGCATCATCGAAATGTATTTCCGAAAATCAAGTTAGAGCAACATTAGTTTGGCTTGGAGTTAATATTAACTGAACGGAAGTCTTTAATACGCAAATTTCACGAAATTCTCGCACATTTTGCTGCAGTATACGGCGAAATCCTTAAACATGCTTTCTTATATTTGTATGAGTTACATTTATCAGCAA
Source organism: Haemaphysalis longicornis (assembly GCF_048455015.1). Taxonomy (NCBI): domain Eukaryota; kingdom Metazoa; phylum Arthropoda; class Arachnida; order Ixodida; family Ixodidae; genus Haemaphysalis; species Haemaphysalis longicornis. The sequence goes on along the minus strand of NW_027526295.1, from coordinate 57,328,598 downwards.
AAGACGAATTCGTATATCATTCGCTGTAACATATATCGAGGGATCTGTAAAAACACGCAACATTTTCTGAAATGCCAATTGGTGCCACAGGCGTTGAGGAAAGCGAAAGCCTTAACTTCTCTCTTTCTAGATTTTAGGCCAAACTACGCGAGCAAAAATCGCTTGAATATCTGGACGTGCGAACGAGGTAATAACTTTGCGAAAGCACCTTATCCCAACATTCCTTCACTCCGGTACACTTTACGACAATCCAGCCTTAGTGAGCCCCTACGCCACGGTATAATTGTGCTTCCGACATTTATAGTCTCTGGTCCAGTTTCGGCTGGGCGTTGATGAATCCGTGAATCAGTTGGGCACTTTTCTTTATATAGGCACTGTTTCAGGCGTTTCGGGCCGGGTTGCTGCATCTCCTAGTCGTGCTCTGCTCAAAGTTTGTCATCTCCCGCGAGTTAGTACTGACACCATCAGGCTCTGATCCAGTGAGCTCAACCAGTGAGCCTCCGTCAATGGCAATCCGGTTTCGTTCCATCACCCACAGAGTAGCTGCCGCACGATGAAGGATTACCCGAGCATGTAGCCACTGTCCTTCCTGGGAGGAGAAGTTTCCTCGGAGGAGAGTGATAGCCATTCTTCATTTGCTCGTGCACTGAGAAGCCCAATAAAAGCACACACAAACACACAAAAAGGTGTTTCAGCAAGCCACGAGGGCGCGGAGATTACTGGAACTGCGCAAAAGTAAGCAAATGAAAAGAATACAGATGGCGATCTCGGTCGAAGCCCATCGGCGACAAAATAATCCAATAATACCGCTTCGCCAGAAAAGCCTGCTATGTCCAGAAGAACAGGCAGCTCGGTGGTGGTTCAGTAGCCTATACCCAATCACCCCCGTAGCCTTTACAGCAAGAGCCAAATGCAAGAAGGGTGACTTAGTAATGTAGCAGGCATGCTAATTTGCTCTTAATCTCCTGATCAGGGCGGTAAGTTTAATGAGTGAATATTTCACATTCTCCTACTGCTTGCATGAGCTATAAGGACTTGTCAACTTTCCTAAATTTCGGTGTTTACGTGCATCGATGCTTACATAATCCTTTTCGGACATTAGAGCTGTGAACAACAATGAAAAATGCTGGACAAATACTGCGCCGTCGTGATTCTCGGTTGAACCTTTTGCGCGAACTGTACGTTAAGTGGATGAACGTTGTTCGATGTATTCCCCGTTTATGCGCGCCCACGTCTTACATGTGTAATCGTAATACTTACGTTTAGTTTCCTAAATTACCAATGTTAAGATTTGTTATTTTCCAAGACTTATCCATCGTTATTTTGTGTATTCTTCTTCTCGTGCTTACGCATGAACGCTGTAGGGAGCATGCTGGAACCCTGTTAGGCCTTCTTCGGCAGCCAGTATTTTATATGGTGCATAAAACGGTAGTATGCTGAGTAACCATTTCAAGTTAGTTCAAAATTGCCAGCTGATAGCTTCCGCCAGATAACCAATTACGAACATCGTTTTATTGTGTTCGTAGAAAGAAGTGAGGCAGGCGAGCTTTAAAATACACTACTCAACCGACTGATGTAACCAACAAATTTAAAAGTATAGTCAACTGTAAAGACGCTCCCTTTTTGCTTCCCTCCACATATATCCAGTGGTATTAACTTGGACCATGTCGTGAACCATTCATTGTCGGACCGGATTCAAGAAGGCGAGTTGATTAAATGGGAAAAACTGATATTTTGAGCTTGCAAGAGAATAAACAGCAGATCAACCTACCAAGCAAAACCCATTACTAACCCACTGGAACGCTCTGTTTTCCGTTTGTTGCAAGTCTACATCGGTCCCCAGCGCAATGTGGTAATTACTAGATGCTATTATGAGCCAGAAGTAGTCATGTTACCTTGATTCCGGCATCCGGAAATCTCGAAGCCATTATTCCTTATCTTTCCTTCTGCATTACTTGATTTATTGCCGCATAACGTGTTTACAAAACCTGCAATTTGTAACACCGCTTTAGAATACGATGGCCATCAAATGGCTATGATTCCCGGTGCAAAAATTGTGTGTTTGAGTACAAGCACTATCACGTAATACCAACAGAGGCATTTCGTTTTCCTATATATTATAGCGCTGTACATGCACGTACGCACTTACAAATAATTGAAGTCATGCTGAATTTTTGCGCAGCGTAAGACAAGGACAGATACAACAAGGGACACGAAGACCAGCGCTGGTCTTCGTGTCCCTTGTCTCTGTCCTTGTCTTACGCTGCGCAAAAATTCAGCATGAATTCTGAGTACCAACTAGCCCGCCTAACGGTGTTATTACAATAATTGAAGGGGGCTTGGGTACGGTAACGGCGTCTAAACAGTTCTTCTCAAGTAAAGATATTAGTCAGCGGTACCCACTCAACATAGCACCTCAGCGTAATAGCGTTATCTTTTCCAATAAGGAGCTCTTCCCGTCGAATCCACTCATGGAATACTGAATACTTTCACTACGGCCGCTTATGATGCGCTTGCGTAATTGTTTTCGCAGCAATTGTCATTTTTTCATTGATATGTTTTTTCAATCAAAAACGTTCTTAGTGGAACCGATGGCGTCCTGTCAAAAAATTATACATTTACACGTGAAGCAGTTGGTCAACCGAAAAGCTCTGATAAGAACACTGGACACATGGCGCGCGCGCGAAACACGGCTTTTATTGTATCAGAACTGTTACTTCAAATCGAAAAAAAGACGGTTCTAGTAAAGACAAAATACGAATTTATCACGCAGGAGCAGTACAATAGTATACATTTACGTCATAACCCACGTATCGGCGTACTTTTCGACTGTTCGCAAATGCCTTTGCTTAGTGCGCGGAAAACCTTCCCAAGGGTTCATTCTTCGTTTGCTATTTGTGTCTTTGAAGACTTTACGATCAATTTCACAAATGTTTAGCGACATTTTCGACGCACTTTCGACACACATTTTATGTCAGAAAGCTTTCGCGCATCTCTTCAAATGTTTTCGAAGGGTTGGTGAAGTTTTGATTTAATTGGGGCGTGTAACCTGTCTGATATTGCACGAAGAGTTCATCAATGTTTGTTGGTCAGGCCTTTGCTTCGAGCATATCCACGGTGATTGCGCAAAATATATATAAACGACTAAACCTGAGCGCCGTTTCAAAGCACACAGGTGTTACGATTTCAACCATGCGGAACTTTTTTTTATTGCTGTTTTGTTTCCAAATTGTGCTGGCAAGCTACCGAGCGCTGCTGGTTTAGGCATCAATAATACAATTTTTTATTCTCCGCGTTTAACCAAAAAAACATGGATTTTATTTCAGAGGACAGGCCAGAGGACAGTATAAAAAATAACGGCAAATTCTGCGAGGCACCGTTTCGAAGATAACCGAAGTTTTCATGGTCGTTGCAGACTTTCATACTTATATTTGCGGCAGCCCAATTACAAGTTTCGATAACAAGCCATCCGGCGCAGTCGAGACACCTTTACTTCTTGCTAACGTCGCGAGTAAACGAAAGCACAAACGCCAGTAAGATGAAGGGATAATGAAACCGCTCACCAATAATCCTGAACTGTCACGGTTGCGATCTTCCCAGGCAGGAGTCTACTCTCCTGCTTCCCCAGCCTGTAATATTAGGTATCGGACTTCAGTTATGCAGTGCGATACTTCCGATCTCAATACGGTAAAAAACGTAAGATCAAGTACGAGGGGGAATCAACCGCCTCTTGAAACGCTATTTAGAACTGCTTAGCCCCTTTGTCTATCCGGCATTGATTAGACGTATGGTTATAAGTCACACGAAAGACAGCGCTACTGGCCAGTAAAACCATATGCAACATATAATTCCCCTGTAAAAAGTATTTCCATGCAAGACACTCGGTTTCTTTTGTGGGGGACCACTAAATATTTGACGGCTTTTACTGTTCTTTGGGGTTTTGCTATAACCTTAAAATCCGCTTTCTTTGCTCAGGCTCGAAGAGACAAAGCTCAAATAATCATTGAAAGTCGTTGCACCACTACGTAAACCAAGCCTCGACAGCGTGCTTTCAAGGCACCGTGTAAACACTCTTGAAACGTATCTCCTCTTGCGTTACGAGATGAATCGTGTTATTCCCGCTGTCCAATACAAAGGAGCGCAAATTAAATTACTTCACTCCCACCGCCTCTCCTTTCCCGAGCCACTGATCACTAGAGCATCCGACTGGGGCAAATTTATAGCAGCTGCATACTACAGCCGACAGGCGAGGATTTGCAGTTTGGTTGATGATAAAAGCCAGTGGCTTGTAATTAGCCGCAACCAGACGCCGCATTCATTATCCGGGAAAACAATAAGGCACTCGGACGACGGACGGGAAACAAGATTCACTCCATACATCTTCTAAGCAATGTGTGCACTGTAAAGAATGTCGCGGCCGCCTGACCTCTGCCTATTCGCCATATATCTTAATTTATTGCGTCTAGTAACCTTGGCAAGTGAGCCAAAACACCGGCTTAGGATAAGAGGAAAGCACCCCCCTAAATGAGGGTCAGTGGGAACTGCTATCCAACATTTGGCGCACACCCACACACACACACACACACACACACAGACATATATATATATATATATATATATATATATATATATATATATATATATATATATAACCCGCCGCGGTGGCTCAGTGGCTAAGGCGTTGCACTGCTGAGCACGAGGTCGCGGGTTCGATTCCCGGCCGTGGCGGCCGCTTTTCTGATGGAGGCGAAAAGCAAAAACGCCCGTGTGTACGAGATTTCGGCGCACGATAAAGATCCCCAGGTGGTCAAAATTAATCCGGAGCCCTCCACTACGGCGCGCCTCATCGCCTGCGTTGCGTCGGCGCGTTAAACCCTACAATCAATCAATCAATATATATATATATATATATATATATATATATATATATATATATATATATATATATATATATATATATATATATATATATATATATATATATATATATATATATATATATATATATAAGAAAACTTTGAACTATGTAAAAGCCGATTGTTGCCAATGTTTCAGCAAAGAGACTTGCTTTCGTCAGGGCACTGCCCTGAGTACACATTCAACTGATCCTTTGAGGGCACAAGTCACTTTCGTGTTTTACCGATTTCTATATTAAGGGGAGCAACCACATTTTTTTTTCGAGGGATTTTCAGTCGGCCAACCAGTGTATAGGAAAATGCATGTTTTTTTATAAGACTCCATCGGCCTCACCAAGAAAGCTATCGCTTTAAAATAACTGCAGACAATCAGCTTCGTCTCGGTTTATAGCACCGAGAGTTTCTAATTCCGCCTACCTTCAATAGCCTGAGCCAAATGTTCGTGGAAGTCCTTGTGTAGAACAAACATTGGCCGTGCATCTGCTTACTTCGTTGCAAATGTCGCTGAAAGACGATAGTCGTAAGGCGCCCCTGCAAAGTAAATGCCTCCCTTCTCATTTACGTTCACGCCTCATGCTGTTTCTCTCCCGTCCCGCTCCTTTCAAGATAAACACGCTAGTGGTTGGCTCAAGTCACTTAAAAGTTAATGCGTTCCACTGTTCCACGTTGGGAGCAACTATGCTAGCTCCGCCATTAGACAAGGGCGCGCGTGCACTGAGGCCGTAGGGATCGTAATAGAACCAACATTTACAGAACTCCACCCGTCTGCTCCCCGCGCATTTCAGTCGCCAGTTATTGGAACATTTCGTTCTTGTTTCCGTTTGACTTCTTATAATGCCGCCAGGGGCACCGTGGGTGACTGATTTTTGCATTTTCCCGGGCGTATTTTTTAAATAAACCTGCATGTTTGATGAGAAAACAGTGAAAATATAACATAGGTATTGATGTTTTGCCTAAGATATGCGTAATCTTTTGTTTTGGCTGGACAATCTTAAAAAGTATGAAGATTGCCACCGGACTTAAAAGTTCAGAAATGCCTGGTGTTATATAAGCGTATCGTTCAACGTCTTTACTTTGGCCGGGAGGCTGAATCGAATCCCTGACAGACAGACAGGCAGACAGACAGACAGACACACCAAAATTTCCGCGTTCAAGTTGCCTAAGGGAAACCATCGTCCTTAATAACAGTGGGAAACGCGACGCTACAAGGCGCATTTGGATCCTGCTGCGAGCGACCGCCGGCACCGCTACGGCCTGTTCTGCTCCATCCCCTATGTCACGTCCGGCAGACGGTAATGGCAAACTTTTCTTCCAGTTTCGGTTCCGAAAGCGCTAATCGACAGGACCCGTTTGCGTCGCCCGCGTTCATGCTTGGAAGTGAAAGCTTCGCAGTTAGCGCGCTTTGTATGGGTGCGATTAGAAGACATTGCTTTTAAGTTGGTAAAATTTTGAGTGCAGTTGGCCATTAAGATCACAGATTTAAATGCCACTTAACACACGAAAAGTGATTGTAGTAGTCTCGCCGACGGCACCAATGAGGGCGCAACTGGAGTGAGAAAATAAATTATAAATGTTTTTGTTTTCAATTTGAATCGGTTCATGAGAGCAGCAACCAGGTAAGCCAACAGCCTGGTTCTACGTGAGAGGTAAAAGCGATGCAAGTGAGTAGAACAGGAGCAAGAGCAAAAAACACTCGCTGCGGAGAAACTGCGGCGTGAATTTCGGCGAATCTGCCCATCCGGGTAATTCAAGTCAGAAGATGATGAACCGAAAGTGAAGAAAGAGAAGCAAACACGATGTAGCAGTAAAAAGTCTTGGATAATCTTGAGCCTTCGATAATCCGTAGTTTACGCCTTCGAAGCATGGCAAAAGACTTAAGTGGCCGAGTACTTGTTTTTACGTTTAATGCATTGCCCCCATGCATACAAAACACAAGTTTAGTTCATTCGAAAAATTCCTTCGTTATAATCATACCGACACCACTTGTAACTAACACTTCGCTCAAATAAGCTATGTAATTAGGAAGAAAGGAAATGGCCATGCGGCCCACTAGCTTATTTCCCGCAATAGAATCTATGGTGTGATATGCCCAGCTGTGCTATCGGCTGAGGCCTGCAAAAGCAAACGAGAATTAGGCATGGCTTATAAGATTGCCTACCAAGCTATTTATGCTTAAATGCAAGGCATATCCATTTTACAGCGGTAAAAATGGTGGGGTAAACAATAAATGTTACGAAAATACACGTAAACATAGAAGTACCGACGCGAACTAATGTTGGAACTGCGCGTACTAAGCGCTCTCTAGCTGCACAAAAGTCAGCCGCTTTCGAGTTGTCTTACATGACACTTGCCGATTGGCATAATCGACGTTGTCTTACGTGACTCTGTTTGTCGACCTGACCCCATGTTTCACAAAACGATTACTTTCTAGCGTAACAAAAACAAGCAAGGTGCAAATACGGTGAAAAACCCAGCGACGGCAGACAACGGTCCGTGGCTCCGTATGGTAGCGCCATCTGAGGAAAATGGCGGTAAGCAAGGCTGCCCAGCCTAATGGCACTGTGGAAGTTCGTTTGAACACCCGCCCCGGTGACTTCATACCAGACGTCACGAAAACATGATTTGGCGGGAGAATCAAAATTTCAAAAGAAATTGATTCATTTCTCAGTGGATACGGCATCGTTTGCTGCCGCACAAGCGCTGGGGGAACCATAAAACACGTAATCTTTGGAATAAAATAAAATAGTATTTTATCTGCATGGCCCGTTTAAGCACTCGGGTATAGTTTCCTGAAAATGCCACTTATTCTGAACTGACTATCTGCTGACCGTGAGGCAAAAGATTATTTTATCTGCCATTAACCGTGAACTACTGCATGACAGTTTGTTTACTGATAGTATGAAGCCTCTTAAGAGTTAAAGAATCAGTACTCCAGAAACCGTACACCGGACAGGGTAATTGAAAGCACCAGCAATTTTTATCCCACTTCGCTGACATGGCTAGGTATCGCGAATCGACTATTTAAAGTAGCGGTTTTGTTTTGTTTATAAACTGCTGCGCACAAAATATGCAGCAAAATAATTTTCTCACCGACTGGTACGAAAGGGGGGGGGGGATTCGGGACTACACTTTTCTTTTTCGGCCGTGACGTGTTGATATGGCGTAACTCCTACATTATCGATATAACATGTTTATTTACGGATGGTGCACGAAATTACCACTTTAAATGTTACGTAGGATGCTGATGCGGGATAAACCTAACGGACTGCGTTTATCTGCTTTTTAAAGTGGTCGTTTTGCAGCCACAAGAGCAAAAATAAATGAAACCCTTTTTCCGAGTCTATTACTTCGGGTAGAAACCGCGGAAATTTCGTCGCGCTCTAAACAGCTTGACGGAAAGACGAAAAAACACGCCCTTTAAATAACGAGGCACCCCATTTTCACTTTGTGAGGGCGTAAAAGATCGGCTCCTTTGTGCAGTAAAACAGCTGAAGCACTAACTCAGTCACCGTCACCCCCGTCTTATCTGTCGGTCTCTGAAGCGACTGCCGTGAAAGCGGCTGAAAGGCGTAGTTCAATTTCGCGAACTTCCTCCGCGCCTGTTTCTCTCTGTTACAGCACCGTCAAGAAAGAGTCTGAGGCCCCGTTAGTCGTTTAAGTGGTCGGACAAAGCACTGCTCTTTTTCAGAAAAGATAACCAGCTGGGAGTCAGCTTCTGAGTTTCCCTTTTCTCAGAGTTTCTTTTCTGTTACGTGATTTTTTTTTGCTGCTCTAGTTGACTTTGTTTTCCAGAATGCAACTAGTCCAACTCTCTACTTTTGCTGATGCAATTCGGCATTCACGCTGTTTCGTTTCACATTAACGTACTGACATTTACGTTTTAAAACCGTTCCGCAGCCCGTTTACCCATGTCGTGACGGCGCCAGGCGCGGAGTAAAGTAAATGTTCCTATTAGGACAGCCATTGCTATTTATATCGTTTACCAGGTAACACGAAACTCATAATAAATAGTCTTCTGAGCACTGAAACGTGTGTAACGTGTTTTAAAGCGCCTTCTGTTGAGCGTGTGTCAAAGCGGTGTTCTGTATCAATCATCCGCACCGGCACTCGTGCATTGACGACGGGCGGGAATTTCCAAACATTTACTGCGCCACTGTGGACTGTGGCGCTGTAATTCATAAACCGTGCGTGATAATCACGGCAGCTATACGTTAGTGACCAAGCCGTCAAACATGCACTATAAACGCCTGTCAGGAAGAACCATGCCTAATTATCGCATACGCCGAACGTTTATTGGCGAGAGTGCTGGTTTAGTCATGTTGGTAAGACATGACAAAGAATAGAGGCTCTAACACAACGAGGGAGCAGACTCACACACATGTGAGTAGTGGCGCCTTGTGTGTCTACTATCTTGTCCTTGGTGTGTTCGCGCTTCTATTCTTTGCTTTGTAACGTTTTTTCGTTCTCCATACACTCCGTGCGAAAAAAATGCTCTGAAGACAGTTTCACACGTACGTAGTCTTCTACTGGAAGACCAATCGGAAACAGTATGGCGGTCTTATCGGGGCGTCCACGTGACGGAAGGGAGCGCAAAAATTAAAACAAAACGCGTTGCGCCCAACCTGCCTGCCTTTTCATGGTCTATTCTTGGAGGTTATAGCGGCTCCTTAAGGCGTCCTGGAACGATACTTCTGAGGATGCCAGGGACGCTAGCACAACGTCTGCACTGATGACGTGTGACACTGCAAGCGCTTGCCTAAACTCTTAAGCGGACCTTTTTCAGCCGAAGAAAAGCACAGGATGATTTTTCAGGCTCACTAAACGGCGTGGCGTTGTTGGAAACTGCACGCCGTCTTGCACAGTAGCGATAACCATCCACCACGGAGTGGTTGAAACCAAGCAAGGGTGCTTGATAACGTCGGTCGCTATGAAAATGAACCACATAAACGCTTTTTGTCTTTAACTTTTAACACCACACGTCTACTTCGTTTAATATTTTTGAAGTAGATGTTTGGACGCAACTGGGCATATTTAAAGATAGTTTCGGGCACTTTAGATGTGCATCAACTGATAGGACGAAATTACTTTATGCTCCCTTCAAGTTTAACTTGATGACATTTAGCTGTATGTTATCTTTTGAGATATGACGATTAAAGCACAAATTTGTAAGTGTGCTTCTACGATTACAGTGTAGCATCTTTGTAAGTGGGCCTGCTGCGAAACAATAACGTTGAAGACCAAGAAACTAAATATCCTGGCACAAGGCACCAGGAACAGCTTCGCTGTAACGAAGATGCAACAGACCAACTGACGCTACTTATGCATGACCCCCTCCCCCCTCCCCGCATCTGTACTTCTCGGCCCTCTTCCCTAGTTGCATCGAAAAAGAGCCCCCAGGAAAGGTACTGGCGTCACTTTTTCTGAAACGGCCCTGACATGTTGAGAAAGTCATCGCAGCCCGCTACACTTTTTCGTTCCAGTCCACTGCGTCTCGCCTTTTCTGCGGCTACCACCGTTCAAGTAGGAGCTGGTCGGGCACGTTGGAGATTGCTAAAGACCCTCCAAGTGACCACCGAAGAGCCCAACACCAGGTAAGTAGCGGCTGGCAAGGCATAATTGGTCCTGGACTGATGACTTCACCTCCTGGAGGGTCCAGGCAACTTTTTTCCCACAATAAAGATGTTTATCCTCCTGCTTCTCCCTCCATTCTTCTCTCGTCTGAGCCCTCGTTAAGTAGCGCCAGCCTGCCGTCCCAGCTCTCTTTTTTTCGCCGAGCCAAGGAAGCGGACGCGCCGTGATGTTCTTTTGCCAGCGTTTCTGGCGGTATACTGCCTATCGCGCAATGGCTGCTCCCGGCTACACGAATTAGGTAGAGCTCAAGTGTCATTAGGATTTCCAAAGTTTGTCTAGAGGCCACCCATTGGTACATTTGTGCGCCCCACAATTAGCGAGATCAAAGGTCTTCACCCTGTGCTAGTCGTCCTCGAGCTTCCGAAGTGGAAGGGCCGCGGTAATATTTCTGCTAGCAAATGAGCCCCTCCCACCATTCACTACCGGAACCCCGTCATCGTTGCGTGATGCAGATGCATTTCTATTTCGCAGTCAAAATTCGGCAAAGGAGTACCAAGCAGGATTGGGTAAGCGCGTATCAGTGCGGCAACGTACCGCTCGTACGCGCTGTCGCGGAACATGGGGGAAAGAATGCAAGGCGGAGACGGATGCGAGCTGGTTGAAAGTGAACTATGTGGCTGTGGCTCATCAAAGGTTGCCGCTACTTAAGACAGCGGCTGCGGACGTAACGAAGGGGCTTTGAGGCACGCGAATGCCGAAGAAGGCAGTGGACGCCACCATATCCGCCGGAAATTAGCCCTAGCGATGAAGCAACAGAGACGCCCCGTGATTATCCCAGAGACGGGACATAGCTAAATACCAAGCAATTTCCGTCAGACTTCCTGGTCTAAATGTACGATAATGAGAGCCTGCCCTGCGTATTCATTCTATTAGGTCTGGTAGTGCGAAACTCATGTTGAGTTGGTTGTCCGGCTCCCTGCGTAGTACTCGGTCCTGCGCAAGAGCAACCTACGTTTTCTGGGGCGATGGAGTATGCCGGAGAGCTCGAGCAAGTATACTACGACTCGAATGTTGCTTACACGTAGCATTTCCTCCGACGGGAACGCGAAGCGGACAAGTGGTTGGCATCAGTAACGTTCTTAAAAATGGCGTTTTACATGCGTTACAGAGGCCACTCTATACGGGATCATCAAAAGACAGATTCGGCTTTCAGGGGTTGAATATCTGCTAGATAAATGGAATTTGATATCTCAACGGGCGTTACACGAACCCACAAAATCCGTATAAACAGGGGATTTACGTGCGAATTCCGATTCCCCGGGTTCGGTGTCGTTAGAATAAAAGCCTCAGCTTTATTTGCAGATACTTTCAAGTGTTATAAAATCCCTATTAACCGATCGATATCTGAATGACTTAGCGAGAAGGTAGGAAATTTTCGGAAAGTACATTTGGTTCCTCTGCTGTTCTGTTCTGAAGCTGAACAATTTCAAAAAATGACATTTTCACAGTTGCACAGGTGCACAGGTGTTCAGTTCAAAACATAGGGTAAGTAGATATGAGAGGACACATTACAGACTCAGACTTCAACCAGTCTTCTTTATTTGCAAAATCGGCAGAAAATATATACAAAGCACGCCAACAAACTCAAGCAGCTATCCTTTCTTGTAAAGCTGCTACGCCACGCAAAAAAAATGTGATACCTGGTGTTCAAGTCTCCAGGCCATGAGTTCCCAACCGGGGTTAATCATCCCGCAAAGCAATCAATCTGGAACTGCTCTGTACATATATCACTATATCTTCTGTGCCTGCCGAATTTTGGGACAGGAAGAGAGCCACAAAACTATACGAGTTGTTTAAAGGGAGGCTATGTATGGCTGTGATCACGGGTCTACCACCAGCGGCCACAATTTGCTGAGCTGCGGGCGTTTACCTTAGGGAGAAAATTGATAAACAATTAAAAAAGGCCCTCGGGCCTCCATATTCATAAGACGGCGGCTTCTCTTGTCTCTGGAAAAATGCCTTCTCAACAATGCACTTGTGTTTAGAAGCGAAGCCGACGTCAAGACGATCGTTGTAATCTTGGCATAGCTGTAAATTGTCTTTCCCACATTGGCTGTTGCACAGCGAAGCATGGGCACATACGAAAGCGGTATGGTTACTCCCACTTCATACTCCTCTCCACCACCGCCGCCTCTTTGCCGAGTGTATGTACTGCTCACCACTCGCTGCACCTCTCTCCCTCCGACCGTTCTCAATGTCGCAATTCTTCGTTGACCACTTGTGCGGCGCACAAGAGCATGAGCCACCATTTTGCGTTGCAACGCCATGGTAAAACACCGCCTCTACCATCGCCTCCTGTATGTTTCAATGCGAATGCATTATCCGCAAGCGGCCAACCAAACCCTCTCCTTCTACTCTGGCCACTCTCCCCAATTGCTAGCCATATCCCAGTGCTTTGGTCACGTCGCCGGTTAATTTTGGGACGACGCGTGGTGGAAAGCGGCCACGTTGGCCAAACGTGCTCCGCCACGGTTCTGAGTTTTATTATTCATTATTTATTTATTTACAGATACTGCAGGTCAAAACCTTGACCTAAGCAGGAGATGCTATACAAAACACAGGACTGACACGAGTACGAAAGAGAACATTAGTAATAAATATATCAGAAACAATTCATGGTACCCTGCATCTTATACACATGTATTACAAGAGCAACATGACAGAACACATTAATTTGAAAAAAGATGACACTGTAACGTTTCTCCAAAATCTTTTGCTTTTAAACATCTTGAGGTAAAGAATTCCAGTGCGCAATAGTGCTGGGAAAAAAACTACTTTTGAAGGCATCTGTTCGAGAGAAAATAGGTGTCAGTACGAATTCGTGAGCACGTCTCGTAGCCCTTGCTACTCGCGGCTTAACGCAGCCAGGGAGAGGTATTTTTATTTCGCCTGACAAGCAATCACGCAGAAATATCAGCCCACTGACCCGTCAATGATGATCTAAAGCTTGAATATTATTTTGTTTCATAAAAAGCGATAACGCTAGCGAGAGCGCTGGCGACAGCGTCGTTACTTTCAATCTCAAACGTCCGTTGCCTTTACAACCAGGCTCAACCGCTCTCGAATTCAATTACGGTCGCGTGATCCCGGTTAATCTCGGGCCCCACCTTACGGCATGTTGCCACTGCAAGCGTACCATTCACCCACATTGGGAAGCGGACGATGCCTTTGAAATTTACAAATACAGGAGGCGATGTCTCAACATACCTGTCTTTTGTGTCCTTTTGTGATGTAAAGATCAGGCATTGTTCATGTATTGAATATAGCAAATCCCCAGTATAGCTAAACCCCAACAAAACAAATTCAACAAGAGCGACAGCTTAGCTTGTCTTCCCTCTTCACAGGGTGAAGGCCTCTGATTTCTCATAAACCAGCATTATCGAATCATGACTCCACCCAATCAAAAGAAATGAATTGGCCACTCCGGTAGCCGCGTGACATAAACAAAATATTTTTCGGGGAAATTCTGCGCTTGGTTCTAAAATTATGAAACTTACAAGATTGACACACAACGCTACTTTTTAAAGAAACAAATAACTTCAGACCTCAATCGCGTTACTGGCAATAAACTCCATAAAAGCACACTCAAAGGTTAACAATGTTTAGCAGTCGTAGTTTACGTTTTCTGAATTTCTATGGGTTGTAGGGTCAGGGGTCAGACTACCGCGCTAGACTACTCGTGGTCAGGGATTTACACAGATTGCCATGTCAGCTAAAAAGTTGGAGAATATTGGAGGTCCCAAGCATAGCTGGAAATGTAATAAATGAAAGAGTTCAGCCTCCCATAGCTGGTTTGAAACGAGTGCGCCTGTGGCATTATATTAGGGGCATACGTACTTTTGGTAGCTGGTAATTCCATATTGTGAGCAGTGGCGAGTGCGTCAAGAAATACCAGCTGTCACGAGAAAAGTGTAACCTTTCAATCCCCGTGGCGGAGGTTCAGTTACGCGTAGCAGTTTTTACAGACAGCAGTCTTTCTTGGGCTATCTAATCCCGAAGATGTTTCGTCTGCCTGTCTCTTTGTATGCATGTCTGTCTGCCTGTCCCTCGATGCAGCCATTCGGCGAAAAGGTGAAAAAATTCCTTGACGAGAAGTTTATATCGTCAAAAGCTTTCCGAACTGATAAATTTGGAAACACACTTTGTAGTTATCAACATTGTTGACAAAAAAAAAATGTAAGGCCTAGTTGAGGCGAAATAATAAGTTCCAACTGGTGCTCCCAGTGTTTCTTTTGTGAAAAGTAAATGTATGCTTGAAATTTGCGTGCGCAAATGAAAAGTACTGGTCAAAAACATCATTGTGACCCCCAAAATAGAAACATATCTGAGAGCCTGGTGCTCCTGGCAGACTTACTATTTGAGCAGTTACAAAAGTTTCTCGTAGATGGCATCAGCAGGAATTCCCTTTAGCAAACCTATTCCGTGATTATCATGGGAGCATCAAAATGGAGTGGAAGAGATTGATAGGTGACCGGTGGACAGAAAAGACGCAATTACGTGGCAGAGGTGGCAGAAGGTTATCGTATTATGAGAAAATTTATAGTGTACTGAGCAGACACCCGGCCATTTTTTTGACGCGGACAATACTGAGTGGGAAGGTTTTTTCCTGAGAATATGCGCGCCATAGACAACTGTCACGGCGGGCTGTAAGCACCGGTTGCTGGATTTCTAATTATTAATGCGTAGCATTCTTTGCCGAGCACCCCCCCCCCCCCCCTAAGCCAGGACTTTGTAACACCCAGGATTTCCACGAGAAAGCAGACTTCGCGAAAGGTCAAATTGTAATCATTGTAATAACGTAAAAGAAGATAAACGGTCGAAGTAAATACGGGAAAACTAAAAATTAAGAAAAATATAAAATAATCACAGAAAATGCCGAACCGTCTAACACCGTGCATTTGCACACAAATGCCACTTTCGCGAAAATTTCTCCTGTAGTCGTTATAATAGCGTAAATACAGATAATTGGTCGGCCAGGATTTAAAAAAAAACCAACAAAATGGCGGCAAAACAACCCACACTCAAGATAAGCGATATAAGAATGCTACGCGTTAGTAGACAATTCTCTGAATTTCAGCAGATTTTTTTAGGTTAAGATCTCCGGAGCAAACCACTTTTTGTCAAGGGCGAAGTCGTAACCAGGAAGCACAGCCCCTTGTGCGCACTGAACTAAACGCAGGGCGACCAAGCCTTTATCACGCATTTGTATTGCAGCCGGACTGATGTGGAGGGTGGCCGAAGCGATGTCCACGTCCCCACACTTGACTCGCGCAACTCAGCCGGCACCCATACCATTAGCGAAAAGGATGTCGGCCTTTACGTTAGCTGGCAGCGACAAATAACCATGTGTTGGAGTTTTCTTGAAACTTTTCGACGTGCAGCGCCATCACGCGGAGTCACTGGCTGTAGCGTGGCGATGCCATTGATTAACTGCAGCGGTTTTCCCTTTTCACAGCAGGGCTTTTTATAAAAAAAGCCTTAGCTTGGCCCATTGGCATTCGCAAAAAATACAAAGAAAAAAAATTACGCCCACCTCCCCTCGCGGGAACCCTGGTGTGATGCTACGCTGAAGGGGGTTCCATTGGCGTCGGATCAAGCAATCGGAGGGCACGGCAAGAGAGCAAGCGCAAGCGCAAGCGCGGACGACCGTCGACTGAGAGACCGGCCGGAGCGCGGCACTCCGCTTCTATGCGCAGCGCGCCCAAAGGAGAGGAGACCGCGGAGAGAGAGAGAGTACTGCACATGCGCACAGTGCGCAGCCGCGCGCAGCGCGACCGCAGATGTTGGGAGAAAGTGTTCGCTATCGGAGCGAGGGTAGGAGGCGAGCGGAGGAGAGACGCAGCTGTGCGAACACGGACGACGGACGGACGCACGCAGTACAGGGCCGCCGGCAAGAGATGCTCCTCTCAGCGTCGCATCTAAAATACCGAGCGCACATGAGGGTGTGCCTGCTGAGCAGTGCCCGGTTGCGTCCAAATCGATCTTCGAGAACACTCTGTCCAGCGTTCGTAGAGTCATCGCTCGCGTGGTGTTCTCCTCGCCAGTTTACGTGAGTTCAAATTTGAAAAGGTGAGCGCAGAAGAGCTCCGGCTACAGACGTGTATACTTCACGAAGCTGGTTCCAGCGCCTAACGAGGTCCACTTTGGGCGAGATGTGAAGGCCTGAGGAAGAAACGATCCGGTCCTGCCAGTCATGAAGAACTTTAAGCGGCAAGTTGAGACATCCGTGTGAGCTGCAACAGCCGGTTCTCCAATAACAAAGGAACAGGGGCCACCAGCTCTGCTGTTTCTCCAGCCTTGCCCCACAAGTAAAAACTGTGCTAATATTTTAAGCTGCGTGGGGTGGTACGGCGACTTTAATGGATGCGTCGGTAGACACTACCCTCGTCTCAAGAAGAAAATTTCACAATTTATAGTATTTCTATCATACTGGATTTATATTTTGCGATTACTTTCTGGTTTCCTGTCTCCTTTTTCCCAACTAGAAATCCAACATTTTTTTTTAACCCCTCTACTCTCCAATTACAATTTTCCGCCAACTTTAGAGCGGAGGGATTCCGGAAGTTCAATGACTACCTCGCTTATACAACATTTCGCATGCTGTTTCCCTGTCTCATCCGGCTCACAGAGTGACCTTTTGTACGTGGTCGCGTGTAGGCGTTTCGCAGCGAAGCTGCATCTCTTTGTATATCTGTATCTGTTTCGAAGCTGTATAGGCGTCGCGGAGAAATCTCGCTATAATGAAAATTTTGCGCAGGAAGTATGGTTACAAAACGCGGCCGCAACTTTTATTTAAGGTTCTGACTTGAGTGCCGTCCGATGGTATTATAAACCCTCCACTATATCGACGTCCCCCAGCGTTTTGCAACAAAATTGCGTCTGGCACTACATCGCCCTCGATAATCTAAAGCTAGGCAACCTAACTTGAACATAATATAATATGACCTAACGCACACAAAAAAATCATTTAAGACACCAAAACTAATTTAAGCCATAAAAATTATATTTCAATTTGAAGACGAAAAGAAATACCGAATCAATAGCCGGTCTCGAACTCCCGTCCTTGGGATCGAGAAAATAGGACGGATCCTCTACACTACAACGACTTTTTTTTTTCAACACCGCCAACCTTCGCTAATATTAGTTGGGTCACCACTCCAGTGAAGTACTTGGGCGTTGAACTGGAATATTACAGGGATAGTGAACCACACAGGCGTAGCCAGACACAGGCGGTGAGGGAGACGGCCGAGAAATGGAAGGGGGCAAGCTTGTCAATTTTTGCAAGGCCATGGCATGTAACTTATTCTTTGTAACGAAGATTTGGTATATCATGCAGGTACTGCATTGTTCGCGAATCAACGTCCAAAGGCTTCACCGGGTATTTGCGGTGTTCGTTTGGGGCTCAACATGGGAGAGGTGCAGAAGAACAAACCTGTTTCGGAGAGTCCGAGATAGTGGCTTGGGGCTGGCGCACCTTTATGTGCGACAGCTGGTAAACCGGTTTTTGTTTTGGCGAGATGTTCGGTACCCGTTCTTGCAGAGTGTCATGCAAGTACGGCTGGCGCGTGCTATGCCGGAATATGTAGTATCAACATGGTGCATGCCAGGTGGCGTGTATGGGTATTTTAAGGAAATAGTTATGACGGCCCGTTTTCTATTCGCACGTTTTTCTGGCGAGTACCTGCCCTCTGTGACACGCAAAAAACTGTATAAGGACATTTGCGATGTTGTTTTCCCCGTTCCTATGTATAGATATAATTACCGTGCTGGGCCAGGCCAAAATGTGCTAAAGCGCGGCAAAAGAATGGAGGTTCACCCTGGTGTGAAAACCTTTTTCTTCAAATTACACACAGGCACCTTGTCTGTTGGAACCTGGATGCAGTATAGAGGGATATCTGTGCCATGGGGAACTTCGTGTTCAGTTTGTAAACAACCAGAAACGATAGAGCATGTTTTTCTGCATTGTTGGGCTCCGGTATTTTTGTGGGATGTCCTCCACAGGACCCTCCAAAAATTTTTCCCGCTGAGCCCCCATGGCATACGCTATCTAGCGGTGGAAAACAAGGAGGGGGCGCCCTTGGATCTCGTTATGTTGGTGGCCTCGCATAGCATATGGCGCTCGCGCATGGCCTGGCTCCACGGTGATGTGGACGCCCGCCCTACGCGGCAATGTTTTCGTGAGTCTATATCCCAGTACGTAGAAGTCCAGAAGCGCAAGGCATGCACTCCTGAGTGGCTGTCAAGGATAGAACTTTTGACTACGCTTAGGGAATTTTAGAGAGACATCAGCCTTCATATAGGTTGGTGGCTTGTCGCTCGAGTTGCTCATGTGAATAAGTTTGTTTTGTGTTTCTGTGTTGTGTCGAAAACCGGCATTAAAAAAAATCTACACTACAACGACAGACACTTTGGCCGGTGCTAGCTCGGTCTTAAATATTCGAATTTAGTCGGACGGCACTCTAGCCATGCCTGCAGCAATCACCTAGAGTGCCGTCGGACGGCACTGTAGACACTGCGTTCATTTAATACAAACTATCTTTTGTAGAAACTATCTGGACAAAAATTTTAGGAGGCAAGCTGTTTCGCAAATCGTGGTTTTTTGTGTCCGCAGTTAAAAATACCAAAAATTAAAAAGCGGCTGCACGTGAGCGCGTGCTTCGCGGCGACCTCCCGGCAGCAAAGAAAACAAAGAAAATGCCTAGCGCTCGTGTGTGCTTGCCTCGCGACGGCGGCCCAGCGTTTCCCCTGCGTGGGTTTGTCAAGCCAGGCATACCCACTTAGTGAGATTGGCCAAAATTGACAAAAACAAAAACTCCAGCGTTCGCCGTAATCGTGGCAATACTCGCTCATAATAAGAAAGACACGTCATAGCGTACGGCCCTCCAAGGTGATGTCACTCCTCCCAAAAACGAAGCTTATACTTATAGCAACAATGACGAATAAGGTCGTTGCTGCAGCGAAGAAGAAGAACATCGGCTGCAATCGTGAACTTCAACCTCCGCGTGAAGGTTGTGTACAGCTTTGCTACCTCCAAGTCTTACGCGTAAGTGTGAACTTCCTTCATTTTTAAGGTACCTGGCCGCAAAGGCAGGTTTACCACGTGACTGAGTCCAATTTACTTGTAATTGTTCAGTTCAAAATGCATCCCCGCCTGCTGTCAATACATGGCGGTCGGCTGATGGTTTATTGCTACAGAAAACGGCTGCAACTTGTGTTTTGCTCAAACGACCCGAAACAACTTCCGTGAGAATTTCCCCGCTAAGAGGGCTTTTAACAATACGCCAAATGTGATTTACTTGATTTTCGCATTTGCGTACTTCACAGTCACATTGCACGTGTTACAGAATTCCCGTCTTCAGTCAATACATGGACTTCTATGGGAGAAAAACGGACAGCCCCATGTTTGTCTTCAATTATGAAATTCCTGTCCTTGCAAGTTTAATTCAGCGTATTGAAAGAAAGAATGTGCCATCGCAAATTACTAATCATCGTGTTTTGTTTCCTGCATTGTTGCATCGATTGAGGTAAAACCCACCCCAGCTTCGCTGCTAGTCTTTACAAAGTGGAAGTACGGATTAATTCTTTTATGTAGTGATGGCATAGATACCTAAGGCGACATTTAGCTTTTCTCGGAAATGGCGAAGAACATCCACGCAATGAGCGCGTTGCTTTGGGAGAAAAAAATACTCTGCCTATGCAATCTTTTACCCCATGCGAGAGATTTCCAATACCGTACCCAGTCTTCTAACATTGCCCGTTAAACGTCCACTGGGGTGAGAGGTGTTCGCGTGCTAAGACCGATGCAAGGAGCATATAAGAGAGAAATTTATTAATCGGCTAAACTGTATTGTGCCTTCGGGGCAAGACTTCTACAATTGTGTCTCCCCAACGCCTGTCGCTGTGGCCGGGATTGTTTGGCAGGCATTGGCCTCAATTAAAAAGCACGATCAACCCGATCAGTCCTGGCCACTTCCACAGGTTGAAGCCAAGCTTACCATATTGCGGTTTCTTAAGTTTGGAGTGAACATGACAAAAAACACGCCCAGAAATTCATCTGCAGAGGAGCAGCATTCTTATGCCGGTTGTGTTGGCAATTCCTTAAAGCCAGGGTAAGCTATGAGCACGCTATACGTTGGGTTGTATTTGTGTTTTTTTTTGCTTTCCTCAATTATATTTATTTATACTAATATAATACTGCTACAGCTCTGCTTTTCTGTCCGAATGCTGGATTTTGCCTTCTTGGTTTGTTTTCGCAAATTTTAAAAGTGTTTCCGTTGTCATTTTGGGGAATTTTTTTTTGTTTACGTCTTTGTCATATGGGGTAGGTTTATAGGGTCCATAATTTGATTTCTTATGCTGACGTTTATGACCTGTTACCTTTATGGTATTGTTATATTTGATATAAGTATCCTGTTTCCGCTATTATCGGCATTTACGCTATTATAATGACAATTGTGGTAGTTTCGCCAATCACGCAGTTTTGTGCAAATAGGGGGCGGAGCTTGACATGATTGGACATTCTCAATATTTGAAGCACAGAGACTGAAGCGCCGCACTCTGAGAACAAGTGCCGTTGTTGTAGTAGATCTCGTTTTAGTTATGCGTTCGGAGAAATGCTCGATGATACGAAGAGTAACTGATAAAAGGAGTCACTAGTGAATTAATGGAATTTCAACCAGAGTATGCACAGTAGCCGTTGGCACTCTAATAACTACCTCTTTTCTCTTTTATGGCATGTAATCCAAATATACAGAATAGTATATAAAGAATTAGGAAATCATGGTGGTTATTTCAAAAAGCCAAACAGTTAATCTCCGCACCTCGCCTCCATAGCACAAATGTAGCTCCTGCTGTAGTTGTTCCTTTCCTCGTGGCACATAAACACTTGTGTGATTGGCCAGAAATCTGCAGCTTTAAGCAGCAATGTACCCACTTCAAGAAATTCACAAAACCACATATTAGAAACGTAAAAGCTATAGATTAGTGCATGCGGCGTGTTTCTTGAACGTGATGGCACGGCAGTAGGTGGAACAGGCGCACACAAGTTGCACGGAACCCTGAAACTGGAAAAGTAACGCCTGCCAGTATGCTTGCTGACCTGATTATCACCGTAAGATTCGGAAAGACTGAAAAGAAAAAGGCGTGAACACGGTGTAGTATAAAAGAAGACTGCCGAAGTACTCTGCGCCAGAAAACAATGGCACGAAAACGAAGCTGGACGCAAATATGACGTTGCAGCGACAAAGTGGTCAAAACAGAATCGCGAGCTTCTGCCTTGAAAACACGTAAGGAGACCTAAATGGCTCCAGAAACGATTTTATTTTTTCGTATCTTGTAGTTTCTTTTAATTTCATCCAAAAAATTATCTCTATTAATCATGACATACTTCGACTGAAATTATAGCATTATGGGATAAGATGAACAGCACTGCCACTGATGCGATCTTGGGTCACAGTATGTGCAAATCAGTGGACGGCTATCCGCGGTAAATTGAATAACAGCAAGTGTCTCCTAAGGTAATATTTTGGGCCATTTTATGTTTGTTTTGTACCATAATTAAATCATACACTGCAACGTGCATCGTATCAGCAGATTACACCAGTGTATTTTTTTCGGTTCGCCCGGGAACCGACCTATCTATTCGAGCTAATCAAGCTCTTGGGGTTTGAAAAAAATGACTTTGGAAAAACAATGATTTGAAATTAAACACAAGCGAAACAGAAGAAGTTACGTTCCACCCGCGTAGCAAATCATATTAACTACCACCCCTCATACTAGATGACAGATGACATTGAAACAGAAGTTGGGAAGCCTTTCAAGACTTTAGGTGTGTATTTTTTCGAAAATAGGACGTGGGAGAGCCACGTGGAATACTCGCTTAAGAAGTTATCCAGTACATTTGCCTTCTCCGCCGTCACTGTTGCTATTTCCCAATTCCGATTAATGTTACGCTTTAAACCTCTTTATTTTCATCTACACAAAATAATGGGTTCCTAATCTGGGGAACAACTACCATGGATAACACTCAGGTTAACTTGTGCTTCCGAAATGTACTGTAGGGACGTTATGCAGAGCGCCTTATCTAAGTCGCACAAGTAAAATGTGTAAGAAATTCAACATGATTCGCGCTGATCAAATATATCACTTCCAGATTTGCTTTTACTACAAGCTGTAAGTAAGCATAAACCACATCTTTCGCTGCTTTATCTCGTGGAGAAAAATATATCCCGCAGTATCCCACTCGCCATACCAAACAATTGATAATACGGAAATGCCGACGAAATTACGGCGAGGATATGGTAATATTTCGACTTCCAACAATATTAAATGAACTGGCTCGACATCATAAGATGGATATATTATCCATATCTTTTAAGGATACCTGGGCGCAATGTTATTGTAAACGTGACTGTCTCTTGTAACTTCTCCTTGTTCATGACTCTCTTTGTGCGCGTGTTTTTATGCTTACTTTCGGTTGTTTTATTTCAAATGCATCTTCTTTATACTTCTTACTTCTACACTACTGTTGCATCTTGACATGTATTTACGCACTGTATGAGTGTATGTAAGCGGTCGAGCTAGACCATTCAGTTATCCGTGTTTTGCAACATAGTTTAGCGTTGCTTTTTTGACCATGCTGGTTGCCATGCATTGGAGCGCAGGCCCTGTAAAGACTTCATAGGCTTTTTGCCTGTGCTCCAAACATCGCTCAGATCTTGAATAAATCGAGATGAATTGAATTGAATATTTCCGCTATTGTAACGACTAAATATGTTAGCTCGTCCAATTATGAATTTTTGTGCGAATGAAGGGCTTTATACGGTTGAGAATGGTGAATGGGGGGATGAGGGCGGTAAAAGGCAGAGAAAGCTACACATTAAAAACCGCCTTTTGGCATGAACGTTAGAACGGATACTGTAACTTTGTATGAGAATTACAATTCTGCCGCTGTTTTTACGACCAGCATGACCAGAAACTATCCCCTCAGTGGTTTTAATCTCAATTCTCTAACAAAAAATATTGTACTACCAAAAATGTCCCACCACACGAGTTAAGCCCTCTGTAAACGAATGTTTCGCAAACGCCGCTCAACGCGATAGTCCATGATTGACCGTTGTTCGCGACGCTCAATTGGCACGCGTAGGTGCAAGTCCGAATCCGACTATCCGGCTACAACCGCTCGCAATCATTTCGTTCCGGCTTTGGTGGGAAATTGGACGTGCCCTCACTGATTGAGGTTTAAGGAAGAGGCGCTATTTCGTGCCTTCCTGCTCGTCGGAACAATCTCATTTAAGGCAGGCCGCTTGGCCGAGTAAAAACTGAGGCGTACAGTTTGCCGCAGAACTGTAATTTGGGGCTGGGCCTATTCGGAATTCTAGATTTCAGAAACAGCGGTGCGTAGAAACATGCCTGTGTAGTCACAGTCGTTTGTTGAATAGTTGAAAGCACAGCGCGTTCGATCCTCAAGAATACGGGTTTAGAATGTTTTTTTCAATATGTACCAATGTTTGCTGCTTCATGAACAGCCCTTTCTTTCCGTGTCACCAAATGTAACCATGGTTCTCAAGACATTGCCATAAAGAGAGGATGGACACAAGGTTCTCCAACGTAATACAGGTTTTTGGAGGGACCTTGTGCTCCGCCTCTGAATGTAAAATGTGGTGCCCTCAAGAAGCCGAGAAAAAAAATTGTGTTCTGCAATTCATAGTCGGCAAATAAGATACCGCGGCGTTTAATATGCGTGGATTCATCTTTACGCGGAGCTGTTTCTCAAACATCTAATAACATCCCGTACTTCGTCGGTAAACTAAAAAAATGCCACGGGGCTGACGAAGGCGTTCAACCAGTCCCCCTGTCAAACAAACTGTGCCAACCCTACTTAAAAATACTACAGAAACAATCCATGTGCCCTGGTCGCTAGCGATAAAACAAAACAAAGGGCTCTATGCTGGACTCCACAAATTCTCCGCGAATATCAAAATTATTCCGTTTCGTGAAACGTAAGCAAGGAGGGCTGTTTGTAAGTATACGTGTGACGACACTTCTTGTAGTTTAACGCTTAGGTTAGAAAAATTAGGAAAAAATTATATCAAGCAGAAAAGGTATTGAACACTTTTACACCTAATACTGTAAAAGTTAGTACGCAAGTTAACACTAGCTATAGAACCATATTTTTAAGTTGGCATTAGCGTTAGTTCAACTAATGACTGGCTTTACATATAGCGACCTGTCGATAGGAGCGGGCGACAATGGAAGCCAGCGTGCCAAAAAAGTGTGTGTAGGTACTGCGCGCTCCCTCGGGTGGTTCTGAATTTAATCCCCAACCACGGCAGCTTCGCCGCGCTCCCTGTGCGAACTGCGACTTCTCCCATTAAATGCAACGGTCGTACTAATAAATAGCGATAGTACCTATCAGTCCCAATGATACCGGCCAGCACCGAAAATTTATGGTTGAGCCTGTATTTACTTCTTATTTATGCAAATGTCGACGAATCAAAGTAAACCACACTGCTGCCATATCTGCCTAGTCGACCAGCATTCTTCATTTTCCAGTATCCCCGTTCATTTAAACACTCCAAAACTTTGTCTGAAGCCTTTCGGAAGCTTTGCTTGTACGTGAAGATGCTCCCTTTTCATTAAACGCGAAGGCCATCTGTGCACCTCCAAATGTTCAGAGCGAAGGCTGGAGAATTTTTATCAAGGAGCTCCAACGTGGCCATTTGGTGCGTGTCTGCGCCGTCATTCTTCCGCGAAAACAATGTTTTTCCAGCGATCGGGCTACTATGCACGGCATCCTGTTCAACTTCAGCGACTGCGCCGTTTTCACCATAAGAAGAGTCACGCTTGTCGGAGCTTCCCCATGGTCGCTTACAAGCCCGACAAATGGGAATGTTAGGTATGACAGCCATCAGTCGATCGCTGTAAATCTATACAGTTGTTTTTCTTGCATGGGTTGCTACACCCCCCACCTAAAATATGCCCACGCAATGATTCCTAGGCAATGCGTACGGAATGAGCGAGCACCATTTCTGAGTTTTCGATAGCCTAGACAATCTTATTTGAGTAACAGCTTTTACAGCTACACATTTGCGTTTGTTTTGTGGCCGCTAACTCTACCCAATGCCTTCGCTATTAGCACCAAAACGACCACGACAGACACAGGTAAGAAAAATATGTTTCGTTCTCTTGAGAAATCCTCGACTTCAAAAAGAAAAACCACCGCGGATAAACCTACCCGTTCAACGTAGGCGAAACTTCCGTGAACAATGCAACTTCGCGAGTAGTGCACTGCTTAGCTAAGTACCGCGGTGCAATCTGAGACAGAAGGGCCTGTCCGGGCTAATAAAGAGGAGCCATACTTCATCGCGACGGTGGCTAATGAAAAATTGCGCCCACCTCCCCGCAAGGGGAACCCTGTGTTGATGCGACGCATCGTGTGGTTCACTTGGTGTTTCCGTTGGATTGATTCTGAAATCGCGTGAAACGTGTCGGGAACGCGTATGATTATTATGTTTTGTCATTATTATAATGTTTTATTCGCCAATATTGGTCACTCTCTAAGTGGTATACTTGGAGCTTCGTTGTCGCAACGACCTTTACTCCATCATTGTTGCTGTAAGAGGGAGCTTCTTTTCTTTTATTGCAAGTGTTAATCATTGCCCCATCATGCGTTGTATCAGTAGCATCTTGACGTAGTTTGAATGAGTCAAGGATATAACGCGCGTTCGTAGCATTTGATTCTGTCTCGGTTTTGTGGCGCAATTCCATGCCCGGCAACTTCTTTACCAGCAACACACAACCCGCCGACGTCCCCACAGCGTGACTTACACAAGCGTCGTAACTCGACGTAAAACGGCGCACCATGCCCTCGGTCTCTTCCTCTCCGTCCACCTTCGTCTCCTGAACTGCTAGCACATCGATGTCCTGACCTATTAAAAGGCGATATACCTGGCTTTGTTTTCTCTTTGAAGCCAGACCCCGGACGTTTAATGTTGCTACATTCAGGGACCCTTCCATTTCGCCTCCCTTTGAATATTAGAGACCGCCGGCATGGTGCTCGCCCCTTCGCGTCCGCGTTTCGCTAGACGCAACCCTCCTCCGCCTTGGAGACAGGGGGTGGCTGCTGCGTCGACGGCGTTGCTGGTGCCGGTTGCTGCGTTGCCGGTGTTCCTGGGCGTACGCGTCTCTTCACGACGCTGGGACGCGGTTTCACAGAGGAAGAGCGTCGCCCCGGGTTAGTTTTCAGCGGCGGCTCCTCGCTGGTGGCCATGGCTCCCTCTTGCGCCCCCTCGTCCGTCTTGTCAAGGCCGCGCTTGCCGTTGTTCCCAGCGCTTGCTTGCCCGCCCGCCTCCATCGTCTCATCCACACTTGATTCGTATTCGACTTCAGTGGGTTGTTGGTTTTAGATGCGAATGCATCTCATTCACCCGCCTTGTCCCTGCATCCCGCGTCGGCGTCGTTGTCGTTGGCGTACGCCCCTCCCCCATTCTCCTCGCCGCGCTAGCTGCGCTCTCCGTGGCTCACCCCCTCTCCTCTCCGATAGCGAACACTCTCGCGAGGGGCATTGGATTGGATTCGATTGAATTGGATTGGATTTGGATTGGATTGGATTAAAGTGGATTGTGTTGGATTGTGTTGCATCATAGCTGCGGCAGGCGCACTGGCGCCGGCGCGTCCCCTCTCCGTTATGCGCGATATAAAACGCGGTGCCTGCGCCGCTCCCCTCCATCGTTCCAGCGCCGTTCCTCCACTATCCAACGCTGCAACGTGAACCCCTTATGCGTCGCATCTACACAGGGGTTCCCGCGAGGGGAGGTGGGAGTTTTTTTTAATAAACCGTCCACTGGAATCGCAGTGACACACGCTGCCTCCTTCTCCTGGTTCTTTGGCTCTGTGTCTTGCGACGGACTTGCAGGGGTCGCCTCCACCTATTCCAGGTTTCCCATGCCTTGTGCTGCTGCTTCCGCCTCGGCCACGTCCATCAAGTGCTCTCAAAACTCTTCTCTACCCGCAGGCCCCGTCACGCTGGCGTAAGTGCGGACGCAATCGGCGTCTGCATGGCCGAACCGACGGCATTTCGAGCAGCGAGGCACCTTGCAGTCACGGCGAACGTGACCAGTCCCTTGGCAGCGCAAAACATTGCATGGGCCTGCGTGGCGCCACCAAGAGGGCCAACTCGCCTGGGACCCTGATTTCATGCGGCAAATCTTCCAAAGTCAACCCGGCCTTGAGCTTCAGCGTTACCGCAGGCGTCGTGGACCCCTTCTCCTGCACTTCATGCACGCGCCACCTTTCCTTGGTGACTTCAATTACCTTGCCATAAGAAGCAAGGGCGGTACGCATGTCCTCGACTTCAACGCCGAGCAGGAGCCAGTGAAGCTGAAGCCTCACCTGCTGGTCCTGCGGATCCACGACGAGGCACCGGCGTCCCTTCACTTCCTGCTCACCGGCCGCCAGCATCTTCTTTGTAGCCTCGGCACTTTTGAAGGTCACCGCCCACCCGTGGTTGATCTGTTACGCCCCCAACGCTATCACGTCGGAGAGCATACCAACACGTGCGAGCATGTCTCAGAAGTCCTCGACGCGGAACGGTCTGGCTTTCACGTCCCCGTGAATAGACACCGTATTCAACACAATACGTCCTGTCGGAAGTTGGGGCAAAATAACCACCTACAGAGACGCTAGCACTAGTCTGCTAGCTGAGATAGTACACGAATTTGGCTTGATTGATGTCGGGGAATGCCTTCAGGGTACGAGAGACGTGAGATTCACACATTTTCAGGGGTGCAGCCACGCACGGCTACATGGGTTTTATTTTTCGATAAATTTAATTCAACAATGTCATGGCTATGATGCACAGCCGATTTCTTTCTCGAACCACTGTGTGGGTAAATGCAGACTGGGTAAAAAAAACAGAACACCCCTTTCTCGTGGGATCTGTGGAAACTGAATGAAAAGCTGTTGCATGGCAAAATGTTCATGGGTTTTGTAGTAGAAAAAATTACGGAAATCACAACAGTAAAATGGGGGAGAAGTGGGAGATGTATAAGCAAGACGTCAAAATAAAAGCCATAGAAAGGTCTAGCTGTATAAAATATGAGGAAAAAAGAAAAGAAAACCTTTTGCGAGTGAACCTACAAAAGTTGATTGCGTTGGAGAACAAAAATCCAGGCATGTTCAAAGGCGACATAGGGCAGATTAAGCACAAACTCGAAGTCATTGACCAAGACCGCTATCGCAAAGCGCTAGTACGCGCGAGGGCGGAACATTGGAGGTTCGAGGAGGCACCCACAAAACGGGTGTTAGGAATAGAAAAGACGCAAGCCCGGCGGAATATGATTAAAGAAATAGAAACCACCGGTTATGTAACTTCGGAAAAAGAGGATGTGTTGCGCGCATTTTTCGATTACTGTAAGGCACTGTTCGCTTTCAGAGAAACCGACTTAGAAAAATACAAGCGAAATTTTATCGGTGCGTTGCCACGCTTGGATGACGAAACAAAGGAATGGCTCGAACAACCCTTCTCGGCCGAGGAAGTTAAGTGTGCCATCGAAAACCTGAATCCGGGCAAGTCACCGGGTCCTGACGCGCTTAGTGCGGCGTTCTATAAACATCTGAAATCTTTGATATCTCTGGTTCCTGCCGACATGCACAATCAAAGCTACGAAATTGAAGCGCTTCCTCCATCTTTTTCTACCTCCCATACAATACTAATTCCGAAAACAGACGACAGGCAAAAATTACGGTATGTTAAAGCATACCGACCAATCTCGCTGACAAGCGTTGATTATAAAATTTTTATGAAGGTTCTGGGGAAAAGGTTACCAATGGTAATCCAGAAAATAGTAGGTCCACATCAGACGTGTGGCATCAGGGGTCGTAACATATTTTCGAATACCCAAAAAGCGACGTGCGTACTGGAATGTTGCGATGCAATGGGCTCGGGCGTGGCGATTCTCCAGCTCGACCTGGAGAAAGCCTTTGACTGCGTCTCCTACAAGATCCTGTTTTATGTTTTAGAGCACATCAACCTTGGTTCTGTCATTGTACGGGAAGTGGCGATGGCGTACCGGAACTGCACTACATGGTTGATAGTGAATAAGAAATTGGGAGCGGTCATCGAGGTGCGGCGTTCGGTGCGCCAGGGCTGCCCCCTAAGCCCTTTATTGTTTTGTGTATACATAGAAGCGCTGTGCCTGAGCATCATTCATAATGGTAAAATAAGCGGATTTAAATTATGGGAGACAGAGGTCAAACTTCTCGCCTATGCTGACGACATTGCCGTTGTTAGCTCGAACAAAGAAAGCGTGATGTTCGCCGTGGAAACAGTGAAGCATTTTGGGGAGGTCACGGGGAGTCTGGTAAATTGGGGAAAATGTCTGGGGTTTTGGCACGGTGAATGGATGTCAAGGCCAGCGATCTTTGCTAATGTAGCTTGGGTAAACACCCCCGTAAAGTACTTGGGAACCCCTCTGGAATACTATCGCGACAGTGAGCCCTACTGGCGGGGGCAGGTGCAATCACTGAAAAAGAAAGCGGAAAAAATGAAAGCAACTGGGCTGTCAGTGTTTGCGAGAGCCACGACTTGTAATCTTTTCTTCGTGGCAAAGCTTTGGTTCGTTATGCAAGTGCTGCATTGTTCGCGTTTGAATGTCCAGAATCTGCATGGCGTATTTGCTGTTTTTGTGTGGGGGTCCACGTGGGAAAGGAGCAGTAGGACGAATTTGTTTCGGCGAATCCGTGAAGGCGGATTAGGACTAACTCATCTGTTTGTATGGCAACTCGTAAATCGATTTTCGTTTTTACGGGATGTACAGGACCCTTTTCTACGCACTCTAATGCAAGTTCGGTTAATGCGTGCTTTGCCAGAATTTGTGGTTTCTTCAAGTTGCATGCCAGGTGGTGTCCATGGATATTTTAAAGAAATCGTTTTGTCATTCCGATTTTCATCAAGGCGTTTTTCGATCCAATATCTGGCCAATGAAACTAGGAAAAAATTATACAAGGATGTATGTGACCTAGTCTTCCCAGTGCCACTGTATAGAGCTCTGTACAGCAATGGTCCAGGACAAGATGTGTTAAAAAGAGTCAAGCGAATGGTAGTGTAACCTGGGGCAAAGAGTTTGTTTTTTAAATTGCACACGGTTACACTTTCAGTCGCTACTTGGATGAATGAAAGGGGGCTCTCGGTTCCTTGGGGAACCGACTGCCCCATTTGCAAACAACCCGAAACTGTGGAGCATGTTTTTCTTCATTGTTGGGGAGCAGTGTTCCTTCGGGATGTCCGCCAACGGACATTCCAGAAAGATTTTCCATTTAGCCCACACGGTATTCGTTTTTTGTGCATTGATAGAGAGGGCGGTGTACCATTTGACACTGCCATGTTGTTAGGTCTGCACAGCATTTGGCGTTCTCGAATGGCTTGGCTGCGTTGCGATGTCGACGCGCGACCAACGAGACAGTATTTTAGGGAAGTGTGTCACAGTTTGTTGAGGTTCAGAGAGCGAAGAACTCTCCACCAGAGTGGTTGTCTAAAATTGAACCCCTGACTACGCTTAGGGAATTTTAAACGACAACACCGGCCCTGGGGGGCATGGTGGCATTACCGTGATTTTTTCTTTGTCGTTGTACCTGGTACCTGGTGTTGCTTTCCGAGATGGGCAATAAAGAAAAAAAAAGGTTTTATGGCGCAGTGGGAAGAGCACCATGTACCGCGCGTTCCGCCCACAGGGTCGTGGTATCGAAACCGGGCGCCGCTAACTATTATATTTTTGTAGTGTAGGGGAGGGGCGGACGACAACAACGCCGACGACGCTGAATGGACAAGGCGAGTGAATGAGATGCAGTCGCGTCTAACATACGGCTAACGTCGTCGGCAAAGAAAGGTATTTGGGGAAAGGCTGGCCCCTCAGTAGTTTGGGTAACATGGTAGATGAAGGAAATGTATGCCACCATAGAGCATCAACAAAAACAGGAAGCCGCTGCACCATGAAAAGAAAATATCCGCGTAAGTAAGTTTGCTAGTGGGAAAACAAATTATTACTTTAGCGACAGGCGACGATTCAATACGCTTTCTAC
Organism: Haemaphysalis longicornis; assembly: GCF_048455015.1. NCBI lineage: Eukaryota > Metazoa > Arthropoda > Arachnida > Ixodida > Ixodidae > Haemaphysalis > Haemaphysalis longicornis. Next base: position 57,296,973 of record NW_027526295.1, on the reverse strand, counting down.
ATTCGAGAGCAACAGAAAAACGGAGGAGGAATAGGTAAATGAACTTATGTCCAACTTTGGTGCTGATGTTGAATTATCCGCCCGGTTACAGGATACTTCATTCAGGGCTGTTATTCCTGCCGCTTGAAACCCAGTCCTACTCTACCAGGTTGCAGTGTCCGCGGTGGTCAGTGTAGCCACCCATTGCTCGCATAAGGGAGGGACAACCATTATACGGGCACTCATATAATAAATCGTAGAGGACGACCGGGAGAGGCAGTTGTTAGAAAATGTATTCTGGTTCTTAGCTTCACATCAGGCACATACCTACGCAGAGATTGGACAGCAGGTTTCCTACCAAATTAGTCGGAACGCACGCAAAAAATTCTTCTTTTCTTTGGGGTATGTGTCAATAAACACCTCATGTTCGATGGGACTGATCGACGGGTTCTGGATTCTGGTCTTTTCGCAAATGTTTGGTGCCGAAATCCCCCTGAAGACTCGACGAAACCTCTCCTGAAGACCACTGAAGAAGCAGCCTGCACGACTGAAGCAACAAACGGCGCTTCTACAATGTGTTTAGTCCCGACCCGACGCTTCTAGCTCCCCTAGAGCCTCACGCCGCCTGCGCCTCAACGCAGTGGATTGCTACGCCGTTCCTGATTACGCGGAGTCGATTCCACGCCAAAGCCCTCCACAGAATGGATCGACAGAAGCGCAAGCGGGCCACCCTTCGAGCTGGCGTGACAAAGACCATTAATGACTGCAACGCTTTGTTGGACTCCCAATCTGCGTCTATCGGTGAGCTGCAGGACCTTTTCAATGGTCTCGTGATGAAAGAATTAGCACTTCGAGACATAGACAAACAAATTGAAGGCACCATTGATGAGTAGAAACAAGAGTGGGAATCTGCGGAAGGGTATTACGTTTCCATATGTGTGGCAAAATCCAAGCTCTCCCGAAGAATCGAAGAAATTCAGCGCCCACAGGCATCAAACGGCCGAATGAACAACGTAGAGCCATTGCGCGCAGTTCGTGTGCACTCAAGCGCCTCTATTAAGCTCCCTCAAATGGAACTAGGAAAATTCGATGGAACCATTCAAGGCTGGCGTTCCTTTTGGGACCAGTATGAGGCCACCATACACCGGAACTCGCAGCTGTCGACCATTGACAAGTTTAAATATTTCAAAGGCTACCTTGTTGGTACGGCGCAAGATACGATCTGTGGACTTTCCCTGACTGAAAGCAACTACCAGATAGCGATCGATCTACTTGAGGAACGCTTTGAACGGAAGGACTTTGCGATCAACGACCACATGACTCGTCTCCTACAACTGCAGGCTGTTGATTTAGCGCAAAACGTTGGGGCACTGCGACGCCTTTACGACGAAGTGGTAAAGAACGTCAGGAGCCTTGAAGCACTAGGGGTGAAGCAGGAGCAGTACAGTGCTCTGCTCAGGGTGGCTATCGAGAAGTGGCTACCTCACGAGCTTGTACTTCGGTACTGTCAACAGAAGCCTGAGGAAGCTGACACTCGTAGCACATTTTCAGCGCTTCTAGACTTCCTGAAGAAGGAAGTTCGCAGCAGGGAGGAGGCCATAGAAATCGCATCGGACGGGTCTACAGTCCACTAAAAACTCCACGACAAAGCGCGACGCCACTATGTACCTTCAGCAGCCACCTTTACCACCACTTCCGGATCGGCCAAAGAACCGTGTTATTTCTGCAGTTCTGAAGAACACTCATTTACTGCGTGTGATAAAACGTTAACCCTTGAGGAAAAGAAGAACATACTCAAGCGAAGCGGCCGATGCTTCAAGTGTTCCAAAAAATTCCTTCGAGCCAAGGACTGTCGGAACTCGAGATTTCTGCGTTGTCAGAACTGCCAAGGCCGACACTTCACATTCCTCTGCGACTCCAAATACGCTGTTCCTTCGGCAATTGACACTCAGAGGCAGTTCGTCACGAAATGAATTCAAGTGACCAGTGCTGTGACTCAGGCCCAAGATACTATTCTTCTACAAACAGCTAAAGTTTGGGCACGTGGCTCCACTCAGCCGCGACATGTCCGCTGCCTTTTGGATGGTGGTAGTCAACGAACGTTCCTCACGTGGACACAGCCAAGAACCTTAGCTGCAAGGAAGTCGGAAAGGAGACTCTGAATGTGCAACGTTCGGAGCAATGGGCCCATCTAAGCAGACTCTACGACGCGTGGAACAGTGGATTACAAGCCGTCAAGACACCGAGGCCATTCTGATCGAAGCCCTCGAGGTACCAACAATATGCAGTGGAACTCCGTTCTTAGTTCCTACTTCTTGCGTGAGAGAGGATGTTCGGGATCTTCGCATCGGCGATGATGCTGATGCTCCAACAGATGATACTATTCAGGTACTTATAGGATGCGACTATTACTGAAAAGTCACAACTGGAAAAATTCGGAACGGCTTAACTGCCGTTGAGACGTCTTTTGGGTGGACGCTACAGGGCCCGGTAAAAAGCACGGAGAATATCTGAGGAACGTTTTCCACTAGCGTCATGAAGATATTGGCCCGGAATTTCAGTGACGACAACGAAAAACTGTCTCAACAGCTGCAAGCCTTTTGGGAGGTTGAGTACATGAGTATCCTTAACCACAAGGATGAAGCATCTGTCGAAGATCCAGTTCTCATTGAATTCAGAACCTTCAACATTGTATTGTTGAAAATAAAATTTGATTTGATTTGATTTGAAAAATAAAGAGAAAGGATGAAAAGTACGAAGTTTGTCTTCCCTGGAAGGATAACGCTCCGGAGCTTGATTGCAATGTAAAGGAAGTGAAAGATCGGCTTGCCAAGCTCACGCGACTTCTTCAGAAAAACGAAGAGCTTATCATTCGGTACCATGCGACGATACGCGAATATGTTGAGAACAACTTCGCCGCACCCGCAACGACACAAGAAGCAGCCGGTCCAGTCTACAACCTGCCGCACCGAGCAGTCATCCGCAACGACAGGGAAACAACGAAGACTCGAATTGTCTTTGACGCGTCATCTAGTTCACCTGGAAAACTGTCACTGCATGACAAGTTACACTGTGGTCCTAACCTGAATCCATCGGTACTATTCCTGCTTCTGAAGTTCAGGATGTACAGAGTCGCGTAACAGCCGACATAGAGAAAGCATTCTTGCAAATTTTGTTGCCGGAGAACGACCGTGACGCACGTCGGTACTTTTGGTATGAACACCCGCCGACTCCTGGACAGACCTTGCCGAAACAACTTGTCTGGAGAATGAACCGTGTTCCCTTTGGTGCTACCTCAAGTCCCTTTCTACTGAGCGCCACGCTGCACTACCATTTTGAAAATTCGACAGGTCCGCATGATGAACTTACAAAGGCCATGAAAAATCAATTTTACGTTGAAGATTTTGTGACAGGCGCCGACTCTACCGAGAATGCATTGTTGTTATGTGACAATGCAGCCAAAGTCATTAGCAAAGCAGGCATGCACCTCAGAAAATGGACGACTAATGAACCGCAACTAAAGACCGCTACTGAAGGGGACAACACCGTTAACTCTGATGTTGAGTTCACTATCCCTCAAAAGAAGAAAGTTCTAGGCGTGTTATGGCACCCGGACGAGGATACCTACGGGTTCGACACGTCTGAAATTATGCAACTGGTAGCCTCAATTCCAAGCACGAAGAGGAATATGCTGAAAATTACAGCCAAAATATACAATCCGTACGACCTTATTACTCCGTACACAGTGACGGCCAAGGTACTCTTTCGGAGGGCTTGGAAGAGGAAGGTGAACTGGGACGGAAATTTGCCGGATGACTTAAAAACGGAATGGGACAAGTGGTGCGAAGACCTACGTCATCTTAACGTGATACAGGTATCACGCTTTGTGCTGTCAAATGAACCCAGCAAAACAACCTTCCACGTGTTCTCTGATACAAGCACTTCAGCTTATGGATCTGCAGTCTACGTGCGAGTCGAAACTACCAGTGGCATAATGACTAGGCTGCTCATCACCAAGACAAGAGTCGCCCCCGTGAAAACGTAGACCCTACCAAGGTTGGAACTTCTTGGGGCTCTAACAGCAGTTCGGCTGATGTCAACCGTACAGAAGGAGTATGGTGCCCGCTGCCAAGTTTCGTTCTGGACAGACTCCTCTGCGGTTCTTGGATGGTTGAACTCAAGCCCAGGAAAGTGGAATACGTTCGTGGCAAACAGAGTGGGTGAGATCCATTCCCTAACCGATATTGAACAGTGGCGTTACTGCCCGACAGATCAGAACCCTGCAGATTTATTAACGCGGGGAATATCGGCTAAGAAATTGCAAGAAAGCAAACTTTGGTGGGAAGGACCTGAATGGCTACTCAAAGGAAGTGACAAATGGCCAAATAAAACATTTTGCGGCGAACCGTATGCGGAAACCACAGAAGAAAGGACACACGTGTTACCCGTAACTGAAAGGAATATTTCAGAGGTTTTTGACCTCGCAAGGATCAACAACATGTCAAAGGTCTTGAACATCACGGCTTGGATAATGCGGTTTGTCCACAATTCTCGTAACCCTCGCGGAAAAATAACTGGACCCATATACACTTGCGAAACTGAGAACGCCAAGAAATTTTGGATTTACAAAGCTCAAGAACGGGCGTTTTGTCCTCAATATTTGACCCATCCAGTGATCAGCAAATTTTTGCCCTACCGTGATGAGGATCGTTTGATTAGAGTGGGAGGACGGCCACAGAATTCTGACTTCACGACCAGCGAGCAACACCCAATCGTACTTCCTCCAGACGAGGAATTTACAAGATTAATAATTGAAAACGAGCACAGACGGCTTTTTCACGCTGGTGTTCGAGATACCTTGGTGCAGTTACATGAGCAATATTGGATCATCAGAGGTCGTCAAATGGTTAAAAAGGTGATCAGTCAGTGCAGTACATGCAAGAGACATTCTGCGAAGGCAATGAGCGAGCCATTCGCCCCTCTCCCAAGGAATAGAGTCACCAAATGCGAACCGTTCAGTATCATTGGAGTTGACTTTACTGGACCATTGTACCATCGAGAAGGAGACGGAGCCAAGAAATGTTACATTGTCATCTTCACTTGTGTCGTCGTGCGAGCAGTACACCTCGAGCTTGTGTGAAGCCTCAGCACGCAAGACTTTTTAGATGCATTCCGTCGTTTTACAGCCAGGAGAGGAATATGCAAGATAGTGTATTCAGAAAATAGCCTCACTTCCAAAAGAGCTTCGAAAGATTTGAAAACTATTTGTAGGACAATACGAGCTCAGGGAACATTGAAGTACTTTAGGGAAAACCAAATCCACTGGAAATTCATAGCCGAACGAGCCGCCTGGTGGGGCGGATTTTGGGAAAGACTTATAAGAACGATCAAGGAATCACTGAGAAAACTTTTAAAGGCTCATTGTTTTGACTATGATGAACTCTACACTTTACTTATAGAAGTTGAAGCCATTGTAAACTCGCGGCCACTGACTACCTTTTCAGCGTCCCTAGAGGAGGAACCCTTAACTACCGCACATTTTTTGATCGGCAGAAAACTGCTGTCGGTACCTGAAGGTGGAATCTTAGAGATCCAGAAGAAGGTATCAGAAGAAGAATTTCGGGGACGCTGGCGACGACGGAAAGAGTTACTAGATGCCTTTTGGAGTAGGTGGCGTAGAGAATACATACTGCAGCTGCCATCTGTCCACACTGTACATAATGCATCGTCGGGTGACGCTAAAGTTGGCGATGTCGTCCTCATTGTGAACGAGAAAACACCTAGGCCGCTTTGGGATCTGGCGGTGATCGAAAAAACCTTTCCGCGCTCTGACAACAGAGTTCGTCTTTGTCTTCTCAAGAAGTCGGACGGATCTCGTATTCGACGTGCAGTGCAACATCTGTATCGCCTGGAAGCTTCGAGTTAATGCTCTTTTTTTCGCCGGCGGAAGGATGTTAGAAAATGTATTCTGGTTCGTAGCTTCACATCAGGCACATACCTACGCAGAGATTGGACATCAGGTTTCCTACCAAATTAGTCTGAACGCACGCACAAACTTCTTCTTTTCTTTGGGGTATGTGTCAATAAACACCTCATGTTCGATGGGACTGATAGACGGGTTCTGGACTCTGGTCTTTTCGCAAAAGCAGTCATTACCAGTGGGAGGGTAGAGAGATGGATAAAAGGTGGGAAATATATTACGGTGTGGATTGAAAGTAGTTTTCAGCGGAAGATGAGTTGCGGCTTCTGCTCTTGTGAGCTGCAGGTGCGGTTCACTGAAGAGCCATCGTTCTTGGCAGCAACGGGCGACGACATCGGCGCATATTACGGCGAAGTTTACTATGCCTAACTAATAGCGCTGACGTCCGAGTAAAACACAATGAAGAATATCCAACATTAACCGCACTGCAGGAAAGCCAACTTTACACAATGGGTTTCCGGAAGGGTAAATCAATCATACACCTCATTACGTATTAATGTGACGTCTTCGCACAATTGGGGGACCTCTCGTAACACGCAAAATACAGTTTGGCAGGACGCACGGCTAGCGCTAATGACAATGAAATATATCCTAGACGCAGGGTGCGAATTTAGCTTAGTATTTTAGTGGTGTGGGGTTGGGCGTTGACTTTGCAATTTGGATGAGCTGAAGTTGGCTTTGGCTCTGGACTTTGGCAGTTTCGATTTCTGACGATGGGAGAGGGGGTTATGGACTTTGGATTTCACTCAGGTTGCACAGGAGAAAGCTTCACGTTTTAACCATCTTTCTCTAAAGAAAGGGGCTCTGATGTGTTTGAAGGTTCTCTATCTTTACGACGTCAGGAGCAGTTTTTATCTCGTGAGTAGTGTGAAAACATGTGCACACAAGGAATGCGGTGTGACTAGACTCAGCACCATTTGTATCGTGATCAGGCGCCCTGGTGATGTGTATTTCTTGGAGCTGACGTATGGTCCTGACAATAGCAGGTTCCTGCTTAAAAATTTGCCCATAGAAAGCGGCTGGTGAGCCCATAGAAACAGTTAGGTATCCGTCGCCCGTAGAGGTGGTCCGCAGAGGTGGTCCGAGGCGGCTTTTTGCTCCAGAGATTCCGTAGATTTAGTTAAAACTGTCAAGGCTGTTGGCTCGTGAAGATTGGATGACGTAAGTCTGGTGGTGTATACTGATTGGAAGGGGTATAGCTGTTAATCGACCAGATTTAGGGGAAATCCCCAAGGTGGAGTAAGTTTCTGTGAAGCCAGAAAGCTGTATAGCTTTCCTTTGTAGCCGTATGGCTGCATTTAGGTGGATGTCAAACTTTCCTTTACAGAAACGTACTCCACCTTGGGGATTTCCCCTAAATCTGGTGGATTAACACCAGTCCTTCACTTCGAGTTGTTGATCAATTCGCTCTCGCGCTACTAACGACTAGCCTCCTGGTTAGCTCAGTTGGTAGAGCGACTGCTCCGGTTAAGCAGTGGTCCCGGGTTAAAATCCTGTACCAGGACGAATTTTTCTTCAACTGCGAAGTTTCCGAGAAATCTGTATACCTTTCCTTTCTAGCCGTATGGCTGCATTTAGGTGGATGTCAAACTTTTCTTTACAAGGGGTATAGCTGCGCGTCTGTGCAGCGGGCAGAGGGACAGCAGCCGAAATTAGTGCGAATTGCCCGCAGTACATTGCTGGCGTGCTCATCTCATGCTAACACCTTTTAATTCGGACGCAACCACGAATACGTGATATGTGCGGTGTACGACTATTTGGTGTGAATATTTATTTTCCCTGCTTTAAACCACGCGAAACAAGGATATTTTTTGAAGTTCACATGCATCAAATGCCATTAGACGCCACCCTGTTTAGGGATGACAAACAGTTATTCGACCAGATTTAGGGAAATCCCCAAGGTGGAGTTAGTTTCTGCGGAAGAAATTTGGCATCCACCTGAATGCAGCCATACGGCTACAAAGGAAAGCTTTACAGCCTCCTCAGAAACTTCGCAGTTGATGAAAAATTCACCCTGGTCCACGATTCGAACTTGGGACCACCGCATAACCGGAGCAGTCGCTCTACACACTAAGATAACCAAGAGGCTGGTTGTTTGTAGTGCGAGAGCGAATTAACAACTCGATGTGATGGACAAGTGTTAATCGACCAGATTTAGGGGAAATCCCCAAGGTGGAGTAAGTTTCTCCGAAGAAAAGTTTGACATCCACCTGAATGCAACCATACGGCTACAAAGAAAATCTATACAGCTTTCAGCGCTGGTCTGGGGATCGAATTCTGCACAAGGACAAATTTTTCTTCCACTGCGAAGTTTCTACGGAAGCTATATAGCTTTCTTTTCTAGCCGTATGGCTGCATTGAGGTAGAAGCCAAAATTTCCTTCGCAGAACAACCAGCTTTCCTTCGCAGAACAACCAGTGTTTTTAAACTTCTTTAATTATAGCTTGATCATATAAAATGTTTAATACCCATCTCACATCGAACGTAACTCCAGGCCCCCTAGGAAGGCAGGGCGGAACTGAGGGATTCCCTGGTTGTTCCAGACTCTGGATGCCCTTAAAGGGACACTGAAGTGATTTGTAAATATTGCGGGATTACTAGTGCAAAGTGTGGTCCGGAGTCCACACATGTTTAGACCACTCTGGGTGCGTTTCCGCAAATTTATTCATTGAAAACTCAATTCGGAAATTTTGTCCCCCTCTCTGCATCGTCGCCCCCATTTTATGTGGCATTTTCGTGCGACGTCAGGAAAATAATGACTTGGCTTGACTGCGGTACTGCCCGGCTCGCCGACCTCCTTAAAGAGTCAGTCAGCCCAGTGCTTATTCCGCCGTCCCCACTCTGGGCGCGTGTTTGTCTTTCTTTCTGTATATATATATATATATATATATATATATATATATATATATATATATATATATATATATATATATATATATATAGAGAGAGAGAGAGAGAGAGAGAGAGAGAGAGAGAGAGAGAGACATCATGAGGTTCGATGGGCCAGTATAAAAATAGTGAAAGAAGTCGACTGACACGTTTCCCGTTTTTGTTGCCAACAGTTTCGGAGTTAGAAACTCCTACTTCAGGGCTGTATTTTAATTTCTCACATTGCGTCTTTATACAAAAACTTCTGTGAGGGAGGGTTACTTCCCTCATCCCTGCAGGAGAGCTCGCGGGTGAGGGGTGTTTCGCAATGTGAGAAATTAAAATACAGCCCTGAAGAAGGAGTTTCTAACTCCGAAACTGTTGGCAACAAAAACGGGAAACGTGTCAGTCGACTTCTTTCACTATATATATATATACAGAAAGATAGGCCAGCAGTCTACAACGCCAAAGGAGGCATAGGGGTGTGGTTAGGTTATTTTCTTTTTTCACTACAGTTAATGAAGTTACCTTTTTTTTTAATATACAGAAGAAAGAAAGAAAGAAAAACACGCGCCCAGAGTGGGGACCGAACCCCAGGTTCGGTCCCCACTTTGGGCGCGTGTTTTTCTTTCTTTCTTTCTTCTGTATATTAAAAAAAATAACTTCATTAACTGTAGTGAAAAAAGAAAATAACCTAACCACACCCCTATGCCTCCTTTGGCGTTGTAGACTGCTGGCCTATCTTTCTGTATTTCCTCAACGAGCCCCTCACTTCCATACTATATATATATATATATATATATATATATATATATATATATATATATATATATATATGTGTGTGTGTGTGTGTGTGTGAGTGAGTGTGTAGCCAACTGTCTTCGTAAAACCAAACAGGGACCTTAAAACAATAAGGCAACAAAAATATCCTGCGTTCTCGTGAAAAAGTCATGACGGCCAAGACGAACAACAACCGCCAAGGCAGCTCCGCGCGAAACGTTTGTGGAATCTTCGTGATAAATATTCTCGCGCGTGGAGCGGGGTACTTCCGAAAGTAGTGGCCCGGACTCTGAGACTGAGAGGCGTGTACGAGCTGATATATACGAGCATTACTTTGTCCGCACTCTACTTTATGAAAACGCTCTTAACGTCATCCGCACGAAAACGTTTCCAGGGATCTGCAGCATTCTCGGAATATTTTTAACATGATAGGTAGAAATATAAATGCTGCGATGGAGCATAAATAAAAAAACACAGCCACACCATAGTGAGAGAGGCAGCCATTATATTTACTTTGCACACGACACAACAATGAACATAGTTCTACGCGCGCTCTATGAAAGGAAACCAGGCTTTGCGTGACCGCAAAATTGTCCCTAGTGCGCACAATGTTTATTTAAATCTTGCGAATGTTTGCTTAGTTATTAGGCTGTGCAATTACGTACAATATTAGCAGACCTATTTTGCGTGTCAGTCACTGGTATTCCCTGCTATTGTTGGGAGATTTTGTCTGTCGCTGTCGGCGTAGGCTTAGCACTTAGCATGACCTCAAGCATACTAGACTCGCGATGTTCGTAGCGGCGTTTTTTACGACTCATTGATTTTAGGATTTAGAGCGATGACACTATAGAGGCGATGAAGCGCGCCGTGCTGGAGGGCTCCGAATTTATTTTGACCACGTCTTTCAAAATTTGAACCTGCGTCTAAATCTGCAACACATGGGCATTCTTCCTTTTAATCTCCATCAGATAAGCGGCTGCCGCGGACGGGAAACGGCACTTCCGTGGCGTCTCGGTCTTTCCAACTCGCCAATCACCAGCGTAATCTAGCGGAGCACCCACTCGCTCCTTCTGATTTCTCCTCTCTAAAGACAATTACGCAAAGCAGGCCGATAGCCTTGCACTAACAGCACCCTCGGCTGGACTCTTCAATGAGGCACCTCTGGGTATACGTTCAAGTGTCGAAATTGGTGCCTTCTTACAGTAACGTTCACTGCGAGGGGAAGCTTTGTGTTTCCAAATGTGCCGTCACGCGATACGTTTTGCTGGTAACTTTTTTACAGCAAAGTGTTTGGCACCCTGAATTTCTGACCTATTCGGCAGGCTTCAGGTATGAAAGGAAATGCCTCGCGGCTTTTTTTTGTAGCTTGTATTACGTCCGCCGATGTGCACAAATTGGAGGCCCAGGAAAAGCGAGCAGCCAGCGAACGCGACGTTTTTTTATGTTTTCGCTAGAAGTCCCCTGGTCGGCAAACAGGTTATTTCCCGACAAGATAATTTTTCACGCCAAATAAAAAGGTCGGTTATAGGGTTGCGGAATTCCAGCCGCATAACACACTTTCACTGTGTCTGCGAACTATTGCTACAATATATAAATATACACACTATGTACTGAATTCATTTTTTATTGAAAATTATGAAGAAATATCAGTGAGCCGCTTGACTCTGTCAAAGGGATGACCAACGTAGCCGAAGTTTGCAATACACGGGGCGTCACCATTACGACGGCGGAAGAGGATGGGAATTAAAAGGGGAGAACAACAACTTGTTTTTCACCGGGACCACCGTTCAGAGGAACCGTGGGAATCTAGCCCCCCAAGTGCTTTGAACGCCAACGAAGGCTGGGCGATGTGACCGTGGACATAGCTGGCACGGGTCGCACAGAGAGGCATAAGTTTGAGCAACACTTTTCATCTGCCTCAGAGCCTGCTTGCCATGACGATGGTGCCTTCTGACAACCAAACAGCTCAAAAAGCATGCGCATGCCTTAAACCGTGAATTTGTGTATGCCCCGGTGCAACGCCGCCTGTATAAACATTGCCTAACGCGTGAGCGAAAAATGGCCAAACAGCCACTCTCCTGTTGCTCTCTCCTACCCTTCCCCGCTCCGTAGCCTTCCATCGTGCTTTCGTGTCCGCCAGCCAGTGCCGCTTCTCGGAAACTATGCAAAATAGTGAAAAGTTTGTTTAGCGTTCCCGAGGCGGCGCTCCTACGCCTTCTTGTTTTTCACCATGCCTGTCTGTCTTGGTCTGTCACTGATAAAACTTCCTTTGTCACGAAGCAAAATCCCTTGCGCTGCCGCAGGCTTATGCCGGCTTTGCGCGCTTATCTACTCGGATCACAGGGCCTGAAATTTTCTGAGGGGGGCATCCCAACTCTATCCCCTCCGCATTTAGGCATTGTTTTGACCCCGCTGTTCGCACTCCGCATCGGTACGCACTTCTAAAATTGAGGACTGTACTGTAGAAGCGCCTGGACAGCGTGGCGGGATCCCAGCTGCTTATCCTTTTGTTTCCTATAATTTTCTGAAGTTTACAAGCACGTGACATTATTGGAAAGTAATCGTAGAAGTGAGCGCCTGAACAAAAAACGAGCACGCAATTTTTTCTTCTCTAAATGCTCCAGAAAGAAAAATATCAGTAAAATAGTGGCTGCCCCATCCGAAAATATCGTTTTTCTTTTAGCTATATGTCTACCAGACAATCAGTATGTTCTTACACTATTTCAGTCCGCCTCCGTTTTTATCTTAGGAAAAATGTAGCAAGTATGAAGCGAGCGACACGTTGAACGAGATCCCCAGTGCGCCACAGAACTAGCGCCCCGTCGCGGCTAAGATGTAAGCGAAACGGCCCTTGAAGCCCAACAGGCAAGCTGACAGACACATGTCGTAGAAGTGGGTGCAGCGTTCGCGACTCGCGAGCAGTGACGTAAGGCGAGATGTCCGCCGGCACGCACCACATAGCGGATCAGTGCCTGAACTAAGCGTCCCTACCCTTCCCATTGAAAAGCGCGCGACGCGTCAGGCAATGTTAATACAGGCGGCGTTGGCCGGTGTAAAGAAACAACAGCTTTGGCTAAAGCCCACGTGACCGGCGATTAGACAACTATACAGCGTTGAAAATACTGCACAAGTCGTTGACCCTCGTCTTAACGGATTTTTGACAGGTGTAGTAGTCTGTAAAGCTCATGCGAAGACATCAAGGGCAGTGGATCAGGACCACATTCTTTGTTCGGGTCGGTGCGAAAAGCAACACTATCCAATGTTAAGGTTGATTCTTGCCCGTTAAAAATATTAGTCGGACAAATATCGAGATCTGAGATGATGACTATGTGGACAACACGTAATCATTGACTTGCATTGTATTTTTTCGTAGGCTACACATTTACTCAAGCCAAAAGCAGCTTGGTGAATGCTATTGAACTTTGCTTTATTGCCTATTTGGAGATATTTGTTTGGCAGAAAGAACGTTCCATTGTTTTACGTCCACCCCAGGTTAACGCACATGGTTAGTGGTGAACTAGTGCGCAAATGCAAGCACCGATCGGAAGACTTACATGAGAAAGCCCCAAAAAATGCGTGCAATCTATCGGTGAGCATTTATAAATGCAAAACAAGCTTCCACCATAGCATCCGAACGACTTAAATCGCAAACCCGAGTTGAAATCTATTTAGGCATCTAGAGGAAGCATTAGGTGGATTTAAGCGTCTCTTTAAAACTGATGTGATGCCTTAATATGTGTTTATTAGGTATAGTGTAATCTTATAAATATTTCGAACCGCAAGACAGACGTTTCGCAGATTGCACGTCAGCGCGTGAAGTTAAAACGGGCTATGGTTTTAGATCATGGTACTGCATTGTAATTGGCGTATTCATGTGAGGTTGTGGCCGTTACTACACCAAGGTGGCCAAGCCTGCTTTGGTGAGGGAGTGCGTTACCGGAAATGGTCGCCGGGGTCAGGCCCCACACCAAGCCCCATTACTCGCCGATCAGCTTACTCTCAGTTGTCTACAAGGTACATACCAAGGTAATCGCTCACAGGATTTCCGCAACCTTAGATTTCAGTCAACCTAAAGAACAAGCGGGGTTCCATAAAGGGTATTCAACATTGGACCATATTCACACGATCAATCAGGTGATAGACACGTGCGCTGAGAATACTGAACCCCTATATATAGCCTTAATAGATCATGAGAAATCATTTGACTCGGTCGAAACCTCAGCAGTCATTCAGTCACTACGGAACCAGGGTGTAGATGAGCATCATGTAAGAATACTAGAGTAAATCTACAATGAGTCCACGCCTACCATCATCCTCCATAAGGAGAGCAGTAAAATACCTATAAGGAAGAGCGTCAGACAAGAAGACACTACCTCCCTAATGTTATTGACAGCATGTTTACAAGAAGTATTAAGAACATTGGATTGGGAACACGTGGGAGTAAGGGTTAATGGTGAATAGCTGAGTAACCTCAGACTTGCTGATGACGTTCCCTTGCTGAGTAACTCGGGGGAGTAATTGCAAAGCTTGCTTTCCGCACTGGAAAAACAGAGTAGAACCATGGGCCTGAAAATTATATGCAGAAAACTAAAGTCATGTTCAATAACCTCGGGAGAGCACAGCGGGTTGAGGTAGATGGCGAGGCAGTGGAAGTGGTAAGCGCATATATCTACCTAGGCCAAGGTATAACCCCGGATCCCAACCATGAGGCCGAGATAATTCGAAGGATAAGAAGTGGAGTGCATTCGGCAGGCATTCTTAGATAACGAATGGCAGCCTACCACTGTCCCTTAAAAAGAAAGTGCATTACAGCTGCACCTTGCCGGTACTCACCTACGGGGCAGAAAATTGGAGGCTCACTAAGAGGGTTCAACTTTATAGGACTACTCAGCGCGCAATGGAACGGAAGATGGTAGGCGTAACATTAAGGGACAAGAAGAAAGTGGAGTGGGTCAGAGAACAAACGCGTGTTAAGGACGTATTAGTAGAAATTTAGAAGAAGAAATGGATGTGGGTAGGTCATGTAATGCGAAGGCAAGATAACCGTTGGTCATTAAGGGTAACAGAGTGTATCCCAAGAGAAGGAAAGGGCTGCAGGGAGCGGCCGATTGTTAGATGGGCAGATGAGATCAAGACGTTTGCGGGGATAAATTGGTCGCAGTTAGTACAGGACTGGGGTAATTGGAGAATATTGGGAGAGGCGTTTGCCCTGCACTGGGCGTAGATAGGCTGGTGACGATGATGCTGATGACGATGATTATGATGATGACTGCATTGTAGATATTTTGAATTTTAACTCCTGATATGTTTTCTGGAATAAAAATTCTGCATGGATTCAGAGAATTATCTACTAATGCGTAGCATTCTTATGCCGCTTGTTCTGAGTGTGAGCTTTTACAGTCAGTTTTTGGTCTTTCTAAATCCTGTCCCTCCAATTAGCTCCGTTTGCGCTATTAAAGCGATTCGAAGTGAAAAATTTGCGAAATCTGCATTATTGTGGAGATGAAGGGCGTTATACGGATTGCCATTTTCCGTAATAGTTTAATATTTTTTTTTACTTTTTCATTAGTTTTTAAGAATTTCGTTCCACGAATTATCTCCGTTTACGCTGTTATAACGACTAGATTTGTAACTTTCGGGAAATCTGCATTGTTGTGGAAATGCAGGGCTTTGCACACTTAACCATTTCCCGTAACTTCTTTTTATATTTGTGTCATTTTTAGGGTCTCAAAATTTCGTTAAACCAATTATCTATTTTGCTGTATTATAAAATTTATAGCACTAACTTCCGTAAAATTTGCATGATTGTTGAAATGCAGGTCGTTATACGGTTTGCCATTTTCCGTATATTTTGATATTTCGTGTATTTATTATTTTTCAATATCTCGTTCGACCAATTATCTCCCTTTACCGTATTATATTGAATGCAAGTGAACCTTTCTCGATTCTTCGATATTGTGGTAATGCAGGGTGTTACAAGATTCGCCAGATTTAGTAATTGTTTCATATTTGCCTTATTCTTTCAGTTTTTCAAAATTTCGTTCCACCAATAATCTCTATTTATGCTATTATCACGATTACAGGTGAAACGTTCGCGATATCTGCTATATTGTGGAAATGAATCCGTTATTCGTTTGGACATTTTCCACAAATATTTTATATTATTTTTATTTTTCATTTTTTCAAAATTTCGTTGAACAATTATCTCTATTTTCGTTAATATAACAGCTAGGTTTGGAACTGTTGTGCCAGAGCGCCTGGCCCAAAGGCGTTGCACGAGGCGACGCTCCGACAGCGAGGCTGAGTCACGCCTCTCCCTTGCGTCGCTACGGCGCGGCCGAATCCCGCATCTCAGAACGCTGCGGCGCGGCCGAATCCCGCATCTCAGAACGACCAAACAAGGGCATGTCGCTACGCCCGGAGGCGAGGTCACGGAGAAGGCGGGGGCATCGTTCTCTCTTTCCCCATTGGCGGTGCAGCTGACTCACCGCTTCGCTACCATTCGTCGGAATTCAAACTTCAGGCAGCGAGAGCCCTGATTGGAGCTTTTCGAACTTCTTGGGGCCACAACGAACTTCCCGGGCTATAAAAGAAGCCCGGAGGCTCTCATCGTCGGCCTTCCTCGGCGGCTTCTCTCCGGCACCAGTCTCTTCGGAAGCACCGAGTGAAAAGGGTGCTGTCGCCTTTGTGCGAGTAAGGTTTGCTTACCCTGTAAGGTTTGCTTACCCTGTACATACCCTATATAAATGTTACTTCAACTCTTCGTCGGCTCGAGGACTTCGTCGCTCTGCTCTAAGCCGCGTCTATAGCGGACGGAGCAAGGCAACATCGCTACACCGGTGACTGCGCTCGGGTGGCCGGTCGCAACAGTGGATGGCGGCTGCGGGATCGACCGGCAACGGCTACTACCTGGTGTGGTAAGCGCTCGACGTTTTCTCTCAGTTCACCATACTTCTCTAGCACAGGTTATGGTAGTTTTGAGAAGGGCTGTGTAAAGCACTGTGTATAGCTTTGATTGTTTCATGCCTAGAGAGTGTGTTTAAACCAGAGCTAGTGCCGAGAGGTAAACAAAGGAGCGTAGAGAATTACTTGCGCGTGCCTTACTAGTAGCTCGATAGTATAAGAGCGGCAAGGGAATTCTAACGCGGGTAAGCAGCAACAGGCCAGTGCAAGCGATGGAGGACCTTAAAGTGAAGGAACTCATCGAAATTTGCGAGGAGCTGGGCCTTGACTTAGGCCGTGCGAAACGGAAGCATGTGATCCTTGAGATCATGCGGAAGGAGAAGGTAACGGCTGAGGAAGTCAATGAGGCCAGGGCTGAAATCAAAGAGCGCCATGAGCGCGAGGAAGCCGAAAAGAAAGAGCTCCGCGAACGCAAGGAAGCCGAAAAGAAAGAGCGCCGTGAGCGCGAGGAGGCGGAAAGGCGGGAACGCAGGGAGGAAGCCGAAAGACAGGAACGCAGGGAGCAAGCCGAAAGGTAGGAACGGGAAGCCGTGAGGCAGCTCGAGTTGAAGCGGTTAGAGTTCCGGCAGGGCTCGCCGGCGCCTGGCGTAGCTTCTCCAACGGCTTCTGCGAACGTTCCAAAAATTCGGGACCAACTGCCTCCGTTCGTTATTGGCGAGGACATGGCGAAGTACCTCGTTAAGTTTGAGCACGTTTGTGAGCCAAACGATATCGAACGGTCTCTGTGTGCGCAAAACTTGTTAGCCCTGCTTCCTGGAGAGGCATCGGACGTGATAACGTGCCTGTCGAAAGAGGCCTTTGAGAGCTACGACGAGGTCAAAGAGGCTCTTTTGAGGAAATACCGGTTGTCGCCTGAGGCTTTCCGGCTGAGGTTTCGGTTTGCGAAAAAGGGCAATGAGTCGCATATAGACTTCGCATTTCGTCTGAAGGCTGACCTAACTGACTGGCTCAAGGGCGAGGAAGCCTATGTCGACCGCGACAAAGTGGTTGAGTGCATAACGCTTGAGCAATTCTACCGCTGCGTCGAAGACGACCCTAGGTTGTGGCTGCAGTATAAGCTCCAAGAAGTAAAGCTTAACAAGGCAGCAGAGTTAGCTGAGGAGTACTACACCCGCCGAAAGTTGCATTATACGGCGGTTCGCGTTGAAAAAGCGGACGGTAAGGACGCTTTTATGAAGAAGCCTGAGGAAGGGAAACAGCTAGCGCGTCGCAGTTTTCGAAAAGACTCACCTCCTTCGAAAATAACTTTTGGGGAAGGGACAGATGAGTCTCGAAAATCGAACAGCGATGCTAAGCGGCGCGCGGATGCCGCCCGGGCATTTGAGTCGCGGAAGCAGATAATCTGTTACAACTGCAAAAAGGAAGGGCACTTCGCGGCAAACTGTAAACAGAAGGTTGCATTCGCTACGATCCGAGAAACCGAAAAGAACATGCGGTTGCTCGAGCCCTACATGCAGGAGATAAACGTGAACGGCAAGAAGTGCAGAGCACTCCGAGGCTCGGCAGCAACTATGGACATAGTCCACCCGTCACTAGTTTCTCCATACGACTGCACAGAAGAATGCGCGTGGATAAGGCAAGTTGCCGAGGGGCAGAGCGTTTGCTTGCCGATTGCGAGGGTCGTCATTGAAGGCGGGTTTGGTAAGCTTAACACCGAGGCGGCCGTGTACGCAGCGCTCCCCGAGCATTTTCCTTATCTCTTCTCTAATAGCTCGGAGCAACTGCTGAAAGAACAGGGAAAATCGTTCTTTATCTGTTTGGCGTGCATGACACTCACGAGATCGAAGCGCGGAAGCTCTCGCAGGAACGTCACACTACCCCAGCGAGCGAAACGGTAAAGGCGGGGGAGAAATGTAGCCCGAGCTGCGAGCCGACCGCACACTCTCGCGATAGGTCTGTTGAACCGCCAGCGGCCGAAGCGGATTGCGTCACCCCTTTCGGCGGAGAAACCGAAGCGGCGCCGCCGTGTGAGGCGAACGATACGTTGTCCCCAGTCTCCGACAGCTGGCATGAGTTAATCAAGGTGGATCGAGCAACGTTCATTCGAGAACAGCACAATGATAGCTCGATAAAAGCCTTGTTAGAGAACGTGAAACGGGGCGCAAAGAAAAAGAACGTTTCATTTCATGAGAAGTCCGGCTTGCGGTACCGCAGTTACACGGATGCAAAGGGTCAGAAGTACGAGCAGCTTTTGATCCCAGAAAAGTATCGCCGTCAGCTACTGGAACTCGCGCATGAAAACGCATGGGCAGGGCACCTCGGTCTGAAAAACACAAAAGCTCGACTTGCGCTACAGTACTGCTGGCCTAAATGCTGGAAAGACATCGAAGGCTTTGTGCGCTCTTGCGACACATGCCAAAAGGTCGGCAAGAGTACGGATAAGTGGAAGGCGCCTATGAAGTTGGTACCAGTCATAACTGAACCATTCCGTCGGCTGGTGATCGACATTGTTGGGCCTCTGCCCGAGTCCGAGAATGGCTGTAGGTACATTCTAACCGCCCTTTGTGTCGCGACAAAGGTCCTGGAAGCAGTGCCACTCAGAGAGCTCAATTCTCCTCAAGTGGTTGACGCGCTCCTTTCAATATTCGCTCGTGTCGGATTTCCTGCTGAAATTCAGTGCGGCAACGGTAGCTTCTTCACTAGCTGCCTAACCTCGACTTTTTTTTAATTGTGCGGGATCACAGTTGTGCACAGCTCTATCTATCACCCGCAATCCAACCCAGTGGACCGAATGCACTCAGTGTTAAAGCGAATACTGCGAGCCCTCTGCTTTGAGCGAAAACGCGCTTGGGAAGCATGCGTAGCTGCTGCTATGTTCGCTTTGAGGTCTGCTCCACACGAAAGTACGGGGTTTAGCCCTGCGGAGCTGGTGTACAGGCGGAGTCTCAGAACCCCGCTGCGAATGCTGCGCGAGTCTTGGGAATGTTACAGTGAGCATCCAAACGTGGTGGAGTACGTTCTTAACCTACTGCAGAGGCTCGGGAAAAGTAAAGACGTTGTTGAGAGACACATGAAGGCGGCACAAGCATTGTCGAAGGCGTACTACGACAAGTCGGCTAGGAAGCGTACGTTCGAAGTGGGTAACCTAGTGATGCTGCTGCGCCCTTCGAAGAAAAATAAGCTAGAAGTTCATTGGGAGGGGCCAGCAAAAGTAGTGTCGAAGCTATCTGACACAAACTACGAAGTAAAGCTAGGCGAACGGCAGAACAAAATCTACCACAGCAATTTGATGAAACCCTACATTCAGCGTCATGATGTGGTGAACATAGCTTTGAATGCCGAGGATGAGGAAGGCGCAGATATTCTGACCTCTGTGGACCTGAAGGAAGGCACTTCGGATCTCCTGCGGGAGCAAGTGAGGTTAGAACCCTCTCTAAGCGAAGCGCAAAAGAAGGACTTGGAGAAGATAATTTTTGAGTTTGAGGATGTTTTCTCTGATCGGTCCGGAAAGACTACGATAATCGAGCATGACATTGAGTTAACGCGGGACGAGCCGGTTCGTAGCAAGCCGTGCCGATATCCTCCCGTACAGAAACAGATTATGGCGGACGAGATCAAGCGCATGTGTGACCTTGGGGTCATTGTCCCGAGTAAGAGCGATTACACCTCACCTGTAATACTAGTTGAAGTACCTGGAAAGGACCCCAGGCCGTGCGTCGATTACCGGCGCCTCAACGCGATAACCCGAGACCAGAAGTATCTGATTCCGTACCTCGAGGAGCGGGTGGAGACCGTATCCAAGGCGAATTACATTTCCACACTAGACCTCGTACGAGGCTATTGGCAAGTGCCCCTCTCTGAGTGTGCCAGCACACACGCTGCGTTCGTTTCCCCGTTCGGAACATTCCGCCCCGTCATGTTGAGCTTCGGTCTCAAGAACTCAGCGTATTGCTTTTCGAAACTAATGGATCATGTACTTCGCGGCCTGTCAGAGTACGGGCTCCCTTACCTCGATGATGTTGCCATCTTTTCGAACACATGGGAGGAGCATGTAGAGCACTTACGAGTCGTGCTGAGCAGGCTCAAAGAAGCCGGCCTAACAGTCAAACCGTCGAAATGTCACCTAGGTTGCGCCGAAGTGACGTACCTAGGACATATAGTGGGGAGCGGCCGACGCAGACCGTCGGAAATCAAAGTAGCCGCGGTTCTAAACTATCGCGGACCAATGACTAAGTCCGAGATAAGGGCTTTTTTTGGGTTTGGCTGGATATTACCAGTATTATGTGAGAGATTACTCTACACTGGCTAGTCCTTTAACTGACGCTCTCAGAAAGACTGAGCCAGTAAAGGTGGCATGGGACACCAAAAAGGAGGACGCGTTTCAAACGCTCAAACGAGCCCTGAGCGAGGAGCCAGTCCTAATGGCCCCCGACTTTTCGAAGGGTTTCGTGATTCAGTGCGATGCGAGCGATCGTGGCATGGGAGCTGTACTATGCCAAGAGGATGCGAATGGCCGGGAATGACCAGTTTTGTACTTAAGCCGCAAGCTAACTTGCAGAGAAGAGGCGTACAGTACATCCGAAAAGGAATGTGGCTGCGTCGTGTGGGCAGTACAGAAGCTGGCGTGCTATGTAGCCGGTTGCCAGTTTGTTGTGGAAACTAATCATTGCCCGTTAACCTGGCTAAATAACTTGTCATCTAAAAGCGGTCGTTTGCTAAGGTGGAGTATGATACTCCAGCAGCACAATCTTGTCGTTCGCTACAAGAAAGGAAAGTTGAACGCTAATGCAGACACACTCAGCCGTGCGTTCTAAGTAAGGCTGCGTTCATTCTCCACGTGTCTTTCATTTCTCCTCTTCGTGAGCAGCTTTTATCTTAGCAGGTAGATGGGAGCAAAATTATTGCCCTCATTTGCTGACTCAGTTGATTATTTCCGCAACGCGTCATTTCAAGAAATCAACCTTAGTTATCATTTAATCTCCTGTGTTACGTTTGACACTTAGTGTGAGTTCTTCTTTTAAGCGTTTTACGTCCCGCATGGGCCTCTTGTTGTAGAGGGTCCAAATTTGGGGATAGATACTTAGCTAGGAGAGTTTGTCACGCTTTAGAGTCTGGTGTTCTGACAGAGGACACATGGTGCTTGCGTGCGCTTGGTGTTGCCTGTTGACGGTCGGTTCTTTGAAAGCTCCAGAACGATAAGCACCGGGGCCGAGGACAGAACAGAAGAGTCGGACGAAGCTGCTCGAGACACCTGGCAGCACGGCGAGGTACCTGTGATCCGGACCTGGCAGGCGGTACCCGTTCAGGGAGAGGAACTTGGTGGAGCCGGCCTTTCCTGGGACACTGGAGGTGGACCTGGATGCGCCTGGCGAACGAGCGCGCCCAGCATCCGAGCCACGTGGAGGCAGCTCGTCTTCACGGCGCATTGTCTGGCGGCGGAGGTGCTGTTGTGCCAGAGCGCCTGGCTCAAAGGCGTTGCACGAGGCGACGCGCCGACAACGAGGCTGAGTCACGCCTCTCCCTTTCGTCGCTGCGGCGCGGCCGAATCCCGCATCTCATAACGCTGCGGCGCGGCCGAATCCCGCATCTGAGAACGACCAAACAAGGGCATGTCGCTACGCCCGGAGGTGAGGTCACGGAGACGGCGGGGGCATCGCCCTCCTTTCCTCATTGGCGGCGCAGCTGACTCACCGCTTCGCTACCATTCGTCGGAATTCAAACTTCAGGCAGAGAGAGCCCTGATTGGAGCTTTTCGAACTTCTTCGGGCCACAACGAACTTCCCGGGCTATAAAAGAAGCCCGTAGGCTCTCATCGTCGGCATTCCTCGGCGGCTTCTCTCCGGCACCAGTCTCTTCGGAAGCACCGAGTGAAAAGGGTGCTGTCGCTTTTGTGCGAGTCATGTAACGTTTGCTTACCCTGTATATACTGTATATGAATGTTACTTCAACTCTTCGTCGGCTCGAGGACTTCGTCGCTGTGCTCTAAGCCGCGTCGATAGCAGACGGAGCAAGGCAACATCGGTACACCGGTGACTGCGCTCGGGTGGCCAGTCGCAACAGAACTTTCCCGAAATCTGCAATATTGTCGAAATGCTGGGCGTTACACTGTTCGCCGGTTTTTGTTATTGTTTTATATTTTCTTATTTTTTTAAATTTTCAAGAGTTCGTTCAACGAATTATCTCCATTTATTCTGTTATAACGGTTACACGTGGAACCGTTATAAACCGTTATGGAACCGCATTATTGGGGAAATTCCATGCGTCATACGCTTTTCGGTTTTTCGTAATTTTAAATATATATGTTTTATTTTTAGTTTTTCTAAATATTGTTCGACAATTTATCTCCATTCATATTGTTACAACAACTAAATCGGTACCTTTCCCGAATTCTGCATTATGGTGGAAATGCAGGGCGTTACATAGTTCGTAGTTATTTTCGTTCGTACTTTCGGTTCGTTCTTTCGGTTCGTACTTTCGGTTCGCACGGTTCGTACTTATGTAATTATTTTATATTTTTCTGATTTTTTTAGTTTTTTTTTCAGAATTGGTTCGACCAATTATCTCCATCTACGCCATTATAACGACTACACGTATAATATTCGCTATATTAGCATCATTTTAGAAATGCCATTCCTGATACGTTTTGCCGTGTTTCGTAATTTTTTGACATTTTTCTCACTTTCTAGATTTTCAAAATTTCGTTCGACAACTTACTCCATTTGCGCAATTAGAGTGATTACAGGTTAAAGTTCTGTGATATCCGCATTTCTGTGGAAATGCAGGTAGTTACAGGGTTGTCGCGGCACTCGGCAAAAAAATCTACTCATTAATAAGCTTCGTGCCATATAAGTGCGCATTTGCTTAACAATTCAGTGCTGTTTTCGTCTCACACTGGAGATTATACTTATAGGTACCTAAATGTGGTGACAACACCATTCCTGCGCGATTTTTGCTTGCGGCTACCTCTTTCTAAGCAGGCGCCCAACCTGGGTTTACCCGCGACGTTCCGGCTGGCAGCAAACCGCCTGAACAATGTCATGGCTTTATTTTCTGTCCGTGTTATCTAAGGCGTGTTCAATATTGAGTGATACTTGAAAGGAAACGAACCCTACTCTGAAAAATACCCCACGTGCATAACAGTCAAAGTGCAAAAACATATGAAAGGTACTACATCCTACCTGAAATTGCTGTAGCTCAATGTCTTCAAATGTACCTCATATGTGCTATAAAAAACATATCAAGAGGAACGCTTACATAGACAGGAATTTATATAGTAACAAAAATATGCAGCACTGGCCGACCCACGCGCGCGACAGACGTTACCAGCGAATGCTCAACGCGTGAACGGTTAAATAATTTTTTCGCTGTTAAAGAGCTGAAATAAATACTATAATTGAACCGTCCAGTGAACTTTAGGTGTTCTTATCTGTTGGCGAATTCTTCTAGGACAGCGGCCAGCACTATACTTGCAATCTAAGACCTAATGATGGACTTTTGGAATTAAATTGTGACTGTGCGGCTCTACGTTCAGAGAGAACTTCTGGGACGATGAAAGACATACTTCGTGGAAACTTCCTACTTTCTGAGTATGTCGTTCGCAGCCCTGCTAACAATAAGTCGTCACCGACAAAGCGCCGGTCTTTGGAGCCCTTAAAGTTGCTTCGTTCGTTATTTAATTTACTGACCTTTGGTTCCGGAACCTGCTGGTGTACAGACCTCCCCTTACATTTGTACTTTTCTCCTTCCGATGCGGAACCACATTTCAACTATTTTCTTGCAAATTAGGATGCGTCTTTGCCGAGAAGCGTAAAAAGAAAAAAGAATACGCTCCAATTCTTGGTGCCTTCACCTAAGAACGACACTTTGTGGCCGTTGTTGCCTCACGCTTATAAAGCAGTCAAGACCAAAGCAGGAGGTAGAGATTCGAGGCGACGCCTTTTCATTCTGAACACCGCCCCGAGCATCCCTCGCGGCAAAAAGAAATGGTAATCTCGAGTACGCTTCGGGGCATCACAATGTTTGCCGGTGAAGGGACTTATTGCTATGATTGTTGCGGCACAGGCACATATTCGGAGCCACGACGTTGTAGCAATATTTTCATACTGGCGACATATACCGCATTGCAACTAGG
Organism: Haemaphysalis longicornis; assembly: GCF_048455015.1. NCBI lineage: Eukaryota > Metazoa > Arthropoda > Arachnida > Ixodida > Ixodidae > Haemaphysalis > Haemaphysalis longicornis. Next base: position 57,272,332 of record NW_027526295.1, on the reverse strand, counting down.
GCCGATCGAATTCCTAAGGTTTTTCTCTTGAACTCTAGAAGCAGCGCTCCAATTTAATACCGGCGTCTGCCGTAAGAATAAGGTCATTGAAAGTTCCTAGCATATTGGGAAACGGCTCTCTGATAACGTCCTTTTACCTTTTAAAGTGAGATGCTCGCTAAATGCAAAAGAAAACTACCATAGTACTAATGACGTGGAGTTTAACTATAAGGAGCAGATAGAAGTATATAATTTTTTAAGCGTCGTTCAAGTGGATGCCAGGGCATTCCTGTCGCTCGAAGGTTTTTCGCGACTGGTCTTTCACGCGGGCCGTGTCGTGACCGGCGTACTTAACGGCTGTTTGCAGACATTAACATGCCCAAGCACTTGATATAGAAGTCCGTTTATTCGTAGCGATTACAATGAGCAATTTCGACCTGTCTGGCTTCACAGCAATCAAAGACGCCATTCAGATCATCGATACGCCCGCGAAACAATAGGGTACTCTACGCAGTAATTTACATTAGGTGGTGATAGAATTGTCACATGGTAAAAGGCGCGACAAGAATAGGGACACTGAAAAGGAGCGCCCGTTGTGTGCAAGTGTTCGTTTTTGTGTCCCCGATTTTGAGGTGCTTGGGCTGTTGGCGGCCTCTCCTGTCGTTGTCGTAATGGTCGTCTCATGTAGTCAAGGTGCTAAAACACCGGGACGCTCGTTCACGCCTCGCGCACTGTGTTTTGTGCTTCAAAGGTAAGACCTTTTACAGGAAAGCTGTATACCTGTACTCCCCAGCCGTTTCATCACCATTGGTAAAAACGCCAAGGTGCGAAGTTTACACTTATAGACTGCGCGCTTCGGCCCTCCCCAGGTGTCACGTTACTGGAGATGGCCCGGGATTTTCTCGCGCTTGTTACCCCGCAAAAAATTTCAAGTTGGTTCAGCTACTGCATTTCGTTATTAAATTGCAATTACGCACATTTACTCACAACAGTTTCATTTATTAGGTGTCTATAGTAGACAAATTTACAGGTCAAAAGCAAACTGATTTTCACTGAAACAATACTTCAGAAGGAATGTCGCAAGCCCCATTTTTCAGCCCACAACCGACCAACACCGTACTTCCAAGACTGCAGAATGGGAGAACATCTGCAAGCGGCCATAATAAGAAGTACTGCAATGTGAAAAGGCTCTAGCCGATTTGTTACGCCTCTTTAGCGCAACAACGTTACCGACAAGTTGATAACAGTGGCTAACATGTTTTGCTTTCTTCACAAACACTTCTTCAAACTGTTTTCCTGATAGAAGCGGGAAATAAAATTTATAAGTGGACGTCAGCAGCGGACACCGGACGCTTTAGCATATAGAATTTAGTGCTGGGACTGCGTGTTGCTCCAGCACTGCCAATGCGAGCATTGAATAACGCACTGAATATATATACGTACTACCAAGATGGATTGAAACACAAAAAAGGGAGGGCACGGCTGTCATGACATGCTGCACATCGTGGTGACGGGTCCCACATGCGCAGTATGTTTTGGATACACGAGTTGGCGTAAAATGTTCATGTGTAACGACATCGTTCGACATGTGTGCTATTTGATTTGCCTTCACGCCACGCTTCCCGCCAGTTCGCGCTGCCGTTTTTTAACTGACTCTCTGAAGAGCATAAAAACGACATACAATAAAGTTGGCTAACGGCAAAATGAACCGGGGAGAAATGCGGCGGCCAGCAAGCTCAAACGTCTTAATAGTCGAACGATGCTCCTTATTTAGTAAATATATACAGAAAGCCCGTCGCTAGAATGTGTAACGTGTGCTGAAAACGACCCGCTCTGCTGTTCATATTACATGTATCTTGATTGTACAACGCTCCTCGCCGTCTTTTAGCCGGGCTGTGCACTGCTCTTTGCCGCTGCCACGAGCTAGCTTATCATTGAAACCTAAAACCTAGTTCACCACATTACAATAGGCGCCAATGTTACAACAATGAGAAGCCTGCGACAAGACAGGGCGTACCGTCTGCTTCCGTGATGCGGAAAAGCTTGTGTGTTTTTACTGGCGTACAAAAGAAAGGCGATTCAGCGTTACCGGCTAACGTTCCTACATTTTTACGAGTATTCGAATTACCACACAAAATTTTACACTCATACAAAGCACACTCAGAGCTCGTGCTTCGAACTGTAAGATGATGTCCTCTCAGTTAGAATGAAGTGAAATTCGAACTACTTAAAGTGATGAACAACCGACGTACACTGCGATTGGCAACACGAGAGTCTGTCAGCAATTTAATGATTGAAAAAAAAACGAGCTATTTTAGTCTGCCTTTTGTCCTTGAAAGAGAAAGCCGGCACTTCCTGCCCTAATGAGCGAATGTAGCGGAAGCCCTCCGGTTCACCTTCTTCACACCTAAAGAGGAGACGGGCGGCATTTCATACGTTCATTACTTCCGAGAGATTGCCTCACTGGTGATTCGCTTCCTTTCGCTTGATTTTATTTCTCCGTGTAGTTTTCTCTCCTTTCCGGGGACGACGAAGCCTCCCATGCTCAAGGCCCTAAGCAACCGGGGCGGTGGCGCGTAGTTCGAACTATCCGCGTCAGAGGCAGCTTGCGTTCGAATTATTTTTTAAACAAAGGCTTCTATGGGGCTTGGCCGAACTAAGCAGTTGAGTTCGAGTTACACATTGGTTCCATTTGTTGAAGTTTGAAGTAACCAGCTTTTAGTGTAAAATCAAGGCGAGTTTCTTCGTTCTGCAGACGCATAGAGAACTTCAGTGGCCCAAGTGATTCGCCAAATAGAATTTATTCTGCTGAAAAAACAGCAGTAAAATCAAAGCTAAAGAGGGGTTACATTTACAAGGCAGATGTCTCTTGTGCGTTCTGCGGGTGTTACGGCTCACTGCTCGTCCGGCCCGCTGCGGGAAAGCGTAGCAGCGTTCTTGTAATCATTTTCACCACTTCGAGGAGATTAGTGAATAGTTCGAGTCGTAGCTGCATGGAGGAAAAAAAAGCTTAGGCGAGGCCCCCAGCTATCCCCGCGCATTGGAAAAAGTGTGGGGGAAGTCACGTGTTTTCGGCGGCTATTGGAAGTCGCGCTAGCAACGGCGTCCTAGCAACAGCCCGCCCGCCGTTCGCCAGTCACGGAGGAAAGGCAGCGCCTCCCTTGTCGTCCGATTGCGAAGATTGCTGCTTCGCTTTGCTGCGCTGTGGTCTTGCGGAACTCGAAAAGGATGCTGCGAGTTGCGACAGCTGCGCCGATGTGAATATGTCATTTAATTTCTACTTGCAAGTGCACCTTGTACCGCGTCAAGCTTTTGCTCCGGTCGCGATCACGACGCGCCTATTGAAGCGCATATATCGTGAACGCGCCGTCCCGTCGTACGCGCGGACACCCGTCAGGTAGATTTTCGGGAAGTGATACACGGTGTGCAGTACGTAGGCGACTTGCAACCGAACGATTCGCAACTCAATTTTTTGGTTATCGCCGCTGCAATATATAGTTTGCTAGGCCGGCAATGCGCGGCAGTGCCTTTGCAACTGTTACAAGGTAGATTCCCAGTTGATATAATTCCATCGTCCTATTACGTTAGTAGGTGTCCGCCTGTTGACTGGAAGAGTGCTGGATCTGGAATATGGATCTTTTTGTGGTCTCGCTCTGGATTTCGCTTTTCAACGCTTCATACTGCGAGGTTAGTGTATGAACGTTTTCAACTGATATCACCTTGAATTTATTGACACTGAGACAAGTTGAAACTTGGCGAAAAAAAGTTTATTGACGCCACCCACCCTCTCATTTTTTTTTACTCAATAAAACGTTTTGCCTCCCCCTCCTCCTTCGCAAAAAATTCTATCGAAGGCACGCGAACAACGGTAAAAACATTCCACAATTTTTTATCGTGAAATCTGCATGAAGTACGGCTTACCTATATATATAGAACGGCCGTTTAATTGACTAGTCATCTCTGGGATTGCCAGTGAAACTGCAACGCAAACTTGGGCACTTTCCAGTCCGGTAGCCGCACGGCGTTCGCCCACTGTTTGCGGCGATTGCAAACAAAGGATGAATGCACACCAATGTACAGCAATACTTGTCAGCGGAATGATGCACTAACCGGTGGAAAGTGACGCCCAATTCCTTGGGTACCGATCGCGACTTGCAGCCTGGCACCGAGCATTGCGGCATTGTTAGAGCGAGCCGCTTCGCAAAACTGCTGCGGCCACACTGAAGACGTGTAACGGTGTAACCGCGCGTTTAGGTTCACGGTCACGCGCTGCAAAACGGCCTTCTACCTGCCTATCAGCTGATTTCCGCCGGCTCGGCGCTGGCAGATGCAGACGACAAGAGAGGCGATACATGACGGAGGAGGCGGAGAAGGTGCACCGAGAGAGAGAGGCAAAAAGAGTCCGCCAATGGCATGGAGGGCCAATGGTCCGCCATTCGACTTACAGAAATGGCGTTTCCGGCTGCGCTGGGTGTGACGTCAGGGCCTCTCCTAAGCTTTTCTTTCCTCCATGCGTAGCTGTCATAACTGCCCCCTCTCCCTTCATTCCCACATAGCCAGCTATAGCCGAGACAACCAGCAAGTTTGGGTGCTCTCGTTGACATAAACGAGTTCCCAAGAATCTGAACGTTCACCAGGGTTACTTTGCTACGTCGCTAACGGAGCGCACTCTGCTTGTACAACGCTCAGAGCTTTTGCTCAGAATAGAGGAAAAGAATCTCTGCTCTGCAACATTTGGCGAAAATTCAAAGCTACGCTTTAATCGCCGAGAGACGACATGAATTAAACCACACCCATGCTTTTTATCGTCCGTACACTCGCAAAAGCAGTATCATTGCAAAAAGAAACGTTATTAGAGTCCAGTTAAAACATTCCTCCCAAGGTTCCACCGATGCCAACTTTCACGTGGTTCCCTCCCTGTTCAGCAAACACGCTGTCGAAGAACTTGGCTTGTCTGTCTCGCTTCTTTTGAAATGAGCGCTGTCGACTAATAGCATACTTCTCAACTTTACTAGCATCCTCTACTTCTTTGATCATGTAGATCGAAGATAGCAGCTGCGCAAAAGAGGTCTCAGAACTACTATGAAAAAGCTGAACTCAAAACCTCATACAACGATGAAGCAAAGACAATAGCTTTCAGCTGCCCTACTCTCGCATTCTCAGAATATTAATTGCACATATATTGTTGCGTTTGAGCATCTCATCGCCTTCCCCCGCTAACTAGACGTTCGGCTCTATGCACACGCGTCGCCCCAGATTCCTTTTATGCCGCCCTGCGCTGCCTGCCCACTCCGTTCTACAACAGGTGGAAGGGGAGGCGGGAGTCCCGGGACCCATCGGAACGGCGCAGAGGCGAGTGGAACCACGCGCTTCGAATTTCCGTCGATTTTGAAATGCCGCGCAATTGCGAAGAATGCTCTGTTCTTTCTGGAAACAAGCTCCGTCTCCGCGATCTCTCCACCCTTGCGCTATGTGCTGTCTTTCGCTAGCTCTGTGGACAAACCGCCGCGGATCTGCCGAGCGACGAAAAACTTTGCCGATATGTCCTGTACCAGGGTTACCCAAATTCACGTTCCGCTACACAAAACTTTTTACGGTGAATATGTTACACCTAAGGTTACGTAGAAGGCCCTATGAGTCTTTGTCAGAGCTTCGCCATGAGGGCATTCAACCTTCGCTGAAAGTGCTCCCACGTGATCGTTAAACCGTCAGTGACACAAATCGCAAATAAAGAACGATCCGGTACGACGGTTTATTGCCCACTAAGTAAACACGTTTACGCGTGATTAAAATGCATTGCGATACGTGTTTTAAGGAATAGAGGAATGCTACTGTACTACTTCTTCATGATCAATGCGTGTATTGTTGTCTTGTGCAGAACCGTTCCTTTTTGGCCATTTTCAAGTGACCGTATTGATACACTAGAAGCCCGATTTAACACACGTGCCGTGTGTCCAAAGATCTTGTCAGAGCTTTTCGGTACATCAACCGGTGTAGATGAAAATGCATTAATTTTTCGACAGTGCGTTATCTATGCCAAAAGGAAAGCTTTCGCTTGAGCCTGAATGAAGAAGAAGCAGAGCTAGTCGCAGCCCGACGTTTAAATTTCCATGTCATATCACCTTCACGTGTCATTCACGCTCACAGAATACAATGACTGACGATTTTTTGGATGACTCCATTTCTTCCAGTTTATGAAGTTCAATATGAGAAAACCGACAGGTTTATGCTGTACATCACTTCACGATCTTCCATTTTGAAGTTTATTTATTTTTTTTTTCTGAGTACAGAAAAACGGATGGAAGGCAAAAGGCGAAGCAGCAGCCGTCAATGCAGCCGTTTAAGACACTGTCGAAGCTTGCCAACAGCACACAAAGATGGGTGATGGCATCTGTTCCAAACATTTTTTGCACACGGCTGTGTATTCGGTATACGCGTGGAGCTAGTTGCGTTCTTGTTGCTTATACGGTGTATATGTACTGTAGATATTGCTGGTGAGGTGACCTGGTAATTGAAGAAATGAATTCTCAGTCCCCTGCGGCTCACCTCGTGACCTTCTCTGGCCCCCTTTCCTTGATGCACGTCGAAACCACGAAGTTATGGAGGAAGTGCGCTTCGAAATGTAGAGGAACGAAAAAAACAGCTATGATCAAGACGAACTGCTTAGGAAACATCCACAACCAAATCACGACGCCTTGATCAATTATGCTTCCTTTTATTTGTGCATCTGCCTTTTGTTGTATTTGTGTATTGAAACTTTTCTTATAAGGGGACAGCTGGTTAGTATGCAGCAATGCAGAAGTTCCAGTGAAATCTTTATCGAAGGAGATGAGGTGTCCAAGAAGAGCTACCATGTCATGTCAGTGGGGCATGAGGAAATTTATGAAGTGAAAAAATAAAGGTGGTGTGGTAAACCTGAAAAGTACAGTTGAAGATGACGTGGAAGAAAACGCACTGCCTCGGGGATAGACAAGGATACTGAGACCAACAGTTACACATTTTTCTCGCTTCTCCGAATAAAAAGGCGATCCGTCTTCGGCTGGTCAGCTAGAGAATGTGATTACCCAAGATATGTTTTATCTGCAGATCTCTTGTGCGGCACATATTAGGTGAAAGAAGCAGTGTTTTAGAACACTGGGCTAAACTTAGGCCCGTACAACGTGTGCCGCCTATTTGGGAGGAACAGGGGGCGCAACACTAAGACGGTGAAATTACATTGAAATGATTGGTTTACCGGAATATTACCATGCGTTTGACTCTGACAGTTCTGGTCATCCGTTTCACCCTTTTTTAGTGTCAAAGGTGTTCACACTTCTATAGCGCTGTTTGCGAGTACGACCTACTTGTAGTGCTTGTAGTCGAACAAGAATTACAAGAGAGATATCAGTAAAACAAACAGTCGTGCCACGGCATTTAAAGCTATCTCCTTGCCACCCCAGCACTGCAACCCATAGGAAACCATTATCTCTACTCTTTTCAATTGCGCCCTCGCGGTAGCTAGTGCTCAATATTTTCTCCCGCGTAGCGCCAAAGAAGCTAATTTGATCCCGGCTCAGGATGCCTTTTTTTTGTTTCGGGCGAAAGTGAAAGCACTTGTGTGTAAATTATTTCCTCTCAGAAGAGATACCAGGGCGGCCGATTGTATTACACACCCTTCACTCTGCCGCGCCTCACAACCATGGTGTATCTTGGGTGCGTTAAAGCACCAAGATGTCATTTTTTTTAGTATTCAAATACCACTAATCAAACTATAGTACTCACAAAGCCGGTAATGACCTACAATCGCTGAAGTGCGATCCTGCAGATTTTAAAGTGTAAATGTTAGCGACATCCGCGGCCTATTTTTAGAAGGTGAAATCAAAAAGTGAGTCAGTCGATTTAACCAGACTACACAGCGTAGCAAAACAAATTTCATCCGCTAATAACACATTCGTTTTGAGAAAGTTTTGAACCGTGATGTTACCGATTACCTTCGTAAACAACTATAGAATGCTTAGTTTACGATTATTTTTTGCCATCGCCGGTGACGATGAGATTTCACACGACCAAATACTCCGTTTGTTTCATCGCCGTTTCTCAGCATTCCACAATCGTGGACGCTCAGCCAACCTAGTTCTGCTTCCTTAGTTCCCAGCCTTTCAAGCCTTTTTTTGCATCACCCATTCAACTGTTCTGGTTTTCTATACAGTTAAACCTGGATGTAGCGAACCACTATGAAACAAATTCCTGGATTTAACGAAGTCTTTCAATTACCCATTGCCACGCCCATTAAAGCCCAAGTGTTAGCGACCTCTATGTAACTAAGGCGTTGCGACGGTTAACTTGGACGTAAAGTATTCCATACGCTGATGAATAATTGTTTTTTGCACTTTTTCTGAAAAATCTAAAAAAAAATATGCTGGAGAAATGCACTAATTCAACGAATTGCGCCAACACCGCTAAGTAACATGCGTTTGCACGACTGAGTACGGTATCGGTTAGCTGCTAGGCCTGGCTATGGGCGTGTAGTCACTAGTCTGAACTGTTATCCGTGATGCCGGTTCGTCGGTGATCAGTTCCGTTGCCAGAAAACAAGAACTTCTGGCTTTTCAAGACAAGCTCGAAATTGTAAATCCCATTTTCGTCGGCTAGAAAGAAGAACGTGCCGCCCGATATAACATCCCAGCTAGCACCCGTTCAAGACTTTTGCGTGCTGAATGGAGCATCAAATTTCCAAAAAGGCGCCCTTTCAGCATACATTTTTTTCTTGAAATGTGTTAAGGCACCAAGAAGTGTCAAATGCCAAATGTGATACTTAGGTTACGTTAGTGAATGCGGGGGTAAGTTGATTGATTGTAGGGTTTAACGCGCCGACGCAACGCAGGCGATGAGGCGCGCCGTAGTGGAGGGCTCCGGATTAATTTTGACCACCTGGGGATCTTTAACGTGCACTGAAATCTCGAACACACGGGCGTTTTTGCTTTTCGCCTCCATTAGAAAAGCAGCCGCCGGCGGGGGTAAGTGAACTAGGCTCTTTGGAGTGCCGTGTAGTGACTAAGCTCCTGGGAAAGCAGCAGGTGCACATCCCGCAGCTCTTCACTTTGAAATAAATTATTACGGGTGAGTTTTCCGTCACTGATTTTGGTTTCGTTTCTCCTTAATTCATGAGAGCCTTAACTCAAAACCTGCATGTAAAGAAATCCCGCCTGTAACGAAAAATTTCGAACTTTTTCATCTTCGTTAATCCAGGCTTAACTGTTTTCCTTAAACAGCCCCGGAACTTTTGTCAACCTTGTCAGTATATGGCCCGCGAAGCAAGTGTTCCTAGAGATATATGTTTCAGGAGTCGATACTCAGGCCTTACGATTTCTCCGCTTGTACAACCTATTCCACACTAATGAACCTGCCCTACAGCTATGCCTGAAGCGGTATAAATAAATAACGAATCACATGACAGCTGCAATGCAATGAATGCGTAGGGTAAATGGATCAACCGGTAAAATGTTAGGAAAGCCTTATTTGGGAGGTTTAATAAGGTTTGCGACTCGGTGTTCACCGTAATTATTTCTTTCCTTCTGTAATCTAATTTTTCGTTGCTTACATTTCTGTTCTTACATGGTTATCTGCAGACATACGTTGCCTTGAAACAACATACACTAACGTCATCGTATTTTTCTTGGGAAATTTGCACCTTTTGTAAAGGGGAACCATGGTTACAACGAAAAATGTATTTTTTGTGTGTGTTGTCGCTACAGGCCACTTGGGGGCAATAGTTCTTGCATTGGAACATCAGCAAAACTTCTAATTGACTGCATCGGCCTTCGTTTGATTCTGCGGCTGTAAAATTCCGTGCATACCCGATTGTAGGTGTGTAAGTGTCTGCCAGATCTCTTCATTAATAGCCCGGTCCGGTGTGTACCTCACGTTTAGGAGGACCAAATAAGCCTCAAAGTAACCCAAAATCCCGCTGTCGCTCTGTCAACCACAAATTCACACAATATCACCCAAAATATTGTTTTTTATTGCAATCAACAAAAAGTGCGAGTAAAAGTACCAAAAATAGTTTTACTAAAATCGCAAGAAAAATAAGCCTGACTCAATCTCATTTTGGATCTATCTATGTGAAATACACACTCCAATTTTATCAACAGGAAATCTTACCTGAGGTTACCAATTTTTTCCCGTGTATAGGTAAAAAATGGATGGTAAATGGGCTCAGAGTTATATAAGACCTATTTTCGAGGCTTATGGACAACAAAAAACCAGAATCAACCTTTTGGGACACGTTACGTCAGACACTTAATGAAAGCGCAGGCGATCATTAGGCGTTCTCCTACTCGTAATGCTTGTACGTCTGCTATTTACTGATGAGAACTTCTGGGAATAGCATCCGGATTGCAGTTCCCACCCTCGAAGTGCTCAGATTATACCGCACTTTCTCTCTAAATAGAATATTCCCTCCAACAATGAGCTATATTTAACCATATCGATAAGCGATTAGAATAAGCTTCTCGAAAACGTTGTTGCCGCATGTGGTGTTAGGTTTGACACCGCTGTAAAGTGTTATCTGCGTGGCGGCATTGAAAACGGTGTTTTGTGAATTACCGTGATCTTGTTCCTCTGTATTATTTGTTTCTTGTTATTTTATTCATTACTGCTGCTGCGTATTGACGCCCACTGCAATGGTTGATGATAGCTGTGACTCATTTTATAGGTTGTCCATTATACTTAAATTTTGCCTTTCGTCTAGCTTTTCTTTTTTCGCTGTTTTTTCTTTTTTTCTGTTTAGGCTCCGTTCTCCTTTGGGTTGTACAATGCTCTTGGCTGCAAGTTTTTAAAATGCTTCTGCTGTTATGTATTTTTGTATATTTATATTATTTAGTACGAGATTCATGATTCCGTTTCTGGACTGAACCCTTTTTATGTATCTCCTACAAAAATGTCCTCTGGGGGAATGTAGTATTTTAAATAAATAAATAAATAAATAAATAAATAAATAAATAAATAAATAAATAAATAAATAAATAAATAAATAAATAAATGAGTAAACAAAATAACAATAAATAAAGAAAGAAAGAAATAATATTCTACAGCGTTTTCGGCCAGAACCCCTACGTGTGTTTAGAAATGAAATTTAGAAATTTAAATCTTAATAGGGCTAAATTGTTGCAAGTGCTAAGATGTGTTTTCACAACATTTTAGGAAAAACTGCAAACGTAACAATCACTTAAATCGATCCACGACTCTAATTGATAGGGAAGGATTTGTGAGGATATATTACATTTTCAGAAAAGAAAGACTGTTTTCTTGTTTCTTAAAAAAATGAGTGGCTGTCATTTTGCTGAATCTACTTCAAGATCTTGAAAGTTTACACAAAAAGTAGAAAAATATATATTAGGGCAATCTTCCACAGTCCTTGAGACACGGAGCCGACGAGGAAGCAATTTTTATAGGGTTAACCGGCAAGGCTTCTTAGAGGCGGACATGGCCATCCGCAATCAGCCTTTTTGCCTTAATGTAATGAAAAGGGAAGGGTTCAAAATTTTTAACTACAAAGAAGTATTGGTGAAAGGAGCGCTGTGCCTCGGTATTTATTAAAGTGAGAGCAGAGTTCATTTCACGTGCGCCATTATTGGTGTTCTTTACCCACGTCCAGAAAAACAGCGGTATGGCGTGTTTATCTTATCCGAATTGCAAAAAAAAACAAAAATCGCGTAAAACGATCCTTACAGCTCACACAAAAGCACAACAGAAAATTTGTCGCCGAAAATAAAATGAGCTCCTGACTCGTGAGATAAATCAGTGTAGTGGTGCCTGTGATCTTAATGACCCCCCAAATTTCTTGGTTGGTCTGTAAGATTTCTGTTGGCCGCTAGTAAAGCTCATCACTTTTTTTTCTCGGAAGCGAAACAGGCGTACACTGATATTGATTCTCTTTGGAGGAAAAGAGAAACGCCCGTCAGTGCCGTTAAACTACTTTGCTCGGTAGCCTACGATAGAGTACTGAGCAGCAGTGAAGGATACCGGGAGACGATAGAAGCGCCGTTATAGTTCTTTAGTAGGCTTGGTCTTTCATATTGCCGTGATATATATACTTTCTTTGCGTGCTCTTTTTCTTTATATGAATCCTTCACCATGAGAAGGTATTTTATTACTTACTTTGCGAATGTTAGCAATCCGAGCAAAAGTTCCATCTAGAACGGCAGACATGGTGAAGCGGATGTCCTGAAACACACTCAAAAGCAGCTGTAGAGGCTAAACCTTTTTTGAGGTAACTCTAGATTGTATCAAAATCACACGGTCAAAGATTTGTTCGCATGAAGCAAGGATATTACAATACTTCATGTCGGGAAGTTCTATGTCGCTAGTAACAGTAATGATAGGTCTGCTTTCGTCTTTGTGCAGACGTGTTGTTATGGTGGCGCGAATTACGAGGCAATTCTAGGCGCGAGAGGAAGTATAAAACAGCCGTAGCTGAGGTACACTTGAGTGGTTGGCAGCGCTTCTCGTTCCTACCACATTTTGTTCTCGACGTTTCGCGTAAACACTAGTTCCTGGGATGGTAGTCGGAGACGCGTTCTTTATAGTCCTCGTCCGGAGCTCGAGAGTGCAATGTGCAGTTGGCATCGTCGAATGAGTTTCGCCACGGAGATCGTGAGAGAGTGTACAGGCTCGGTTATGATAATATTGATTGGTATGTATGGCTCAATATCGCTGACGACGGCAATCGCACATGAGCCTAAAATACCAATTTTTTTCTCTTCATCGGCCTTGCTGGCGTTACTGCGCACAGCGTTCGAACGACGGTGGCAGTGCCATAAGATGTGGTTTTGCCACCACAATACTTCTTTTAATTCAGGATTGTATTATGCGGTGTGGTTAGATTATTTCTTTTTAAAATTCGAGCAAGGTTAAACATCAACACGATAGTTACATGTGTCTCTAAAGATTTCATAGATGTAACTCCCCTATTTTACCATTCACAGATTTCTTGCTATTTTTTAAAAAATCGTGTTGCTAAATTGGTACCAAGATTCTTGCCCCAGCTCACGATGGTTTTGGGGCTTCCCGTTACTCCTAAATCCGCAGGGAAGTAGCTAGGCAACCAGCGCAAGCGTAAAAGCTTGAGCGAAGCCCCCACGGTAATTATTAACGTCTGCCTCAGGTCTTGTCTTTCTACGTTTTTTTCCAGTTTTCGTCGATATTGCAATTCCCACCACCGCAAAACACACAGCTTCCAGTCTCCCAAAAATGAAAGGAAGCTCACACTAACGCATAAGACTTGTGGGCAGCGAAGCCGTACGCAACCTTCACGACCACCACGACGGTTTAAGTTCATGATTGCAGCCTATTTGCTTTTCCTTCACTGCCGCAACGACCTATAGTCCATTACTGTTGCTATTTGTATGAGCTTCCTTATTGTTTTCGAAGTCATAATCATTGGATATCACCTTGTAGGGGCGGGCGCTATGACACGTCTTCCTCGTTCCGAGCAAGTGTCGCCATGATTAGGGCAAACGCTGGAGTTTTTTTTTGCCAATTTTGGGCAATCTCATTAGGTGCCTATGTTGGCTCCACAAACGTGCACCGGGAAAGCTGGGTGGTCACCGAGAGGGACGTACACATGAGCGCTCGGTATTTTCTCCTTTTTAACGGCCGGGCGATCGCCGCAACCTTGGCCAAGCCCCCTAAATGTGTATGCTTGGCTTGATAAACGCGCGCCTGGGGCGCACGGCGGACGTCGCGAGGCACCCAAACATGAGCACTCGGCATTTTGTTGGTTTTTTTTAACTGCAGGGCAGCCGCTTGGAGGCACGCGTTAACGTGTGCGCGCTCCGCATTTTCCTGGTATTTATATTTGCGGACATGAATAGCTACGGTTTTATAAAAAGGTTCGCTGTTGAAAAGTTCTGCGGCTGATGCGAATGGACTAAACACCTGCCGTTACATTCCTCCTTAACACATCGACAGCCAGCTGTTCGAAGTACTTGGAGTGATTCACAATATGGTGGAGGAGCTTACTAAAGCCGACGTTGCAAATATGACGGTTCTCCCAAAACTCTTTCTGGAAGCAACACTCACTTGTAGATAGGTGTAGGTCGCTTTAACTGCACTATGGCTAAAGTTCCCCTTACGCAAAGCACCCATGCAATACCCAACAGTAACCAGTTTTTTCCAACGTGCATACCATAAATACGCGTGCGGCACGAAGAGACAACAGGTTTCCTTAAAAAATAACCGGTCGCTCGATTCCACGTTGTTTATGTACAGGTGCGGTCAAAAGTTTTTGGAACACGGTCTCGTAAATTTACAACAATTTCTTCTTCCGGTTATTTCCTGGCTGCATTGGAGAGCATTTAAACGAGTCTACGCTAATACAAAATCTCCCAGTATATCGGTAATGGCTGTCATGAAGCAAGTCAGACCAATACTTTGTTATATTCACCAAACGTTGGCACAGTTACTTCTGACGGTATCTGTAAAACCTTTATTTGTTTCCTGCACTTCAAAGCAACAAAAAGCAAATACTAGGCGCTGATGTTTCATCGCCAAATAGGAAAGATTTCACAAGTAATGACAGTAAACACTCGACTAAAGAAAATTAAAAATAATAAGGTTACAGCGTGAATATCTACATTTCGCTTAGTTATTTTGGTGTGGCTGCTTGTATTGGTTGCTCATTCGGTAAAGTACGATACGGAGCTGTGAATTCGCAAGTTAAATATAGAGCAGAATTAGAAGAGGATAGCACATCGATATACGGAGAACTTCCCTGAGGATCTACGTTTCGTCTTGGTAAACAGCCGGAAGACAGAAAACGGAGGGCCTTTTCTGTGTCCCTAATGACTCAGTGCCTAAAGCAAGATGAAGTGTGGACTGCGCTTCCCGACCCAGAGCGAACGCAAGTGGCTATGGTGTCGCGAAGGAAGTGCGTACTGCATAGCGCGTTCCAATATTGAACCATACATAAATGAAAACGACAAAGGGGCAGCCGAAACTAGTCTCGGTGCGGACTCACGATATTTTCATTATCGACTCCTGACAGCTTCTGTCTAATATCGGCTCTTTGTGACTTGCGTGTCTGCTGGCCGCTCGCAAGCAAACTGCGTCAACAACGCACTTCTGTCTATCCCAGAGAGCTTCTGGGCACTTTAGGTATTTTCCCAATCATTAGCCTTCTTCATAGAAAACACCTCAGGGTTTACGAGCGGTGTCGAATAAGAGACAACTGTCTCCCACTTCTCACCATGTCATTTCCTTAACATCTCTCGTGCTTCTCGTACAATTCACGGTGTTGGTATTGGTTTACAGATATACTGCCGCCCGACCTTTCAGGGTTACCGCATAATGATACATTCATAATCATACAGTATTGGACAAAGTAAGAGAAATAGAGTCCCTCTGTCTTCACTGTCGTGTAAATATCAAATGTAAAATCGAAGATATTATAGAGAATCAAAGGAATTGGTTGGATATAAACGTCAGATAGCTGGTAATTTCCGTCGATCACGAGCACGAATAAGAAAGTTATGGAAACACTCTCTCGAACGACTGTCAGCTAGCAACTCCTCTTTCTTTGGACTTGTGTTTTACATACAATAAACTACAAGTTCTTACAAACCAAGCTGTTGGCACAGTAAGAACATTTTTTGCAGAACTCGTAATCTACGATGACGCAACCAATAATTCACTTGTGAGGCACTGCTCAACAAAATTACAAATAAAGCCGTGTCATATTGTCCCGACGTCCGGATATATGCAAGGTTTATAGCGCCCTTCCCGTCATTTTGTACCGTCCATGTCCTTCGCTGCGCTATATCTTAATTACCCAGAGTTCGTTAACCCCCCAAAGAACGAATGTTCTATTATGGGGATTAGAACGCTCTACCTTGGGAATTAGAAGAATATTCTTTAATTAACAACACTTTCAGGCATTCTTTTTTTTTTCGACGCAGCATTTGGGACTGAAATGAATTAGGCCTTGTCATCACTCAACAGTCAACCATTGAAAAATATCTGCGACTTGCTGAAAAAAGTGTTCCAGGTTGTGTATCTTGATGGATGGTGTTCGTACTTTCGTAGTATGTAATTGGTGTGCGCTACTTCTGTGTGAATTGCCTAAACACCTTGAAATCTAATCTATCTAATGTCGTGCATGCATCATCTTTGTGCCTGTATTGTTTCATTACGCGTACGGTTTTTACTGTAATATTTAGATTATGTCTACGGTGAATGTGAACTGTAGTACTGCGATAATCTTGGTGCTTTGCCTGCGCAAGCTGCGCATCTTTTCTGTAACGTTGAATATATATGCTCACTCCTGTAATAATCCCCCTTGGGCATTGACAGTATTGTGTAAATAAATAAATAAATAAATAAATAAGCTAACCGATGCGAAGGATGCGGACAAAAAGAGAGTTTTGGATTGTCAGTCAAAAACGCTGTCGCTGAAACGAATGCCGCAGTGTTACATCTGCAATCACTTCACATGAATTGCACGTAATTCCTTCTCTGCAGACATCTGTTCAGATATTCAGCTGTTTCCATCGAACCAGAAAAGTCTGGGTGAGTAAATAGCAGTCTCACCGTTTTCTCATCGAGCAAGATATCAGGGTGCCTCTTAAGGGTAGAAGGAACAAACGGATGCTCCGCGTTTGGCCCCCATAAAAAAGGGGTGTGCGTCTACATTCTTTCATCAAAAAATAAACAAACATTACAAAGCAGAACTGTAGGACATACGAATAATAAAATAAATGAAACACTTTTTTTACAACCTTTCTAGTTGATATTTCCGTGAGTGGAGAAAAATGGCCGCGTATCTTCTCCTTTCGTTGCAAATGTCGACGAAGGAGGATAATCGACTGGCGTCCCTGCAAAGTGAAGGACTCCCTTCTCTTTCCCGCTCAACTCTAATTGCTGCTCCTCTTCCGTCTCATTCCTCCCACATTAACGCGCTGGAGGTTTGCTAAGTCAATAAAAATTTACCGCGTTCCACTGCTCCCCGTCGGGTATCTCGATGCCAGCGCTGCCGTACGGCGAAGACGCGCATGAATTGAGGCACCCTGCTACAACTTTCATAGAACCATGTTGCCCTACTCCACTAGCGTTCCAAGTGCAACGTGGATCCTATCTAGTGGAACCATCGTTGCTATTGCCGTTTGATTTTTTAAATGCAACCAGGAGGCAGCACGGGTAACAGCAGACACCTGTATTTCGCGTTGATGCAGTATTTTATTTGCTATCGTGAAAAGCATGCATGCGTGAAATTTTTAATAAAGGAACACTGCAAATATCACTTATGTATTGATTTGCTGCCTTATATTTGCGCAATGTCTTTCACTTGTTCCACAATGTGGACAAGTATGATCATAGACACCGGAGTTTCATATTTGTTTAAACCCATTTTTGCCATGCTGCATATGAGAAAAGAAAAGACATTAGGTAGAAAAAGAGAAGGGGTACAAAAGCTCAGGTAGTTAGACATTTATTTTTGCCTGTGGGCACTTGAGACTATCACACAGCTATTGCTTCACTTTCGCCAGGTGGCTGAATCGAGTCCCCGGCAGACAGACAGACAGACAGACAGACAGACCAAACATTCTTGCTTTGAAGTGCGTGTCGCTTTGCGCCCATGTCACAGTGCTCCCCTTGCTTGTTTTGGCCCTTCCTCCGCCCCTGAAAGCCCCTGAAATTAGCGCCCCAATCAGAGAACACATGTATTTGCATGGCGTTACCACGCCGTTTCAGAGCGACGCCACGCTGAGAATTGGGGACCAGGGGCGTATTCTCTGAAACGACGGCCGCCTTTACAAGGTGATGCCGAAGTGACGCGGAAATGCGTGTATTCTTCGCTTGAGTAGTCGTGCAGGCGGCTGACGAACCGTAGAAATTACGCAGCGCTTTCCCCTGTACTGCAGCTGAGGAAGACGTGAACGAGGCCCAAAACGACACGCAAAACAAAACGCGAAACGACTCACACACTGCGCGTCGTTTCCGACCTTGTTATTGCACCTACCTATTTATTCTTCAATAATGTTCGTTCGCGAGCACTGAACATTTGGCAGATGAATAAAGTATACATATATATGTCATTACGCTGTGGTTACGTAGGTCCGCTCAGGCTAAACTGAATGATAGAACGATTCCCATAGACAACGGCCATTGCTCCTGAACACGCGTCGCTGCACACATGACGCGAAAATGGCCGCCCGCCTATTTCTCGTTCGTCATGTACGCAGTGTGCGAACTTTTGTCGGTTTTTTTAAAAAGACGATAGCCTTTTGCTACCACGCTCGTGTCCCCCCGCACCACAAAGCGGCGCACCAAGCAAAGAACACATGCATTTTCTAAGCCGTACCGCTTGGTTTCACAAGGACAGCCTCTCGTTTCAGTTTAATTGATCCCCTGGCATGAGGCCATCGCTTTGAAACACGTCTTTCCACGCTAAAACATAAACAACTGTGCTAATATCCTGTGTGGCTAATGAATACTAGCAGTCTCGGTGTTTACACGGCGGTAGCGTTGGTAACGCGTTGAAGTTCGCTTTTTGTGGTGAATACGATTGGAGTGCCCAGCGTACTAACGCCTCGCCCCGCCCTCTCTCGGAGACACCAGTACACGACCCGCGTCTAGCTACCATTAAATGCCTAACCGTTGCCCACGCGTCGACTTGAATCGGCTACCTATTATATTCCTCCGGGTAAAATGTACATTGTTTTTCGGTACCAAAAATGTACGGGCATACATGCGTTATTACCAGGCAAGCAAACAGCCTTCAACTAAATCCGTTCCTGATGTGCATTTGCATGTCCTTGATTTTTTTGGTCAGAAAAATGTGGCATGTCGGCAATCCCCGACGATGCCGAAATACGCAATAACATGCACTGCGCCTAAACTATGATGCAAACGATGCATGTTAGCACGGCAGTTATGAAGCATTAACCATATTATGTTCACCTCGGGCTAAACAAAATTTGAATTATTGTATTTTGCATGCCAACATCAGCTAGTTTTTTGTTTTATTTTCGATGCACCCTCTTCGCGCGGCCCTAAACCACTGTATATTGCGCTGAAAAAAATGGCCGTAAAAGGGCTGTCGGTGCAACGTTGACTTACGAGAGCATTGGGGTATTATTAATGTTTTATTAACTTTCAGACGTACGTGTATCTTGAATGCGTCGGATAACTTATGAGCGAAAACTATTGCGCGATTTTCCTACGCACAACTGCGAAAACTTCTTTCAGCCCCGCACAACGTACCACATCGTACTGCAATGCTGCGAAAAATTTTCGCAGTCTGCTTTTAACATCCCCGGGAGACAACTACGATTGAACCAACAATGTGTTCTACTTTGCCCGTGGCCCCTTTCCCTGTCACTGCAGATCGCACATTCTTCTTTCGCTTGTACGATTGTCGCTAGCCGGAACGCGATGCGCAGTGCGCCTGCCAGTCGTTCCCTGTAGAACAATTTCCAGAAATTGCTGTGCTGGATTCACCCGACGTGTCTTTTCCGTGAATTTTCACCCGCGCATTTGGTGTAATGAGGTCTGAAGTGGCGGGAGCACACGCTAGAGCAAAACAGGCGAGCAGACCCGGGTCGCCTCCGTATAACGACATTCCGCCGTGTTGGGTACTCGTGTATACTTGCAAACATTGGGTAGGTTCATTAAAATTCACCAGTGTATTCGCGCGGTGCAAGTCGTTGCTTATTCTTGTGGGAATACAATTTAAAGCACCGGTGGAAAAGTTTGTACTGCATTATGCTTGATGTTCGAACGTTCACTGTGTTGAAAACGGCAGATTGACTTTTGACCCATGAAAACCCCTTTCTTTGACGACGAGAAAGGGCAGGAATTTATGTTGAGGTTTTCTGCTGCAAGTTTTACAGTTTTTGGACTTTTACGTCTACAACTCATTTTTAACGACCGGAGCAAGACGCCCAGCCTTGTGCCGTTCTGCAGCCTCCTATATCTTCCTTAGAATGAAGTATTGCTAGAGTCACGCGAACGACAAATTCAACTAACGTATGGTGTAATCATTAGCGATATTTCAAAAGCAAGCAATATTGTATTTCTTTTTATTCATTTTGTGCAGGGGATAACATCGATTGCATTACCTGTTTTGGCAAAGCATTAATTTTGCATTGGTAATGTTCACTCATTTCCAAATAAAAAATGAAAGGAGCGCGACATCTTTGCGACTCCCTGGAAGCCTAGAGCATATATCGGACACTGCAAAGTCTTGTACCCGCGGTACGCGAGGTATTATGTTCGTGAAGAAATTTAAGCAGGGAAATATATAATTTAGAATATGGCTAAAGCGCTACCTTGCCTTGATTGTATCAAGGATGTATTCCTGACTGACACTCGTTATCAGAAAGATGAGCGTTTAACCAATAATGTAGGAAAATGTATTGAGATGAGAATGAATCACCCGAGTCCTCTCTTCTCCGGGACATAACCTAAATCTGGAAAATTCAACTCCGCGGACTTTTCAATAACGTTTGCTGGCTTAAAGGGGTCCTGAAATGCCTCCCGCCGATGCATGGATGTACATGTAACCAAATAAAGCAATGTATTAGCAATCTCCTCCTGCAAGAATTTTGTTAAAGCGATGAGTATTAGCTGAGAAATCGTAAATCGAAAACCGCGCATTATCGTCGCGCCGTATTTCCTCCTCCTTTCAACCGTTTCTTCCCTGTTGGCCTCCCCTCCCATGATGCTTCGCTCCTCAGCGGTGACGTACTTCCGCTATTGCGCTCCCACAGACTGCCGTCTGCTACGGGCGAGCTGTTTCGGCTTTTTCATCTTTGCTGACACCATGGACACTCCTCTAAAGGCTGGAAAAGCGAACGAAAGACCTGGCCGCATGTGTTCGGCCTGGCCTTGCCCTTTCGCGGTGTACGTAGCTGCAGTTGGTATCGGCGGCGAACTCGCAGCCGCGCAGGGAGAATCGTGCGCTCGTTCCCTTTGGTGCACCGCGCACTGTTTATCCAAAAAGCGCGGTCTCAGATGTGGGCCCGCTGGTGCCGGGTCTTATTTTGCGACGGTTGTAATTCCTACTACCGGCGGCATGTGAAAAAAAGACATTTTAAACCGACACAGAACCCGCGCACAAAACGCGCCGGATCGGATTGCTTTATCAGTGGCGATGAACGGGAAGGCGCAGAGCAAACCAACGCCGCACTCGAGCAGCCAGCATCCGTGTTCTGCCAAGCTGCACCCGTGTGTTGCATTCAATACTGATGGGAAAGCGTTGTTTGAACTTGTTTTGATAGTCGTAAAATGTTCAGGCACTCCGGCACTCCGCTAGCAGATCAGCCGCCGAGTCATTTCGGAAAACATTTAACAGATGGCGCCGTATGCATTAGCATGTCGCAACGCAAAACTGATGAGACGTTCTACTAAAACTTCCCTCGCGATGTTTACGTAGCGGGACGCAAAAATTTAGCGTTTAGCGTATGCAAAGGCACAAACGCTGTACTAAAACTCTCTATTAGCAGCAAAATAGCGTGCGTACGTGAGGCTGCTTGCGTTTACAAAACTGCACGCCGAGCGCTTACGTTTCAAACCTAGTGACATCGTTTAAATACACTCGCAAGCACAGTGTAACGTAGTCACATATCAACCGTATGCTCAGGCGACAAGCAAGAGCTTATTTTATGTGGGACGGAGATTGCGCATAAAGGCCCGTTCGCACTTGCGACGAAAGCGAGCGAAAGCGATGGGAATTTCGTCGCTTTGTCGCTCGACGATCATGTTTGTCGAACTGTCGGGAGAAATTTTCGTCGCGCGACAGAATTCCCGTCGCTTTCGCTCGCTTTCGTCGCAAGCGGGATTGGAAAGTTCTGCCCCTGCCGTCTGCTACGCAGCGCGGAGGCAACCGCGCGATCTGCTCGGGCCGGACGAACGCGCACACTCCCGCACGGCAGCGCCCCAAGCGGCAGCCGGCCGCGTACATCGCTCCCGGCGCCCGCCTGGGGCCCGCCCTCGGCACACTAGCAACACTAGCCAGTATATTTCAGGCACAATAATGGAGGAAAGATCTTTTGCTTCCGATGAACCAAGTTCTTTGCCCCTGTGTTTTTAAATACGTGAAGTGCTTAGCACGTCGCCCTCACGCAGCTCTGTATCGTCGTAGCATCGTTGACTGTCCGAACGAAGCTTGCAGCTAAGCCAATGCAGCGACCGAAGATGTGTGTGTGTGTGCACCGCCTCCTGTGTGTAGCGTTCGTTTCGCGATGAAATGCGACGTTGTACTTCTGCGGGTGGATAGTGCTTCCCATGGTCTGGATTATCTTTCTCGAACGACGAACGACTCAACCTCGCATGGGGTATGTGTAGTGTGCCTGGCAAAAAGCCTTCTCGCTTGCGTGCCAGAGTTCAGTGACTTGCTGTTCGTCCCCGCAAACAAGGCGCGAGGTGAGTGCCGAATTTACGACGGGCAGGAGGAAGCAACCGATCGTCTGTCAATCGCGGTTCAGACTTGCAACGCATGTTGTGACGTTGTGTTCGTTCGAAACGCATCTCTGGTTTGTTTTGAAGTTGAATAATATGTATCCGTCAAACCCGGGCATTCGGCTCAGGGCGTTCTCTGCGATTGCACGAAAGAAGTGCCACGGGGCTTCAACGCTTTCTTTAGGGAAGGTACTCAGGTAAGAGAATATCCATGTCGTGTTATGGCCGTGTTGCATTCAATACGAACGGTTAAGCGTTTGTTTACACTTGTTTCGTTTGTCTTAAAATGTCCAAGCACTCCGGAACTACGCTGGCAGATTAGTCGGCGAGCCGACGCTGAGCAGACGACTCATCTCTTTGCCGGAAGTGCGTGAAAAAGCCGCCCAATAGCAGGATGTCTAGCTCATGACGAACATATGGGAATCGATGATGTAGACATGTGAAGATGGCGGCGTCCAAAAACACGAAGGGAAGGGTGAGAAAAAAGCGACAAACTTTGCAACAAAAGTGTGAGCTTTCCGCTGCGCGTAAAAGAGTAATACTTGGCACAGCTGACGTTGACGACCCAATCTAACGATTGCGCTAGTTCATTTAGTGTGCTCAAAATGCCTTTCAGGGCCTCTTTAAGCAGTTAGGTTCGAACTGAAGCCAGTAGTTCTAACAACACTCTGTTTCGTTAGTGCTCAGGTTGACACAATTTTAGGAAAGTGAAAAACACAGACCATATGCGGCACATCCAGGCATTGATTCCGCTACATTCTTAGCCTATCCCTTACATAGCAGCTAAGTTTGTACTACTTATCTGGCCGTATTGCAGCACAGTGGTATTTCAGCGCTACGCACACGAGCACTACGGGGATGTTTTTTTTTGGTAAATAAAGCTCTCATCAATGGATAAAAAAAACAGATGTAAATACAGTCGAACACGGATATATCGAACACGGCTATATCGAATTATTGCCTATCTAGAACTCATAAATTATCTCCTTGAAAATTCTGTGTAAAAGTATTGGAACTCGTACGTTTATATCGAACCTATTTTCCCCTACATTGCGTATATCGAACGCCGCGCGAGCTGGAAGGTGCTCTTCGGCGGTCGCTGCACCCCCGATTGACGTTGAGGAGGATCTGGAGGAATGCGCGGGCATGGCGAAGACTGGCTCGCGGAAATAATCCCCCCTACCGGAACGAATTTGCGCTTGCCCAGTCGGGCCCCGCTACCGGCCGCCGTAGGGTTAGCGGACGGAGCCCGGTATGCTAAATCTCTCTAGGCACACAAGCCGGAACGCTCGGAAAATGTGACAATGTGATGTAGGGATGCCCCGACTTCGCACGTCCATTTTTTTTGTTTGTTTTGCGGCTGCGTACGTTCTCCGGCTCTCCGACAAAGGGGTTTTTTTCTCTCTCTCTCTCGGTCTGTCTTCCCCCGATGTCGTCTCGGGAAAGGAAAGAGGGAACGAAGGCGCTGGCGGCCTCCTTTTGCATTTTGCTGCTGTTGCTGCTGTTCGGCGAGTTGTCCCGCACCTTTCGGAGATCACTGTTTCTCTCGGAGATGACCATCGCGAGCGCTTTGTTGGAGTCCGTTCAGGAAGCCTTGGAATGGTTACCTTCAAAGTTCTTGTGGTACGTGCATGCTGTTCTTCTTTTGCGTGCGTGTTGTGCATGGTGTGCGAAGGCGCAGCATACTGCTGCAATTTTCTAGTTGTGCAGCCTCGAGAAGATCCAGACCAGCGTCTTTAATTTCATTTCAAGGACGAAGAAGCAGGCCAAGATCAGTGATTTTTTTTTTCACGGAAATAAAGCATGCTGTTGCGACGTGAGTGCGGAATTAGTTGTCATTCTTGAATGCGACGATCGTTAAGTGATCGTCCGCCATAGGTGAGGTGTGAGAGCCCATATTTTTTATATCGAATTTTCATATATCGAACTATTTCGCGATCCCCTTGGAGTTCGATATATCCGTGTTCGACTGTATTTCTTTTAGAGAAGATTCGTGTACAAGAATCATTAATAAAATGGAAACACAAGCACTGTAGACGAGATTTGTGGTGCATACTTTGTCAAAACTGCCTTATATATGTAGCTACCTCTTCGTTCTCCTTCACTGGTCATATTTTTTCGTAAGACTTGAAATCGAGCCGTAAGGCCCCCTGTGAAAAAAATCCTGAGCGGTACGAACGCTATAGCACACTTACGAAGTGAGATTATGGAGGTAAAGATGAATTCATTAATTTCAAGACCAGAATCTGGGTCCCTATATTACATTGAAGGACTCTGCTATTACTTTGTAAGCAAAGCGAGGCAAGTGTGCCACATTTTCTCAACACTCGTGTAACTAAAGACCCCGAAATCAACTTAGGCTGTAGTCTTTGTACATATAAACAAAATTTTCAAAGCATTCATGTGTACGTTGAGAGGAAGAATACTTTGTCCTGGCGTAAAGCGCGATCGCGCCATTCAGTGAGCTTTCGCAAACGCGTGCCATCGTGTATGCAAGTGCTACGGAGCTGCTGCTGGCCTCAAATCGCAGTGTTTGTGCAAACGCAGGGGCAGTTTCTTAAAAAAGTGGAAGTAGGCCTAGCTTAACAGCTTCGTAGACGATTTATAGCATCCACATGATGCGCCTGCCCCTGGGTTGATCGGTAGGACTTGTGTAGAGAACCCCCGTACTCGCAAAAAAACGTTTTTGAAGTGCTGTTCCGCACTCTTCTATGGCACAAACTAAAAGACGTGGCTCGCACCAAGTGCGACCAACACGCAATAGACAGCCGTTTACCCGTGTACCCGAAGTTCACATTTTGTCTATATCACCGCTTGTTAAGCTTTCGTTTGTCGCGGCTTAATATCTGCTGCTCAGAAACGAAGATGACCAGTTATGGGCACGTCTCCTAGCAAAGATGTTTTTCTGTCATAAAAATCCCGACATCTTCTAATATGTTCTGCAAGAAACACACGGCCAGTCATTCGAGGTGTAGGTGAGATGTGAGATGTAATTTATTACTAAGAAAACAACACGTACGAACATAGTGTTATTGGACTCGTGGCCTTGGCCCAGTTGCACGAGAAGTTTCGTTACATTGCTATTGTAACATGAAGACTAAGACAGGGCGTATTGTACATAATACGATGTTTTTCTCCATCTTCGAAGATGATAACTGTCATGGTTCCACAGAGCTTCACTCCTACAAAGAAGACACCCACCCATTAAAACCCATCATATCATCGACCATGGCTCGTGTTGCCTTCATCCTGCCGCCAAAGAACATATTTGGAGGATGTTGCGGAGACATCCTTAGCCTTGTACCAGCTTCGCCGGAGTGTGTAGAAGGAGAAAAAAATCCTTAAGTCACGTGATCAAAACGTGACGTCACTTGCCTTGTTTTTGAGCGCCTAAGGACAACGCCGAACTACGCGCAGCATTTCCCTCGGTCCCCCCGAGTGAACCATTTGCGCTGTCAACATCCAGCGTGTCAGCGTGTGTTGATTGCTACCAAAAGAAGCTACAGGTGCATGAATATACCGTGAATGCTAGTATTCATGCGATCTCCCTATTCGATAAGGTGTACTACGATATTCAAGAAAGACTTGCAGCCTGACCCCAGCGTAGATCAGCAATGCAGGTCTCCGGCGTTTGTTTTCACATGCACGGAAAAGTGGAAAAGAGGGCATCTATGCGCTTATTTTCCCATCAAGGTCAGAAACATTGTTATTTTATGTTTGTTGTAGTTTTTGTGTTTATACCACTGTACTGTCTACTTAAAGCTGCGTGAATTCTTATTTGTGGGGCCGCCTCTGCCTCCTAGCTGTCATTCTCATTCCCGATAGTATAGTGACGTTACAATATTTGTATATTCTTGAATTGAAATTAAGCGTCCGCTGCATAATTGAACGAGGAACAGAGAGAGTGTAAAAAAAAAAACCAGATGCCGGCACGCAAACCAACACCTGCTTCGTGTAGCCAGCGTGCCTGTGGTTTGTCTTTTCCCAGTCCCTGTTTCTCGTAAGAGTATGCAGTACACGATAAGTTCAAACTACGATGCTATGTCCTTACACACTCCGGCCGCAGTTTCAAGCGTTTCATTGTTCCTGTTGTGTAGGAGCCCATAACATTGCTCAAGTTTGATCGAACCGGCGGCGTGTACTCCCGGAACCGCTGTCCTGGATGTTTGAAGTGAAGTGCCTCGATCGTAAGTATGCATGTGTTTGAGTTTGATAGCGTTTACCTCGCGAGTATGCCGTGTGCACGCATCAGAGTTCTACCTCTTCGGGCAGCTAAGTTGCGTTGCGGGAGAGCAATTCGAAACGTCGCTTTTGTACAGAGAACGTAAGGATATCCCGGCCAAAGGGAAAAAAGCGTGAAACCGTGAGCCAAAAAAGACGGGAGAGGGAGAGAGAAAGGATAGCCCAAATGACGGTGGCAGAATCAGATCATCCGAATGTATGTGAAGGTTACGCGGCATTTTGGGCTCTTTGTGAGGGAGCACCAGAAGAAACTGTGTGTAAAGTGTACATTGAAGGTGAATTCAAGAATCTGGGTATGGGAGAAAAAGTATTTGGCAGGGCATAAAGCCTTTAAATATTTCAAAGTGCACAAATGAAGTGTGGAGGCAGGAGGGACACACAAAAGCACATACTGGCAACTGCTATTTTATTAAAAAACAGAAAATTTGTGCACGAAAAAAGTAAGAGATTTAAAAAATATGGTGCTGATTAGCGCGTGCTCCTGCCCCTGTAGAGTGATAGACGGTTTGCTGAAACACTTGTTACTATGTTCATTGATAAAGAAGGCCTCAACCAGTTTCCTAACAATCTGATTATTATGCCTGTACAGCACCGCCGTCACATCAAACAAAGGGTGACACCAACACTTATATAATGCGCAGGATCATTTTCACCCATTAAATAGATTATCGTAAACAAATGCTATCTCAGATGTACGCTTAGACAGGGTCCTGTCTGGCCCACATACACGGAATTACATGACAACAGAATTTCGTAAACCATGCCAATCGTACAACGAAATAAATGCTCAGCATGGATAACATCGCACTCCTTCCTCCCTTTCCTCGGATGTCGATCCTTGTTATTAACAATGTGGCAAAGATTGCCCACTTTTGCTTTTGGATAAAACAACACACACGACCATGCGCTGCGTCTTCTTTTTCTTGCAGTGGGTTGTCCAGTGTGGTCTTATTCCAAGTCGCCATGTTTTACACATTTTGTCTTTCAAAGATGTAATATTAGCTTACCCGAATTTCAGTTGTGCCGACACAGCATTTCATCCTGTTCCTGCGGCATGTGCATGGGAGGGCTTCAAGTGGAAACACAAAACTGCTCAGACGTGGCCCCTACGATGTTGGTGCAAAGTCTCGAGGGCAGCCTTGGAATACATACTTTCTCAGTACCCACGGAAAACAGGTGAATGCCTCCAGAAGTGGCTGTTTTTGTGGTACACTCGAAATTAGCAGCAGACAGACTGCGTCTGCTCGCAGGCCACCCAGGTAGTATGACAACAAAATATGTAGCTGTGACCTAGTTACTGACAGGAAGACTTAAAGGAGCCATGAAGAGAAAATACAACTTCGTTTCATTTTCAAGAACTAGGATTCAGTATCTCACTTAGCTCCATTACAGCCCCAAAAGATGTTTTTTAAAAAAAAAAGCAAGAAGTATTCAAAAACTTTCAAATTTAGCGCCACGGTGACGTGTTATGAGCAAGCATGACGTCATACGGGCCAACAATAAAACATAATTTTCAGTGCGTTAACTGCACGTTAGCATTCAAGTGATGCGGTCAAATGAAACTAGAGGCCCCATAACAGACGTCGAGTCATGTGTCATCGCGACAGGTCACTTAGGCGGCCGCCAATCGCGCAAACAAGGTTCTGTGACGTCATAGAAAAGTTGCGGGAAATTGGCTAGGGGGTCGCGACTGCTTCACACGTTTTCTTTAATATCTCCGTTATTTGTTCGAAGATTGCGATGATATTTGTATCATTGTTATCGGGACTAAGCAGTCTTTCTAATAAGCCCAACCTGTATTTTGTCTTCATGGCTCCTTTAATAAAAACAACTGCCTATTTGTTGAAATGACAAAAAGGGGGGGGGGTGTAAAGCTTTCCAAAATCAAGTCCAACAGTAAATTAACCAGCCCAATAATCAGCACACGGTTTCTTATTGGTGCGGTCTGCTGTGCAGTTGTGCTCTCTATAGCTTTACTGATGCAGCCAATCCATCACCTTCCGTAGCGTACAACCATTGTCGTTAGACGGAGGTGTTCATTTTCTGTGTATTTTCAATGTCCATGCAAGTCCAAGCTTCGACTGTGCTTGAATGGTGCAATTGGATAGACGTCAGCTTCATAACATGAGGCACCAAGGTTCAGTTTAGATCCTGGGAAGCATATTATTGTTTTGTCACTTGACCCACGATTGTCATCATCAGAAAAAAGTGGCGGTACTGCAGGGAATTTTGGGTGGTGGTGGTGAAAACATTTATTGATCATCTGTTAGCCGAAGAGAAGCCTGTATGAGTAGGGTCCTCAGTCCAGGACTACAATGGCGGACGCTATCCGGTGGGCCCGCTCGATCAGCCGTTGCTGGTCTTGCGGGACAGTGCTCGACAGAGCAGCCTCCCAAGAGGAGAGGGTGGGGATGCGTGTAGGGGTGAGCCCATCTGGTGGACGCGGACACTCTCATACAGAGTGATAGAGAGTGGGAGCGGGGCGCCGGCAAGCCGGGCAGTTGCTAGCGTATTGGGTGGGGTAGAAGAGGTGTTTCTGGTGTAATTTTGGGAACGTGTGTGTTTGGAGCTGCCGCCATGACGTGGCGTCGGTGCCGGATATGGAGTGGTGGGGTGCAGGTAGTGTTTTTTTGTGTGTGCGGTAGTAGGCGAGTGTGAGTGTATAGTTGAGAGGTTCGTGGGATGGAATGATGGAAGCTAATGCCTTGGAGCCACCCTGGATCTGACTGTCTGCTTTCTCTGACGCCCGGTGGGTCATTTCTCGGGCTGGCGCGTATGCATGCTCATTTTCAGGTAGGGAGGCATGGCCAGGGGCCCAGACGATACAAGTTAAGGGAAGCTTGGATGGATCGGAGTGTCGAAGAATGTTGTTTGCTTGGATGGAGAAGATTCTAGAACAATATGCAGGGCAGGCGGCTTTCGAGTAAGGTATAACTGCCCAGGTATCGTCGTCGTTAGCTTCGATACGTCGGGCGGTGGTGATGTTGGACGCAGGCAAGGCTATGGCTGTTTCCTCGGCCACTCTGATAGAATCTGCGCGTACAGAGCAATTTGTTTGCGCATCGCCAGCAACTGTAGAGGCCACTGCCACTTTAGCGTTGGGGTTGGCTAGGTAACTGGCTGCGTCGGTGTAAATTGCATGTGGGGCATGGCCATACTGGCGGGCTAGCGCTTCGGCTCGGGCAGGGCGTCGGCCCTGGTTGGTTTCCGCGTGCATGTTCTTAGAGAGCGGGGCAAATTGTAAACGCGCACGAAGGACCGAGGCAAGTGCGACAGGGTTTGGCGGGAGAGGTGAGGACCGCTCGGGCTATCCCAGGCGGACGAGCACGTGACGACCGATGCGGGTGGTGCTAAGGTGGATAAGCTGACCAGCTCGTTGTGCCTCAATAATTTCCTCTATCGTGTTGTGGACACCCAATTGAAATAGACGTTGTGATGGGGGAAAGTCCCAGTACAGCTTTGATTCCCGTCCGTAAGGCAGTGTTGAGGCACTGGAGTTCCGAGCGCAGCAAACTGTGGAAGGGGGCATGGTAGGCAAGGCCGCTGATGAGTAGGGACTAAACTATGTGGAGGGTGTATGCTTCCTTGAGGCCGGCGCGTCTGTTGGTGATGCGACGGATCATGTGCGTGATTTGCGTGATTTTGGTTTTGAGAAGGTGAGCTGTGTGCGTAGCGCGGCCGTTAGACCGTAGGTGGAGGCCTAGGACTCGGACTCGGGTGACGCACGGGATCAAATTACTGGTAAGGTAAACGAAGAATTCTGGCTTTGTTACAGGTCGCATGCGGGCAGGCAACACAAAAAGCCCGGACTTCTCCTCTGCCCAAGACAGGCCCCCCAGAGAGGCATAGTTCAGAACTACATCTGCTTCCTCTTGCAGGGCGTCCTGTATTTAGCCGTCCGATCCGCCTGTTGCCCACATGGTCACGTCGTCCGCGTACAGCGCGTGACGAAGCTACGGAAGTGCGTTGAGTAGACAAGGCAGCTTAGCCATGGCCACATGGAAGAGTATCGGGGATAGAACTGAGCCCTGGGGCGTTCCTCTTGCAGTCAGTTGAACGGGTGGTGAGCGGTGCTCACCTAACCCTATGGTGGCGGTCCTATCAGCCAGAAAGGCTGTGATGTAATTGTATGTGCGTTCCCCACAATTTGATGATGCCAGATTGTCTAGAATGAGGCCGTGTGCGACGTTATCAAACTCACCTTTTAGGTCGAGTGTCAGAACGGTGCCTGTTTGAGCGCTGTTGGGATGATCCAGGATGTCGTGCTTGAGTTGGAGGAGCATATCCTGTGTGGCCAGGTTAGAACGAAAACAGAACATTGTGTCGGGGAAAAAGTGGGTGGCTTCGAGATGTGGTTGCAGCCGAGGAAGAATTATATGTTCGAGAAGCTTGCCCAGACACGAAGTAAGTGAGATGGTGCGTAGGTTGCCAAATAAAAGAGGTTTGGGTATGAGGATACTCTCCGCGTGACTCCATTCCTGTGGTAGAGTGCCCTTGCGCCTCGCACCGTTGTAGTGAGCCGTCAACTGGGTTATGGCGCGGTCGTCCAGGTTGCGAAGTAACTTATATTGGATGTCGTCTGCTCATGGTGCAGTGCTTTTTGTGAGGTGTTGAAGGGCCGAGCTCATTTCTCGTTTTGTGATGTCAGCATCGAGCAGGACATTCGCGTCAGAGGTGTCTGGGTAAGGCCGATACTGTGGGCGGGGACCAACGCTGATATAGCGCCGTTTCAGTGTAGCGAGAAGGGTATCTTTGTCGAGGTTTTCCCTGTGGGCTAATGTACGGATGGCTTTTGTGGTTTCTGTTTTGGTCTGCTTGAGGACGAGGAGACTGCGTAGCAGTGACCACGACTCTGCTGTTCCAAGTGTTCCTTGTAGCTGGTTGCAGACATTTCGCCAGTTGGCCCATGTCAACTCTGCTGCGTAGCGTTCGGCTTTGGCGGTTAGCAAGGCAATGTTTACAAAAAGGCCGATTGTGCCTTTGCCCTCGCCATCGTTTTCGGAGGCTACGGCGCGAATCCCAAATATGAAGAAGGTGGTTGTCCACATCTGCAATGTGTGCTGTTGTCTGTACGGTTCTAGTAGTGTCTGCCAGATCGCTTTGAATTTGTTTAATCCACTCAGGGGGGAAGGGAAAGGTGATAATTGGGCTCTCCAGTAGTTGACGTAGGGTCAGTTCGGGTGAGCTATCGCCACTCGGCAGGGCCCGGCGCTTGCGGAAGGGATGCCAGTCGGTGATTGCCACCGATCGCTTGGAAACCTTGGCGCCAAAGTCCGCTATATCAGTTAGAGTGAGGTCCGGACATGTATCCCATGGAACGCTGTTACTCAGGCGAGTGGGTTGGCGAAGTTCTGTGAGAACCGTAGGTATGAACCTGGCTATTGTCAGGGCTAGCTTTCGTCCCTTGAGAGTTTCTGTCCTGTAGCCCGAAGTAGGGTGTGCCGCGTTGAAGTCGCCAAATATAAGTACGGGGCTGTTGGTACGTTTTGCTAAAGAGAGGGTGCTGTCGAAGAGGTGGTCAAATGTGCCTCGTCTGTCCTGGGGCGTACTGCATATCTTGAGGACCTATACACTTGTTTGCTTGGAGGTATTCGGGACAATTTCTAGTAATACGTGCGGGATGTGACGGGGACTGCTGGAAGAGTGATCAATGACTGCAATCCTCTCGTCCACAAATAGCGCCACTAGAGGCGCATGGTCGTCATTTCTGGAGTTGGAGTAGTTAGAGTAGCCTGGAAGGGTGGGATCGCACCTGACTTCTTTTAGAGCAATTACGTACAGCGAACTTGAGTGCGTGGCAATATATTGCAAAAGTGCCCCTTTCTCTGCGGCGGTAGCCTCTAGAATTCTAATGCCAAATGCGCAGGGGTTCGGGGGTATGACCGGTGTGTAGTTTTAGTGGTCTCGACTTGCTGGCCGTGTTGAGGGGGTGGCTCGGCGTAGTTTGGAGCATTGCCGGGATCGATCAGTTGTGGGTGTGAGGTAGGGGTGGACGCGGCGTAAGTCTCGGTGATCTGTGTCTCCTCCATGCGTGTCTACGGGCAGAGTAAGTGGGAGAATCGGCTGGGGTTGAGCTTGTTTGAGCACCTCGCGGATAGCATCAGTTACGAGGGTTCGGAGTTCGTTCTGAAGGCACTCGTGATGCGTCCGCAGCTGGCTCCGGATTTCTTCGGAGCAGTGCTATAAGGTTCGTGTGTGTTCTTCACGGAGCTCGTCGACGTCTGCTTGCAGTTTTTGTATGGTGGCCGTTAATTGGGTTTGGAGATCGGTCGCATCGCCTCGAGCTACTGTGGTATTGTGGGTGCGTGTGTGGGTGTGGGGAACGGTGTTGTGATCGGGTGAGACAAGGAGGTGTTGTTAGAAGAGAGGGAAGGAAACTGCTCTGTCTAACTCACCTTGAGGTTGGTGCTCTGCACCCGTAAGTTAGGTGGAACTTGGTTTCCGCGGCTGTCGCTGGCCTCCCGGCTACACCCTGGTACCCTTGATTGGCCATGGCTCGATGACCGGCCTCGGTCCTCGCGTCTCCGGTCGTGGATTTTGCTGCTGCCGCGCGAACGGTACTCCGTCAACGGTAGCTCTGAATCGGCAAGCGGGCACTCGGTGGTTGCAGAGGACTGCAGGGATCCCTGTTTTGATGGACAACAGTTTCACCGGTACAGACAGGGGTGGAAACAGGGGTGGTACAGACAGGGTGGGTAGTGGCGAGAGGGAGAAATGGTGACGAGTGGTTTCTCTGTGCTAAGGATCGAAGATGATGCGTCTTGTTGTATGGTCGTCGTTGCCGGACCGGGCAGCGGGGATCCGTGGCCGGGTGGTCTGCATTGCAGTTTGGGCAGCGGGGAACGCATACGTGATCTGGCACTGGGTTCACCATCCCACAAGCGCTGCACTTGTGCCTGTCTGGACTCGGGCACACGTCAGCTCGCTGGGCGAGCTTAAGACATATCCGGCATACTTGGTGGCGAGGTTGATGTGCGGGGCAACGATATTCGCCCCCGTAATATTTGACGTAATGAGGCACACGGAGACCCGTGAAGGTGAGAAGGGAGGTGGTACATTTGCCCATCATCCTGGCGTGAATGATTTCAGCGTTTGGTGACCACAGAGGCTCTGCAAGTTCGTCGAGGGTGGTGTTGGCCGCAATTCCCGTGATCATACCTTTGCTTGAGCTGCCTGGGACAGCAATGTAAGCGGTGACTTCATACTTCTTGCTGTCCATGTTAAGGGCGGTGCTTTTCTGGATCTTGTTGGCGATGCCAGGTACGGGGTACAGGTTTCGGTACCTTCGGATGCGAAAAGTGATGCGGTTTTGTGCGGCGTCGGATATCTCCGCTGCGGCACTTATCACTTTGGTGGCACTCCGAATGAGCCACTGGCCAGGGATGAGGCGGTACGGGGCCGAAGGACCACTTTGTATTCCTCAAGCGGGAAAGGTGGCAGTCGCGATTGGCGGGGTAGGCGCTTGTCCGTTTAGGAATGATGCTGCGGACTGGTGCGATTCGGCGAGGATCCGTGTT
This sequence comes from Haemaphysalis longicornis, assembly GCF_048455015.1. NCBI lineage: Eukaryota > Metazoa > Arthropoda > Arachnida > Ixodida > Ixodidae > Haemaphysalis > Haemaphysalis longicornis. The sequence goes on along the minus strand of NW_027526295.1, from coordinate 57,238,157 downwards.
GCTGGTAGGAGGGTTGACAAACAAGATGGGACTGCTGTTGTTGGAGGCGCCTCTGGGTGTTACGGCTTACGACTTCGGTCCACGTGGGAGCTGTACGTGCCGGCCGATCTTCAATACCAGCGGGGTCATCAGATAAAATTTGAAGATAAGAATTTCCGTGCTCAGTTTCCATGTTCGCAGGGCGCTTGGCGTCGCTGACATCTTGGTGGAAAACAAAAGCACTCAAAAACCAGGCACGAAGGAGGACGTAGAACAGCACGGCGCTTCCTTCCTTCGTCCCTGTTTTTTGAGGGCTTTTATTTTCCGCCAATATGAACACATACCAACTAGCCTAACTCTTCGTTCTTCTGGGTCACTGACCCCGACGGAGTGGGCACCGCCGTCGCCGCGCCAGGTGGGGTTGTTGAACGCGCCGAGGCTCCGTCGGCTCCATCGGTCAAGCTGATGTCGTGGGTTGGCTTAAGAGAAGCGGCGGCCCACTCACACTTGTTGCAGGTAAAACGCCGCTCCCCAGACTCAAGCATGGTCAGCTCTTCATCTGGCCAGGTCACACGCTTTACATGCACTCGACTTTCACAGTCGGCACATCGAAGGAACTTTCGTTTCCAGTAAAAACTCTTCGAGAACAGGGAGCACGCATCCGTGCTCGGCGCCATCTGGCGGGCGCTATCATTTTGGGTGAAGTACAGATACATCAGAGAGAGTTTGGAAGCTTCCCATTAGTAAATAAAACTGTCCAGTACAGCATGTGCATGAAGCTTAAGCATTGTACATGAGTCAGCCAGTGAGGAGTGGTTATAGGTCAAATCCTTGTCAAGAAAGGTCACAAAAAGTTTTATTGTGAACCATAAAGCTTGCAAACTTGTCAAATCTAAACGACACTTTATTGCACCAGCCTTTCGCGCTCAGCTGAGTAATGGTGGACAGATGGGGGCAACAACTGGCACAAGGGGTCATTGCATGCAGGTAATGTGTCTATGTGAATATTTTAAAAAGTACTGGTATAAAATTTTTGTTACATTTTTTCCATTTTCCATTGCTATGGGTTCCTACCAGCCAAGGAATCCCAGAATAGAACATTAAAGGGTCGACCGCAGGGTATATAATTATTTTGAGCTTTGTTTACTCGTGTCAGTTTCCGCTTCTACAAAACGAACATCAAGGCCGCCTCCATGAGAGAATGGCCCTCTTGATGTCACTGTTGTCATTGCATCATGGTCCGTCTGGATGCGCGTGCTAGAGTGAGCGAACACGCCCAGGCTGGCCGTTGTCGCACGCATCTGGGAAATACGATCTCAGTCCTAAACCTGTAGCATGATACACAAGGCAGTGCAGCGTGTGCCATTAGCAGCCAGTGTGATGGCTAAGTCACTAGAGCCCTAATATCGGCAGTTTGGGGCGAACTGCATGGCGAGGCACGCCACGTGTCTTCCTTATGTCACTGTCAAAAGGGTATTATTCGGAGCTTTGTCGTTCATGCAAAGATTAAAATCGATTTAAAATATGTTACACTAAATGGTTGCTACTAAAATCTTCATCTACAATGGAAACTTTTTGCAGAGTTATCTCAGCTTTTATATTTCGTGTCAGTACTCCTTTAGGTAGAGCCTAATCATGCTATGAACCTTTAATCATGGTGCAACGTCTTAAGGTATTGTTTACTTGTATTAATATGACTTGTTTTGGGTTTCGAGTTAAGCGAGACCGCTAGAGTCTCGCCGCCCATTTCTGGCCATCAGTATTTTCTAAGTCGTTCTTCAAAACACTTTTGCTCGTCACTTCTCTGAAATGTGGAGGACATCGAACTGAACTTAGCCGTAATTAATGCACTCGTGGAAAGGTCAAGCAATCTCCACCCTTGAACTCACCTTGCAGAGCATCATCCTTACATCCCAAAGGGGTTTGTTTTGCGGAACCTTTGCCACTTCGGACGCCTATAGAACTTTCTGCTCACATAGGGGTGCTCTCAAGCTGAATCAGCCGTAGGTGTCACAGGAGGACGAGTAAGAACTCTAAAATAGTGTTAGAAATAAGCACTATACAATAGCTTACTTTTTTGGAATGTGTTAACAGGTCGCCCAGTTGAACTTCATGGCGACTGTAGAATGTCACTTGTTTTCAGAGGGGCAAAATCGGATAGAGAGAGCGTCAACTTCTGCGGCACCGATGTTGGGTGGCTTGCAATTTACGTGCCAACAAAATTGTATGCGAGATGTTTACAATTTTATTGCCCGGTTCAAAAAGACCCCTGGTATAAAAATTTTGAGGAAAGCTGGAGTTGGTCTAGTTTTTCTTTTATTTGTATTACGGTTTTTAGTGAAAATGTGCCAGTTTATTATTTCTTTTATACATTTTTTAACTGGTAGAGGAACGTTAATTTGTAGATGCTGTTTTTTTTATGTATTTGGTGTTTTATATTTATTTATCGAATATACCCTATGGCCTGTCAGGCATAAGTGAGGGGTGTGGTACCTGAGCTGATTACACGAAGAATTATAACATGAGAGAATTCTGCCGCGTGCGTACAAGAAAAAAACATAACAATACAGCAGAAACGACAGCCTCCATGGGCGTACTAAAAAACATACACTCACGGAACACATTAATAGTTTACTTTGTTTAAGCTATTTTGTCATTTGAATTTTGAATTAGACGCTCGTAAGGAAATAAGTGTAATGCTTGACCAGTTTTGAAAATGGCATCTCTTTTTTACTTTTCAGTGACAGAGGTCTCAAGAAGCGTCTGGACGCGCATGACGTTTGTGATGGACACCTCGGATACCTGTGATCATCCTTGTCGGTGAAACTGGGAATAAATAAAAGTAAAAACTGTCTCCGTCCTTTGCTATATTCCTTTTACATTTCCAAACTTACGAGATTTCGGCGCACCTTAAAGAACCCCATGTTGTCAAAATTATTCCGGAGCCCTCGCCCACGGCGCGCCTCATCGCCTGCGTTGCGGCCTTTTTCTATGTCTGCGCTGAAAGCTTGCTTCAGCTGTTATATTAAAAGCACTCTCATCATATCTGTGCTACCTCAGTTGGGCGACAAGGCGGAGGTCAGGCACTCTGTAAACATTGCACGAACTGTGGCTAGTAACCACAGTGCACTGTTCAGAACTATTTGCGCCACTTGAGCGATAAAAGCCAGATGGGTGCGTGCTAATGGCTCGGCCAGCGATAAGGGGATATGGCGGCTGTGTAAACAAGTTGCATAATGCTTGTTATCCGTATTGCCCTCGGCCGTCACATTGTGCCGCGACAACGTAGGCTACTTTCGCCCCCCGACCATGCCGTCACAAGCCCCACATTATGCGCTTACGTCGTAAGCTCGTGGCCTGCCTGATGCAACATTTTGGCCAAATTGATACGAAAGACACCCCATAAACGTTTTTCTCCATGTTGCCATTCTAATTTAAAGTGCGCTTTTAAGAAGAGTTGTTTGAAAAGTGGACCTGATTTGACAGTTTTACAGTGAAGGTGGTTGCCTGTTGTTGGCCGTAAAATTTCGTGTCGTAAACAAAAACCCATGCAGGGCCCACCAGTTCTCGCCTAAGACGCTGATCGTCTGCGTCGGGATAAACAGGCATACAGCTTAGAAACAATTTTAAAAACCACAAAAAACATCGAAACCGCATTATTCATGAGAAGACGCCTATGAACAGTGTGTCCCCTTCGACCATGTGTTCTTGGTAAAGGTTATATTTTCAGATTATGTTTGAGTGTCACTAAATAGAGCCGTCCTTGCGCAAGACGCCGAGCGCTTGCGTCAAGCTAGGCAGGACCCAACATTTGCCGCCAGAGAAGCCGAGCGCCACCGAGAAGCGTAACGAGACGACGACAAACATTTCATACCATCCGCCAGCAGCAATTGTGGGGGTGTTCAACAGTTTCGCTGGATATACGCCTTCTCAAGACGCGATTGCGACCATTTTATTCTTAAGTACATTTATTGCGAACTCGGCCCTTCGGTTTTTTTATTTTATTTTTTAAAAAGCACCAAAGTTCATTTCAACTCGCGGGAATAATTTCAAAAGGAACTAGTACTAATTTTTAAAAACTCCGGAATCTCCAATGGTAGATATGTATTGGCGAGGCGATCGCCACTTACATGCTATAGAAGGGAAACAATCGACAAAAATAGATGAGTTTCTGTAGAGAGGAATTGAATGAAGGGTCGTTTATTTTAAATATTAAAGTCGTCCTTTTAGGATCCGTCTTGGTCCGACTGGCCGAAATCAGTCAAGGCTCTCCGTTCAGTAACCACTTCAGGATCGGTAGACTGGCAGTTTTTAACGGCTCTTAACTTCGTTGCATCGCGGTCTTTCAAGCTTGCGTTTCAGTTCCAGGTTCCCGAAAGACAGCCGCTCTCTTCTTCCCATTTCTCTTCTCCGGAGGCGGCGAGGAGAAACTGGAGCGTAAGCGTATGACCTTTTCCAAATATGAGGAATAGATACAGATTTTATTACCCGCGACAGAATGCTAAATACTGGAGCGTGCAAGCTCATGTATCTACAGTATACAGTAGGTGTAAACTTCGGAAAAGTGTGGCATTATTGCATCATTGCAAGCCATAGGCATGTAATTGTAAAGCTAAAATGTCATATTTCTCTAAAGGTCTCACACACCAGCGGTAAAGTCCCGTTTGAAGCACAGGGCAGCGCAGCACGTGTTTAACGCATTGTCAATGTCTTCATATGGATATTACAGCACATTTTACTTGTGATTTTGGTGCTTTATCTCCCAAAGTGGGGCATATAATAAGGAGTTTCTTGTGGTTTTGGGTGCGCCACTGTTGCAAGGCGCATTAGGCAGCCACGATCAATTTTTGGATTCATGATTTATAGGGAAACAACGGGGCACCTAGGCAGCTGCGGAAAAATGTTCGCAGAATCAAACTATCCCGTGCGTGTGTCACGGAAAAAGCGCCACTTTCGTACGCCGAAAGCATTTCAATCGCCATTCGCACAACGCTCGTTTGTCTCAAACGACCCGCTCTAGGTTCAACAAAAGCGAAGAACTTTAGTTAAGGCTTCACGTATACCGCAATTCTCAACCGGGTGCACACTAAGGACATTTCCGATTTTTTTTCCCTTTATGTATTCGCTTCTTTGAGTTTTGAATCTGTTTGGCTTTAATAGCTCTTTTTGCTGTGTTGTGGTCTACACAGTTTACGTTTAGCCAACTAGTTTCTTTTTTCATAGTAGCGCTTCTAGGGTTTTTGTGGAGATGTACCGAAAAACGTCGAGCCTACGGTATTTAGAGCCGTGCTCAAACCACATTTTATTTCGATCCTCAAAAACTCAACCAACGCCCAGCCGACATCTCCCTGTACTGCTTCGCTCGTTTCTGTTCCAATAGACTATGAGAACCGAAATGCCTAGCCTTTAGGATTGAAGGTCGTGTTTAAAGGGACACTGAAGTGAATTTGTAAAGCTCCCGTTTTTGCTTTCACTGTGTAGACTGACTCAAATTAGCACACTTTTCATCGTTTATCCGGTTGACAAATTGGTAATTATTTTGCACAGCACGAAAGGAGAAAAACTACCATGCGCGGTTTGCGGCGGCCGCGCCAACTAAGGCTGTGACGTTGGGAGGAGGGGGCACCGTGATTGGACGATGTCCAAGGTTAGCAATCAAAGACGTTTCGGTTTCGGTTTCGGTTCTGTAAAACACAACCAATGGCGTTGTTGGATGGGCATTCTCAATATCTCAGTAATCACCGTACCGCACTTCTGCCATGTTGTCAGCTGTAAAATGCATAAGATAAGCCTCCCAGGACGGCTTTGAATCGTAGCATTGACTAGCCGAGGCCTAAGCAGTGCATGGACGCCCTCTGCGTCCCCGCCGAGGCTCAAATACCATGCGCTTTTCCCCTATATTTGGAGCTTGCCTCACTCATGCCTGTATCGTAAAAAGCGTGTTCGCACCAGGCGAAGGGTCTGTTGATTCTGGCCTGTGCCCACTGCCCGCAAGCAATCGGTGCTTATGGCAACAGCACGCCAACGAGAATTCGCTAGTGCGCCAGTGCCAGCCTGTGCGTGTTCTGTGAACTAGTTCGTGGAGCAATGAACGTTGCGGCCAAAAAAAGGTAAACGCAGTATAGAAAACATCGGCGGAAAACGAAAAAGTTAACTTATAAAAAAAAAAGACGTAACCGCGGGGATTCGAACTTGTGACTTGCAAAACACTTGCGCTGACATACCTAGCCCTCCAAACCAACCGGCCACGGGCGAGCGCCGCCGACGTCCCAAATATAAGGTATATAATGTATAACCAGTTTACACTTTTATTTAGTCTTAGCATTCCAAGCAGCTTAGGTGACTATTTGTTGTTTTGCGCTCGTGCAGTAAGATCCCCCAAGTTTCCACAATATCTCACGTCTAGCAATTGCATTTCTTAGACGGAAAAGCGTTCGCAGATGCGTAGTCGTGCTGCTGGCCGCTGTGCCTGTTCGCCCAGCGCAAAAAAGTGGTTCCCGCCACCTAGTTTTACGCTGTACGGTAAAAATATCAGTTGATTTTATTTCCTTGGTACCTATATCGACTTCGCTGACTCTTCTCCCGCCTTCAAGAGGCCTTATATTTTCGTACCGGCGTAGCAGTCAGCGCAGCGTCGCATGTGCGCTTGTGCAGCGCTTGTGTGAAGCGACCTTGACTTGGAGCTAGATACAGTGTACAAACTAACCAAGTAACGAAAGGCACATTCTTCCACTCACAAACATGTCCTGGCTTCGTTTCAACTGAGCGAACGAATTGCGAGGACCCGTCGGCGACCGGCGGACGAAACACTGGGCCGACTGACTCTGTCTGAAGGCCGGGGAGCCGTGCAGTAGCGCAACCAATTGCGAGCCCGGCTCCTCCCGACGTCACACGAAAATGCCACAGAAAATGGGCGAGCGTAAAGAGAGGAGGACAGCATTTTAGAATTGTTTTTTTCTACTAAATAAAATCGCATACACGCACCCAGAGTGATCGAAACGTGGCCTGGGGACTCCGGACTACAATTTGCGCTAGTAATCCCGAAATGTTTACATATCACTTCAGTGTCCCTTTAAGGCATGTTAACACGTCTGCGGCACATTCCCTACATATTCTGAAATGAGCCAATTGGCCTGCACTACAAAAAAACAGTGCAGCGCGCCCTGAAGCGCGAATTGATTAGAATTTGCTTCAAGTGTAACGTGTCTAGGAATAGCTAAACGACACAATTTTATTGCTTGCAAAATGCGCTTCGAGTGATAGCTTCTTATAATCGTCATTGTGTAGAGAAATTGGCTTTTCGGAAGTGCTTCAAGTCACGTGAATCAAAAGGGTTCAAATTTGTCTCGAATTCCTCTGACGCTAAATCGATTCCTTGATTTGAATAAATCATGTTACAAGAACAAAAAATATTTGTTAGTGTCATTAGGTGGGCCAGGAAAAAATGAAGCAGGGTTACACTAACGTGTAAGACTTGGAAATAGCGAAGCTATACGCAACTTGCACGACAATCGGGACGCTTTAAGTCCACGAATGCAGCCTATTTGCTTTTTCGCTGCAGCCGCAACAATCTTTACTCATTAATTGTAACTTGCTATACGTGTGAGCTTCCTTTATATTTTTGCATTTGCTACTCATTTGGCATCATCTTGAAGAAGCGTACGCAATGACCTGTCTTTCTCGTTCCGGAGAAGTGTTGCCACCATAACGGCGCATGATGGAGTTTTTTGCCAATCTTGGCAAATCTCGCAAGTAGGAACACTTGGATTACAAACGTGCGCCGATAACGCTGGCACTTCGCCGCAAGGCAAACACACATGAGCGCTCGGCATTTTCTTGGTTTTTTAACTGCCGAGCGGTCCTCGCGTGTTGGCCAATTTACCTACGTGGGTTTGCTTGCTTCACAACCATGCGCAGGGTACTCTGGGGGGTCGTAGCGAGGCTCATACAAACGAGGGATAGGTATTTTCTTGGTTTTTTTAACTGCCGGGTGGATGCCGCTTGGACCGAGCTCACGTGCGCGCGCTCGACAATTTCTTGGTATTTTTAATTGCGGACACAAAAAATTACAATTTGCTAAAGAGCTTCGCTTTTTAAAATTGGCACAGTTTGCACTAGCCATGCAAGTCTGGACTGACAGCAGAAGAGCCGCCAACGAGCCGGAGAAACAGCCACCAAAGTAACCTCTGTCCCTTCGTCCTAGACCCGGCTGTCGCACCTCACTGGAATTACTGAAGTTGCCGCTGAGAGTTCCCTATGACTCGCACTGCCGGGTCGTTTTGTCCGCGGGCTTTTACACCTCTCACTAAGAGGACCTTGTTATCCGGCGCTAAAACCGGCGGTAACCGGATTCGCGAACACAGCGTCTGTATCGCGTGCTGTTCGGCGCTCCCCACTTCTGACGCGAAGGCACGTAAACTGGCGAGGAGACGTACACCGAGAGATGACGCTACAAAAGCTGTGCAGAGTGTTCAGAAGGTGGAGCGGTTCGGGCGCGTGCGATAACGTTGTAGCTAGCCGAGGCTGGGCTCCGCCTACGCGGCTTGGTGAAGGTACTGGTTCTTGGCATTTTTTTGCGAAGGCTAACCAACCAAGATCAAGCTTAACGAGCTTTGCTGGTTGAAAAGCATACAGCTATTCCTGAACATCCGCAAAAGTAATTCGTTTGGTATTAAACAGCCGAGACAGCAGTGTTGGCCAACTTGCAGATATTTGGAGTTGAAGTGGAAATGCTTGTGTGTTTAAACCTCGAGGTTAAATCGTTTTGTAAACAATTGGTGGAAGCACTGAACAGCGCGAACTGGAAACAAATTGTGCTGCTGATTGATTATTCAGTTGTAAAGGTGAGAAGCATACGCACGTTACGCAGCAGCCTAACTAATCGTAGGTGCGCAGTACGTTTCAAACTAGCGCGTGGGCCCAGAAGCAGGGTATATAGATTAGGCAATCTCTAATAGAACATTTTCGGGTGCACATGTAAGCAAAAGTTTGCGCTGGAGCTATAGCCAAGCATTACGCTTTGTGGTAACATTCTTGATTATAGTTGTTTGCTGATTGGTGGACCGGCATCGATGAGTGGACGGGTATGTGGCGGTCCAATCCCATTTACATGTCGGCTCCGGTTTTTGCAGATGGCAAAAGGCGTTCCTGGAAAGACGTTGCTGAATACACAAGACGTCTCAGACAAAGCATCATCCTACGCAGAAACTGGAGGATAGAAAGAGACCATTCCGCCGATGTCAGGTAGAACCATTGGTTCTGAGAGACCTCTCCCAGCAGTTTCTGTTCCCAAAGCAAGGAATAGTGACCAGGCACCAGACAAGAGATCAGTAGCGATGCCAGTGGCTAAAAACTTGTGGTTAACATTGCTGTATACAGCTGTCAGGCCGGGTGCCAGATGTATCAGTAGCTGCCCGAATCCCAACAGCGCTCGGGTTAGTGAATTCTTTTCTTGGTTCTCGTCTACACGCTGTTTCTTCCCCTAAATGCAAACAAACCAACTATGTCAAGCTCCAACCGTAGTTAACCGCACAACTGCTGACGGCACGACGATCTCGATAAAACAATATTGTGCGGAACTGGCATTTTAAGAATCTCCATGCTACGGCGATATTACAACACCAGCTATTGCTGCCCCGTGATACCTCCGTCCCGCCAGCCAAAACAACCTCTACCACTCCGACTCAGACACACGACTCAGCACACTTACATAACGATTGCAACTCATCGTACCGTTGCCGAAGATCACTCTGGAGAGCCGTGAGTACTGCCCGTTATTCAGAATCATTTCATACGATAATTATAATTAAGTGCATTCACCACGAACGACAAAGTTTGACTTCACAAGATTCAAAAACTATAAGTTTGAAGCTGTCAACAACAATGACAACGAACGAATCACAGACAATCCTGATTCTGCCCCTCTATTGTAGACCCCGTTGAAGAAGAAATGAAGTGCTTCACAAGCACACCAGCGCCCGCATATGGGTTTATTGAGCGATGGTATTACAAGACTTCTTTTGTGCTTGCACCGGTCGCGAATCTTCGGCACATGTTTCATCAGGGACAGCGCGCCGCTGGAGGCGCCACGGCCACTAATGAGGCATCCAATGGCCCCGCACATCCGCAAGCGGCTGCGAGGTTTGCCCGGTCTCGGCATGTGATTGCCCCCTGTGTCTCCTGACCCCTCTCTGATTTAAATGGTTTTTCCCCTAGTCATGCACGTCCAATCTTTGTAATATTACACCAACAGCCTTTCATTCATGGGTGGACTGATTTTTTCTATTTCAGCCCTACTTACTCCTGCCTCGGGCGATGAAAGCAGCTTATGTTCGGTCTCTACCTCATCATCATGTTTACAGATGTTTCTTTTCAATGTCTGTTTTTTTACGCACAGGTCGTAACCATTATAACGACTGGCGCTCAGCAGTCAGGAGCAGTTATAATGGAATGAAAAAGCAAATACATGCCGTTAGGGGTGTACATATATTTTAATTACGCTACGATTCCTAAAACACCGTATCTACAGAATCGTACTGAAAGTGAAAGCCCAGTACATACTCGCAATGATTTAAAACAGCTGCACCGAGGCAAGGTACCGAAACACGGAAAAACAGGCGGCACCATGTCTTTCGGCAGCAACGTGTTTAAATCGCTCCGAATATGAAGGCACAAAAAAAATTAAAATAGATTTTCTCACAGATTGTAAACAGAAATAAGCAAGCCACGTATACAAAGAGAGACAAACAAGCGTGACTCAGTGTAAACATCAGAAGTTTATTTGTTGTGTTATAATGTGCAGCGCTCGTCGAAAACACCATAAGGAAAGTATGAACACAAAGACAACATTAGAAGAACTTTTTACGTGCCGACGTAAGCCGGAGGCAGCGAAATTTGCAAGCAGGTAAATAAACCACGGCTTCAAAGATGCTGATCAGGCAAAATTAGAATTTAATTTCGGCAAGTGTTGTATATTTCGGGCCCACGCAAAAGTTAATATTTAATTTGATTACCACTCTGTGAGATTGATTTTCTTCTTCCACCTGCTCTCTTTAGAACACACAATTTCGTATTTTTCTGTCTCGTGAAAAACTGAAAAGACATAATGGGCGCCATTCACACTAGTGGGTGCAATGCTGGAGAAACAGCACAGCGGCTAGACCCTCTGCCTTCATCGGAGGCCCGGCTGCTGCACCTTAGATGGATTCCCGAACTTGCCGCTTCAAGTGCTCAATGACTGGCAGGCAAGGATCGTTTTGTCCGCAGCCTGCCGTGTCTCTCCTAAAGTATACCGTGATAGCACACAACCGGCTTCGCGAACACGGCGTCTGTAGCGCTAAATCGGCGTCAGTGCTCCACACTTTAGTCGCGAACGCACGTGAACTGGCGAGTAGAAAAGAACCAGAGAGATCACGCCACGAACACTGGAGAGAATGTTTTTGAAAGGGGAGCTGGCCGACGCCCGGTGCTCCGCACGACGCGGAGGCTAGCGAGCGCTCGGCATTTTTCTTGGGTATGTTTTTGCGAGCTCCTCACGTGGCGCAAACCCACGTGCAAGCCTTACGTACGCCGAGCGCTTCTCACGAGAGGCACGCATACAAGCTCTCGGTCGTTTTTTTTTTGTGTTTGTTCCTGGTAACACTATACAGCGGAAGTAGAAGCTTAAACTGTCGGCTGTTAGAGAAAGTTAATCGGTTCTCTCAACGTTGCCGCAAAGAAAATGCAGCAACCGAAAGTAGCTGAAACTGTACGACCCTCCAGCTAAACACGTTCAGCAATGTCCATGTTGAAACAAGCAGCAGCCATTTTGTTTCCGGTTAATTGTGCAACGATCTCTCCGACAACTGGGAGCAGGCTCGTCCACGTAGTTTTTCTGAAAGCCTTGGCAGCACCGGAGGTTGTGGCATCAAGGCTGGAAACAGGCCGGAACGCCGCTGGAAACGGCGTCAGGCTTGTCGCGCTGCAGCAACACCGCATCGAATTCGACAGAAGAATTCAACGGCACAGATGATGTAAGTGGCGTAGAAATGCTAGGAGTTGAAGCTGAAGTCGCGCGTTTCTTGCCGCGAAATGGGTTTCTTCTGCTGTCTGCCGTCCCTGGGTAAAGACGCAACAGTGAAACTTTCCTTTGTAAAATTCTACCAGAACGGCCGCCCGGGACACAACATGTGTTTGACATCGTCCCTTTAGACGAGCTATTTATTTAGGTTCCATGATAATAAACAGTGCGAGAAGCTCGCTGCTGGTCGTTCTCGCAGTAAACACTCTAAACTTACCGTGTCCCCGTCGCTCTGTCCAGAGCTACGCCGCCCACGGACTGCCCCCAAACAGATGGTGGCGTCCCCACGCGGCAGCCTGAGGCAGCAGAAAAAGGTTGCCTATACAGTTACGGAGGAGTTTCGTGGCCAGTAAAGCACTGAAGGACTGTGGTGTTACTGAATCACCACCTACACGACACGAGGAAAAAACTGATTTCCCTAATCTGAGCAACATCTTTTGACTAGCTGCCATTCTTTACAAGTGTATGCGGTTTGTATACTCGTTAGTGACCGAAAGAACATTTCTAGCCATGGCCACAGACCCTAAAACCTTATGTCCTTATGAAACTAAATTCCAGGAGGAAACTGCTATTTCACTCAACGATCGCCTAAAGCACCAGGTCGACAGGCAACGCTGCGCCTTGAAGAGATACCTACCCGATAAACTAGCTGCCCAAAAAATTGGACCAGCCAAGATGACGCAACAACCTGAGTGGTAGTGTATCTCCAAGGTTTTCAGCTAGTCGTCATTACTATGTACGTTAGCAAATTCGTAGAATAACCAATATTTGATATGCACGATTTCTGGCAATAGAGATATCGTTCCCCGAGCAAGACACGCAAACAACAAGTGTCACTGCTACGATGAAAACACCGAAGCAACCTTCCGCCCGAAGACACCATAAAACGTTATTGCGCAGAATAACGAGACCCCCAACCAAAAGAACAGGACCTTCTTTCATTCAAAAGTAAAGAGAAACACCGAATAGACTACCAGCAACGCGTGAACGAGGTTGCTTTTACTGAGGAAGTGTTTTTGTCGGCGCTAGACATATTCAGGAAGGCTGAAAAGCACAGCACAAGCAAAAACACCGCTAAAGGAAAAAAAGACAATAGCAGAATTAAGGTGTCCAAAATCAAGCTGCTAATGACTTTGCGAATACTGAACTATACAAATACCTGTCCCTACAAGACTCCCAGCATCCCGAGGGGAGAATGTTGAGTGAAGTAGTCTAGTCTACGCAGAATACACGTTGTTACCAACCTCACTAGCAACGGCACGGAAAAACAGCAAGACGAGAGGTAGTTTCTCCACCGTTGCCTGGTGTGACGAATGCTCTTGCCCCGCTTCTGCCACCACACCTTTTTTCGACTAGAAAAGAACCACACACGGCATGTTGAAACCTTGGTCACGTGCTTCACAATGGACTAGTTTGTTTTTCTCGTTCTCTTATTGTGCAAAAGTTCACTCGATGCCGGACGTGTTATCATGCATGGGCTAGTTCTAGGAGTTTTGAGACGGAAAACTACCATGTGGTTTGCTAATAGATCCAACAACGTTGTTTGCAAAGTAACAGGATGAAGTAAGCTAGCCGCTTTTGTTGTATTAAACTTTGTGGCGGGAGGTAACAAATACGCGGTGAAAAGCGAGCCAATCAAGCGCAGTCCGAATTAAATCTGTGCTGCTTGAAGCCATCATTATGTGAGGTCGAAAGCTTTCAAATAGTACCGGTTAATAAAGCAGGGATCTCATTTTTCATTAAAACTTTCATGGAATGGACACTTGAGCTGCAATACATGCATCATGCAAATCGTAAAAATTCAGTCAAAAATATTAAATGCACAATATTGACCGCAGTGACAAAACAAGAAAACAAAATTACTGGTCGCTTATTAGAGACCAAGGCAACTTCCCGGCTACAGGCATCCTGCATTCTCTGCACGCCTTTAAAGTGCATGGAGTAACTGTGAGGTATAAGGTAGCCAAAATGAGGCCGTGCGAGAGTGGACGAGAGAGCGCTGCGGGTGGTTAGACAATATTGGCGTCGCATTGTTTGACATCCTAGACTATTTCAACGTAGATGTTGCTTGAAGTCCTAGAATATCCTGCCATCACAGTTGTTTGCCATCCTAGTCTATTTTGACATAGGTGTTGTTTCACACCTAAGACTATTTTAAAATCGGCATTGCTCGAGGTCTACGTGACTATGTCGCATGGTATTAGTTCGTAGGGCTGCGGTGGGTATAACACGACACCGAGTGGAGAGAGCACATACGCTTGACGTAAAGACTACGCTACAAGTGATGTTCAACCAAATATTCCGACAGCAAGCCTTATTATAAATGGCATTACGTCATAACTTGAATACTTAAAATAACGCGTTTTCGAGTTCTGGCCCATGTTTAGAAGTTGGTTGATTCGAGCCCGGACAGATATTTTGAAAGTCATGCACGATGCACGACAAATCCTTGTATAATGAGGGTTGGAGTCCCGACGTAGACGTTGGAGGTCGTGGTTCAACACACGTACATGGAATATTGTGGGTTTGCACGACGAGAAGCAATGAGCGTATGTGATAACCGAGCAACGTGGACAGAACCTCACTGTACATTACTGTGGCAAATTTGCCACCGCTCAGGTCGTGTGACTGACTTTTGGCGCTATTCGTGTTGACACCAACGACGACGACGGTCACTTTCGCCCTCGCTTTTTAGGTTTAATAAAGTGTATAAAGGTTTAATCCTATTCTGGAAAAGAAGAACCTAGTGGGTGTATTAATATGTATAGAGGGCTAGGCAGCACTGCAGGAATGCAGATAAGTAATCCGCTCGTCTTTTTCGTCCAGATTATTGTCGCCTTGCTACCGATACCGGTAGACTACGAAGGATCTGCGCAGGCGCCAAAAGTCAACCCGTTAGGGCTGACTTTTGATTGGCGCAAATGCCGCTTCATTACTGCGAACTATGTGGTGGCTTCACGGACCCACCAGGACAACACAGCACGCCAGCTCGGGTTACAACGCTGCCCTGGCGGCCTTCTGGGCGCCTTCGGGTATAAAGCCAGAACAGAGTCACCCAAGCCTCACAGGGCACGGAAGCACTGTAGGCATGCAAATGTGTAATACGCTTGTCTTTAACGTACAGGTGAACAAACGCTGCGGCAAATGCGTCCGATCTAGCGACCCTTGTTTGAGTGTGCTGCCGCGCCCAAGGCGTCTTTGTCCTATGCTTCCGACATGCTCTTGTACGCTTTGGGCTTACTGTCTTTAAGTGGTGACATCGAGACTAATCATGGACCTGACTTAGCTAAGATAGCGAAGCGCATATAACTTATAGCTACTGACTTAAAGAGATGAAAAGGGGAAGGTTAGCTTCAATCGACGCGAACTTGAAAAACCTAGCCGGACTTGACAGCAAGACATCAAAGTGTATGGACCAAGTATCTAACCAACAGAACTAACAGCTCTCTATTTAAAGCTAGATGACTTAGAAAACCACTCCAGGAGATCTAATCTGGTATTCTACTGCATTGAGGAGGAAACAAACGAAAATAATGCATCTCTTGAGGAAACAATAAATAAAAAAATTCTGAAGGATGTTGTACAGATAAAGCCTGTAGCCATTGAACGGACATACCCTCTGGGACGAGCAGCCGAAGGAAAGAAGAGGCCCGATAAGGCGAGGATGTTCAAAAGCTCTCACAAACTTAAAGGAACGACTTATCGGTAAAGGAAGACTTCTCACCCCAATTACGAGAGATCAGAAAAAAATGATGGTACACTGCAAGAGCAAATAAATGTGTGGGTGACGAGGTAAGCTTGTCATACGATGAATTGTAAGTAAACAAAGAAATGTATAGTGCGGTCCACTCTTAAAAGGAATCGGCGAATACGTGGCCGGAGCGCTCTGCCAAGCGCCGTCACAGGGGAGCGGTAGGAATCGCAAACAGGCGGCCCACGCGCGCTGAGCTCAGAAGCAGGGGCAACCGCCTGTCGTCTGCTACGATGCGCACCTGCCGCATAGTTGGTGAAATCCGGGAAATGCCGCTGTCGAAAAATACGTTGAACGGAAAGCGATTCTGTTCTCGTTCGAACGTGAGCGCGCTTCGTTCAGCCCGTTATATTGTAAAGCCAAGCTTTACTACTTTCGTCCAGCGATATCGTGGAGGATGCTCAAATGACCTTTTGACCAGAGGCACACCCCCGGCGACACAGCCCTCGAAGCGCATCGCGTGATTCGCCGGGCCCGCTGTTGCCGCCTGCAGGCGCCGACAGCGGTCGCCACCACCGCTGCGGCCGAGGCAACCAACCACCCCCGTGCGTCCCGTGTAAGCGCGCTGGGTCGTTTCAGGCAACGTGACTCGTCTCGCGCCCGGCGAAGAGAAACGGTGTGTTCGCCATGAACGAACCCCGCGTTCGCCACGGCGAACGCCGCGCTCGCCCGGCCTCCCTCTGTGAGCATCGCACGGAAGCGAACGGCTTTGAGACGTGGTCGGCAACACAGCTAAATCAAAGGTCTTACCAAGCGAAACCGATACTCAACTAAACTAAGCCAAGCTTTTGCTTTGCATATACAAGGTTAGCTGAGTTAAGCCGCAGCCATTTTTTTATAGATTGCAGTCACTAACTTAACCTCCGCTTAACAGAAAAAGCTGTTCTAGAGCAGGCCTTGACGAGTGTGTGCTGGTATCGTGTCAGGCTCTCTGGTGCCGGTTTCTCTACCGCCCAAAAGCAGGTTCTCAGCATTTAAAAAATCAACAAAAAGTAAGAACGGCCCTAGGACCCTCTTATTTTGATAAAAGATGGCTCATACCTCGCCTGGCATATTGTCTTCCCAGCAAAAAAATCGGTGTTCAGAGGTGAAGCCTACTTTTACGATGTCGGCGCAAGCTTTGAAGTTGGCTTTTCCAAATTGCCGGCATTGCAGTGAAGCATGGCCATTTACGGAGGGGGTATAATGAAAGAAAACGGCTGTACTGTTGTTTTAGCGCAACTACGCGGAAATAAATTGTGTGACAATTAGCCGCTAAGATGACTCTCCCTTCGCACAACACAGCTTCGCTAATCATTTTTCTTAACAGAGTGGAAGGAAACGGATTTTTTCCCCCAAAACCGGGATGTGTAAACCCTTCGATGTGCCTGTCAGGCAGAACACCTAAAATCCTTGGCCGCGTTCTTACAGCGGAGCTGTTTTAGGTTAAATACCTCGAGTTTGTGTCCTTGGAAGGATTGGTTCAGCCCTCCTCTTCATTACGTCGCACACTCGCCACCGTCGGCTTAATTTTTGTGTAAGTACGCGTTAACGGCCCCTAGAAATTGCCTTCCCGACACTTCATTTGTGTTTAGAAGTGAGGATGACTGCAGGCATCTCTAAGCTGGCTTTCCCAATTATTTTCCTTAGCTGGTTCTCCCAATCCCAACAGTGAACCCTACTCACAATCCAACTGAACGCTTGTCCGGCATGACGGCGGGAAGTTTGCGTCAACCACATATCTAGCAACAGCTGCACTGGTCATCCAACTTCAAGAACGAAAATGGCTGTGATGTTTACTTATTGTTTCTGCTATGGGGCGCGCTATCATAAGGAAAATTAGGACGAGGAATACGTATCACATTGGTCGCGTTTAATACGAGTGCCAATGTTGTTTGCCTACAATGGCCTAATAGCTCCACGAGTTCTAAAGTGTGCCTATCGGTGAATCGTTGAAAATAACGTTGTACCTACACTTTACGAGACGCAGTACCCGCAATAAATTATTGAGTTCTATAAGCATATCAATTTCTCTAATTTTCTTTTTTTTTGTGGGGGGGGGGGGGGAGGAAACATTTTACGAAGAAAGAAGCCTTTAGTTTAGCGTGCAAAATTATAAAAATCGACCTGTGATGGGAATAAAGCGGACCTCCTATGAATCATGATTAAAAAACAGCACAAGATACACGGGTACCAAAGAAGAGGCGACGACACACAGCGCTGATTATGAACATTTTGTGTTCAGATGCGTTACTCCGAGTTTATTAAAGAAAATAATGTTCTTCCCTTCTTGGTACGAAGTGTGATGCGCTCGGTTAGAGCGGTTAGTACCGGTTTAGATAACCCTGGCACTCAGTCACTGCGATCACACTTGCGTGCAGTGACTCATACAACGCACCGGTAGTGTCGGGTTCCGTTTTAGTCGGTCATACTGCGACTGGAGGGCCACCCACAAACTGTCTGGGGATACTACGTGCAGACACTGCCGTGAAAGCGCCGTCTTAATTCTTCACCAGACATTTTCAATTATATTGAAATCTGGTGTTTTGGGAGGCCACGGTAGAACGGTAATGCCTGGACTGTCTTGGCCGCGTGCACGGGGGCGCGATCCTGCTAGAACACGTAATCTTTTCCAGGAAACTGGCCGCCATTGCGCAAGGGAAACGCCACGTTTTCTAGGGTGTGGCAGTAATGCTGTGTAGTAAATCCGTCTTCTTTGTTGACGACAATAACATGCCGAACAATAGACACCCCAAATCTACGTTATTTAGATTAACTATTTATTACTGAAGCAGGAATGCTAAACCTTTTGCTGAACCTTGAAACAAAAAAGAGTAATGGTCCTGAGAATATTCCAGACACTTTCTTATAAAGATATACTGAATTAAAGGGACACTGCAGTAAATTTGTCAAGCTCCCGGTTTTGCTTGCACTGCGTAGACTGGCTCAAATTAACACACTGTTCATCGTTTATCCGGTTAACAAGCCGGTAATTATTTTATAAAGCTCGAAAGAAGAAAAACTACCATCCGCGTTCGGTGGCGGCCATACCAACTAAACGCTGTGACGACGGGAGGAGGTGCACCGTGATTGGACGAAACTCATGATTAGCATTAAAACAAGTTTCGGCTTCGTTTCTGTAAAACAACATGCTTGACATCCCACGTTGCCATTGGATGGGCATTCTCGATATCTCAGTAATCGTCCTACCGCACTTCTGCCATGTTGTAGGCTGTAAAATGCCTAAGATAAGCCTCCGAGGACAGCTTGGAATCGTAGCAATCACTAGCCGAGGCTTACGCAGTGGATGAACGCCCTCCGTGTTTCCGCAGACGCTCAAATTCCATGCGCTTTTCCGCAATATTTGGAGCTCGCCTCACTCATGCCTGTACCGTAAAAAGAGTGTTCGCACCAGGCCAAGGCTCTGCTGATTCTGCCCTGCTACCACTGCCCGCAAGCACTCGGTGGTTATGGCAACAGCACGCCAACGAGAACTCGCTAGCGCGTCAGTGTCAGTCTGCGGGCGTTCTGCGAACTCGTTCGTTCTGGAGCAGTGAACGTTACGGCCCAAAAACTGGTGAAATCAGTATAAAAAACATCGACTGAAAACGGAAAAAATGAACTTACAAAAAAAAATGATGCAACCTCGGGGATTCGCACTCTTGCAAAACAAAAGATCTAGCGCTCCAGACCACTCGGCCACGACCCAGCGCTGCCGCTGTTGCAAATATAGGGTATAAAATGCCTAACCAGTTTAAACTTTTATGTAGTTTTAGCATTTCAAGCAGCTTAGGCGGCGATTTGTTGTATAGCGCTCGTGCAGTAAGCGTCCCCTAAATGTCCATAATATCTCACGTCTAGCAATTCCATTTCTTAGACGAAAAAGCGTTCACAGATGGGTGGTCATGCTGCTGACCGCTGTCCTTGTTCACCCAGCGCAAAAAACTGCTTCCTGATCCCTGGTTTTACGCTGTACGGTAAACGTTTTAGCGGATTGTATTTCCTTAGTATACCTATATTGACTTCGCTGACTCTTCTCCCGCCTTCAAGTCGCCTTAGGTTTTCCTACTAGCGTACCAGTTAGCGACGCCTCGCATGCGCACTTGTGCAGCGCTTGTGTGGGGCGACCAGGAATTGGAGCTTGATACAGTGTACAAAGTAACAAAGCAAAGAAAGGCACAATCTTCCATTCACAAACGTGTCGTGGGTTAGTTTCAACTGAGCGAATGAATTGCGATGACTCGTATGCGGCCGGCAGACTCAACGCTGGGTCGACTGACTCTGTCGGAAGGTCGGCGAGCCCTGCAGTAACGCAGTCAAGCCAAGTCTTCTCCTCCTGACGTCAGACGAAAACGCCGCAGAGAATGGGTGAGGATGCAGAGAGGAGGACAAAATTCTCGAATTGATTTTTCTACTAAATAATTTCGCGTAAGCGCACTCAGAGTGGCCGAAAGATGGCCTACAGAGTCCGGACTACAATTTGCGCTAGTAATCCTGCAATGTTTACAAATCTTAACAGTGTCCCTTTAAAACCAAATTATCCTGTCTTGATTTTCAACAAATCATTGCCATAAGCCACGCTGCCGAAAGACTGTGAAACGGCCAAAAGAATCCCCGTTCCCGAATAGGCCGCTATGACACCAAGTCAAACTTTTTGCCAATTTCTTTAACTTGGTTAGTAAGCAAGCTGCTGGAGCACACTATCTTAAAGCACATAACTACACACCTAGAACGTGAACATATCTTATCACGTTGCCAACACGGTTATACCCAGGGACCATCCATAGTAACCCAACTTGTAGAACTAACGCACGATATATCTGTAAGAATACCCAACCAAAATCATCCGTCCGGGATCGTCTTGGACCTTTTAAAGGCGTTCGATCAGGTACTACACAATAAACAAAAAACTTGAATCTGTTCTCGACGGCGACGACATGTTTTTTGGATAAAAAACTGCTTAGCCAACCGTTTGCAATACGTAGAATACAATGGCAAATTGTCTACAGTAGCACGTGTCACATCCGCAGTACTCCAGCCTTTCTTTGTGGCCCAAATCTTATTTCTTATTTATATAACTGACTTGCGTTCTAGTATTACAGCCAACATTGAAATATTTGCTAACGATTGCGCAATTTATCTGGAAATTAACAGTATAGAAGACCATCTGATACTACAATCTGAACTAAGCTCTGCTTAGTGCTGTCGTAATGTAAGGCGAATGTCCCCTAAGGTATAAAAATGCGCTACTTTTTTCAATAACGAGAAGAAAAAACAGGTACAAACACATTTATGACGAATGATAGTCATATAGGCTTGGTGCACAACCACAAATACTTGGGACTGAACTTTATGCAAGTCTTCAGATGCTACCTTCACATAAATCATATTGCACCGGCTGCACTAAGACGGCTGTTTTCCCTAAGAAGACACCTGCGATCAGGACCACCAGATACAAAGCAATTAGCCTACCACGCTTTTGTGACACCCTTACTCGAGTACTCTAACACCGTCTGGTTCTCGTATGCAAATATCTGGTTCCCGTATGTACACCCAGTACACATAAATAAACCACAGCGAATACAACGAAAAGCAAACAGGTGCATTTATAATCGCAGCGACACCACTACTTCCCCAACGGAACTACTGAGGAACGCCAGAATACTCACAACACAGAGTCGTTCTAAACTAGCGCGTTTAAAAGCATTGTATCAACTCCGTCATAAAAATCTACGCATTCATGCTTTAAATTATATCACGACAATAAAAATGAGGCCCAAGCGGCACAATCAAACTAACTTTTAAAGAATACAATGACCGTACCACTTGCCTTGAATACGCCTTCCTCGCACAAGCTATAAGAGAGTAGAATTTTATGTGCTAGACGATTACTGGTAGCGCATCCATGCAATAATTGCTAAAACTAGCTGAAAACAACTTACATAAAACGAGTAACCCAACCAGTCCAGTCAGAGCGAACAGAGTAAACCGAAGTATTTATTCAAGTATCTCTACAACGTTTTCCTTCTCTCTCTCTAGCTCAATTCAGATTTCAGTGTTACTGAGCAGTTCTTCTGATAAGAACGTTCCGCTAAACATTTTTGGTTTGGTCTGTTCTTCAGGCGCTGCTGTAAAATACATTCTACAAGTTGTGTCTGTTAAGGCATCATTGCATTTGCTTTTTGTTTCCCTGGATTCGATTACGCTCGACGCGTGCGATTTCAGATTTCATATTTCGTATCTTAACCTTCGCTTTTCGCGTAGGAAATTTGACTCGCATGTTTACACCCTCGTTTTTCTGTAGGAATGAAAACCAAGTTTGTATTGTGCATTTCAAGCGACTCTATCGCCCTGCCTCCAAAAATCAATAGCTTAAAATAAATAAGTGAAAAAAATAATAAATAAATAAATAAATATATAAATCAGTAAATAAATAAATAAATAAATAAATAAATAAATAAATAAATAAATAAATAAATAAAATTTACTCTAGAGAAAGAGGGCATCTTGTTGTGGGTGAAAGATGCTTCTGTATGCAATACTGATGGCACAGTTGCTTGTGGAACTATTCGTGGTTGTTCGTGGAACTATATCTAGCAGTCTATCCTTAGCGGTATGCATGTCCAGTGGCAAACGTGGTACTACTGTGCAACGTTGCACTCAAGCTAATGGAAGGGCAAATTAGGTTGTAAGGGGCTGCAGAGGATTTGGCAAAGGGAATAGTAGCCCGTTCTTTTGAAGGGCTCCACCTTTCGCAAGATGCACTTAGCCAGAGAGAAGTATTGCCGGGCGTTATATTTCCCCCATTTAAAATTTGCATAAAGATGTGTCGCTTTTCCCGATGTCGAAGAATGGGAGTGGAAGAATGGGGAAACATTTCAACACTGAAATCCTACATGCAGACTTTGTGGCTGTTTTCGAACAGTACAAAAGAATCTGAGCGTTCAATGAACGTTTCATCTGCGCAACCCAACCGTTCCAACTCTGCTTATCTATCTGTACCAGACGTGCGACATGCGTCTGGTTTCGACGTCAAAACCGGCAAATTAGGATTCAAGCAGGTTCTTGACAGCATTGACACGCCTATCACAACCCTTTATTCTTGCTACTGAACGTTGGAAACACTTGAACACACAATGTTAGGCGTGAGAGCCGGGTAGTGCTGAATTCCGCAACCGGAACGAAAAAAAAAACGCGTCTGGAGACGACCGCGACCCTACATTTTTATTTCGGGGTTGTGGATGCTCCCGAAGCCATTAAAATTTTTCATCTTTTATAAGGCGTATAGAGCTTGGGTGAGGCGTTTCCGTAATAGACGCAAGAATATGCTATTCTATTTTTTTCTTGCTAGCACCACAACACGAGGCATGCACACTGTTGTGTGCTTCGTACCATAGGAGTGAAACCCCGTATTATCTCGCAGAGGAAGCAATACCGCTCCAATTCAATGCGTTTTGTTCAATGCGGACGGAACACTCGACGCATGGTAGTTCAGTCATTGCGCAACATCAGTTGTATAGCGCGGTGCTGTCCCAGTGCTCCACGAAGGCACGAGAAGCGCGCTGACATTTCACAAGACAGAGTGAAACGATTCTCCGCCAGTCTGAACAAAGGGCGGATGCCCCTTTATTTGCAGCACCTTTTCTACTTCTCAAATGTGCCAGTGAATACAAAATACTCTATCTGGTATTTTATTTATTTGAGTAAACCTATTAAATGATTGGCTATTACCTTGACTGCGTGCGCCGACAGGTGTGTAGAAAAAAAGATGCAGGTGAAAAAATTCAATCGTGTCGCAAAGCTAAGCTCTCGGTAGATTTTAACCCAAAACCGGCAGCATGAACAAAATCCCACTGAAATATGACCCTAAGACGGCTCTTCGTTACGCCTTTTCATTCACTTGTGAGAGTTCAGATTGAAGTTGCGAACGTTACAGAATTCTCTGCAGCTTTTAGGACACGGCTGCTCTAAGAAAGGAGCTTTAGTGCAGAAAACGGCTTTAACTCTTGCACCATCGAAAGTACAGTATCCCGAAACAAATTATCAGGCAATTATCCGCTGCGAAGACTCTAACCATAGACCGTGTCATCTACTTTTTCTAATAACGAACTTCACAATGAATTTGTAAATAATGTGGACTTGCCGTCTCGTCTCCATGCATGGGCTTGTACGGGTGGGAAATGAATAGCCCCATTCTTGGCCGCTAGAATAAATGTACAGTCCTTCGAAGCAAAGTGTTTTTTGAGCACGTGTGCTAGAGAAGAAACTTTTCCTAGGAATGTGGTGGGTTGTGGGAAGATCATTGCTACTGACTTGGTGCGTCTATCGAATTGTTAAACGTCTTCTTGGGTTTGATTCCCTCAGTATGCATTACTATATTTACGAGGTAGCCGAAATGGTTGGTAATCACTTCGCTTCTCTCGCTTTGCTTGGAAACTGGAAATTCGCTCTGTTTGTTCATGCTAAGACAGCGGTGCTATATTAAAGCGAGTGGGATAAGTTGTGCCGGAGAGCGGTCATACCTTCACATTTGCATAAGTACAAACCCACAATGTAGTATGCTAGTTTGAGGTAAGGAGTGTTGTTTTTTTTTCCAGTAGCAGTGCAGATGGTAAGGGCGGCCGAACACCTTGACTGAGCGGGTAAATAATCGCCGCTAAAGTTGCAGCAGACGGTCTGTGCACCGGTGCGCCGCGAAAGGGATGCTTTTACACGTACATTCATTTAACCCTTGGTATCTTCAAACAATTTTTGTTAATAAAATAATGGCAATATAATAGTTCTAATCACTATTCTGCCACTTTAACACATTATTATTACCACAAGTTTGGTCTGCAGAATAGTGGGGAGAACCGTCCCGGCAGACTCTCATTAGATGGATTTGCCTTTCAATTCTCTGAGCTTTAAAACACTGTGTTTCAATTTATACTTCTACAGTTACAATCTCTTCTTTGCATGTTTTAGCACGGTATATGAAATGGCGGCCACTAAAACGTCTAAATTCAAACCAATGATGAAACTAAGGCGAACGTATGGTTTGATGGCGGCCCATGACGACACAGACGGGCTTGATTTGGCCCGCATAGACACCACCGCCAGATTCCTTTCCAGTGTGTATTGTCACAAACGCTATGATTCGAAGTTTCATTCGGCTAATTAACTAGGAAGCACGCTCACTCGCAAATTACAAAAAATATGCTTGTTTCGTGCACTTCACTAACTGCGCTCAGATTCGCCGGTCACCCTATTGCTCAGGTTGGAAGGGCGCTGAATTTTATTATTGCTTATTTATTAGTAACGCTAGCAGGCACGATCTCTGAAGCCCGAGGAAGATCTGAGCACACAAAGAGCGAAAGGGTTGGGTCAACGTAATCCAAAAATTCATGAAGAATCATAGCGCTAATGTCTACCTCCACAAGTGTCTGGTGGCGCAACCAGGCAATCAAGAAATATTTAAAACAGCAGGCCAGGATTTTTTGTAAATTAGCAATCAAAACGCCTCATTTTCGCGTACTGAAAATTTTTTGCCTCGACGGAGACCAGAAGGCACAAAATAAAATGTTACCACGTCAAACTAACCGAAAAGGACGGTTCTACTTCGCAAAAATAAAAGGTGTGCAGATTACACATAAATGGATGGTTTTTACACGCAGAGTACACCTGGACTAAGGTCGTCTGAGAAAGCGACGCAACAAAACAAAATGCTTTAAACTCGCTGATAAAAGCATGGGGGTTAACCGGAAGCACGGAGCTGAGTTACAAAAAACATGCCTACTCAGAGCGACGAGATCGCAGACAGTGCTAGAAAAAAACGTGTGCAGCACGGCAGCGGATGCGGATTATTATCATTTTTTATTATATTCGTGTTGCTAAAAAACCCTGTAAATTTCGAGATAACATGTTTTCGGTATTTGGGCCAACAGTAAAGATATCGGCTTTTACTGCCACCGTAACCTACCAGAAAACCCTAAGGGGACTTGTAACACTTTCGATAAACGCTTTCACTCTCTCCTTTTCGTGGGGAAGCACAGCCACAGTTATAGTTAGCGCGGAGCTACGCTGTGTGATTTGGTCGTCGCAGCAGAAATATCCCCCTCCGTTTCTGCTTTGGTTCTCTGGCTTTCATTTACAGCAACGCTGTATACCTCTACCCCCTTGCGGTTTCATCGGCGGGGGAAAAAGACCTCCGTGGACAAAAACGCCGAACCGCCGAGGCCTAAGACACCGAGCGCATGCGACAGTCTAATGAGTCATGCAGCATGTATCCACGAATTCCTTTAAGGAAACCACAAAACAAACATCAAAACCTCATTGTGGATGATAATGCACCTGTTAATAATGAGATGCGCCCACCATGTGTGCCTGGTAAAGATTATGATTGAAGATTATGTTTCAAGGCTAGGCAGGACAAGTGTCACTGCATAACAAAGCAGTTCTTGCCCAAGACGCCGAGCACAGTCGTCAGGTTAGGCAGGACCCAGGAATGGCAGCTAGAAAAGCCGAGCATGGTTTCAGTAGATAAACTATTAGAGTACAGCCACTGAGGCACGCCAGTCAGCAACGGCGGCCATTTTGTCGTTCATCGCTTTTGCTTGATTGCCCAATATACGGCCTCGCCGTTTACTTTGACCATGGCATTTCTTAACAAGACTACCGAAGATAGATCCAAACGTCATCTTCGGACACACTTCTGCTGCTGAAATGCTGTTGCACGCGTTACCTTTCATGCGCATTCGGAACGACGTCTGTCACGCGCCGCTGCAGAGCAGGGCGGACAAGCTAAGCCTACCAGAGTTGACCGACTAAAACGCACACCAACAACATGGCGGCGCTCATGAACCGCGCAGTGTAAGTCACGTAATGCGAACTGACCAACGCTCATGGCGGCGGCACAGAACAATAGTAGAAAATATTGCCGATACTCTGTACCTTTATCTAGTGTCACTATCCGAGCGTAACCGAAAGAACGCCGAGGCTTCGAAAAGCTCTCGACGTAAAATTTCCTGACTATTGTTGTTTCACAAAATATTTCATCACTTCCATCTGCATGAAGAACTTATTTTGCCTCTATTGTATGTTTCTTCTCGCCTGGATCATGCTCACAAGGTAGGCATAGCATGAAGCCGAACGAACGCTTTTTCTCCGTCGTTTATTCCCCATACAGCATTAGAATGCAATCACCTTCCCTCTGCTGCAGCAACCATTGTAAATCACACGCTTTTCAAAATGCCATAGTCAACATTGTGTAATTCAGCCTTTGTTGTGTGCAGTTAGGCTCGTTTGCTGCGTTTGTTTTATTATTGTTTTGCCTAATTTGATTTAAGATGTTTATTTGATATGTAATTCCATGACTGCTTTTCTTTCTTTTTCTTTTCGTGATAATTATGAATGTAACCACTCGTCTCTTATGTCATTTGTCCTGCGGGTATTACTAATAAATAAATTAAATAAATACCATTTTCCATCACCATCTGTAGGGGTTTACAACTTTGCTGGACCCCCACTTTCACAGGGTGGGATGGCTGCCAATTTTTTTGAAGTGGGTATTGGATGTGCTCACTTCTGCAACAGAAGCAAAGTCGGCCAATAGCCACTACTACGTCATAATGGCGTAATTGCCGCGGTAGAAGGGCACCAAAAGCGGGAAATAAAGGAAGATATTTTGACCAAGTTTCTCAGCTATCTCACAGCATAGAGCAGTAATTTTTGGCTGATGTACTGTGTGACCCTGTAAACGAATTAAGGGATGTGTTGGTTGACTACATTCTGCAAGTATTTAAGATTGTGAACAAAAGTTCAAAGAAGTGTTGCAGGGTCTTTTTGAAAACGTTGCCCACTTCGATGATTCCGTTTTTCGTAACCAATGATGCACAACCATCACTTCAGAGCAGAAAAGAAGAAAACAGCCAAGATTCTAATCTAAATTTTGTGAGCCGAAGACTAATGCAGGGTTCGCTTCGCTGATCAGCAGTCTTTCGAGAAAGTGTGGTGGCTTCTATATCAGGCGTGAAAGAGCGGATGTTTATTTACTAGGAGCTTCTCGGTTCGCACAACAGGGTTTCCTCACCTCGATCCGTGACTTGCATCCACATGGTCCTTCGGATGCGAGCAACATCGTCCGCTGTCCAGAGAAAACATGCTTACTTTAACCGGCCTTCCTTGAGCGGATCGAGAACTGTGGTCATCTTTAGTAAAAAAAAAAGCGAGTGCCTTCGTGGAATCAGTGGCACAACCCTGCAAGGTCCTAACGCTCCGTGCGTGTGTTTTAAATTTGTAGTGTTTCGTCGCTTAACATGTTAATAAGGAGGATAGCCAGCTATAAAGGAGACCAAGACAATTATGGCTGCTACGGAACTTCTTCATGGTGGTATTTATTGACAATACTGCTACGCCTTTTGGACTGTTGCCGAAGTTTCAGACGAATATAAACACAGTGATCATACAAACATAAAATGCAGCTGTTCTTGAAAGGTTTGTTACGATTCGCATATTGTAACATTTTGGTAGGCAGATTCATCTAATCGAGATAGAACGAACAAGAAATTGAAACGTAAATACATCGCCCGTCGATGTGTATACCTGAAAAATAAATGGGCTGTTATGGCGAGTTGGCACTCGCGCAGGCACAATCCAGGATTCACATTGCAGTAGTTATTGAAAAGCTGTATCTCTTAGCTATTTTTGGACTCATTGAAATTGGTCAATTTGAGCTTCTGTCCGTGAATTCCATATATCAGCTGTGTACTCCAGAGTTGGGATAAAAGTTGGTGTTCTAAAAGCCATCAGTATGTGGCCTTCCTCAGTTTCCGTCGTAAAAATTTAAGCTTTCCCTTGGCCTTTCCTGTAGTATTATCCGTATCCCTGTCCAACCTTACGTTGTCGGATATGTACACGCCTAAATATAGCTCAATAGTAGGTCGAACTCCTTAATAGACTATTGTGTGTATTAAGTACAGTGACAATACTGCATTTAAAACTGTCATCAAAACTTTTTTATCAAAACTCTTTTGATGTCCCATTTCTTATGTGAAAAATAAATCCAGCGTAGAAATGATTACTGGAAAAGTTTGAGACATAAACGCGTAAGTTTTGAACCACGGTCGCTGAATTACTATTACGACAATTTTCCCGCCGGCAGCGGCTACCTCACACTCTTTCGTTGCGGGCTAGTTACTTAAACTCAATGTAGTACGTGCAGCGAACACAACTTTTAAGAACTCAAGAATTTAAAGAATAAAAAGGTAGCGCATGACACATGAAGCCGCCACGCAGGAACGAAAACCGCAAAGCCCAAGAGTGGTAGCAGTGAGTGGTGCTCGTTTTTGGTTGTCCGAAAACTCCACGTATGGTCTTTTTCAAAACTGTGTAGGCCTTGTCAAAAGTACGTAGGCCACAAAAACATAATCGCACAAGGTTACCCTTCGAGTGGGGCCGATACATTGCATGCCAAAAGGAGGACAAGGATCGTTCTTACTGTCCTAAAATAATTTCGTCACAGTAAGTCAGCTTGTGGTTAACCAACCTGGTAACATAAATCCTACAAGTTATGTTATTCTTATGATCCTTCATTTATGGTATATATGTGTTTTTTTGTGTTGATGGAAAGGTGTATTGAAGAACAAGAAAGTGCACATACAGAGGCATAAGTCGCTACACTGAACTCTCGCTTGAGTGGACTTCAATGGACCCAAAAAAGTTCTTCACTGAACTGAAAGTTCCGTAAACTATTTATTCAGGTTAAAAAATTAAAACTACACTAGGACACACAGCACACGCGGGTAATGTGCGTAATGCAATATATTAGGTGCATATATCCGAATACGAAGTGCACCACTGTGCATTGCAGCCCATCTTGTTTTGAAAAAAAAATTGACGCAATGTAGGAGTGCAAGTCTCAGAGAGATGTCAGGACGCCCAAGTTGTTGGTTTTTTTACCTTCTGACGAAGTGCATTTCAGCGAAGTTTTCAAAGTTAATCATCTCGCTTGCGAGAGAAATTAGAAAAGGCGTGTGCGAAATTTAGTGAACGTTCCTCACCAACTACGCCCGTTAGGAGCAGTCTATATGGACAGCATTTGGGAAGCGGTTGGACGTTCCGGCTACAGCATTCCGTGCTTCTGATGAAAATGCTAATTGCTGTGAAGACACGATAGAATAGAGACACATCCTAATTAATTGCTACCGGTCGGAGAAAGATTGCTCCTTTGAGGGGCACCCAATTAGGCCGTGAAACCAGCTGTCCATCCTCATTTCTCTGTCACCATATATTTTATGTTTTCTTAGACTTTTGTGTGCACAGGACACTTCAATTGCTTTAGTGAAAAGCAATACATTCATAAGTAGACGCAGTGACAGCTCAACCGGACCACATCACTAATATATACCCGCAAAGTTGTGCAAGCACACGCAATGCTGATTCCAATTTTTACTTTCTTCGTGATTCGGCACATAGAAAAAAATGGAAGGGTTCTACAGTTATTCACTGCTTCGTCAGATCTCTATACGACGACACACGGACAGTCAGCATGGCGGGCTTATATTATGATATCTTTACTCTTCCTCTTAGGCTCTCACATTGGCTTATGTCAGTAACTGCTCCAAGCTTTAAAATGCGTTTTCTGCCCCGAACATCTTGGCGATTTTCCGGGTGGCTTCCCGAAACATTTCGAGAGGTGATGTTCTGGCGACGGTTCAAAAAAGCCGTATTTAGCTGATAGGATTGATTGTGACTAGAATGAACTGAGGAATAAAGTTTACGAAAGGTAGACGTGTTAATCCTGCTATGGCCTAGTTGGACGTCAAATGGGAAAAGACCAACATTGGGAAAAAAGAAAATAGAAGGGACGGAAGAGACAGGGCGCAGACAGGTGTGCCCAGCATTAGGACACTAGCTGTTCTCTTTCAGTTAGTAGCTCTGTAGTCTTTCTTGCTGGAGACTTTTGCCCAGGTCGGCAGTATTCACAAAGCACATAGGCGTTTTTGCTGCCTTGACAGTTGGTAAGAGAGAATGCCACCTACGCAGGACTTTCTTGCCGGAGAAAGTTATGAAACGTTGCTTTTTGTTCTTTTCTTTCTTTTTTTCTTTGCTGTGGAGAGATTATGATGAGCACAACGCGACGAATGTTTGTACGCACATGCATATTGCCCTCTCTTTCCATGTTCCCTAGCCCTCACCCGCCAATGTTCTTAATAAGGGTGCACTGCAGCACACCTTCCGGAACTTTATAAGCATACGTGCTTCTAGGTTGTATGTTACTCAGATGAAGACCAGTTTTTTTTTCTCCACTTTTTTTCTTTCCAAATTCTTTATCAGTTTCAATTATGTACGACATCCTCCCCTCTTCTTTCCGAGCTTTTCTTGACGCCAACCCTTATTTCTGTCTTATTTCAACAAGCCCTTCATTTCATATTCTGATTCGCTACATGCATAGCGAGGGCCTCTGTTCTGCCAGTCTTGGTGCCATAGGGAGCTTAAGAGGGTTCAAAGCTGGTCGACCACTCGACATGTCGTAGAAACTCTAGTCACGGCACGGGGGTGAAAACGAAGGTCCTCTCCACCCCGAGTAGTCCGAGTGGCGCTGGCTACCACCCCAAGCTGAGGAAACGAAAATACCTTAACATGAATACCCCAGAAAGTGGAGGGGAAAATAGCCCCGTTGGTAGCGTAGTGGTCATCGCACCAGACCGGTATTCTGGAGGTCGTGGGTTCGGATCCCACCTGGCGGGCATTTGTTCTGCACTTTTTTTCATATTCCTAATCTTTTAACTACCTACGACATCCTCCCCTCCGCTTTCCGAAGTTTTTTGGACTAAGAACCCTTATTTCTGTTTTATTTCAACAAGCCCATCATTTCCTATTCTGATTCACTCCCTGCTTAGCGAGGGCCTCTGTTCTGGCGTCTTGGTGCCATAGGGAGCTTAAGGGGGTTCAACGCCGGTCGACAACTCTCGACATGTCGTAGACGCTCGAGTCACGGCCCGGGGGTTAAAAAAAGAAGGTCCCTGTCACCCCGAGTAGTCAGAGTGGCGCTGGCTACCACCCCCAGGAACAGGAAACAAAAATACCTGCACATAAATACCGCAAAAAGTGGAGGAAAAAAGCCCAGCTGGTAGCGTAGTGGTCATCGCACCAGACCGGTATTCTGGCGGTCGTAGCTTCGGATCCCACCCGGAGGGCATTTTTTCTACACTTTCTTTCTTTCCAAATTCCTCATCTGTTTCAGTTATCTACTACATCTTCCCCATTGCTTTCTGCAGTTTTCTTGACTGGCAACCCTTATTTCTGTCTAATTTCAACGAGCCCTCATTTCCTATTCTTATTTGCTATTTATATATATACTGTCACGAAGCCAAGGACGACGCAGTTGTCTTGGAGGAGAAACAAGTTTATTGGAGCGAACTTGTGCTCCCCTAGCAACTCAAAAGAATACAGAGGCGGCGAAGCTGCGGTGAACAAAGTGACTAGCACAGGCGAGTGTCGTCGAATGAATGCCGCGGCGTCTGCTCTGCAGGCTTTTATCTTTCGGCGCAAGTGTTTCTGGAAACGTCGATTCACATCCAGAACATTGTAGATCACAGAAGATTATTCTGGGCTAGTGACGTTAGGGCGAAACAGTCTGCTTATCTGAATGTGATAGCCCGTGCGGCATAAAATTAAAGAATGTAAGACGCGCTTCGTTTGGAACGCAGACAACACAGCCGGGCGTGGCCCGGCAGTAAAAACAAACAATAAATAAACAAACCAATACATGGTTCGCGGTATTACCCGCCCCCTCTAAGAGTGAATCGACCCGATGCTAAAATAAAACACAGTCCGAACGAACAACAACAAAAAAGTCCGTCAAATTGCACAGTAAGGTTTCAAGCGAACTACGTGGACGCCTTCGGGCCGCGTGCGTCGCCATGATGTTCCAGAATCATCATCGGGGATCACCTCGTAGGTAAGTTGGCCGACACGTTGTAGAATCTGGAAGGGTCCGACATACCGTCGCAGAAGCTCTTCACTTAGTCCGCGTCAACGGATGGGAGTCCAAACCCACACACGATCCCCAGGGTGGTACTCGGCGTCTCGGCGTCGGAGGTTGTACCGCCCGGCATCCACCACCTGCTGGTCCGTTGTAAGAACTCGAGCCAGCTGGCGGGCCTCCTCCGCTTGCTGAAGGTATCCTTGGAGCCTGCACTAAAGAAGAGAGCCATCGATAAGCAAGCAAATAAGGAGACAGCCAGCGACCTCGACGCTCGCTTCGTTGGTATCGACTCCCGTTCAGACAAGCTCGAGAAGCTGATTCTGACAATGAAAACCACCATTGAGAGAAAGTTCGGCGAGTACGACAGCAAACTCGCCGTCCAGGAGAGGAACACTCAACTAATAACGAGCCACCCGATTTTCGCTCAACAGCAAGGTACCCAAGCTCCCGGTAACAACTTACACCTCGGACAAACATGGCCACCAAACCAGCAAACATAGTCGTGTGGCAGTTGAACTGCCGCGGCCTCCAACGGAAGCGCGCAGTGATCCAACAACACATCGAGCGCGCCAACCGAAAACCCTACGTGCTACTATTACAAAAGACTCTCACTGCCACACCGTCCCTTCCCGGCTACAGAGTGCACGCCGGCGCTCCAGAGGGCAGGGGCCTGTGCACCCTGGTCAAAAAGGGACTGACCTTCGTGGAGCACGTACTCAAAAACGTCAAGATAGAGCACACATTCACGGAGCTCGTGATGACCAAACGCAGAAAGGCAAGTGTTTTTTTATTAAACATATACAGCAACCCGTCGCAAAGGCTACAGCGGTTCAAGTCGGTGCTGCACAAGGCGAGCACTGCAGCGGGGAGGTCAAAGCTACTGGCGTGGGGAGACTTCAACGCCATGGATCAGACGTGGGGATATACCAAGAACAATGCGAAGGGGAGGAACCTAGCACAAGGCGCACTAGTACTAAACTACACGCTCATCACGGACCCGGTATACCCCACAAGAATAGGAAACTCCGTCTCTCGCGAAGCCACACCCGACCTCACGTTCGTCAAGAACGACGAACCGGTCACCACCGCCTGGAGAAACACCGGAGAAGACCTGGGAAGTGACCACACGATCGTCGAAATCATCGTGCCCAGTCGGGAGAACAACCAAGCAGTACAAGAAAGTACACCTGGGTCGACTGGACCGAGTTCAGGAAGCTCAGGGATCGAGAAGAAGCCGAGACAGACGAGATCACGGACATCGACACGTCGACTCAAAAGATCGTCCGAAACGTGCGCGACTCGACGCGAGAAATCGAGACCGACGTAGATACAGACAGGATGGACAGCCGACTTGCCAACCTCATCGAGGCAAAGAAATCCATACAAAGCAGATGGGAAAAGCAGAGGCTTAACAGAAGCCTCCGCAAGAAAGTGGCCGAGCTCAACCGCACGATCGAAGAGCACTGTCGCATGCTCTGCAGCCAGCAGTGGAACGAGCTATGCAATGCGGCTGACGGAAGGCTACACAACGGCAAGACATGGAATTTACTCAAACAGCTACTTGACGCTACCAAAACCAAGTCCCACCAAACAGACCGTCTCGCCAAACTTCTGCATCGAGAGACTACGGAGACAGGAGCTGCCACCCTGCGAAAGAAGCTCCAAGACAAATACGTCCCGACGACACCGTCGGTCGACCACGGTCCATACCGCTGCCGACCGAACGTGCGTCTGGACAGGGATATAGAAATTGAAGAGGTACGCACTGCCCTTCACGACCTGAACAGCCGTTCGGCACCAGGGCCGGACCTCATCACAAACAAGGCCCTAAAAAATCTCGATGACCACTCCATCGAGAACCTCACGGCGTATTACAACAAATGCTAGAGGAGCGGTACCCTGCCGAAGCAGTGGAAGAGGGCCAAGACAATTCTCATACCAAAACCCGGGAAGCCACTGAGCACGGACAACCTCCGCCCCATCTCGCTCACGTCCTGCCTGGGCAGGGTCCTGAAACACGTCCTACTCAACCGATGGCAAGAGTTTCTCGAAAACGAAGACCTCTATCCCGAGACGATCATCGGCTTCCGCCAACACCTGAGCACGCAGGACGCCATGATCCAAATCAAACATCAAGTCATCGATGGCGAAACCAGGGACACCAAAGCCGTCCTCGGGCTTGACCTGCAGAGTGCCTTTGATAAAGTCACGCACTCGGCCATCCTTTCGCAGGTATCCAATCTAAACGTAGGTGAAAGGTTGTACGAATATATTAAGGTCTTCCTGAGTGGTAGAACGGCAGAGCTCAGAGCTGGCGACCTGAAGATGGATGAGAAGACATTAGGTAGTTAGGGAACCCCAAGGCTCCGTCATCTCACCCATGCTCTTCAACTTCGTTATGATACAAGTTGCCAAAAGACTATGCCAGCTCGAAGGACTTCACCACACGATATACGCGGACGACATCACGCTGTGGGTGGACGGGGGCAGCGATGCCCACATAGAATCAACACGGCAGACGGCTGTCGACGCGATCGAAGAAAGCTTGGAAGGCACGGGACTGCGTTGCTCCCCCACCAAGACCGAGCTCCTGATCTACCGACCGAACAAAACGCACATAATCAACCAGCAAAGGGAGCACGAAATGATCAAAATCCGAACCAGGGACGGCAACACAATACCGAAGGTCAGCAAGATCCCAGTCCTACGGATGACGATCGAAGCGCTCGGTAGGAACGGAGGCACCGTCACCCGCATCATGGGAAAGGCGGCGAACGCGACGAGACTGCTCAAGCGCGTTACTAACAAGAAGGGAGGCATGAAGGAGGAGAACCTCACCAGACTCATACACTCCTTCGTACTTTGCCACATAGCGTACGTGGCAGCCTTCCACAAGTGGATAAAAAGCGAAAAGAACAAGATAGACATCCTAATCCGGAGGGCCTACAAGACAGCCCTCAGCCTACCCGAAACTACCAACACGAAGCGTCTCCTCCAGCTGGGCATGCACAACACGCTCGACGAGATCGCCGAAGCGCAAAGAACCGCTCCGTTGGAACGACTGTCGTCGACCAAGGCCGGCAAAAAGATCCTGTGAAAACTAGGCATCAGTTATCACGAACAACAGGGACCAAAACGCCCCGTTCCCGACTACGTACGGCGGAACGTACGGGTAGACCCCTTGCTGAGGAACATGCACCCGGACTTCAACGATGGCAGAAGACGCGCTAGAGCCAAAACACTAACGGGCCTGCACGCGAAAGACCCCGGCGCCAGATACGTGGACGCAGCCGAATATGCCAGCCGCAACGGCTTGGCGATTGCCGTGGTTGACTGCGAACGCAACTTGCGGGAGTCCGCCAGTACTTCAAGCAAGTAAGTCGAGGAAGCGGAAGATATAGCCATCGCCCTGCCATCATAGACCAAGAATGTAACGCGATCCTCAGCGATTCCAGACAGGCGGTGAGGAACTACGCGAAAGGAAGAATTCCCCAACGGCGGCAGGAATTCTGATCCGACAGGCAGACATCGACAAGAAGATTCGAATCAAGTGGTTCCCGCCGCACGCAGGCGCAGCGTCGGAGAAGAATTAACACCATAACGAAACGGTACGCGCCCGAGCGCGAGGACTGACCGACCGCGCCCACGGCAACGGCCGCCCGCTGTGGTTCAGCGCCAAAGACCGAATGACCAGCAACAACGAGTTGACCAAGGCCTTTCGGCTGGCCCGCAGACTACTCCCGCCGCCCTGCAAAGGGCTGAGCAGGTCACAGGCCGTGCTGTTCAGGCAGTTACAAACGAAGACGCTTCCGATCCCGGCGCTACCGCACCGGATGTACCCGGAATCACATCCCGACGACAAGAGCAGAGCGTGCTGCCGGGAGACGGCCACATGCGAGCACATGTTCTGGAACTGCTCCAAACATCAAAGCGAAGCTAACGCAGGACGTATACTGTCGCAGCTTGAAGAAGCACCTGGAGTGACCACCAAGAAACGCAACTCCAGGCCGTCCAGCAGGTCATCGAGGCACTGGCTAGGCAGGGACCGAGTGAACCGGCAACGGCGAGCGAGGAAGCGAGGATGCCCGCAGGGCACCCGCCAAGACGACGACGTAGGCCACGTCCGAAGCGCGCGTGCGCGCTTTTCTGCAGGCACAATAAACGTTTCTCCAACCCAGTTATGTTTTTTGGTTTTATTTGCATTTTATAATAGTGACCTTTAGCTTATAATGTCTAGTGCGCTATCTAGTGCGCTATTACAGTCTCTGGATTCTCGTACCTTCGTTCGTATACTGATATGTTTGTATTTATTGACAAAAATAAATTTGACTTGGATTTCGAGTTTGACATGAACTACTCAACAGTTCATGAGTGGTGCTAATGGTGACTTTGACAGTACCTTTTGTTTGGTTTTCCATTAGTCCTCGCAAGATCTGCCGCACCCTAATTTGTCGTCTCTGGCTGGAAGTGGTATTCCAAAATGCGCACTCCTTTTTTACTGCAATGGCCATAAGTTGGCGTGCGAAGTCTTTGTGACGCCGAAGACCATTCTGCATGCTTCATGGTAGTCCCGCGTTTTGCTTTGGAGAACGCACAGCTCCCCTACAGCTCTCAAGCTAGACGCTCGGGGTCCGTTCACCTACATGAAAGTCCTTCGTCGGGGTCATTCTCCCTCACCAATTTTCAAGGTGGCCAAAGCGCTTACGTGCTCTCAGAAAACTGCCGACCCTGGCAAAAATCAGCAGCAAAAAAGACTATAGATCTAGCCACTCGCTACAAGAGAACCGCTAGAGTCCTAGTACTGGGTAGATCTGTCTGCCCTCTGTCTTTACCTTCCTTTTTCTTTTCTTTTTTCTCAATGTTGTTCTTTCCGGACATTTGACGTCCGCCAAGGCAATAGCACGGTTAACGTGCCTACATTTCTTTTACCATTTTTCCCACTTCATTCTAGTCCGATGAAATCGCATCAACTGAATGCGGCTCCGTTGAACCGTCGTCAGAAAATCACCGCGGAAAATGTTTCGTGAAGCCACCCGCAAGTTCGCCAAAATGCTCTTCGGGGACGAAAAACGCAGTTTAAAGCTTTGTGCAGTTGCTGCCATAGCCTAATGAGAGAGCTAAGCGGAAGAGTAAAGATATCATAATAGAAGTAGGTTATGGTGACTCAGTCGCATGCCGTCGTGTAGAGACCTGTCGAAGCAGTGAAGAATAGTAGAACCAGTTGAATTTTTTCTATGTGCACAATAAGAAAGAAAGTAAAAACGGAATCAACATTACCTGCGCTTGCAACGCTGTCGGTACATATTAGTGATGTGTTCCGGTTGAGTTGTCTGTGCGTCTACTTGTGACTGTATTGCCTTTCACTGAAGCCATTGAAGGGTCCTGTGCACAAAAAAGTACAAGAAAACATATAAAGTGAATGGTGAAACAGAAATGAGGATGGACAGTTGGTTTCGCGGCCTAATTGGGTGCCCCTCGAAACAACAATCTTTTACTGAGCGGAAGCAATTAAGGAGGACGTGTCTCTATTCAATCGTGTCTTCACTGCAATTAGGCCGTTGAGCAGAAACATGGAAAGCCGTTGCCGGAAAGCCTAACCGTATCCCAAATTCCGTCCAGATAGACTGCTCCTAACTGGCGTAGATGTTCACTACATTTCGCAGAAGTCTTATCTAATTTTTCTGTCTAGCAAGATGATTAAGTTTGGAAGCACCGCTGAAATACACTCAGTTAGAAGGTAAAAAAAGAACAACTGGGGCCTCTTGGCATCTTTCTGAGACTTGCACTGCACAATTTTTTGTGTTTTGCATTTATGTACTGAAGGGTGTATTTTGTCGGCCACCGGTGCAGTTCGGGAAAAATAAATACGCTGTGAGAATAGCGCATTGTCGGATTCAATCTAAAACACAACCATGTACGGGAGCTCCGAGAATTATCTTGAAATGCATAAGAGTTCCTACACCACCCCTCCACATTTTTGTCTTCGTTTTCGGAGGACGGTGTATAAAGATGAATGTCTTTTAAAAAAATTGTGTATTTTATTATGCTAGAGTTTTAATTTTCATTTATTTAATACCGAGAATCTCATCAGAATTACAAGAGGAGTGATATTGTCACGAAGCCAGAGACGACGCTGTTGTCTTGAAAGAAAACACGTTTATTGGAGCGAACTTGTGCTCCTCTAACAACTCAAAGAATACACAGGCGGCGAAGCAGCAGTCAACAAAGTGACGTGTGCGAGCGTACGTCGACGACCGGAATCGCTGTGGCGTCTGCTCTGCAGGCTTTTATCTTTCGGCGCGAGTGTTTCTGGAACCGTTGGTTCACATCCAGAACATTGTAAATCACTGAAGATTGTCCTGGGCTGGTGACGTTAGGGCGAAACAATCTGCTTATCTGAATGTGATAGCCCGTGCGGCATAAAAGTAAATAATGGAAGACGCGCTTCGTTTGGAACGAAGATAACCCCGCCGGGCGTGGCCCGGCAGTAAAAACAAACAATAAACAAACCCATACATGGTTCTCGGCATTACCCCCCTCTATGAGTGCATCGACCTGATGCTAAAACAAAAGACAGTCCGAACAATCAACAAAAATTCCGTCATCTTGCATAGTAAGGTTTCAAGCGAACCACGTGGACGACTTCGGGCCGCGTGCGTCGTCGTGATGTTCCGGATTCACCATCGGGGATCACCTCGTAGGTAAGTTGGCCTACCCGTCGTAGAATCTGGTAGGGTCCGAAATACCGTCGCAGAAGCTTCTCACTGAGTCCGCGTCGTCGGATGGGAGTCCAAACCCAAACAAGATCCCATGGGTGGTGCTCGGCGTCTCGGCGTCGGAGGTTGTAGCGCCCTGCATCCACGAGCTGCTGGTCCGTTGTACGAACTCGAGCGAGCTGGCGGGCCTCTTCCGCACGCTGAAGGTATCCCTGGACGTCGGGGTTGAGGGCGTCGTCTTCTACATGCGGAAGCATGGCGTCAAGCATCGTGGTCGGCCGTCTTCCGTAGACAAGCTCGAATGGGGTCATCTGCGTAGTCTCCTGGATAGCCGTGTTGTACGCAAACGTGACATACGGGAGCACTTCGTCCTATGTCTTATGTTCAACGTCAACGTACATTGACAGCATATCTGCGATCGTCTTGTTCAGACGTTCCGTTAGTCCGTTCGTTTGGGGGTGGTACGCCGTCGTTCTTCTGTGATCCGTGTTGCTGTAGCGTAATATTCCTTGCATCAGCTCCGCAGTAAATGCCGTTCCGCGGTCCGTGATTAGGACTTCCGGAGCTCCATGTCTCAGCACAACTTGGCTTATGAAGAACTTTGCGACTTCCTGTGCAGTCCCCCTCGGAAGAGCAGCGGTCTCTGCGTAGCGCGTCATGTAGTCTGTTGCTACGACAATCCACTTGTTCTCGGATAGTGACGTAGGGAACGGGCCCAGTAGGTCCATTCCAATCTGTTGGAAGGGCCTCGATGGGACGGCGATCGGCTTCAGAAGTCCGGCGGGTCTCGTTGGTGGCGGTTTTCGTCGCTGACAGTCACGGCAGCTCCGGACGTAGTGGGTGACGTCACATGTAAGGCGGGGCCAGTAGTACTTCGCCTTGATTTTTCCAATTGTGCGGGCTGTGCCGAGATGTCCGAAAGACGGGTCGTCGTGGTATGCTTCCAAAATTTCGCCACGAAGGTCTGCGGGGATGACAAGAAGGTAATTCGTTCTTGTTCCGGGGCTGAAATTCTTCTTAACGAGGACGTAGTTTCTCAGGCTGAATGCTGGTAAGCTACGTTTGAAGGTCCTAGGAACGGCGACGTTGCATCCCTCAAGGTAGTCGATTATGACGCGTAAGTGGTGGTCGGCACGCTGCTGGGCGGCTAGGTCATTCTCCGTCACGATTCCGAAGAACGCGCTGTCTTCATCAGAGTCTTGTGGTGGTGGGTCGACGGGGGCGCGCGACAGGCAGTCGTCGTCGGAGTGTTTCCTGCCGGATTTATAGACGACTGTAACGTCGAACTCCTGCAGGCGCAAGCTCCACCGCCACAGCCCACAAGGCGTAGCAGTATTGTCAATAAATACCATCATGAAGAAGTTCCGTAGCAGTCATAATTGTCTTGGTACCCTTGATAGCTGGCTGTCCTCCTTATTAACATGTTAAATGACCCAAACACCACAACTTTAAAACACGAGCACGGAGCGATAGGACGTTGCAGCGTTGTGCCACTGATTGTATTAAGGCACTCGCGTTTTTTTTACTAAATATAACCACAGTTCTCGATCCGCTCAAGGAGTTAAAGTAAGCCTGCTTTCTCTGGACAGCGGCCCATGTTTCTCTCTTCCGAAGGACCATGCGAATGCAAGTCACAGATCGAGGTGAGGAAACCCCGTGGTGCGAACCCGGAAGCTCCTAATAAATCAATATCCGCTCTTTCACGCGTGATATCGAGGCCGCCACACTTTCCCGAAAGACGAACCCTGCGTTAGTCTTCGGCGCGCAAGACTTTGAGTAAATTAGAATCCTGACTGGTTTCTTTTCTGCTGTGCAGTGATGTTTGTGCATCATTTGTTACGAGAAACGAAAGCAACGA
This sequence comes from Haemaphysalis longicornis, assembly GCF_048455015.1. Taxonomy (NCBI): domain Eukaryota; kingdom Metazoa; phylum Arthropoda; class Arachnida; order Ixodida; family Ixodidae; genus Haemaphysalis; species Haemaphysalis longicornis. The sequence goes on along the minus strand of NW_027526295.1, from coordinate 57,196,850 downwards.
AGTAGGCAACTTTAAAAGAGACGCTGCAACACTTCTTTAGAGTTTTGTTCACAATCTTAAATGCTTGCAGAATGTAGTCAACCAACATATCCAGTAATTCGACTTTGGGGTCGTACAGTACATCAGCCAAAAATTACTGCTCTATGCTATGAGAGAGCTGAGCAACTTGGTCAAAATATTTTCCTCTATTTCCCGCTTTTAGCGCCCTTCTACCGCTGTGATTATGGAATTATGGCGGAGTAGTGGCTATTGGCCGGGCTTGCTTCATTTGCTGAAATGAGCACATCCGACAGCCACTTAAAAAAAATTAACTGCCATCCCGCCCTGTGAAAGTGTATGCCCAGCAAAGCAGTAGTCCACCCGCCGCGGTGGCTCAGTGACTAAGGCGTTGCGCTGCTGAGCACGAGGTCGCGGGTTCGATTCCCGGCCGCGGCGGCCGCTTTTCTGATGGATACGAAAAGCAAAAACGCCCGTGTGTACGAGATTTCGGCGCACGTTAAAGATCCCCACGTGGTCGAAATTAATCCGGAGCCCTCCACCACGGCGCGCCTCATCGCCTGCGTTGCGTCGGCGCGTTAAACCTTAGAATCAATCAATCAAAGTTGTAAACCACTACAAATGGTGACAGATGAGTGTATGAAAAGTTTTTCGAACCTTAGGCATGTTTTCCGTTCCTCTTGGCTAGTGACAACAGATAAAAGTACAGATTATCGGCAATATTTTGTACTCCTGTTTTGTGCCGCTGCCATGATCGTTGATCAGTTCGCATTACGTGACTTAGAATGCGGCGGTTCATGAGTGCCGCCATGTTGTTGTTGTGCATTTTAGTCGGTCAAGTCTGGTAGGCTTAGATTGTCCTCCCTGCTCTGCAGCTGCGCGCGACTGACGTCGTTCCGAACGCGCATCAAACGCAACGCGTGCAACCGCATTTAAGCGGCAGAAGTGTGTCCAAAGATGACGTTTTGCTCCATCTTCGGTAGTCTTGCTAACAAAGGCCATGGTCAAAGTAAACGGCGAGGCAGTATATTGGGCAATCAAGAAAAAGCGATGAAGTACAAAACGGCCGCCGTTGCTGACTGGCGTGCCTCAGTGGCGTTACTCTAATACCTTATCTACTAAAACAACGCTCGGCTTTTCTTGCGGCAAATCCTGGGTTCTGCCTAACCTGACGCCTGCGCTCAGCGTCTTGGGCAAAAACTGCTCTATTTAGTGACACTATTCCTGCCTAGCCTTCAAAGAGAATCTGCAAACATAATCTTTACCAGGAACAAATGGTGGGCGGATCTCATTGATCACAGGCGCCTTATGATCCATAATTAGGTTTTGATGTTTGTTTTGTGGTTTCCTTAAAGGAATTTGGAGCTACATGCTGTATGCCTCATTAGCCTGACGCATGCGCTCGGTGTCTCAGGCCTTGGCGCTTCGGCGTTTTTGCCCAAGGAGATCTCCCCCCCCGATGAAACGTAAGGGGGTAGAGGTATACAGCTTTGCTGCAAATGAAAGCCAGAAAACCAAAGCACAAACGCAGGGGGATAATTCTGCATCGACGACCAAATCACACAGTGTCGCTCCGCACTAGTGATAACTATACCTGTCACTGTGCTTCCCCGCGAAAAGGAAAGAGTGAAAGCGCTTATCGAAAGTGTTACAGAGTCCCCTTAGGGTTTTCTAGTAGGTTACGGCGGCAGTACAAAGCCGATATCTTTACTGTTGTCCGAAAAACCGAAAACATGTTATCCCGAAATTTACAGGGTTTTTAGCAACACGAAAGTAATGAAAAATAGTAATAATCCGCACCCGCTGCAGTGCCGCACACTTTTTTGCTAGCACTCTCTGGGATCTCATCGCTTTGAGTAGGGATGTTTTTTGTAACTCAGCTCCGTGCTTGCGGTTAACCCCCATGTTTTCATAAGCGAGTTTTAAGCATTTTTTTTTGTTGCGTCGCTTTCTCAGGCGACCTTAGTCCAGGTGTACTATGCGTGTAAAAAACATCCATTTGTGTGTAATCTACACACCTTTTATTTTGCGAAGTAGAACCATCCTTTTCGGTTAGTTTGGCGTGGTAATATTTTCTTTTTGTGCCTCCTGGTCTCAATCTCGGCAACACATTGTCAGTACGCAAAAAGGAGGCGGTTTGATTGCTAATTTACAAAAAAAATCCTAGCTTGCTGTTTTAAAGATTTCTTTATTTCCTGGTCGCGTCACCAGACACTTGTGGAGGTAGATATTAGCGCTATGATTCTTCGTGAATTTTGGATAACATTAACTCAACCCTCTCGCTCTCGGTGTGCTCGCATTTTCCTCGTGCTTCAAAGATTGTGCCTGCTAGCATTCCTAACAAATAAGCAATAATAAAATTCAGCGCAATTTCAATCTGAGCAAAAGGAAGACCAGCGAATCTGGGCACAGTTGGGAAGTGCACAAAACAATCATATTTTTTGTAATTTGCGAGTGAGCGTACTTCCTAGTTAATTAGCTGAATGAAACATCGAATCATTGCGTTTGTAAAATATACACTAGAAAGGAATCTGGCGCTGGTGTCAATGCGGGTCTTTGTCGTCATGCCCGTCTGTGTCGTCATGGGCCGCCATCAAACCGTATGCTCGCCTTAGTTCGATCATTGGCTTGGATTGAAACGTTTTACTGGCCGCAATTTTATATGCCGTGCTAAAACACGCAAAGAGGCTGTAACCGTAGAAGTATAAATTGAAACACGGTGTTTTAAAGCTCAGAAAATTGAAATTAAGGCGAATTCCATCTAATGAGAGTCTGCCGGGACGGTTGTCCCTACTATTCTGCAGACCATACTTGTAGTCAATAATAATGTGACAAATAGGGAGAATAGTGATTAAAACTATTATATTGCAATTATTTTAATAATAAATTGTTTTAAAGGTTCAAATGATTAAATGCGTGTACGTTTAAAAGCATCCCCTTCGCGGTGAACTGGTGCACAGACCGGGTGATGCAACTTTCGCGGCCATTACTTACCCACTCAGTAAAGGTGTATGGCCGCTGTTAACATATGTACTGCTACTGAAAAAGTATAAAATACAACAACAACGTTCATTTATGCTCGTATATAGTACAGCCCCCAAACGTTAGGATCGCTGCAGTCACGGGACAGGAAAACGGCGGAGTTTCATCCCCCTGGCTGAGTCGCCAACGCACGCCGCTGACGACGTAGTTTGAATGCGTTATAGATATAAGGCGCGTCACTAACACTGATATCAGCGTCGCGTCCGTGGCTTGGTCGGTAGAGCGTCACGCTGCGGCCGCAAAGTCCTCGGATCGAAACCTGGCGCCGGATGCTGTTTCTTTTTTAAATATAGAGGAGCACTGCGGACGCCGCCGCCGCCACCGGCGGTGGATGGTTTGGGGTCGCTTATAAAGTGCATTCACACTTACAAAAAACATAGAAGAGAGCACTCCTTATCCACGAACTATCGTACTACATTGTGGGTTTGTACTGATGTGAACGTGAACGTATGACCCCTCTCCGGCACAACTTATCCCACTTGCTTTATTAAAGCACCGCTCTCTTAGCATGAACAAACGGAGCGGATTTCCAGTTTCCCAGCAAAGCGAGAGAAGCGAAGTGATCTCCAACGAGTTCGGCTACCTCGTAAATATAGCAATGCATACCGAGGAAATCAAACCCAAAAAGACATTTAACAATTCGACAGACGTGCCAAGTCAGTAGCACTGGTCTTCCCACAACACACCACGGCGACATGCATTCCTAGGTAAAGTTTCCTCTCTAGCACACGTACTCAAAAAACACTTTGCTTCGAAGGACTCTAGTTTTATTCTAGCGGCCAAGAATGAGGCTATTCGTTTCCCACCCGTGTAAGCCCGTGTATTGAGAGCAGACGGCAAGTACACATTATTTACAAGTTCATTGTGAATTGCGTTATTACAAAAAAGTAGATGAAACGCTCTATGGTTAGAGTCTTCTAAGCGGTTAATTGTCTGAATATTTGTTTCAGGATACTTTCGACGGTGCAGGAGTTAAAGTCTTTTTCTGTACTCAAGCTCCTTTCTTAGACGGCCGTGTCTTTAGAGCTGCAGGGAATTCTGTAACGTTTGCAACTTCGTTCTAAACCATGACAAGTGAATGAAATCACGTAACGAAGAGCCGTCTTAGGGGCATATTTTAGTGGTATTTTGTTCATGGTGCCTGTTTTGGGTTAAAATCTACCGAGACCTCACCAGAGAGTTAGCTTTGCGACAAGATTGCATTTTTTCTGCGGCATCTTTTTTTCTGCACACCTGTCGACGCACGCAGTAAAGGTAATAACCAATATTTTAACAGGCCTACTCTAATACCTAAAATAAAAGCCAGGATATGTTGTATTCACTGGCAAATTTGAGGAGTAGAAAATGGCTACACATAAGGGGGCATCCGCCCTTTGCTCAGACTAGCGGATAATCGTTTCACTCTGTCTTGTGAAATGTCAGCGCTCTTCTCGTGCCTTCTTCGTGGAGCACCGGGGCAGCACCGCGCTATACAACTGATGTTGCTCAACGACTGAACTACTTTGCGTCGAGTGTTCCGGCCGCATTCAACAAAACGCCTTTAATTGGAGCAGTATTGCTTTCACTGAGAGTGAGTACGGTGTTTCACTCCTATGGTACGAAGCACACAACAGGGTGCATGCGCCGTGATGGGGTGGTAGCAAGAAAAAAAAACACAATAGTATATACTTGCTTCTATTACGAAAACGCCTCACCCAAGCTCTATACGCCTTATAAAAGATGAAAAACTTTAATAGCTTGGGGAGCATCCACAACCCCAAATAAAAGTGTAGAGTTGCGGTCGGCTCCAGACGTGTTTTTTTTTTTCGTTCCGATTGCGGAATTCGGAACTACCCGAGTCTCACGCCTACAATTGTGTGTTTAAATGCTTCCATCGTTCAATAGCAAGAATAAAGGGTTCTGATACGCGTGTCAATGCTGTAAAGAACCTGCTTGAATCCAAATTTGCCGGTTTTGACGTCGAAACCAGTCGCATGTTGCACGTCTGGTACAGATAGATAAGCAGAGATGGAACGGTTGGGTTGCGCAGAGGAAACGTTCATTGAAAGCTCAGAATCTTTTTTACTGTTCAAAAAGAGCCATAAAGTCTGCATGGAGGATTTTAATGTTGAAATGCTTGGTGGACATTCTCATTCTTCGACATCGGAATGAACGAGACATCTTTATGCAAATTTTAAATGCGTTAAATATAACGCCCGGCAATACTTCTCTCTGGCTAAGTGCATCTTGAGAAAAGACGAGCCCTTCAAAAGAACGGGGTACGATTGTGTTTGCCAAATCCTCTGCAGCCCCTCACAAGCTAAGTTGCATTTCCATTAGCTCGAGTACAACGTTGTACAGTAGTACCACGTTTGCCACTTGACATTCATAACGCTGCAGATAGGCTGCTAGAAATAGTTCTAGGCATAACCTTTCGCAACTGTGCCATTAATATTGCATACAGAAGCATCCTTCACTCACTACAAGATACCCTCTTCCTCATGACTATGTTTTATTTATTGGTTTTTATTTATTTATTTATTTATTTATTTATTTATTTATTTATTTATTTATTTATTTATTTATTTATTTTAACCTACTGATTTTTGCAGGCAGGGCGATAGAGTCGCTTGAAATACACAAAATACAAGCGTGGTTTCCGTTCCTACAGAAAAACAAGGGTGCAAACATGCGAGTCAGGTTTTCTGCGTGGAAAGCGAAGTTTAAGATAGCAAATAAGAAAATCTGAAATCACACGCGTAGAGCGTAACCAAATTCAGGGAAAAAAAATTACCAAAACAAAAGCAAATGCAATGCAGCCTTTTCAGACAGAACTTAGAGAATATATTTTACAGCAGCGCTTGAAGAACAAACCAAACCAAAAATGTTTAGCGGGACGTTCTTGTCATAAGAACTACTCAGTAACAGTGACATCAGAAGTGAGCCAGAGAGAGAGAAGGAATACCCTGTAGGCATACTTGAATACATACTTAGGTTTACTCTGTTCAATCGGAGCGGAAGGGTTTAATTACTCGTTTTATGTAAGCCGTTTTCCTCTAGTTTTGGGAATTATTACACGGATGCGCTGCCAGTAATTGTCAAGTACATAGCGTTTCACTATCTTATAGCTAGTGGGAAAAAGGCGTATTCAAGGCAAGCGGTGAGATAATTGTATCCTTTAAAAGTTGAATTGATTGTGCCGCTTGGGCCTCGTTTCTGTCGTCGTGATATAATTGAAAGTATCAATTTCTGAATTTTGATGATGGAGTCGATACAAGAGTTTTAAACGAGTTAGTTTCGAAAAATTCTGTATGGTGAGGATTCCGGCGTTCCTCCGTAGTTCCGTTGGTGAAGTAGTTGTGGCACACCGATTATAAATGCACCTAGTTGCTTTTCGTTGTATCTGCTGTGGTTTATTTATGTGTACTGGGTGTGCATACGGGAACCAGATAGTGTCAAAATATTCGAGTGAGGGTCTCACAAAAACGTGGTAGGCTAATTGCGTTCTATCTGGTGCTCCTGATCGCAGGTGTCTTCTTAGGGCGACACAATATGATTTATGTGGGCATCCCATCTGAAGTCTTGCGTAACGATCAGTTCCAAGTATTACTGGTGGTGCACCTAGCCTAAGGACTATTATTTGTCATAAGTGTGTTTGTACCTGTTTTTTCTTCTTGTTATTGAAAAAGTAGCGCATTTATGTACCTTAGGGAACATTCGCCCTACTTTACGCCAGCAATAAACAGAGCTCAGTTCAGATTGTAGTATCAGATGGTCTTCTATAGTGCTAGTTTCAGGGTAAATTGCGCAATCGTCGGCAAATAATTCAATGTTGGCTGCAATACTGGAAGGCAGGTAAGTTATATAATTAAGAAATAAGATTTAGGTCACGAAAAAAGCCTGGAGAACTGTGGATGTGACATGAGTTATTGTAGACAATTTGCCATTGTATTCTACGTATCGCAAACGGTTGGCTATGCCGTTTTTTATCCCGGAAATCATGTCGTCCCCGCCGAGAAAACATTAATTTTTTTTTTGTTTATTGTGTCGTACCTGACTGAATGCCTTTGAAAGGTCCAAGACGATCCCGTCAACATGGTTTTGGTTATGTATTCCTACAGATATATCGTGCGTTAGTTCTACAAGTTGGGTTACTATCGATGGTCCCTTGCTATAACCGCGTCGGCAAGGTGATAAGATATGTTCACGTTCTAGGTGTGTAGTTATGTGCTTTAAGATACTGTGCTCCAGCAGCTAGCTTACTAATCAAGTTAAAGAAATTGGTCGAAAGTTGACTTCGTTTTATGGCGACCTATTCGGGAACGGGAATAATTTTGGCCTTTTTCAATTCTTTCGGCACCGTAGCGGATGTCAATGATTTGTTGAAAATCAAGACCGGATATTTAGCTTTTAAAAACACTGAAGTGATTTGTAAACATTGCCGTATTACTAGCGCAAACTGTAGTCCGGACTCTATAGCCCATGTTTCGACCACTCTGAATGCGTTTACGCGAATTTATTTAGTAGAAAAATCAATTCCAAAATGCTGTCCTCCTCTCTCCCTCCTCGCCCATTTTCTGCGGCGTTTTCTTGTGACATCAGGAGGAAATGACTTGGCTTGACTGCGCTACTCCATGGCTCGCCGACCTTCAGACAGAGTCAGTCAACCCAGCGTTGAGTCCGCCGGCCGCCGACTGGTCATCGCAATTCATTCACTCAGTTGAAACTAAGCCACGACACGTTTGTGAATGGAAGAATGTGCCTTTCTTTGCTTTGTTAGTTTCTACACGGCATCAAGCCGCGAAACCAGGTCGCCCCACACAAGCGCTGCACATGCACGCATGCGACGCTTCGCTGACTGGTACGCTAGTAGTAAAATCTTGAAGGCGGGAGAACAGTCAGCGAAGTCAATATAGGTATCCTAAGGAAATAAAATCCACTGAAACGTTTACCGTACAGCGTAAAACTAGGGAGCGGGAAGAACGTTTTTTGCGCTGGGTGAACAAGCACAGCGGTCAGCAGCACGACCCCACATCTGCGAACGCTTTTCCGTCTAAGAAATGCAATTGCTAGAAGTGAGATATTGTGGAAGTTTGGGTAACGCCTACTGCACGAGCGCTATACAACAAATAGTCGCCTAAGCTGCTTGAAATGATAAAATAAATAAAAGTTTAAACTGGGTGTACATTAAACACCTTATATTTGCACCAACGGCAGGTCTGGGTAGTGGCCTAGAGGTCTGGAGCGCTAGATCTTTGGTTTTTCAAGGCGCAAGTTCGAATCCACGAGGTTACATTCTTTTTTTTGTAAGCTGATTTTTTCGTTTTCAGCTGATGTTTTCTATTATGAATTCACCATTTTTGAGCCGTAACTTTCACTGCTCCACGAACGAGTTCGCAGAACGGGCGCAGACTGACACTGACGCGCTAGCGAGTTCTTGTTAGCGTGCTGTTGCCACAAGCACCGACTGCTTGCGGGCAATGGGCACAGGCCAGAATCGGCAGACCCTTGTCTTACGGTACAGGCATGGTGAGGCAAGCTCCAAATATGGGGTAAAAGCGCATGGCATTTGAGCGTCTGCGGTGACACGGAGGGCGTTCATCCACTGAGTAGGCCTCGGCTAGTGATTGCTACGATTCGAAGCCGTCCTTGGAGGCTTATCTTAGGCATTTTACAGCCGACAACATGGCAGGACCGCGGTATGACAACTACTGAGATAATGGAATGCCCATTTAACGACAACGCCGGATGTAATGCATGTTGTTTTACAGAAAAGAAGCCGAAACTTGTTTGATTGCTGATCGTGAGCATCGTCCAATCACGGTGCACCTTCTCCCGTCGTTACAGCGTTTAGTTGGTGCGGCCGCCGCTGACCGCGCATTGTAGGTTTTCTTCTTTCGAGTTTTATAAAATAATTACCCACTTGTCAACCAGAGAAACGACGAAAAGTGTGTTAATTTAAACCAGTCTACGCAGTGCAAGCAAACACAGGAGCTTTACAAATTCCCTTCCGTGTCCTTTTATTCAGTATATATTTCTAAGAAAGCGTTTGGGATATTCTCAGGAGCGTTACTCTTTTGTGTCAAGATCCAGCAAAAGGTTTACACTCCTGCTTCAGTTATAGATAGTGGATCTAAACGGCATAGATTTGGGGTGTGTATTGTTCGGCATGTCACTGTTGTAGACAGTGAGGACGGATTTACTGCGCAGCAATACTGTCACACCCTAGAAAGCGTGGCGTTTACCTTGCTCAACGGCGACCAGTTTCCTGGAAAAGATTACGTGTTCCGGCCTCTGTGCACGCGGCCAAGAAAGACCAGGCGTTACCGTTCTCACGTGGCCTTCCCAATCACCGGATTTCAATGTAACCAAAAACCTCTGGAGAAGAATGATGACGGCGCTTTCGCGGCAGTGTCTGCACGTAGGATCCCCAGACAGTTTGTGGGTGGCACTCCAGTCGTAGTATGACCTACTAAAACGGAACCCGACACTACCGGTGCGTTGTATGAGTCATTGCACGCACGTATGATCGCAGCGAGTGAGTGCCACGGTGATGTAAACCAGTACTAACCACCCTAACCGAGCGCATCACACTTCTTACCAAGCAAGGAAGAACAATAATGTTCTTATTTAAAATCGGAGTAATAAATCCGAACACTAAATATTCATAGTCAGCGCTGTGCGTCGTCCCCTCTTTTTTGATCCCTGTGTATCTTGTGCTGTTGTTTTCATCATGATTAATAACAGGTCTGCTTCATTCACATCACATGTCAATTTTTATAATATTGCACGTTACACTAAATTCCTCTTTCTGCGAAAAATGTTTGCACCCCAAAAAAAAAAAGAAAATGAGAGATATTTATACGCTTATATAACTCAATAATATAATGCGGGCACTGCGTCTCGTAGAGTTTAGGTACAACGCTGTTTTTTCGCGATTCACCCACAGGCGCACTTTAGTGCTCGTAGAGCAATTACGTCATTGTAGGCAACCAACAATGACGCTCTTCTTAGACGCGACCAATGTGATACGTATTCCTCGTCCTAATTTCGCTTATGATAGCGTGCCGCATTGCAGAAACAATACGTAAACATCAGTGCCATTTTGCGTTCTTGAAGTTCGATGACCAGTGGAGCTGTTGCTGAGTACGTGGTTGACGACAAACTTCCCGCCGTCATGCCGGAGAAGCACTCAGTTTGATTGTGAGTAGGCTTTACTGTGCGACCAATAATTTGGAGAGCCAGCTTAGAGACACCTGCAGTCATCCTCACTACTAGACACAAATGAAGTGTTGGGAAAGCAATTTCTAGGGGCAGCCGTTAACGCGTAGTTACAACAAACCTAAAGCGCTGGTGGCGAGTGTGTGACGTAATGAAGAGGAGGGCTGAACTGATCCTTCCAAGGACACAAACACGAGGTAGTTAACCTAACACAGCTCCGCTGCAAAAACGTGGCCAAGGATTTTAGGTGTTCTGCCTGACAGGCGCATCGAACGGTTTACACATCCCGGTTTGGGAGAAAAATTCTGTTTCCTTTCACTCTGTGAAGAAGAATGATCAGCGAAGCTGTGGTGCGCGAAGGTAGATCCATCTTAGCGGCTAATTGTCACACAATTTATTTCCGCATAGTTGCGCTAAAACAACAGTTACAGCCGTTTTCTGTCGTTATACCTCCTACGTAAATGACCATGCTTCACTGCACAACGGGCAATGTGGAAAAGCCAACGTCAAAGCTTGCGCCGATACCGTAAAAGTAGGCTTCACCTCTATACACCCAATTTTTGCTGAGAAGACAATATGCCAGGCGAGGTATGAGCCCTCTTTTATCAAAATAAGAAGGTCCTGCGGTCGTTCTTACTTTTTGTGAATTTTTTAAATGCTGAGAACCTGCTTTTGGGCGGTAGAGAAACCGGCACAAGAGAGCGTGACACGATACCAGCAGAGAATCGTCAGGGCCTGCTCTAGAACAGCTTTTCTGTTAAGAGGAGGTTAAGTTAGTGAGTACAGTCTATAAAAAAACGGCTGCGGCTTAACTCAGCTAACCTTGGATATGCAAAGCAAAAGCTTGGCTTAGTCTGGTTGAGTCTTGGTTTCGCTTGGTAAAACGTGTGATTCAGCTGTATTGCCGACCACATCTCAAAACCGTTCGGTTCCGTGCAATCCTCACAGAGGGAGGCCGAACAAACGCCGCGTTCGCCGGGGCGAACGCGGCGTTCGTTCATGGCGAACACACCGTTCCTCTTCGCCAGGCGCGAGACGAGTCACGTTGCCTGAAACGACCCAGCGTGCATACATGGGACGCTGCGGGGGTGGTTGGCTGCCTCGGCTGCAGCGGCGATGGCGACCGCTGTCGGCGCCCGCAGGTGCCAACAGCGGGCCCGGCGAATCACGCGATGCGCTTCGAGGGCTGTGTCGCCGGGCGTGTGTCTCCGGTCAAAAATTCATTAACGCATCCTCCACGAAATCGCTCGACGAAAGTAGTAAAGCTTCGCTTTAAAATAATGGCGGAACGAAGCATGCTCACGTTCGAACGAGAACAGAACCGCTTTCCGTTCAACGCAGCTTTCGACAGCGGCATTTCCCGGCTCTCACCAACTATGCGGCAGAAGCGCACCGTAGCAGACGACAGGCGGTTGCTCCTCCTCCTGAGGTCGGCGCGCGTGTGCCGGCTGTTCCCGCTTCCCACCAATTCTCCGTGCCGGCGCTTTGCGGAGCGCCCCCGCCACGCATTCGCCGGTTCCTTTTAAGAGTGGACCCCCCTGTACATTGCTTTGTTTACTTACAATTCATCGTATGACAAGCTTACCTTCACACCCACACATTTATTCGATCTTGCAATGTTCCACCGTTTTTTCCTGATCTCTCGTACTCGGGGTGAGAGGTCTTCCCTTACCGCTAGTCATTCCTTTAAGTCTGTGACAGCTTTTGAACTCCTTCGCCTTATCTCGTCTCTTCTTTCATTCGGTGGCTCGTCCCAGACCGTGTATCGGCTCAATGGCTACAGGCTCTATCTGTACAACATCCTTCAGACTTTTTTTATTTATTGTTTCCTGAAGAGATGCATTATGTTCATTTGTTTCCTCCTCAATGCAGAAGAATATCAGATTAGATCTCCTGTAGTGGTTTTCTAAATCATAATTTTAAACAGAGAGCTGTTAGTTCCTTCGGTAGGTTAGATACTTGGTCAATATACTTTGATGTCTTGCTGTCGAGTCCCACTAGGTTTTCAAATTTCGCGTCAAGGGAAGCTAACCTTCACCCTTTCATCTCTTTTATGCCACTAGCTATAAGTTCTATCTACTGCTCTATCTTAGCTAAGTTAGGTCCTGAATTAGTCTCGACGTCACCACTTAAAAGCAGTAAACCCAAAGCGTACAAGAGCTTGTCGGAAATCACAGGACAAAGCAGCCTTGGGCGCGGCAGCACAACCAAACAAGGGTCGCTTTTGCTCCTCTGGACGTAAAATTCAAGCGGATTACGATCAGCATGCTTACAATGCTGGCGTGCCCTGTGAGGCTTGGGTGACTCTGTTCTGTCTTTATACCCAAAGGCGCCCAGAAAGCCGCCAGGGCAGCGTCGTAACCCGCGGTGGCGTGCTGTGTTGTCCGTGTGGGTCCGTGAAGCAGCCCCCACATGTCAACGGTTCCCAGAAATGACGCGGCATTTGCGTCAATCAAAAGTCTGCCCTAACGGGTTGACTTTTGGCGCCTGCGCGGATCCTCTCTAGTCCACCGGTAGCGGTATTGATTGATTGATTGATTGTAGGGTTCAACGCGCCGACGCAACGCAGGCGATGAGGCGCGCCGTAGTGGAGGGCTCCGGATTAATTTTGACCACCTGGGGATCTTTAACGTGCGCCGAAATCTCGTACACACGGGCGTTTTTGCTTTTCGCCTCCATCAGAAAAGCGGCCGCCGCCGCCGGGAATCGAACCCGCGACCTCGTGCTCAGCAGCACAACGCCTTAGCCACTGAGCCACCGCGGCGGGTACACCGGTAGCGGTAGCAAGGCGACAAAAATCTGGACAAAAAAGACGAGCGGATTACGTATCTGCATTCCTGCAGTGCTCCCTAGCCCTCTTTACATATTTATACACCCATTATGTTCTTTCTAGAAAGAATGCTTTATTCACTTTACTAAACACAAAAAACGAAGTAGAAATTGACCGTCGTCGTCGTTGGTGAAACGTTAATGGTACCAAAAGTCAGTCGGTCTACCTCAGCGGTGGCAGCTTTACCTAAAGTACGGTGGGGCTCTGTCCCCGTTGCTCGGCTCTCGCATACGCTCACTGCTTCTCGGTGTGCGGACCCACAATCTTCCATGTACGTGTGCTGACCCACGACCTCCAACGTATGTGTAGGGACTGCAACCCTCATTATACTAGTATTTGTCGTGCATCGAACATGACTTTCAAATTATTGTCCGAACTAGAACCAACGAACTTCTAAGTATGTGCCAGACCTCGAACACGCGATATTTTAAGTATTCAAGTTATGACGTCATGCCCTATTTATTAAGGCTTGGTGTCGGAATATTTGGCTGGACATCACTTGTAGCGCAGTCTTTACGCCAGGCGTATGTGTTCTCTCCACTCGGTGTCGTGTTATACCCACCGCAGTCCTGCGAACTAATACGATGCGGCATGGTCACGTGCACCTCGAGCAATGCCGATGTTAAAATAGTCTCGGGTGTGAAGCAACACCTATGTCAAAATAGACTAGGATGGCAAACAACTGTGGCGGGCGAATATTCTGGGACGTCAAGCGGCATCTACGGTGAAATAGTCTAGGATGTCAAACAATGCGACGCCAATATTGTCTAACCGCCCGCAGCGCTCTCTCGTCCACTCAGCACCGCCTCATTTTGGCTACCTCATTTTGGATACCAGACAGTTCCTCCATGCATTTTAAAGGCTCGAAGAGAATGCAGGATGTCTTTAGCCGTGAAGTTGCATTGGTCTCTAATAAGCGACCAGATCTTGTTTTCTTGTTTTGTCGGTGCGGTCAATATTGTGCATCTAATATTTTTCACTGAATTATTACGATTTGCATGATGCATGTGTTGCAGCTCAAGGGCCCATTCCATGGAAGTTTTAATGATAAATAAGTTCCCTGTCTTAATAACCAGCACCAATCGAAAGCGTTCACCCTCATATATTACAAGGTTCAAGCAACACTGAATTACCTCTGACTGCACTGGATTGGCTCGGTGTTGACCGCGTATTTATTACTTACCACCACACAGTTAAAAAAGTTACAAAAGCGCCTAGCTTACTTTCTCCTGTTACTTCGCAAACACCGTTGTTAGATCTGCTAGCAAACCATAGGGTACTTTTCCGTCTCAAAACTCCTAGAAGCAGTCCATGCATGACAACACGTCTGACATCGAGGGAATTTCTCCACAATCTAAAAACGAAGGGAACGAATACGTGCATTGTGAATACCGTGCCCAAGCTTTCAATATGCCGTGTTTGGTTCTTTTCTAGTCAAAGAAAGGTGCCGCTGGAGAAGGGGGGCAAGGGCATTCGTCACACCCGGCAATGGTGGAAAAGTCACTTATCGTCTCGTTGTTTTTTCATGCCATTTCTGGTGAGGTTGGTAGCAACGTTTATTCCGCGTTTACTGCTTCACTCAACGTACTCCCATCGCAATGCTGGGAGTCTCGTCGGGACCGGTAATTTTATTCAGTGTACGCAAAGTGGTCAGCTGCTTGATATCTGACACCTTAATTCTGCTATTGTTTTTTTTTTCTTCAGTGGGGTTTTTGCTTGTGCTGTGTTTATCAGCCTTGTTGAACATCTCCAGGGCCCACGGAAACAATTCCTCAGTAAAAGTGACCTCGTTCACGCGTTTCTGGTATTCTATTCAGTGTTTCTCTTTTCTGGTGGACGAAAGGAGGTCCTGTTGCTTTAGTTGGTGGTCTTGTTATTCTGCGCAGTAATGTTTTATGGTGTCGTCGCGCAGAAGGTTGCTTCGTTCGAGGGACACTCGTTTGTGTGCCTCGCTCGTGGAACGATGTCTCTATTGCCCGAAATCATCCATATCAAAAATTGCTTGCCCGCCGAATTTGCTAACGTAGAGAGTAATGATGACTAGCTGAAAACCTCGGACTTACACTACGACTCAGGCTGTTGCGCCAGCTAGGTTCTTGGCGAGTTCAATTTCTTGGGCAGCCAGTTTATCGGGTAGGTGTCGCGTCAAGTGCAGCTTTGTCTGTTGACCTGGTGCTTGAGGCGAGTCGTTGAGTAAAATAGCAGTTTCCTCCTGGAAATTAGTTCCGCGAGGACGTAGGGTTTTAGCATCTGTGGCCATGGGCAGAAGTGTTTTTTCAAAGACTAACCAGTATAGAAACCGCATACGCTTCCAAAGACTGACAGGTAGTCGAAACATGCGGCTCAGATTAGGGAAATCAGTTTGGCCCTCGTGTCGTGAAGGTGGCGGTTCAG
The DNA here is from genome assembly GCF_048455015.1 of Haemaphysalis longicornis. Taxonomy (NCBI): domain Eukaryota; kingdom Metazoa; phylum Arthropoda; class Arachnida; order Ixodida; family Ixodidae; genus Haemaphysalis; species Haemaphysalis longicornis. Next base: position 57,181,387 of record NW_027526295.1, on the reverse strand, counting down.
TAACCCCATACTGCCTCAATGCTTTACTGGCCACAAAACTGCTCCATGACTCAATGGTCGACCTTCTTATGCTTCCTTTGGATTCTGCGTGGGGACGCCACCATCAGCATGGCGGCACTCCTCGGGCGGCGTAGCGCTGACCAGAGCGACGGGGACGCGACAAATCTGAATTGTTTACTGCGAGAACAACATGCAGAGAGGTTCTCACGCCGTTTATTTTTATGAGACTTAATAACCGCGTGCAAATGATGATGTCAAACACTTGCTGAGTCCCGCGCAACCGTTGTAGTACAGGTGTACAAGGGGTAGAGTTTCGCTGTTGTGTTTACCCAGCGTGTTTCGGCCTTTTCTATTTCTGCTGCGGTCTCAGATCCTTGCCAGCATATATTAGGCTTTAGCTTTACTATTATTCTATAAGCGTATACTGCGCATCCTAGCGACATTCAAATATAATTGTTGACCCCAAAATACGTGCATTTGCTTGTTTCATTCCTTTATCAACAAGCAGCCGCTGGCCACGGAGCTCAAGTCTTTATAGTGGTTATGACCTTTGCGTAAAATACACGGAGATTTTAAAAAAATATCTGCAAATATGATGAGGTGCTAGGGCTCGATTTCGAGGGAGCTGTCTGCGGCAGCGGCAAGAGTAAGTATAGGGCAAATTCATAAAATTACTCCCACCTCCCCTCGCGGGAACCCCTGTGTAGATGCGATGCATAGGGGGTTCCGTTGTTGTTTCCGTTAGGTTGATTCTCCCATCGCGTGAAACGTGCCGTGAACCCCCTGCCGCGGCTATGACGCAACGTGGCGCGGCTATGACGCAACACAATCCACCACAATCCATTTTAATCCAATCCAATCCAAATCCAAATCCAATCCAATTCAATCCCATCCAAATCCAAATCCAATCCAAGCCAAGCCAAGCCAAGCCAAGTCACTCCAATCGAATCCAATCCAATGCCACTCTCGAGAGAGTGTTCGCTATCGGAGAGGAGAGGGGGTGAGCGGCAGGCGAGCGCAGCTCGCGCGGCGAGGAGAATAGGGGGAGGGGTGTGGACGGACAATGACAACGCCGTATGGAGGGACAAGGCGAGTGAATGAGATGCCGTCGCATCTAAAAAGATTCGACCCATGAAATGCAGGCGGTGTAGTCTTACGAACATTGGACGTGGACTACAAGGGGAAAATATCAAAGAAATCATAGCGCGGTGACGAGACACAGTGAGCAATTGCATGCCGGGACCGGGAAAATATCAAAGCCGCTTGCGTCACTCCGTGGCCGCCAGGTGTCCCGTTCGCGTTGGTGGCGGCTGCAGTGGCACGCTTGTCCCTGTTTGAAACTGGCGCCGAAGATTCGACACCAGTCAAAGCAGTGAAGGAGTCCGGTAACGCCTTCACTCGAAAAAACCACAATGCGTGTGCGGGTGTGCTCGTTGAAACGCTTTATTTCTTTTCCAATCGTTGCCCCAATAAAGGGGTAGATACAGGGTTGTCTATCAGTCACCAGTAGCCACTGTCGGAGTACAGTTTCTAGTTTATAGATATCGGGAGGTGGTGACGTCAAAATTCGGTTAATCCCGGTTAATAAACTTGTTAATTCTTGTGTGAAATCATTCTGACTTATGGGCACAACGCGCAGCTGACCGGTAACAGTACGGTGAGTTCCAATCGTTTTGTATGAGCGCTGACTCGTGTGTTTAAGTCAGAATGGTAGTCGTGTTTTTTAGGCTGGTGAGACCGAGTAGCACGGGGACAGCAAAATGGCCAGAAACCACAAGTAGACGAAAACAAAGAATAGAATCCAAAAGCACGAGTGCTGTGGCGATGCAGGAAGCCATTAAGGCAGCTTTCGCACGGCCTAAAAGCTGTAAACAGCAGGGAATACCACGAGCGACTGGCCACTGGCATCGCTGCTGGCATCGCTGGAATCGCTGCTGATCTCCTGAGCAGCCACTGCTGCTCTTGCTCTGCCGCTGCTGATCTCCTGCTGACTAGCCACTGGCATCGCTGCTGATCTCCTGTTTGGTGCGACGTCACCATTACCGTGTTCCGGGAAGAGAAACTCGTGTGGGAGGTGTATCAGAACCAATAGTTCTAGCTGACTTCATTGGAATGGTGCCTTGCCATCCTCCACTTTCTTCGTAAGATTAGCCAGAGTTATGGGTGATGCTTTGCCTAAGTCATCTTTTGTGTTCCACAACGTGTTTGCAATAATACATCTTTCACCACCCCCAACGACTGCAGCCGACATATAAAGGCGATTGGCCCTCGACATCGTAAGATTAGCCAGAGTTATGGGTGATGCTTTGTCTAAGTCATCTTTTGTGTTACACAACGTGTTTGCAGGAATACATCTTCCACCGCCCCCAACGACCGCAGCCGACAAATAAAGGCGATTGGCCCGCGACATACCAGTCCACTCATCGATACTGGTCCAACCATCGAGAAGCATCTAGAATCAAGAATGTCACCACAAACAAAAAGCTTGGCTATAGCTCCAGCGAAAACGTTCCTTGGTACGTGCGCCAAGAAACCTTCTAATAATGATTTTCAGATGCATATACCATCCTTGGGGGACTACAGGCTTGATTGAAAAGTACAGCGCACCCACAATGATCTAGGGTGCTGCATACCTTCCCTATGAATCTTACCTGTACAACTGAATAAACAATAAGCAGCAAGATCTTTTTCCATTTCGCGCTGTTCAGTGCTTTCACCAATTTCTTTTCATGAACGAGTCAACCTTCAGTTTTAAACCCAGAAGCATTTTCACTTCCATTCGAAAGACCCGCAAGTTGGCCAACATTGTTCTCTCCCCTTTGTAATACCCAACAAATTACTTTTAAGGGGTCTTTATGGATACCTGTGTGCTAGTTTAACAGCCGAGCTTGTTCAGCTTGGGCTTTGTTGTTTGTCTTTCGCAAAATCTACCAACACAAAAAAAATTGGTTCCAATCTACGCTGTGAAGGTGGTTAAGCAAAGCTTTAAACGAAACCCACAACAACTGCCCATGGGATGTCACTTGAATTCAAACACCTGGTTCTAAAAAGAGCTAAACCAGCGATTCTGCCAACCTTTCCCTGGAATTCCCAGGGGCGGCGTTCCGAACGCAGCAGCGGCGCCGGCCACAGCCGGGTTAGAGCTGCGGACGCCGCCGCCGCCGTAGCCCGGCCGTGTGTCGGCAGAAAGAAAACGGCGAGGGGCGTCCACCGAAAGGTAAGACAGCGGAACCTAGTCATCCTGATGCGCTAGTTAGGGGCTACACCACTGGGTGTCACAAGCGCAGACACCCATACAATTTGGCATGTGAGCTTGGCGATTCCCATTTATACCGATTTAAACTAGTTAGTTTAGTAAGTTCAGTTATAGTTAAACTACTTTAGGAAGCCGAGGAAACTTTTATAATCGCTATTTATCAGATCCAGTTGCCTCTTTCGCCTTTAGTAATATTTTTAAAACCCAACAGAATTTTGCCTTCACCAATTCTGAAAACGGAGTCCCATTCGTGGCAAGCAGGCCGCCAAAGGTAGCGTTTCTCTAGCGGCCAGATGTGTCTGTATGTGGTCTCTACATTTTATTTTCCCACCCTGCAAACCAATCCATAAGGCATCTTTGCCGTACGACCACATAATTTTGTCGGGTCCGGGTGACCCAGGAGGTGCTGTTGAACAGGCTAATCACGCCGTGCGAAGGAAGCCCGCAAAGGACGCGAAGCATGGCAGAACCAGCCAAAAACAACCGTCGCTAAAGCAGACGACAAAGCCGTCCCTCCAACGCGCGCACCGGTGCGAACAGGCAGCTGCGAGAAGGGAACGCTGGGTAATAGTAACCTATCGCCGCGCCATCCACACTGTGCCCCGGTAGTAAAAACCGCCCTACCCTTTCCCATTCACGTTCGGAGTATCTTGTCCCGCATGCCACGAAGGAACCATTGGCTGGTATAGGTAGAAACCTTTCCTTTAAAACTCCTCCGGGAGGGCCCGCGCGGCAAGACCTCCGCTAAGCCGCGTGGGCGAGGCCAAACCTTGCCTAGCTATGACGTTGTCGCACACGATGGAACCGCTCGACCTTACTGAACACTGTGCACAGCCTCCTCGGCGTCATCTCACGCGTGCTTTTCTCCTCGCCAGTTCATGTGCGTTTTGCCTCTGAAGTGGGGAGCACCGAACAGCTAGACGCTGAGTTCGCGAAGCCCGGTACCGCCGGGCTTCGGGGAGATTCGGACCACACAGGGAGATTCGAAAAGGGGGTGGAGGGGGGGGGGGTGAGCTCTTGAGGATCGAAATAAAATATGGTTTGAGCAGAGTTTTTATTACACCTTCCAATAACAAGGGGCTAAACTTTCTTCGGTACTCCTGCACGAATATCCTGGAAGCGCTGATTCGAAGAAAAAAACTAGTGGCTAAACAAAAAGAGTGTTGACCCCGACACAGCCGAAACAGCTGTCAAAGCCAAACAGATGCGAAACAGACAAGCGAATAACATAAAAAAAAACAAATCAGATATGCCCTTAAGGTGCACACGGTTTTGAAATTCTGTATCAGAAACCGAAACCTTAGCCAAAGTGCTTCGCTTTTTTTAAAACCTGGAGCGGGCTTTTAGATAGAAAGGAGCGTTCTAAGAATTGCGATTGCAATGTTTTCATCGTTCTAAAGTGGCGCTTTAACGGTGGCGCACCCGCGGTATAGTTTGAGGCTGCGAACAGCTTTGCGCAGTTGCGTAGGCGCACCGCTATTTCCATACAAATCAGGAATCCACGTATTGATGGTGGCTCCTTACATGCGCCTTGCAAGAGTGGTGCAAGCAAGAGCACAAAAGACTCCTTATTATACGCCTCACTTGTGGACATAAAACGTTAAAAGAACAAGTAAAATGTGCCGTAATATCGCTATCAAGACATTGACAATACGTAAAACACGTGCTACACACCCGTGCGCTTCAAACGAGACCCTACCACTGCTGTGTGAGAACTTTAGATAAATATCACATTTTAACTTTACAATTCAATGTCTATAGCTTGCAATGATGCAAGAAAGCGACACTTTTCCCAAGTTTACTCCTACTTTATACCTCTACATGCATGACAGTTTTTATCCGAGGATGTCATAATGGCAAGGCAGTGGAGTGTTGCATTACGCGCGTGAGCGTGTACGCTCGAGTATGAAATTCTGTCAGGGGGTACTAAGAGCTGTCCCGAATAAGGGTTATGCGCCAGTTTTTCTTCGTCGCCTCCAGAGAAGAGTAATGGGAAGAAGAGAGCGGGTGGGTTTGGGGATCCCAGAGTTAAAAGACTAGCTTGAAGGATCAAGATGCAACGGAAGAGCCGTAAAAAAACGGCTAGTCTACCCATCTTGAAGCGGTCGCTGAACGGCGAGCCCTGACTTATATCGGCCATGCATTACACTAGGGCCGATACTCAAGGAACGACTGAACTTTTTAATACACAGCCTCTTCCTCAGATTCCTCTGCACAAAAACCCATTCATTTTATTCTATTGTTTCCCCTCTTTCATGATTGATTGATAAATTGCTAGTGGTATCAAATTTCAAAGGAGTTGATGACGTGTCAGCTTACAGACGAAAAACTAATATATCTATATTTAATATTCGTCCTTTAATACAAGCGCTACACTGAGGGCAGGCACAAATTTCTTTCTTTTTTCCGGTTGCAGGTGGTAGCTATCCTAGGCAATATTCTCGTCACTGCTCTTCGTCCACCAGCATTGTAACCTTCTTTTAGTCGCCTCGAAAGCCTTGAAGTTGACTCCTGCTGTTCTACTATTAAATAATAGGGCTTCTGGAAGCCAAATATTTCCATCTTGAAGATTTCAAGAATATTGAAGAGTATTTTAGGAATCCTTCTCACTATAGCACACAAGTGGCGGCTTTTATAAGGTCGATCTCCTCGCCAATACGATCCACCATCGGACGTGTCAAAATTTCCCAGAAATTAGTACTAAGTCATTTTACATTATGCCACGGAGTTGATATCAACTCTGATGCTTCGAACCAAAGACCCGAGTTCGCAATATATGTACTTAACGAAACAATTGTCGCAATCCGGTCCTGCGAAAGCGGATGTCCAGCGAAGCTGTTGAAAACCACTACAAATGCTGGTTGGGAGGGTATGAAAAGTTTCTCGTTGTTTCGGCGGGTTTGTCGCTTGCGCTCACCTTGTCTGGCGGCAATTTCTGGGTCATGCCAAGCCTCAGGCATGCGCTCGGCGTCTTGGACAAGAATTGCTGGGTCCCGCGTGGGTTTTATTTGTGACATAAAATTTTACGACCAACTCGAGACAACCAGCTGCACTGTAAAGCTACCCAATCAGGCCCACTTTCCACAGAACTCCCCAGAAAAGCGCCCTGAAAATTATAATGGCAACGTCGAAAACAAATTTTATTTCGTGTTTTTCGATTAGGTTTGGCCAAAATGTTGCTTCAGACAGGCCACGAGCTTACAACGGAAGCGCATAATGTGCGGCCTGTGGCAGAAGTGGGGTTGGGGGGAAGGGGGCGTGCAGGTAACCTACTTAGCCGTACAGCCAGGGCACTTTTAGCTCTACCGTTGTCGGGGCGCAGTATGACGGCAGAGAGCACAAATGGCAACAAGCATTGTGCAAGTTGTGTACAGAGCCGCCATGTCTTTTTATCACGGCCCGAGCCATTAGGCACTCGTCCCTTTGGCTTCTATCGCTCAAGTGGCGCATAACGTCCTGGACAGTACATTGTACTTAATAGCCAAAGCTCATGTGATGTTTGCAGAATTGCTGACGTCCGCCTTGTTGCCCAATTTAGGTAGCACAGATATGACGAGAGTGCGTTTAATATAACTGCTTACGCAAGCTTTCAGCGTAGACGCAAAAAAGGCCCTTCAGCCCCGCGAATGTGGATGATTTGCGGAACCCTGCAACAACTGCGGGGTCACGCGTGTTCGTCGTTTGGCCTACCCAGTCAGCCACAGCACTGGGCATTACGAAATTCTTACGCACACTTTAAATGTTTCCGCGTCCGCGTTTTGGGATTTATGGTTGAGAAACGTTAGGAAAGGTTTATGGTTACGTTTGAGGATAGGCTTAGGCATACCTCACCTTAATCGCCCACATTCTAGCTTTGGGAAGACGCATCCCATCATTACCCGCCCCACTACTCTATCGACCCGCATTGTAATTTTAGTATACCACCTGGAATATCCAAGCATGATGAAGCAGTACTCCACCGTATGCGGTTGAATGTCGTCTACACGCGATACTACTGTCACGAAATCAACCAGTTCACTTCGCCACTGTGCCCCACAGTGTGATGCGAGGGAAGATCTCAACACCTAATATGTGTCTTCGCGCAATTTGGTACGCAGAGAGTGCCTTTCGCAGTGCCTCTAGGCCGGCGGAGCTCCGTAGGACTAGAACTGAGGCTCGTATTTTTCCGGAATTCTTCCAAATGTGCATCTAGTGCTACAAAAACTTTATTGCTCTTCCTAAAAGACACGCCTTCATCAGAGTTTATCAATAGTCATAATCATACGTGTTCCTCGTCATCGTTATTATCATTATTGTCACCGCATTCATCTGGCATAAAAAGCCAGTCGAGTTAGCTCGGCTGACATCGCCACATTAATAAAGTTTGTTCTCTCTCTCAAACATTCTAGCTTAAACCAATTTTTTTCAGTCCTAATGCATGTCTATAGTACTCATTACGAAATACATAATAGCTGAAATGCAATATTTCCAGAACTGTCCTCGTTTCAACAAGAATTACATTTTCCCCTTTGCCTTACCTTGACTGCTGGCCCTTATTTATGTCTTCATTCAATGAACCTCTGAATTCCCATTCTAATGCCCCTTACTCACTTTCCCACTTCAATCTGCAATAATGATCCTCAGTTCATCCTAATGCATTGTATTCCACAAAATGCTCTTTGATTTATCTTCATTTATTGAGATTTATCTTATTCTACCTTATTTTTTGTAACGCAATTTAACGCAATTTAACCCTAATCCAACCCAAGTCATTGGGGGACGTGCTGATGCGCAGCATTCTTACCCATGCGCGTCGGCTGGGGGGTGCACAAGGGGCAACTCCCTCTCCCCCCACCGCTGGGCCGCACCAGCATTCCCTCCCCTTTTTTGGCCGTCAGAGCCTTTCCAGAATGTTCGTTGCTACCGCAACATAAAAAAAAATCGGTTCGTAGTGACCTTGTCGGGTAAGGACTCAGATGCGTGATTCACACTTTTGTTATGCATCTTTTGAAATAAAGAGTATTCCTATTCTATAAAAAAGAGGGGCGGTGGGCACTTCTGTTGGGGTTTCTTTAGGGGTAACGCAAGTAGGCACCATAAAGAAAGAGCTAAGCCAGCCACCCCTGGACGCCTTTTTTAGTGTCACTTTTATCATTTTTTTTCTGAAAACCCGGTGTTATAAGTTTCGACGAATTCGGGACCTATCTTGTCCATTCCCGTCCATCCTCGTTAAGCACCCCCCTTGCATAACGGCTGGTGCTGAGCCACTCAAGGGCCGCGTTATATGTATTCGAAAGGCTGGCTTCTGTGTACTTGCTCCCCCAAAACATTCTGGTCAGAACCTGCTGCTCTGAGTCGGAACGTACACTTATTTTACCGCGGAGCTTTGCTAAAGGTGCTTGGCCATGACGACAAGGAACGAGGTTCCGGTTGATATCATAACCCATTCGGACGCCGCAAGCCCCCACCCTGTTTAACACAAGAGGCTCTAGGGAGGAACCGCTCAGCATAAGCACAACAAATGCACTCTCCATTTTTCGGTGCTTAGATGCACGCTGTTAGCTTTTTTCGAATTGAGGCAAAAGCCTCTGGGTGTGTGCTGGAAAGCATTTGCTGGCAGCTATGGTGATGCCCTCTTTTGACACCGCTTGCCGCCTCTCCCAACTTCCTACGTAAGTGGACTGGCGAGTTCACTGCGTAACCTGAAATCTTACTTGCGGCTCCCGTTCGCAAGGCGAAAAATTAATGCCCCCCTTTTTCGGCTAGAGCACCTGGATGCGTCTCCGCCGCTGTGGTGGGTGCGCATCCATGCACCGTACAAATGGCAGAATCAATAATCAGCCGTTCCGCTGGCGGGACGTCGAAAACTCAGTCTTTCTCGCGTATGTCAGCCGTGGCCGCAACGTGTATCTTGTATCTCGTGGGATCAACAGAACAACAAGGAAAAAGTCCCGCCACGGCACCTTGCAACCTCCGCGTGCGAAAAAAAGCTCGCGTGTGTGAGCATCGCCGCAATGTTTAGACAAACGCTAACGTGTTCCACTTTAGCTTTTTGAAAATCTAAACTGGAGTTCATAAGTTTCTTCAAAGGAAAAGCCGATGGTAATTTTAGTGTAGCTCCTTGTTTGATAAAAAAACAAAATATTCCGAGCTGATCGACGATGCTGAGTCCGAAGATAATTGTACTACCATTGCAACACCTGAGCAGCCGTCACTATTGCAGGACCGTCTCCATATCGCTTCGCCCTCGAAAAATCACTCGAACGTAAACTCCATCGGACCAAGAAGCCCGGCCCCAGTCTTTCACGCTGAAACCTTTTGGGTACATCCACAGTTTAGGCAATAGACTGATCAGAACTGATTTATTTCCGATTTCTTGAGTGCTTTTCTTATTACTAATCAAGGGGAAATGTCCTTGTTCCGGGTAACACTAGCGTTAACACGGTCCATGAAGTTGGCCCGTTAGCCTGCGACATACATGCTCGTTGGATAAATTATTGCGTTGTTTCTTCAAACCCTGCACTCATTAAAGCATATCAGGATAGCTTCATCCAAAGTTTATTTTAGTTTTATTCTTGCGTAAAGAGTGGGGGGCCAGTCAGGTTCACACCGGGTGAGAGAGAACTATTTATTGAATCTGGATATGCTAGCCGAGTTAAATCTAGATCGTCTACATGTGAAGAATGCATCGGTAGAAAAATAGAACACACGCCATCATGGTTTATTTCGTTCGGCGCACTTTGTTAAAAAAGGGCATTTTAAATGGAGATATTTGTTTACAAATAGAGCAGCACATGCCGTTTCTTTAGGAAAACCTTAGCGAGCACAGGATAAGAGCTGAAGTAGTCTTTACAGTCAGAGAACAAACAAGCACGAGGACTGCTTTACACATTATTCAGTGTGCTGCGAATCATGGCATGTCAAATACAGGCTGGCCAAACACTCTGAAACTCCGCGAGCACATCCATAGCGTATTACTTCCTTACTTGCACGTACTGCTATCAGCACAAAATAAAATATTTGGAAACACCCCGCATTTTTTTGCTTTCATTTTATCACCTAAAGGGAGAGAATCAATGAGCAAAATTAAAAAAATGAAGCTTCGCTAGTCAGTTACACATACTACGATTTCCACAACTCCGACTGTGAAGTGGAACTCTAGCGTCGATAGTGAGAGAACACTGCTTTCATTAGGTACCCCGTGGATTTCCTGGAATTTGCTTATTAGATATCAATTCCGCTCTGAAAACAGCCATTCTCCTCACCAGGACATGATGTTCTGGCTCGTTTAACGTGATGCGGCTTTTGAAAGCATGGCTCCGTTCGACGGTGAACAACAACCGCCTGTCTGGACTCGCATGCCTCAGACGAATTACGAAAACATTTAAAATAAGTGGGAAAGACCGTTCACAGAAATAGCCACTTTAAGATACGGGCGCCTGCAGACAAAGGACACTCCAAGAAAACTATTTGTTTTATTACCCTGCTTTCTGATTTTTCTAAAGGAAACGTTACTCCCAAAAATCAGCGCTTTTTGGCGCGTCTTCGATACACGCGAAGCTGTGCTAGCGCTTATTAAGTAAAACATCGGAAATAAAAATTCACGCATCTCCACAAAGTGAATTTGACGAGTCGGTGAAGCACTGGGATCGTTCTTACCGTAAATCACCCGTGATAGTGCTTACTGCCACTAAAACGATTTCAAATCCAATCCATTCCAATACAACTCAATTTAATCCATTCCAATCCAGTCCAATCCAATCCATTTCAATCCAATCCAATCTAATCCAAATCCAAATCCAATTCAATCCAACCCAATCCGATCCAATGCTCCTCGCGCATGCGCACCACGGCTCTTCAGACGCTCTCTCTCTGCCAAACCTTTTGTAAAACTTTTATTTTGTTCTTGTTAACCTTCTGTGGACCTTTTGTTCACAGCAGGAGGAGGAATAAATGTGTATTGCACCAGCGCTGGTGCTGCCGTAGGGCACCCGCCCGGTGGGGGGCCACAGATTTTTCGATTTAGATGATGCTGTGTGTAATTCTCTCTTTCTCTCTCTCTCTAACCTTTAATGAACCTTTTATTTTGGCCGTGTTAACCTTTTGTGAACCTTTTGTTCACAGATGTTTCGATTTACACGGTGCTGTACCGCGAGCACGGACGCCGGACACTGGACAGACAAGCCTCGGCCCTAAAAAAGAATAAAAGGTGGATTTCTCTTGACAAGGACGTCAAAGGTTGAAGAGTTTCTGGTGTGGTCGTGAGAAAAAGGAATGCTAACAGACACTTTATCAAAGCGCGAAGCCAGAAAAGCAGAGGCAGTGGTGAACCTCACGGCACGAGGACGCGTCTGGAACGCGTAATTTCCGCCGCTTATAACTTCCGTACCAACAGAATGATACAACATGTTTTTCAGCAGTATTATTAACCCCCTTGAGGTATCTGTGTTGCCCAGTTTTGAAGGCAATTGAAACAGTTTTATTTTTATTTTTAAAGTTACGGTTTTTTAGAAAGAGCACAGCAGTAAATGTTTTTTTGCGTATATTTATTTTCTGTCTGGACAAGTGATATTTTGCAGATATGTTAACAAATAGCAAGTCGACATCAGCTATGACTTACAAGTTGGTCAAAATTACAGATACGGAGATCGGGGCGTCACAGTTAGCGACAATCTGGCGTCTGGCGCGAATTTAGTTTCTTTCTCATTGTTTTGTTCATGGCAGAACGCAAAACGCAAAATCTGTTGGGACCTGTTTGCCATTTCGCTGTACTTTTTGTTTTAAAATAAATTGTAGACTAAACGATCAATCCTTTCCGTGCGCAAAGCCCGAAATGTGAAATATATATATATATATATATATATATATATATATATATATATATATATATATATATATATATATATATATATATATATATATATATATATATATATATATATATTTATATATATTTATATATATATATATATATATATATATATATATATATATATATTGCAGGAAAACATTTCTTGGACACCGGCAAGTCGTAGCAAAAAAAGAAAGACACACGTCGAAAAAAGAAAAGGTTTAACGTTTCGGCCGAGGGACCGGCCTTCGTCAGAATAACCAACTGACGAAGGCCGGTCCCTCGGTCGAAACGTTAAACCTTTTCTTTTTTCGACGTGTGTCGTTCTTTTTTTCTTTTTTTGCTATATATATATATATATATATATATATATATATATATATATATTTCGGGCCATCTCCACTGACGTGACACCTGGGGAGGGGAGAGGCATTCAGTCTATAAGTGTATTTTTGGCGCCTTGGCGTTTTTTCCAACGGAGATGAAACAGTTGGGGGGTGGACGTATACAGCTTTGCTGTAAGTTTAGGTTAGGTATAACTTTATTGATGCCTACAAAAGGGCGATTTTTACGCGCCGCGACGAACGCCTCACGTTGACCTAGGATTTGCCGTTACTCTGCACAGCGCCAACGCATCTCGTTGCAAAAGTCCCTTGTCTTTGCAGCACAAAGCTATCTGGGGCGATGAGTAAACGAGTGTCTGGGTGTTTTTTATTAAGCTTTATGTTGTAGCGCAAGGTGTAAACAAGTTTATCGGTGGTTTAGCGCCCTCACTACATAAAACGACCATTACGACGACGGCAGGAGACGCCAGCAGCCCCAGACGCGGCTTCGCCCCAAAAACTGCAGCCACCGGGAATCACGCGTCACCCTAGCCAACTTCTCAGATTCTTTTCTCGCAAAGTACGTACGCTAGAGGAAAACCAATTGCAGTTTTAAGCTATTCTCTGACTTGCCCATAACGCATAAAAATATGAAGAAAAAAGCATGCGTGTAAGTGCATGTTCTTTCTCTCGGACAATCATCTCTAATTGGAATGTATTGCAGAAATTTCAAGTTTGTAGGACCAGCCTTTCAGGCTGGGTGTTGATATTGTAACAAGGGGAAGTGGACAGGGCAGTGTAGCGCCATGGTCATCCTCTACCGACAATGACGAAGACGGTTGCGCGAAACATTGGTCGAGCTGTGATGGCCATATTGTAAATAGATTACATCGCTTTTGCAAATAGATAGCTTCTGCACCGTCCATGGCTCATATCATCCGTCCCGCCACCACGTAACAATACCACTACTTTGCCAGTTTTCACATCGTGAGTGGGGTAATTCAAAAATCATGCAATCATCCCGTCAAATGATGACGATGGTTCATAGCGAGATTTCTCTTGATGGGTTCTTTGGTTGTCACCTATGTTTTCCAAGCCGCTTCGATCTTGTCGAAATGGAGCAATTTGATAGACGTGGGTTTCGTAACGCGAGGGACCCAGGTTAGATTCTGGCCAAGAGAAGCGTTTTCCTCTTCCACTTGGGAGGTTTCGCGCTACAGACGCCATCAGAGAGAACAACATATAGTTTCGCTTTAACACTCTCCGTCGCCATTTTATCTTCTTATGAAGACAAAAGCCTGAAATCGGTTTGTGGGCACTGGTGTGGAAAGCGTTTGTAGGGAAAGGCCATTTTGATAATCAACGGCTCAGAACTCGTATAGGCAATCCGTTAAACATGTTATTTACCACTAACCCAACTTTGTATTATTAGGTGTTGGCAAAGCAAAACACAGCAAATTAGTTAGATATTAGTATTAGATAAGAAGTTAGATATTCGAATTAGAGAGCTATGACACGAAAGAGCAGAATGATACGCGGACATGCCAGTGATATAATGACGAATTCATAAAAAGATTTTCCGGTTTTCTTTCTCTCAGGGATAAATTTCAAAGAAAATTCGGCATATTGAGTATAGAATTATTGGGGGGAATTTACTCCAAAAAGTTCAACCCTCAAGAACCAGCAGTTTGGCAGAACGTTCATGTAACTGTTAGGCCTTTTCAGCAGTTCACCAGGTGTATAATTTCAAAAACTTTTACTCGCCGTTTAGTATCGTCTTAAGGCAATAGGCAATAGTGTAAAAATTGTTCGTGTGCGTTGTTACGAGCATAATTTAAAAGCAAAAACCAATAGGCTATATCAATTGTTCAAACATAAATTGGAAATATTTTAAAAGCACGCTATTATGAAATGATGAATCGCACCACAGAGGTAGTCGGAGCAAAATCCTGCACCCTGCAACTAATAATCAGAACTTTTTACAGGTTAAATATATCATCGAAAACCACTTCGATCCGTGAACGGACCCAGGTGCAGCTTCCCGGCTCCTGGCAATTATTTCGTTAGGGATTAATATGTAGTCATTCAGCGCAATGCAATATATTTTTGCGCCGCTAACATTTAGGGCGACAGCTTGCTTTGTGCGCAAATTCAAGCTTAGTACTTTGTGCGACCGAACTCCAGTGCTATGGATAATATTCCACTTAAATGCAAGAAAAGTAAATTTTGTCAGCGAGTTACACAAAAAAAAATTCAGAATCCTGGAAAGTATTTTCGAGTTTTTATTTCCAAGCCAACCCCTTGCTGTATGCAAAATATGTTTTTCTTAAAATGGTTTTTCTAGGTTCCGGAGAGGTCCGCAATTTGAGCAAAAAGCTTGGGATGAGCGAGATAATAATGAACTTAGAAAAAAGCAACTTTCGTTTTTCCCGTCGTTAGTGTGAAATTCTTGAAAATTCAGCCTGACTATACCCCTACGCCATCAAAGCAATGTACTCCCGAAATCTCAATTCTCTAGATACCAGTCTAGGCTATGCTATGATCAATCCGTCAGTTAGTCAACAATTCAGTCAGGCAGTACGTCACTTCTCTAATTTACCGGGGGAGGTTTTGGTCCAAGGAGGCCAAGTCCATGAGGCCAAAAATTATAAAAATAAAAAAAACTTAAAAACATTAAAATAACCGATTAATTCATAAATATGCATCTTCAACATTGATGAAGGATGCATTGACAATAACAAAGGATGCATTGAAAATAAAGAATTAAAACGAAAGTAAAAAAATTAACTAAAAGGAACCAACCCTCATTTTGGAAAAAAAGGTCATTTTGGGGGTTAACTCCGCTCCCCCCCCCCCAAAAAAAAGAACATTTATTAACATTTGTTTCAATTGCATAAATAGAGGCAGTTTGTCGAACAGGAATAAAGAACCATGCCTCATCACAAAAATATATATTTAGGAATGTTAATGTTTTTTCCCCACTTTATAGTGGAAATGAGTATAGATGGAGAAAAGAAACTCAAGAAAACTGTAGAACAAATAAAAAAGTGAATTTGTTTGGCTCCACACATTCAATTATACTAACAAAGAACTAACAATAAAGACAAGCGCCGTACGGATACTCATTATTAGTAGACGAGTCTTTGAATTTCTAGATAACGTTTGCTAAATTAATAGTTAATGGTTCAGGTGACAACCTAAATTTCGAATTACCTAAGGAACAGCCTAGGATTAGAGGAGTATACTTAGCAACGAATAACACCCCTGAGATCGAGGAAGTAATAAAATAAGCGGGGAGAATAATAGCTCCCTTTTATGAAATTTATAGACAACAAAACAAAATGTGATTCAGTCCACACCGCAGCAGTATGGAAGCATTGAAGGACCGGGGAACAGAGGAGGCCTACGTAATAATCATGCGTGACATCTCTAAAGTAGGTTTCCCCATGATAGCCGTAAACAAAAAGAAGTAAGAATTCTTTAATAGGGCTACCATATGCCCTATCAAAAGGGCATACCATTTCGACAAAAGTATTCATAGCAGTTCTTCAAGTTATATTGAGGAAGCGTGAGTGGAAGAATGTAGGATTACGTATAAACGGGGAATGCTTGAGCCACTTGTGGCTTGCGGGAAACAGTCTACTTCCATGAATGTAGAAAATGCCGTCCAAAAGACTTCATGACATACAGTAGGAAAGCTTGACCGTATTGTGAAAAAAAATTACAAGTAAATTTAACGTAATTGGGAATAAACGGGCTGGAGACACCGTGCTCAGTGTATTTCCCAACGTTCTAGAGCAAGTAGATGAATATAACTACTTTGGAAGGGTTCTCAGTGCTGATACCAACTACAAGAAAGAAATCTGGCGCAGCATAGGTACGCGCTGGGGTGCACTCCGCCAACACAACCTAGTAAAATCTAGGCTATCTCATTCCCTAAAAAATTGCAGCATGGATGCCGTTCGTAGAGCCATTGATGCCATATGGTGTGGAAACTGGGCGCCTTAATAAACCTTAATAAAAACGGGAAATAAATATAAATTGGATCAGCGGGACATGTAACGAAGAATAGAAATAATGCTTAGGGACAACAAACAAGTGCATTGGGTAATCTGAAAATCTCAACATGGACTTGGGCTGGCCATGTATTCATCTCAAATGACAACCGGTGTGCCAGCGCTGGAGTACTGAGAGAAAAGACCATAAAAGAAGTAAAGAGCGTTCGCTCGGTGGAGAGAGGAATTAGGAAATTCAGCAGCCCCGAAAGTGGACTCGGGCAATGCAGGAGAAACTATTGGTGTTCATTGTGAGAGGTCTTTGTCCTGCAGCGGGCCTAAGAGACTGATGATTGATGACGATCCAGACGCATTCATTTTCAGGGAAACGTTGTGTTTTAAACAGTTTGGAAAATCGAACCCATGTCTGCTGCTAGCGTTTCACAACGGACACGGGACAACCGATGTGTCGCTCAGCCTAGTAGCAGTACGCCGAGAGTTCCAAAGCCGAGGCTTCCGGTGAGCCTGTGCGACGAATAGTTCGGATAACTTCCGCCCTTAACCTTTGAACTTCGCCACTAAAGCAATCTGCAAGCGAAGAGTTCTACACTGCTAATGTCTGGGCTGTCACAAATGTTGGAACCCAATTACCTTCAAATCTGGCTAAATCCAAAAAATTACGAGTTGCTCCAGGCTGATATGAAAGCAGATACCAGACACACAGCAGTTCCCCGTGCACGGTTTTCTAAGCAGGCAAACGCGAAAAATGCCGATTTCTCGGTATTCAATCATCATATTAACGACAGGTCAGGGTTCGCTAGGCTAACCGCATAGCACACATTAATGGTTATTTTTTACATACTGCAGCTCAAGTGGGCTATCGCACGAGCAGGTATGCACATAAAAATCAAAGAAAAAACTTTTCGGCATGGATCAGCACAGCAATTATACACAACACATTAACACTAACTTACGTTTCACGAAGTTTAGACTCACAGGTAATAATAAATACAACAAAGACTGAATAAAATTATACAGAACTTCACACAACAAAATTTAAATTGCAGAAAAAAATTCTTAAGTCCATGACGTAATTTCTCCGGGTAATAAATTCCCATTTTCGATTGGTTCGGTGAACTAGCTGTACCTAAACGGATTATTATGTGGTTCGAAAGGTGCAAGGTGAAATTTGTGGCTATTTCTAATAGATTTCAGTTTATCAGGAGGCAAAAAGCTGTTGGTTAATAAGTAGCGGGGAGTATTCGCAGGAATATGCAACAGCTTGGCACCAACGAAGTCTTTGATACCATTAATTTTGAAGAATGTGATACCGTTCGAACGCAGTAGGGATCCAGACTCTGGTCATAATATCTCGATCTCCATGAAATCATTTTTGCCTCAAGGGTCTCACTTCTTCAGTATGGTGTAGTCTTTGTACCGTTACGGATTTTTTTTTTCACAGCACCCTTACGGCTACTTTTGAAGACCTAAAAAAATGACCAGGGAAGGTCAGTGTCGACGTAACACATAATAAAAGGCATTTTTCACGTAGTATGCAGCAGGCATCTGGTTTAGAGGGGTGCTTGTGTTTGATTTATTAATGGTTCTTGTGCACTCAGCCGCTCTGAAATAAATCATCACCTGTTTGTTTATTAAATATGGATGGCGGCTATTTCTGAAACACAAAAAATACCCCGGAGTGCTTGTGTGCGCGTCCTTGAATTAACGTTGTCCTGCAATACGCCCAGATAACGAATAACAATTTTAGCTTATTTTTAAGGGGTAGGCTAAGAATTCTTCGGATCAGTGTCCGTAGGCACCGCATATAGTGTGTGTTCTTTACATTCATGAAAATGTGTCAACATTACCAGTATCAAAACACAGTGTTATAAGGACTAGTGGCTCTAATTAGAACCAGAAGTGCCCAATTCAGCGTACGCTAATGATGAGTTTCCGCAGTTGAATTTTCCAGATGAGGTCATGTCTCGGTGCAGAGGAAACTCCAGTTAT
Organism: Haemaphysalis longicornis; assembly: GCF_048455015.1. NCBI lineage: Eukaryota > Metazoa > Arthropoda > Arachnida > Ixodida > Ixodidae > Haemaphysalis > Haemaphysalis longicornis. The sequence continues at coordinate 57,162,973 of NW_027526295.1, read as the reverse complement.
TCATTCAGGGCGTTATTACATTTTCCTACATTATAGGTTAAGCACTCTTTTTTCTTACGACTATCAGTCACGATTACATCCTTGATACAACGAAGACGCGGCGGCGCTTTAGTCGTATTTTAAATTATATATTTCCCCGCCTGAAGTTCTTCACGAACCTAAGACTTCGGGTGTCGTGGGTTGTCTGTCGTCGCAGTGTCAGGTGTTGTGATGCTGGTTCTTTTGTTGATGAGAAGGTTAAGTTTACCTGACGGAGAAAAATCGAGTCACGTGACGTCAGACAAGGAGACTCTATTCTCAGGGCAAAATTAGGAAGGTAGACAACTAACTAAAAACTATTCTAGTCAAACCAGTAGATGCCGTACAAAATAAAGTTCTTAACTAAAAAGTGTTCCCGCTCACGTCTGGCAGTACTCGGCGTCAGTGAGCTGCGGCGGTACACTTCCTCGGTGTGATGGTTGCAGGCGCTGCGTCTCCTTGACCTTGGCGCTGGCCGCTGCGAAGTCGTGTCACTCCCGTGCGCCAGGCTCGGAGCCCTGTCGCGGTGCCATTGTCGATGCCGGTGCTGCGGCCGATGAACGATTCGGCCCGGTCGCTCCGGGGCCAGTCTCCGCTGAGTGGCCTCGACGTCAATGAGGAAGATGCGGCTCGGCACAGAGATTTCCCGAACATTCTCGTCCGGCAGGTCGCTCGCCGAACTTCGTTCTTCCAGCTCTCCTGCCATGAGCGTCTGGCTTCCTCGTCCTCTTCTTTGCCTTCCCCAACGCGATCTTTTTCGCCCCCGCACGCCCACCTCTTCCCAGTCACTACTCTCTGTAGCCTTCTGCGGTGTAGCGAAATCCTTGCAGTAAAGTACCTTTGACCTTTTCGTAGTCTACTGAATCCACAGGAGACATGCGACCGACTACACTCAGGGCTTCACCATTCATGCAGAAACTAATTGTGGTTGCCCACTTTTCTTTCGGCCACCTCTGACCAGTAGCGACACGCTCAAACGTCTGGATATAAGCGTCCAGGTCTTTTCTGGAGTCATTGAAAACAGGAATGAGCTTATGGGGGCTGATTACATCTGAGATGCTCCCACCACGAGCTCTTTAGTCACCACTGTCGTTAAGCGTCTGGCGCGTGAGCTCCGGTCTCCTCGAGTCGTAGCTTACGATTCAGAACTTCCCGTTCCAGCTCGAGTCTGAGGCTCGGCATCCCTTGCAAGCGCCCTTTCCTGTCTCCCAGCCTTTGTCTCTCTCTCGACCCACTCCGTCAGCTCACTGCAGGCCAGGCCTAATTTTTTTCCCACCGCAAGCAATTTGTCCATGTCCGTTCCGGCGCCAAGTGCTCTCCTCTCCGCCACAAAAATTTCCTCCTCGACCCTCTGGAAATTACGCAGAGAATCCTGCCGTGGACGCCATGTTTGTGGTTCTGGTTGTTTTGTGGATGATGGGGTTTGGAGAATTAGCGGAGAGGAAGCGAAGCGAATGACGTCAGACACGGACTGTATTGCCGAGACAAGGACATAGTTTACTACAAAAAACACACACCCTAATTTATTCAATAAACTAATTGTCCTAAAAAAACTTCCGCTCAAAATACTTCGGGCTCACGGTTGCATGAAGTCGATGACGTTGCTGAGCCGCGGAGTAGGGCGCTTGTGCGGTGCGATGGCCGCTGGCGCTGTGTCTCCTTGCCGTTGGTGCTGGCCGTTGCGAAGTCTTCGTGCTGTTTCCCGTGTGCTAGCCGGTCCACAGAGCGGGTTCCGGTGCGGGCGTGGCGAGGACTTGCAAGGATTGAAGGCCTGGAAGACGATGCGGTTTGGCGTCGAGTCTCCAGGGCGTTCGCGTCCAGCTGAGAACTCTGTGAACCGACCACTTCCGGCCTCCGACTTGTCACCGCTTCTTCCTCTGGTCCTCCCACGTACTATTTCGACGTGTTCCTCGTCGGCTGACTTCGGCACGCGCATGGTTTTTTTTTGTCACTTCTTCTGCGGCTCTGAAAACTTCTCCTCACATGCGCATTGTGCTCTAGGCTTCCCGGGTGTTGCAATGATTTCGCGCTGCCTTAATATCCGATGTGGCAAACGAGCGACAATTGGTACAGCCAGATCACTGCTTAATAACCAATGCAGGTAATGCAAACTATAATAAACCCTGCAAAAAAGAATTTAAAACCACTCAATATTACTTGCTTTTGAAATATTTCTGTTGATTACACCATACGTCAGTTGAATTCGGCGTTGGCGCGACTCTAGGCATACTTATTTCTAAGGAAGATAAATGACGCTGGAAAATGGCAGATGGCCGGGCTTGTTGCTCATTTTGCTAGGCTGCATTGTCTGTCCTCCGTCACACTTCCGACATTGAGTTGTAGACATGAAAATGCCTCGAGAGTAAAACTTGCAGCAACAACCCTTAGCCTAAATTCCGGGCCTTCCTCGCCATCACAGGAAGGGGTTGTCGTGGGTAAAAAGCAAATTTTCCGTTTCCCAACCAAGTGAGCGGTTGAACATCAAGCGTCATGCAGTACAAAAGTTTTCACGGATGCCGTAAATTGCCTTCCCGTAGAATAGGCAATGACTTGTGCCGAGCGAATACTCTGGTGAATTTTAATGAACCTACGCAATGTTTGATGTCTACACGAGTACCCAATGGGGCGGAATGTCGTTATACGAAAGCGACCCGGGTCTGCTCGCCTGTTTTGCTCTAGCGTGCGCTTCCGCCACTCGAGACCTCATTACACCAAATGCGCGGGCGAGCATTTATCGAAAAGTCGTCGGGTGGTGAAGCAGGCAGAGCAATTTGCGGAAATTATTTTACAGGGAAAGGCTCGCAGTCGCTGTGCGCATTGCGTTCCGGCTAGCGACAATCGTACAAGCAAACGAAGAATGTGCAATCTGCAGTGACAGGGAAAGAGACGACGGGCATAGCAGAACACATTGATGGTTCCATCGTAGTTCCCTGCGAGAGTTGTTGATAGCAGACTGCGAAAATTTTTCGAAGCAATGCAGTAGGATGTGGTACGTTGTGCTGGGCTAAAATAGTTTTCACAGACGTACGTCGTAAAATTGCGCATTATGTTTTGTTCATAAGTTATCCGACGCATTTAACATACGTGCATACTGAAAGTAAATAAAAATTTAATAATACCCCTGTGCACTCGTAAGTTGACGTTGCATGAACAGCCCTTTTATGAACATCTTTTTCCGCGCAATACAAGGTGACTTACGGCCGCGCGAAGAGGGTGAATGGAAAGTAAAACAGGAAGAACTAGCTGATATCTGCATACAAAATACAACAATTCGAAGTTTGTTTCGCCCAAGAACCGCTGCAGAAAGTACGTGTCGGTTATTGCACATCTAGTTCGTTGAAAGCATGGTCCGGGGTCCCACAAGGGTCTGTTCTGTGTCCTTTGTTGTTTTTAATTTTCATAAATGATATTTCCACGGTTGTCGAAAGCCCGGTCAAGATCAAACGTTTTGCAGACGATTGTTCAATTTACGCTCCTGTAAATACCGCAAACGACCAAATCAAAATTAATCAATGTCTGCAAGTCTTGCATAATTGGTGTGCGCAGTGGGGAATGAAAATTAACTTCTCAAAGACAACGTTCACCCATAAAACCAAGAATAAATCTGTACGCTATTATGATTATAAAATTGGAAATAACTTTCTGACCAGAAGACACAGCTTTAAATACCTAGGAGTGACTACTACCAACGATATGGGTTGGCACACCCATGTTGAAGAGCTGTGTTCAAAAGCCTATAGAAAGTTGTTTTACTTAAGGAAAAAACTAGAACACGCTCCTAGAGATGCTAAATTACTTGCATATAAGACATTTAGCAGTGCGCTTCATTTGCTCATGGTACCGCAGGACGGAATCCGTCACAAATCGGTTAACATCATGTAAACTAGAACTCCTGCAAGCGCACCGCGAAAAGCAGAGGTTGAAACTCCTGTTTCAAGTTATAAAAGGCGAAGTGAAAATCAATAAAGACGCATACATACAACCCGCACCCAAACGGGGAGCTTGGTTGAACCATAGTAACTCAATAAGGCCCTCTTGTGCTCGTCTAGACGGGTTTAAAAATTCTTTTTTTCCTTCTACCGTAGAAGTGTGGAATAGACTTCCAGAGTATGCTGTAGCTAGTTCCAATGTCAAAGCGTTTGAGTGTTCGCTAGAATTGTTCTACCGGCAACACGAAACTTAATGTATGTTTTGCCATTGTGTATTGTTTTCTTGTTTGCACTCCTCCCTGCAATGACCCTCGAGTGAGGGTGCAGTATCAATAAATAAATAAATAAATCTTGGCGCACTGCAGATTATTGCGTATTTAGGTGTCGTTAGGGATTGCACGCATGTAACATTTTTCTGACCACAAAAATCAAAGACACCGAAGTGTACATCCGGAACGGGTGTAGTTGAAGGCTGTTTGCTTGCCTGGCAATAACAGATGTATACGAGTACATTTTTGGTACCGTAATCCAATGTACGCGTTACCTGGAGGAATATATTGGGTAGCCAACTCAAGTAGATCCGTGGGGAATGGTCACGCAGTTAATGGTGGCTGGAGGCGGGTGTTGTGCTGGCGTCTCCGAGAAAGGGCGGGGCAAGGAGTTACTACGTTGGGCCCTCCAATCCTATCCACCACAAAAAGCGAACCTCAACGCGTTCCCAACGCTACCCCAGTGCAAACAACGAGACTGCTAGTATTCATTAGCCACACAAGATATTAAAAAGGCTGTTGATGTTTTAGCGTGTAAAAACGTCTTTCAAAGCGCCGGCCTCTTGCCAGGGGATGACTTATCTGAAACGAAAGGCTGCTGTTCTGAAACTACGCGGTAGTGCCTAGCAAATGTACGTGTTCTTTGGCTGGTGCGCCGCTTTCTGGCGCTGTGGGACTAGAACGCGGCAGCAAAAGTCTATCGTCTTTTAAGAATACCACCAAAAGTAAGCACACTGCGTACATGATGAACGAGAAATAGATGGGAGGCACTACAGTATTTTCAGGCAATCCCAGAGGGCACAGCGGCCGCGCGATGCAGTATGGGAAATGCTTGTACGCCGAGCCGGCCGAGCGAACCGAGCGAAGCGTTCGGCAGCGACGGAGCTTGATTTAACACAACGCACCAAAACCGCCGCTTGTTTCTCGACGTGCCCCACTACGTAAGTACATGTTTTCACGCATCTATGTTCTTGTCTTCGTTGCATATACATTTTGAAAACTACATAACAGACTATCAGCGAACTTGACTGAGCGGCTGCACTGCTTTGGCGCGGAAAGCTCGCCTCTGCAGTTAAGCAGGTCAATTAGCACTGATTTCGTTTATTGAAACTTCGCTTACAGGACATAACGTTGTTCGGGCAACCCGAGACAACGAGTAAGCAGCCAGTGGCACCATGGTTTTCTGTAGAAGAAAGGTAAGCTGCTCTGCTTTTGAGCCCGCGCGGCACTCGCTGTGCTACGGTTGTGCGAATGCAGCGCTGATTCTCCGATGGATCTCGGGTCCCTCGCTGCATTACTGGCGTTACAAAAACAAATGTTATTTCATTTCAGCCCCTGCATTTCAGGAAATATTGTACTGGGATGTGATATTACGGTTCGGTTTCTCCAATTTCTCGTTGAGATGCGGTAAAAGTGAAGGCAGCCTGCGATGTTTTTCTTTTGCAGCGCTCGTTCCATGAAGCGCATATCTGCTTAGCGGTTATAAGCCGCGACCGACTTGAAGCCAATAATCAGTAGGGCCTTTGTTTTGTGTTTTAATGACATGTTACGGCAACGGGGGAGGGGGCGGGGTAGATATTGGGGCACCAAAAGCGGCGATCAACTGCGAGGGTACCTGCGGATTTTTGTCAACGCTCGTTTAAAACGTAAACGTTTTGCTAGTGCCAAGAGGTTTACCGCATTGACGCGTGCGTTATTTTTTGCGGCCATACAGCCGGTTGAGGTGGAAAAAAGTGCCGAGCTGCCATTCCCGTACCTTACAGACGGCTGTTTCGCTGGTTAAAAGAGCCGCCCGCCCGCATCTTCCCACGGGGGGAACTCGAGTAAATGCGTCGCATAGGTGTAGTGTTTCAGTTTCGGTTTCGATTCGGTTTATGTTGTCTTTACTTGCCACCAGGTGACCTCTATATATATATGCATGCCTCTGAATAAAAGTTCAGTTTTTGGTTGGTGATCGTTGACGACAGTGGTCGCTTCGTCGTTCTTCTGCGGCTTCCGCCGCGATATAACAATGGCGACGAGGATGCGTCTTTTTCGGGGGGCGTAACCACGCCTGCACCTTTTCGACGCCATGAGCTGCATCGGGCTTGCTCCGCCGTCCCCGTTCCTGCCTGAACCCGGCCGCCCTCCTCTTCCGTGGACGCAATGGCACCACATTTTCGAAAACTACCTACTGGCATCAGGAGCGTCCGAATTTCCGCCCGAACGTCGCAAGGCCCTGCTGTTACACAGCCTCGGCGTTGAGGGTCAACGTGTCTTCTCCAGTCTACCGCTTCCAACGGATGCCTCCCAGACCGGTGAGTCAACCGCCGACGACAAACTTCCTGAAGCTAGCAAGGCCGCCGACGACAAACTTACTGAAGCTAGCAAGGCCGCCGCCGTTCAGCCTTCTGTTTACGACGAAGCTGTAGCGACTTTAAAGCAACAGTTCACAAGCTCAAGTAATGTCGTCGTAGAAAGGCACCGCTTTCGCCATCGCATTCAGCACCCAGGGGAGTCTGTCCAGGAGTACGTTGCGGCACTACGTGCGCTCGCCGCTGCATGTTCTTTTGCTTCACCTGAAGACTCGCTTCGTGACCAGTTCGTGGAAGGGGTCTCGTCCCAGCACATTCGAGAACGCCTTCTTCTTGAGGGCTCCACCCTCTCGTTCTTCCGAGCAATACAATTAGCGTCACAAATCGAACAGGCTACTGAGGATCTTCGAGAAATTGCTTCAGGCACCGTGCAGCGTATATCAAAAAGCTCTCGCTCAATGCCGCACGACCGCAGTCGAAATGAACACTGCCCCCGTCCTTCGCGTAGCGACACGCCTCTACCTGCACCTCGTACCGAAACGCGCCCGCATCCCGACACCCACCAACCTGCTTCCTGTACGCGCCCACCCACCTCTTCTTCTTACTGCTACCGTTGTGGTTCGCGCCAGCATCGTGCCGCGTCATCCCGCTGCCAAGCGAAAGGTCAGCGTTGCTATAATTGTGGGCTCATAGGGCACTTTAGTTCAGTTTGCAAAAAGAAGCAACAGGGCGTTCGTGTTCACGAGCTTAGCGACCAGAATTTGCCCGACGAAGCTGTGAGCATTCTGTCGGTGACCGCATCCAGCCGCGCCGGTATTTACGTCGAGGTAACAGTCGGGCATGCGCCGTTAGCATTTCTTATCGACTCGGGCTCCTCTGTTTCCATTCTGGCGGGTGATCTTTTCGATAGGCATTTTGCCGGGCATGCGCTGCTGCTCGCGCCCCGTGTGAAGCTGCTAGACTACTCGAAACAAGCTATCCCCTTGCGAGGATGCTTTTTATCGAAGGTCGTATACAAGGAACACGAAGCATCCATTCTGTTCTACGTTGTTTCGCAAGGCACATCGCTGCTAGGTATTGACGCCATTAAGGCCCTTCAGCTCCAGATTGACGGCTCGTCCCTCCGCTGCCTTGAGACTACCGCGTCAACTACCAGTGCTACCGACGTACAAGCCCCAGGCCAGGAAACAATTTCAACTACATGCCTTCCAGCAGAGTTGTGCAATGAGTTTGCGTGTCTTTTCGACTCCAGCCTCGGCCTAGCCAAGGGTTTTGTGCATCGTGTCAAAGTTCGGCTCTCAGTTCCGTCTACTGTAGCAAAACTTCGCCGCCTTCCCCTTTCACTCCGAGCTCCGGTATCGGAAGAACTTCGTCGGCTCGAGCAGTTGGATGTGACAGAGCGCATTAATGCGTCAGAATGGGTCTCTCCGATTGTTGTTGTTCAAAAGAAGGATGGAGGTATTCGTGTTTGTGTCGACTTACGGGAGCCTAATAAGGCCGTAGTGACGGATAGCTTCCCTCTTCCACACACCGAAGAACTCCTCCACAGTCTAGTTGGGGCAACTCATTTTTCGAAGCTTGACATCGCATCGGCCTACCACCAGGTTTTGCTCGATCCTGAAAGCCGTGATTTGACCGCTTTCATTACTCACGATGGTCTCTTTCGCTTTAAACGCGTGTGCTTCGGGTTGGCGTCCGCCCCCGCTGCATTTCAACAAATGATGTCCAAAATCCTTCAAGGATGCTCTGGTGTTCTCTTCTATATCGATGACATCATTGTGTTTGGGAAAAATGAAAAGGAACACTTGACCAACCTGATCGCTGTACTACGGCGCATTAAGGAAGCCGGGCTCAAGTTGAACGACAAGTGCGTGTTTGGCGTACAAGAACTTTCCTTCTTGGGATACAAGATCACAGCGCAAGGCATTTCTCCACTGCCGGAAAAAATTTCTTCCATTATAAATACTCCTGCGCCAACTGATGCTACTAGTCTCCGTTCTTTTCTTGGTCTGGTCGAGTATTACGCCAAGTTTGTTCCCAGTCTTGCTGATGTGGTAGAACCTATGCGAGCTCTTCTCCGAAAGAACCAACCATTCATTTGGACTGATGCGGTAGATGCCAGTTTCACCAAAATAAAGTTTCTGCTCTCTTCCCGCCAAGTTCTGCAGATGTTCGATGCGTCCCTTCCGGTCGTAGTGTCCACTGATGCGTCCGACTGCGGACTAGGTGCTGTTCTCCAACAGGTCGATGGCCACAGGTTTCGAACTGTTTCCTTTGCTTCGCGAATGCTTTCACCTGCGGAGAGGAAATACGGAGTGGGAGAGCGTGAAGCGCTTGCGTGCGTTTGGGCATGCGAGCACGGGCATACGTACTTGTGGGGACGGCATTTCACGTTGCGCACAGACCACCAAGCCTTGGTCTCTCTCCTCTATTCGCAAGGTACTGGCCGCCGCCCCCTTCGCATCGCACGCTGGTCGGAGCGGCTACTTCGCTATAACTATACTGCAGAGTATCGGAAAGGGTCCGAAAACCAGGTAGCGGATGCCCTTTCTCGCCTTCCAGTTCCGTCTCCGCAGGAAGATGCGTCATTCGAAGAGGTTGTGTCCTTTGTTGAATTACCTCGCCTCACCAAGGAGCAGTTTCAACAGGCCCTTCGTGAAGACTGCAACTTGAAGCAAGTCGCGACTTATGTCGCCACATCTTGGCCTGCACATAAGACGCTCTCAAGCGAACTTCAGCCTTTCTTCTTGGTGCGCGGAGAATTGTCGGTCGTTGACAACTTGCTCCTGCGCGGAGAACGAATCGTCGTTCCTTTGTCTCTCACGCCGCAAGTAATCGCTGCTGCCCACGAAGCTCACCCGGGTATAGTTCGGACAAAAGCTCGACTAAGAGAAAAGTTCTGGTGGCCAGGCATGGATAGACAGGTGGAACTTTCCATCCAGAACTGCAGAATATGTCAGATGGCTGACAAAAGTGCAAAGACTGCTGCTACTCCTTTGCAACCAGTACCCTTGCCAGAACGCCCATGGGAGAAGCTGGCCGTTGACATCGTCGGCCCTCTGCAGAGAGCACCGCACGACTGCAGATACGCCATTACACTCATCGACTACTTTTCGAAATGGCCAGAAGTTCAATTCTGCAGTGAAGTGTCATCCCGCACCGTCATAAACTTTTTGCTTCCGGTGTTCTCCCGTGAGCGTTACCCGGACGTGATAGTATGCGACAATGGGTACCCAGTTTGCCTCTGCGGAGTTCACAAAGTTCCTCAATGATCGCGCCATCCGTCTCGTGCACTCTTCCATTTACTACCCTCAAGCGAACGGACTTGTAGAGCGGTTCAACCGTGTCTTCAAGGATTTTGTACAGGTTGCAATGTTAGAGCAATGTCCGCTTCGTCAAGCGGTAACAGACTATTTGGCTATATATCGCTGCACGCCACATGCCACTACGGGTGTTGCACCATCCGTTCTCCTACACGGGCGGCTACCGAGAACACGTCTTGACATTGTGGGCCACCCATCACCAACTTTCTTCAGCGATCCTGCTTCCGAACTCTGTCGTCTACGCCAACGCGTGCAGAGCAAACAAGGGTACAGCAAAAAGTACACATACCGTCGCAGGGCCGCGAAGAAAACAGTGTCAGTTGGTGATTTTGTGCGAATTAAGAAACCCGGAATATCTGCTAAGGGCGACCTCTCGTTTAGCCACCCACAGAAGGTTGTCCACCAACAAGGCCCATCAACGTTCCGGCTTGACGATGGACGAACTTGGAACGCTTCGAAGTTATCTAAGGTACCTGCGCCATCAGCCGCGTGGAATCCGCATCATGACGCTGTCTTCGAACCTGCAACCCCGCCTTTGGCACCTGAGCGACCCGAGGATCGCTCCTCAATAGCGCAGTCCGAAGGTTCACCAGCTACACCCACGCTACAAGCTTCAGCGCCAGCTGCGTCGAAGCACCCAGTACCTCAACGTCGGGTCCAGCCACCGAGGAACAGAAGACCTCTGGATCGATACGGGGACCGTGTGTAGCTGGTGTTTGTGTGTAGACTGGTGCAGTGACAAAACTTGAGTGCTACGTGGACTTTGTTGAGACGTTTCAGTGGTTCTGCAATTGTTTTTTTTGTTATATAGCAGTCGTCGAATGTATGCTGCATAGTTGTACATCAGACATTATTGTGAAGCGCACATGCCATGTGTGGTTGTAAATATTTGTAAATATTGTGTATTTTCGTACTAATACTAATCCACTAACAATTACTAACATTGGTCTTTTAAGGAGGGGAATATGTAGTGTTTCAGTTTCGGTTTCGATTCGGTTTATGTTGTCTTTACTTGCCACCAGGTGACCTCTATATATATATATGCATGCCTCTGAATAAAAGTTCAGTTTTTGGTTGGTGATCGTCGACGACAGTGGTCGCTTCGTCGTTCTTCTGCGGCTTCCGCCGCGATATAACAATAGGGGTTGTTGTATTGCGTCAAAGTTGCGTAATTGGGTAGTTTGTGGTTACCGTTTGGATGTGGGGAGGGTTTGGAAGGCATTTTTTTTACCTGAACTGGCTGCACTGGTGCAAGCAGTGCAGCATATGTTCATTTTTTTTTACTAATTGATATCCCCAGTAGCACTCTGCACTGGTCTGCACGACACTGCACTAATCTGCACCAGTTCAGGTAAAAAAAATGCCCCTACTGTTGCTTCCATCGCTTATACTTCATCTGGAGCCAAACGAAAGGCAAGCAAAGACGCACTTGACTGAAGTTCGAACGCGCGCTCCGCCGCTTATATACACTGCGCGCGCTGTCTAGGGAGAGGAGTATGGGGGAGAAACGCGCATGCGCGCACACAAGCGCGCGACTTTTCCACGCCCCCCACCACGCTGTTGTCACGCAGCTGTCACGCCGCTAGCACGCTGCAATCACGTGTACACCTGCCGCTGTTGCTGCTGAGCGCGACGGAGCGCACGGGGTAACTACTGCGCATGCGCGCGCAAACGCGTTCCTCCCGCACCGCCGCAGCTGTTGTTGAGGGCGACGAGGCGCACGGGGCAGCTACGGCGCATGCGCCCGCAGACGCGCTCCTGCCGCACCACCGCAGCTGTTGTTGAGAGCGAGGAGGGTACGGGGGAGAGGCGCGCACCTGTGCCTCGACGTGACGTGATGAGCTGCGGACGCCTATGGACGGAGGAGTTGGCGAGCCTAAGAAATGCTCCGCATTTAAAAATATTGGCGTGGTATTCCTAATCTGGCTGTCGCAACAAACATTCAGTTGAATTCACCTAAAAGCTCTTCCGGCGTTTTTGCAGACAGTTAGCTGGGCTTTATTTCGGCTCTCCTTTTACAATGTTTATTTGGTTTTTGTGTTTTTGTCTGCTACACAGATCGATTGTGGCGCCTGCACAAGAGTCTTCAGCGCCAAAGGGTCCATGGACTAAACAGATGGATGGCTTCCCACAAGTGTTCTTTGAAGACTGCATTACAGAGCACGGCAAAGCAGCAGGGGCTACAAAGCATACTATCTCCGGGTGCAAGTTGTTCAAAGCTGACGATGTTTCGGGCATACTCCTGCATCATGACTCAAAGGGAACGTACACAAGAGCCACAGTGGAGACGTCATTTAGCATAGGCAAATTGAACAATGTGATGTGTATTGTACATGCCGACGGCAGTGTAAAAAACGTCACAGCTTGTGTGGAGCTGGTGCTGGTGGTGTTTACAAACACGTCTCGGCTCTGCTCTGGCACATGCTGGATGTCAAACGAATGGGCCACCTGTTTGTACCTGGCGCTGTGTCGTTCACATCCAAACCAAGAACGTGGGGCCCCGTAAGCTTCTTCAAGCGGAAGCTACAAGTCACCGAATTCTCGAAGTTGGAGTTCAAAAAACACGTACCTGGGAAAGCCCCGAAGCAGCAGGTGGAACCGTTGGACAGCTGGAAGATTGTTATGACTGAATCTGCCCTCAAGTCATTTTGTGTCGGCCCAGAGGAAAGTGGCTTCTCTCCTATGCTTGTTGCCCACATTGTTGAAGTGAACTACGAGCCCGTCAATACCTACCAGCCCACTGAATCGTGGATTGAAGAGGACGTGCCCATCAAGCTGCCTCTGTATGTGCTTGAGGGTGAAATCAGAGAGGACATGGCATGCTCTTTATCAATGGAAGAGGCCCATGAGCTTGAGAAAATGAACAGAGGTCAAAACACGCCCCTGTGGCTGGAGGAGCGGAAGAAAAGAATCACAGCCTCTCGGTTTGGGGATGTAGTCCTACGGAAAGCAGCCGTGAGTGAAAAATTCATTGCATCATTTGTGAAGCAAGGAAACCACACTACGCACTACACGAAGGGCGGCCACGACAACGAAGAAAATAGAATATCAAAGTACATGTAACTGCGTGGTGTAGAGGTCCACCCAGTGGGACTCTGCGTCAATCCTGGTGCTCCGTTTCTTGGCGCCTCCCCAGACGGCCTTGTGTGGGACAAGGCAAACAATGACTTTGGCCTTGTTGAGGTGAAGACACTAGCAAATCAATGAAGGACGGGCTGACTGTGCAGGAAGCCATTCAGAAACGCCAAGTGCACTTCTTCAAGGAAGGAAAGCTCAGTGAGAGGCACAAGTACTTCTACCAAGTCCAGGGACAGCTAGGTGTTACTGGTTTGACGTGGTGCGATCTTATTGTTGACAGTGGAGGCGACATTTATTTCGAGCGCATTATGTTCGATGCGCAGGTTTGCGAAGACATGTTTGCTATACTGGAACGTTTCTACACCACGCACCTTGAACCTAACGAGAACAACCCTGTATAAGGTGTTAATATGTGATTGATTGCAGTGTTTAACACACCAACGCAACGAAGACAATTAGGCGTGCCGTAGTGGACGGCTCCGGATTAATTTTGGGCACCTGGGGATCTTGCACTTGCGCCGAAATCTCGTACACACGGGCATTTTTGCGTTTCGCCTCAATCAGAAAAGCGGCTGCCGTGACTGGGTATCGAACACGTGACTTCGTGCTAGGTGCTAATATGTGAACGACTGTGAGAGCACGTAAAAACTGCCACAACAGCATTGAAATGTACCTTTTGAACGGGCATGATCCTTCCATACACATCTGTTGTAATCACGTTAAAACTTTAGCTAGAAATGAAATAGCACAGGAAGTTGCGCTTACCGCAGACAGTGCTGGACTAGCACCTAACCAGCATTATTCAGAGAAAAATGTAAAAGCCCTTTGAATGTTCGTATATATATATATATATCTATATATATATATATATATATATATATATATATATATATATATATATATATATATATATATATATATATATATGTATATATATGTATATATGTATATATATATGTATATATATGTATATATGTATATATATATGTATATATATATATATATATATTTATATATATATATATATATATATATTATCGCTCTTCATGAAGCAAGTTTGTTTCTGGAGTGATAGTTGTGCGGTGCTCGTTGTGGTGCTGTTTCCACGTGGAACGTTTTGTATTTGTTTGAAGACCGAGTTAGCAAACTAGAGTTTTGTGATGGGTGCTTTCGAAGCTCGTTCTTGGTGGCAAAAAAGTTTCTGTGCATAAAAGGTATTTATGCAATGCTGCAGCTAACATGTTTTCGTAAGTATTGATGTTAATAACATTTTTGTGTTTCCCTAAAATTGTGTAATACTAGTTGAATCTTTGACAGATTCCGGAACATGTTTATTTCCCTTCCTTTGAGTTGTACATTTACTTTCTGTGAATGAATATTATGCCTGCACTAGATCTTTACTGCTGCATAGCAAGCAGCATGACGAAAGTGGTGTGCGTCTTGAAGTGTTCAGATAAGGGGTAAAGAACCTTTCCTAATTCAGGTGTCCCTGTTGTGATCTGCCACCGTGAACTGCCAAATTATTCGTGCATTTTTATTGTTCCGGATATATAGTCACTACTTTTCCAAGTGTGCAAAAGCAAACCAATTCTTTGTTATTTCTTATCAAGTTGCATTGCCTTCGCTGGAGTCAGAAGCTTTAAATTATGTAACCATTAGTGAATATTCTGTTCTTTATGATGGGCCACAATATTGAAACCACCAAGCTGTGTTATAAAATATATTGCTCGACTCACGTGTCCGAGTCGCAGTTACCTTTTCAGTGACAGCTGTTCTGCCATGCACAATTGTAATAAAACTATATTGTTCACACACACCAAAGATTTTCGATACGAAATGTTTAGTTCAATACATTGGCGGAAAATCCACTGCCCGCATCACACGAAATGGCCATACTCACGTCACACCAAAAGAAAAACTGCTCACAGATGCAAAACCATGCAATGAACCCTTGGAACAGCGATACATTTTTTAGGGAAGCTCATGTAATCGAAGTAACGGGGTAAACAAATGGGTAAACTTTGCGCTGCGTGGCCCTCTGGAATGGGAAAGGAGCACACGACGCCCAAACCACAACTCGGCGATTTAGCTGGTAATGGTGCATCTAGTGAAAGGGCTGTGGCATTTCATTCAAAACATGTAAGAGACACTCAGTACTACAGGAAATATTTAGGCATGGCAATTAGACAGGCAGGATCTAGGCGAGTAGCAATGCACGCTTTTGTTCATAGCACATATGTAGAGCTAACAATAGTGATTGGCGAAGCTTTTCAGTCAAAGCAACCAAAAGAGAAATGAACACTGCAAAAAGAAAAGGATGACAATGATATCGACAGGACGCAATCATAACACTGAGCACAAGAAAATACAAGCACCAGAGAAAAATACCAAGAAAATGCTGAGCACTCCTAAGCCCTTGCCTCGCAGTGACCTTTATGTCACTGGCTCGCGCAGTGGCTTTAGCACAAAAAAATGAAGGGCTAGTGTGCACATAACGCTTTAAATGAGGAACACGGCACTATTTATGCATATGACGCCGACTATTACTAGCACAGTGCAAAGGGACAATGGAACATGTAAATAAACCATTTCAAACATGTACAAATTTGTGGTGATGTGTCCTGTAGTGCTCACGTATAAAGAAATCCTGCAGCTTCACTGTGGTTCAAGCCTTGCGCGACTTAGTGCGAGCTTTGCCAGCTTTTGAAAGTGCTGCACTAGTTTAAGAACGTGGAAACTTCCTTTGCATGCACTTTTTTCCCAAGGCCCTTCTGTAAAACACACTATGCAAGTCGCTGTGGTTTAGAATAAAATAGCACTAGCAGCACAACACACCCTCTTTAAGAAGTCCGTTCACATCATCTCCACACTCCAGCCTGCTAAGGAAAACTTGATGACAGCTTTACACATCTTTACAATACAAAAATATGGGTTGAAGGTGATGAAAAGTAACACTACATGCTGATTTGAAACTGTCGGCTAGGAGCACTTGCAAAGCCACATACACATCATCACGTTGCTCAGATATGAAAAGACAAACTTTTAAACAACACCACAGTAACACTACCGGTCGACCAAATGTTCGTTCACAAAGTTACAGAGCAGTGTGCAAATTTTCCACACAGCATTTAGCTTATGAGCCATCCTGTTTGAAAAGGTATTCTTCACCAGCCGGAATGTTTTTACTTGACCGATGACACGCTCGACATGGATCCTCACCTTTGCTATCTGCCTGGTCTTTTTTTCGTCCTGGCTTGACAGCTGTGAACGGCCTTTCATAAAAGGGGGATATTAAATGTAGCTCCTACCTTGGCAAAATCTTCCTCAATAAGGAATCCGCGATCTGCAATAACAGAGCCTCCAACATCAAGGAGTTCGTACAATCTACTCCGTCGTGTAACCTCTTTGTCTGACAACCTACGAGGTGCCAGGTTAGCCACAAGTGTAACCATTCTATTGCAAGACCGTTCAAAGCGCAAAACGTAAAACGAGGAACGACGAGAGGCACAGGGACACGCGCGTGTCTCTGTGCCTCTCGTCGTCCCTCGTTTTACGTTTTGCGCTTTGAACGGTCTTGCAATGGAATACCAACTTGCCCAGAAATCCGCCTTAATCAGTGACCATTCCATTAGGAGATATGCCAAGCAGTCCCTTGGCTGTAATATGTTGCTTATATGGCGAGTATGTGGCACTCTGTGTTGCATAGTCGCTCGGTGTCTCGATATAAAGCTCTGTGCAATCCAAAATGACCCGGGTTTTGGGGTACTGTTTCTTAAATTCCTCCGGCATGAAACGATCAACAAGCTCTCGACTTGGCCACTTAGGAACTGTGTCTAGGTATGCGGCTAGAAACTCAATCCAGAAGACACAAATCCGGCTCACGCTGCTGACACTAATTTCAAACCTGTAGGCCAGGTCCATTTCAAGCAGGCCCAGCCACAACCACATCAGCCCGCACGTCAGTTGGTTCATCGTGTGGACAACTGTTGGTAAGCCGTTACCACAATTTTCACTGAATTTGGCAAGCCCTTCATTCACAAAGGTGTAAAAAATAATAAACCTCTCAGAGCTTTCAAACCCTCTGTAAAAGCAGAGCTTTTTTGGGTCATTCAGGATCTCCAGAGATTTTTGGTTCCTAGGCGCTGGGTTCACTATGCTCTGCAACTGACACTTTGCCACAGTGATTTCTAGTTGCCTTCACCGGTCTTGCAGCAGCCCTTTTTCCTCTTCCAAGCGTTCAGCTTCAGCTTGGAGTTTGTTGGAGGTTTCATAAAGCGCAGCCATAACAAAAGCGCAGCGTCTTCTTTTCTTCCACAGCCTGCTGCGGAGTAACTTGTCCCAAAGAGTAGGAGTGAACTCGTCATGAAAAAAAATTGTGGGCATGGAGCTTATTATTGACTTTCTTTGAAGTTTTAAGTAAAAACCGGTGTAAATGGAAATGCAGGTACAACATGCCAAGGCAACCCCGGCCAAGACAACCCCGGACTCTTCACGGTGTTGTTGTCGCAGCCAGGCACACTGCAGGTCTGCCCACTTTTTCCCCGTGTTGGGGCCATCTAAACGAGCAGAAACGTAAAACACAGCATAAATACAGGTGTTGTACTGCATCAATCGATCAAAAAAAAATGCAAAATCACACCAGTCAGCCAATTGCTGTCTGGCGTAAACATTACAGAGCTTTCCACAACACTACCGGCCGTTCCTAAATCTGCCAAGCAAAGCTTTTGAACTGTTTCCTTTTGTCATTTGCTGCACCCAGGGACGCGGTCGAACAGGGTCGAATCGGCCGGTTTTTAGATGATGGCGGAAAACGAAAACGCCCGATTCTTTCGACTGTGGAACACGTTAATGAGCTCCAGGTGGTCTACATTTATCCGCAGTTCCCCACCACGGTTGCCATAGCCTAGATGTAGCTTCAGTGTAAATCACCTCCCCCTCCACCTGTCCACCTCCCCGCACTAAATGCTCTGAAATGTTTACGCGACCATGCATAAAGTTAGAACTTCATAATAAAATACCACCCAATGTTTCTGCGTATTTATTTGATCTTATGGTGACGTATCGATCATTCACAGCCTCAAAACGCCTGTTGCCCGAGGCATGCCGCCTCATTATTTAAAAATGATAAGGACGCGCCAAGCAAGCGCGTAAAGTTCGCAAGCAGAAAACGCGACAGAAAGGCAGAAAAGGTTGCCGCGAGCACCATAAAACAGGTGACAGCATAGCTGCGTAAAGTCGCAACCTTTGACAGTAAACACTGGAGCGCGTGGCGCACAGTACATGCCGAGAGGTCTAATGATAGGTACATTTGGCAAATCCACCCTCTGTCAACGACTGATTGTGCTGTTGTCTGCTGTGGTAGCTACTTCAGATACGTCGAAATGATTCCAGAGAATACATGTGCAGCTAAGGGTTTTTTATCAAGCGCAAAACCCAGCGACCGTATTCGAACGTTTGATTTTTGCTGCCTGATTGGGCGATAATGATGCGTTATCCTCACGTCTTCGTACTTCCAGATTCAGTGACGTAACTAACGCCGCAGGCAGGCGCGCGATAAAGAGCTTTCAGGGCGTGCGCGCGCTAAACGTGCAAAGTGCGATAGCGCACGAACCTTTCACCAGAGCGGCTGGCGCTCGCATGTTTACTGTCATAAAGCTTTTGACTGTACGGTGGGGTTCGCGCGAGAGTGTGATGCGTTTTTAAACCGGAGTACTGGCCACAAAAGTACGCGATGTGTACAGGCGGCTTTGCGCCCACCGCCTCCTGCGTGCGCGATGCGTCATCCTGCCTTTTCGAACCAGCCGCGATACATATATGAAAACGACAATGTGCTCACGCTCGTCAAACGCTTCCATGTCCTAAAATCTTAACTTGAGCGTTCCGCATTATCAAGCACGTCTATTCCCGAGGTTTGCACTCAGAAAAGAACAGTCGGGCGCAGAGCTTTCGTCGCGGAGCAAGCTTCCGTCCGGAGCAGCACTCGGAAAGAGTATCCGCTCGGCAGGTTTAGAGGTTGTTCAATATAGATGGATGAAAAAAAGGTGGCCTCTTTTTCTTTTTTTTCTTTGAGTTAGGCGGTTACAGGCCTCACCTCGTAGGATTTATTCGAGTTGCTGCTTGAAGCGCGCAGCATTTGAAGCTGCGAGCGGGCCAGAAGAAATGCGGGTTGGCGGGGCCAGAGCGGGCCCGTACAAACATTTCCCATGACCACTTGGGCGGCCGCTCGTGGCGCTCGCGTGCCAGAGAAAGGTTTGTTTAAGCGTCATGTGCGCTGGGACGCGTGTTTAGCAGCAATGGCCGCTGTGTGTAGGAATAGTTATATTATTCAGTTTATTGTGAGCGGACCAGCTTAACTACAGCCTAATGACATAGATATGTATATTTTGTGCATCTGCCAAATGTTGCAAACCAACATTATTGAATATTCAATAAGTAGATGCAATAACAAGGCTGAAAACGACGCGCAGAGTGCGAGTCACTTTGCGTTTTGTTTCGCGTGTCGTTGTGGGCGTCGTTCAAGTCTTCCTGCAGCTGCAGTACAATGTAACACGCTGCGTAATTTCTACGGTTCGTCAGCTGCCTCCACGATACGGGAAGCGAGGAATACACGCAATCACGCGTCAGTTCCGCATCACCTCGGAATGCCAGGCGTCATTTCTGAGAATTGGCCCCTGGTCCCCAATTCTCCAAAATCGGGGCGTCGCTGTAAAGCGGTGCGGTCACGTCATATAAATACATGTGTTCTCTTATTGGGGCGCCAATTTCAGGGGCGGAGGAAGGAAGAAATCAAGCGATGGGAGCACTGCGACCAGGCCGCGGAGCGACACGCACTTCAAATGCAGAAAGTTTGGTCTGTCTGTCTGTCTGTCTGTCTGTCTGTCTGTCTGTCTGTCTGTCTGTCTGTCTGTCTGTCTGTCTGTCTGTCTGTCTGTCTGTCTGTCTGTCTGTCTGTCTGTCTGTCTGTCTGTCTGTCTGTGACTCGATTCAGTCACCCGGCCAAAGTGAAGCAAAAGCTGCGCGATAGTCTTATGCACCCACAGCCAAATATGAAAGTCTACATCCCGTGTCAGCGTTCATACTTGTCAACATTGTTCAACAAAACCAAGACATTACGCAAACATAAGGCAGCAAATTAATGCATAAGTGATAGTTGCAGTGTTCCTTTATTGAAAAACTCATGGATGCTTGATTTTTTTTTCGCGATAGCAAATGAAATACTACGTCAACGCGAAAACCACTGCCTGCTGTCACCCGTGCTACCTTCTGGCGGCATTTCAAAAGTCAAACGGCAATGCCAACTAAGGTTCCACTAGATAGGATCCACGTTACGTTTGGAGCGCTCGTGGAGTAGGGCAACGTTGTTCTAGAAACGTTTTAGTAGGGGGCCCCAATTCATGCGCGTCTCCGCCATACGGCAGCGCTGGCATCGAGACACCCTCCTTGGAACAATAGAACGCGGTAAATTTAAATTGACTTAAGCAAACCTCTAGCGTGTTATCTCTGGAGGAACGGGACTGCAGAGGAACAACATGAGAGGTGAGCGGGAAAGAGAAGGGAGGTATTTACTTTGCAGGGGCACCAGTCAACTATCGTCTTTCGTCGCAGTTGCAACGAAAGGAGCAGATGCGCGGCTATTTTTGTCCACTCACGCTAATGTGAACTAGAAAGGTTCTCAAAAAAGTGTTTATTTTATTATTCCTTTTTCGTACAGTTATGCTTTCTAGTGTTTGTTTATTTTTTGTTGAAAGCATGTGGACTCGCACCACTGTTTCATGGTGGGCTGACGCCGAGTGTCCGTTTGTTTCTTTTGCCGCTCCTTTTGCCGTTTCAAATATTCTTTTTTTCCTGGGACAATCTCGGATTGGAATATTCTACATAACGATGTTGTTACCCTAAGTACATTGTCTGCGTTTGAAGATGCACTGCAGTAATGATTGTTGCTTATGTTTGTACTTTGCTTTTTGTTCATTCTCTCGTTTTGAAGAATCACTGTTATATCAGTTATATAAATTTGTACTTCGTTTGTTTTTGATTGTTTCTTTGCCACTTGCGTCTCATGTTCATGTTATGTACCACCCCTCCTATGATCTCGTAAAAGATGGCAGTATCAATACATCAATAAATAAATAAATGAAAAAATAAATAGATAAATCTTGCTCTATAAGAAAAAGTTGGTACCGGTTATTTACTCACCCAGACATTTCTGGTTCGATCGAAACAGCTGAATATCTGAAAATATGTCTAAAGAGAAGGAATTACGTGCAATTCATGTGAACTGAATGCAAACAAAACACCGCGGCATGGGTTCTACCGACAGGTTATTTGGCTGCAATTGCGAACTCCCTTTATGTCCGCATCTTGCACTTGGGTTTGCTTAGTGATTAATTATTTATTTTTAATTTTATGTTTATTATTTTTATTTATTTATATATTTATTGTTTTACATTGTGCTGTAAATTTCCAAGGGGGATTATTACAGGCGTGAGCATATACATTCAATGTTACAGAAAAGATGCGTAACTTGCGCACGCAAAACACCGAGATATTCGGAGTATTGCAGTGCACATTCACAGCAGGCATATTCAAAATAATACACTAAAAAAATATGCATATTCAAACAATTAGGACGCCAAGATGCATACAAGCACCACATTAGATAGATGTCAAGGTATTTAGGCAATTCACACAGTAATAGCCCACACCAATTACATACAACATAAGTACGAACATCAAGATGCACAACCTAGCACACTTTTTTCAGCAATATGCCAAAATTTTTCAATGGTTGGCTGTTGAGTGATAATAGGGCCTAATGCATTCCATTCCCGAATGCTGCGGGGAAAAAAAGAATAGCTAAAAGTGTTGTTAATTAATCAATACTCTTCCAATTCCCAAGTTAGAACGTTCTATCCCCATGGTGGAACGTTTGTTTTTTCGAACGAGCTCTCGGTAAATCTTGCATATATCGTCACGTCGGGACGAAATGACACGGCTTTATTTGAAACTTTGTTGTTCAGTGGCTCACGGGTGCATTATCGGTTGTATCACCGCAGAATGCCAGTTCGGAAAAAAAATGTTCGCACTTTATTGTACCAATAATTTGGTTTGTAAGAACTTGCAGTTTATTGTACGTAAAACACAAGTCCAACGGAAGAGAAGTTCCTAGGTCAGACTGGTTGGAGAAAATTTTGTCCAGAACTTTCTTATTTGTGCGATCAAGCGAAATTGCAAGTTATCTGAAGTTTATATTCAAGCAATTCCTTAGGTCCTCTATAATATCTTTAATTTTATCCTATAATATCCTCTTTTTCTTCTTTCTTTTTTGTTGGGTCCGCAATTATCCGATTGTGCTCTCTTTGCGTGCATATTCCGGGAAACAAACAGTCGCCGCTCTGGGAATAGGGAGTACACACCTGAGGCCTTTCGGTCGAGGGGAGGAGCCGAACTAAACTGAGGGTGGCGACCGGTGTGCGTCGTCTTCCTGTGAGCGAAGAGCTCCTGCTTCTGCTCGTCACTTGGACATCAAAGAAGAAGGAAGGGGGGTGGGGGGGGGAAGGGAGCCGTCGCGTTCGCTTTGAGGCGAGAAGTGGATGTCGGGGTGGAGGGAATTTGATGCTTTTCCGAAACTAAACTGCAGTGGTCTACACTACGTAAGGACTTTGCATGTCTATGTGTTTACATTGTTTGCATGTCTGTACGTATGTATTGTTGTCTGTATTCTTGTGTCTACACCATTGTTGTGTCTATACTGTTGTTTTGACCTTCCCCTTATGTAGCACCCCGCAAGGGCTCCCTGAGGGAAACCTGAACGATGACGATGCTGAACAACTCAACGGTTCTGCACGTGAAGTGAAAGTCTGTGGTACCCTTTTATTGTACAATTTATTGTTGTTTTTGCTTGTTGGCCAATGTTAGGCCCATCGCTGTTGTTCCTGCTCAAATGGTATTATTGCCCACCTGCTATGGTCTCGCCCGAGACTGGCAGTATTGAAAATTAAAAAAAAATTTAAAAAAATGACATTTAAAGAGAATGAAGAAAGCGGGACTTTATTTATCTCATCTTGTCCCAGACTGTATGATTATGAATGTATCCCCATGCGGTAACCCTGAAAGGTTTGGCGGCAATATATCTGTATAAACAAATACAAACACAGGGAATTGTACAGTAAGCACGAGAGGTGTTAAGGAAATGACAGTGTAGGAAGCGGGAGACAGTTGGCTCTTACTAGACACCGCTCGTAAACCCTGAGTTGTTTTCTCAGAGGAATGCCAATGATTGGGGAAAATGCCTAAAGGGCCCAGAAGCTCTCTCGGAGAGACGGAAGTGCGTTGTTGACGCAGTTTGCTCGCGAAGCGGCCCGCAGACACGCAAGTCACAAACAGCCTATATTAGACAGGAGCTGACAGGAGTCGATAACGTAAAGATCGTGATTCCGCACCAAGACTAGTTTCGGCTGCCGCTTTGTTGTCTTCATTTATGTATGGTTCTATATTGGGACGCGCTATGCAGTACGCACTTCCTTCGCGAAACCATCGCCACTTGCGTTCGCTCTGCGTCGGGAAACGCAGTCCACACTTCATCTCGCTTGAGGCACTGAGGCTTTAGGGGCACAGAAAACAGCCGCCGTATTCTGTCTTCCGGTTGTTTACGAGGAAGAAACTTACATCGGGAGGGAAGTTCTCCGTAGATCGACGTGGTATCCTCTTCTACTTATGTTCTATATTTAACTAGCAAAGTCGCAGCTCAGTCTCGCACTTCCCCGAATGGGAAACCAATACAAATACCCACACTAAAAAAACTAATCGAAACGTAGAGATTCACGCTGTTACTTCATTATTTTTATTTTCCTTAAGTTTAGTGTTTACTTTCATTACTCGTGAAATATTTCCTATTTGGCGATGAAACATCAGCGCCTAATATTTGCTTTTTGTTGCTTTGAAGCGCTGCAAACAAATAAAGATTGTACAGGTTCCGTCAGAAGTAATTGTGCCCGAGGTTTTGTGAATATTACAAAGTATTGGTCTTACTTGCGTTTTGAGAGCTATTACCGATATACAGGGAGCCTCTTCTATTAGAGCGGCCTATTTTAAACGCACACCAATGCAGCCATGCAGTTCCCGGAAGAAAAAATGCCTGTAAATTTCCGACACCCGGTTCCAATTACTTTTGACGGCACCTTTACATAAACAACGTGCAATCGAGCGATTAGTTGTTTTTGAAGGAACTCCGTTCTCTCTTCGTGCCGCATGCGCAGTACGTGGTATGCATGTTGCAAAAAACTGGTTAATGATGGGTATTTCATGGGTGCTTTGCGTAAGGGTAACTTTAGCCATAGGGCAGTTAAAGGGACCTATACCTAGCCACAAGAGAGTATTGTTTCCAGAAATTTCGGCAGAACTGTCATGTTTGCAACGTGGGCTTTAGTAAGCTCCTCTGCCATATTGTGAATCACTCCAAGTACTTCGAACCTGGCAGTAGATGTGTTAAGGAAGGGCAGATTTTTAGTCCTTTTGGATCAGTCGCAGAACTTTTGAACAGCGAACCAGCTTAGAAAAGCGTAATTATTCGAGTACGAGTTACAAATACCAGAAAAAAGCGGAGCACGCACACGGGAACGCGTGCTTCGCAGTAGCCGCCGGCAGTTAAAAAAACCAAGAAAATGCCGAGCACTCATTTTTGTGTGCTTCGCGAAGTCCGCCGTGAGTTCCAGGCGCACGTTTGCCAAGCCAAGCATACCCATTTAGGGAGCTGAGCCTACGTTGCGGCGATCACCCGGCCGCTAAGAAAAAAATTCCCCGCATTTCCCCAAGGGGAAGAATGTGCAAGTGCGAATGCACGAGTTGAATTTGCGCGGTTCGGTAATGTTCGCGAAAGAGAGATCACACACACACACACAACTACAAAGAAAGAAAGATGCATTCATTCACAGACACCTATTTGTGTTGTCGTTGTACTTGATTGCTAGAGCGGATCTCAGCTTTGAAATTTCGTGTCAGTACTCCTTTAAGCGGGTGCATTAGCCCTTCTCACGCCCGATTCTTGGCCAATCCCCCACGTGGGTATGTGCCATGTCAGCGGCCAGGCAGCGCGCGCCCATCTCCCCCCGTTGCCAAGAAAGACGAGGAGATTCCTGGCCAATCCCCCACGTGGGTATGTGCTATGTCAGCGGCCAGGCTGCGCGCGCCCATCTCCACGTGCGCGGACATCGCCGGTGGACGCAGGTTCAGGGTCGCTTAAGAAGTGCATTGCACTTAAAAGAGAAAATACCGAGCGCTCATGTGTACGTGCCTCTCGGCGACCAACCAGCGTCCCCTGTGCACGTTTGTAAGGCGAAGCATACCCACTTAGGCAGATTGCCCAAGATTGTCGAAAGAAACTCCAGCGACAGCTATAATCGTTCGTGGCGACACTTGCTCGGAACGCGAAAGGCACGTTATAGCGTACGCCCCTCCAAGGTGATGTCCAATGATTATGACTTCGAAAACAATGAAGAAGATCACACTTATAGCAACAATAAACGAGTAAAGGTCGTTGCGGCCGCGAAGGAAAAGCAAATAGGCTGCAATTGTGGACTTAAACCGTCATGGTGGTCGTGAAGGTTGTGTACAGCTTCGCTACCCACAAGTCTTATGGGTTAGTGTGAGCTTCCTTTCCCTTTTTTTGCGCTGGCAGCTGCGTTTTGTGGCCGGCTATGGGAATTGCAATATCGACGAAAAGTGGGGCCAAACTTAGAAAGAGAAGACGTCAGGCAGACGTTAATAATTACCTTCGGGGCTTCGCTCAAGCTCTTACGTTTGCGCTGGTTGCCTAGCCGCTTCCCTACAGATTTAGGAGTAACGAGTTGCCCGAAAACCATCACGAGCTATGAGCCAGACTCTCGGTAGCATTTTAGCAATACTAATTTTTAAAAATTAGCCATGGGTTAGTGGATGCTGAAATACGAGAAATAATTCTCTGAAAACATTAGAGCCATATGTAGCTATCGTATAGATATTTACCTTTCCTCAAATTTAAAAAGAAACCTTATACCCACACCACGTAATACAATTCGAAATTTAAGGGAGTATTGTCGTGGCACAACCACAGCTTATGGCCGCTGCCACCGTCGTTCGAACGCTGTGCACAATAATACCAGCAAGGCCGACGAAGGGAAAAAACCGGTATTATAGGTTTATAGGCGATTGCCGTCGTCAGCGATATTGAGCCATCCATAACAATCAGTATTATCGTAACCGAGCCTGTACACTCTCTCAGGATCTCCGTGGCGAAACTCGTTCGACGATGCCAACAGCACATTGCACTGTAGAGCTACGGGCGAGAACTATAAAGGACGCGTCTCCGATTATCATCCTAGGAACTAGTGCTTGCGCGAAACCGCGAGAACCAAACGTGGTAGGCAGGAAAAGCACTGCTAGCCACTCAAGTGTACCTCATCTACGACTGTTTTATACTCGTCCGTCGCGCCTAGAATTGCCCCATAATTCGCGCTACCATAACAACACGTCTGCGCAAAGACGAAAGCAGACCTATCATTATTGTTGCTAGCGACGTAGAGTTTCCCGACATCAAGTCTTGTAACAGTCTTGCTTCATGCGATCAAATCTTTTCCCATGTGGGTTTGATACAACCTAGAGTTACCTCAGGAAAGCTTTAGCCTGTAAACTGGTTTTGACTGCGTTGCAAGACATCCGCTTTGCCACGCCTGCCGTTCTCGATAGAACCTTTGCTCGGATATCTCTTTCCGCAGATCCACAAAGGAAGTCATAAAATATCGTCTCATGGCGAAGGATCCATATAAAGAAAAGGAGCACACAAAGAAAGTCCACAGATCACGGAAACCTGAAAGAACCAGGCTAATATAGAACTCTAACGGTGCTTCTATCGTCTCCCGGTATCCTTCATTGCTGCTCAGTACTCTATCGTAGGCTACCGAGCAAAGTAGTTTAACGGCACTGACGGGCGTTTTTCTTTTCCGCCAAACAGAATCAATATCAGTGTGCGGCTGTTTCGCTTCCGAGAAAAAAAGATGAGTGATGAGCTTTACTAGTGGCCAACAGAAATCTAACAGACCAACCAAAAAATAAGGTGGGGTCATTAGGATCACAGGCACCACTACACTGATTTATCTCAGTAGCGAGCACCTCGTTTTATTTTCTGCGCCACATTTTCTGTTCAGCTTTTGTGTAGGCTGTAAGGATAGTTTATGCGTTTTTTTTATTG
Organism: Haemaphysalis longicornis; assembly: GCF_048455015.1. NCBI lineage: Eukaryota > Metazoa > Arthropoda > Arachnida > Ixodida > Ixodidae > Haemaphysalis > Haemaphysalis longicornis. Next base: position 57,135,841 of record NW_027526295.1, on the reverse strand, counting down.
CAATTGAGATAAGATGAACAGCTGATAGCGCTGTTTTTCTGGACGTGGGGAAAGAAAACCAATCATGCCACTCGTGAAAGGAACTCTGCTCTCAATTTAATAAATACAGAGACACGGCGCTCCTTTTATAAATACTTCTTTCGAATGAGAAATTTTTAACCCTTGTCTTACGGTTTATATGAGGCTGAAAGGCTGACTTTGGATGGCCATGTCCTCCTCTAAGAAGCTTTCACCGTTAACCACATAAAACTTCCTTCGTAGTACGCTCCGTGTCTCCGGAAATTCGGTCTTATATATATTTTCCTACATTTATTGTAAACTTCCAATATCCTGAAATAGATTCAGTACAATGACAGCCGCTCATTTTTTTTTCAGAAACAAGAAAATAGTCTTTCTTTTCCGAAAATGTAATATATGCTCACAAACCCTTCCAGAGCACTTACAGACGTGAATTGATTTAAGTGATTGTTAGGTTTTCAGTTATTCTTACTACGGTGTGAAAACACATCTGAGCACTTGCAAAAATTTAGCCCTGTTCAGATTTAAACTTTCTCTGGAATATTCTTATTTATGTATTTATTTATTTATTTATTTTTTATTTAGAATACTACATTCCCCCAGAGGGCATTGCTGTAGGAGATACATAAAAAGTGTTCAGTCGAGGAACGAAATCAAGAGTCTCATAATACACAATAAATATACAAAAATATATATCAAGACAAGCATTTTAAAAACTTGCACTCAAGAGAATTGTACAACCTAAACAAGAACGGAGCCGAAGGCAAAAAGGAAAAACGAGCGAAAGACGGAAGAAAGTAAAAAAGTAAAAACGAGCAAAAAAAGTAAAGCTAGACGAAAGGCGAAATTCAAAAAGAATAGACATCCTATAAAACGAGTCACCGCGATCATCAAACACTGCAATAGGCGTCAGTACGCAGCAGCAGTAATGCATAAAATAACAAGAAACAAATAATTGACAGGAACAAGATCGGGGTAATTCAAGAAACACCGTTTTCAGTGCGCCACGCAGACAACACTTTACAGTGGTGTCAAACCTAACACCAGATGTGGAAACAACACTTTCCGGAAGCTTATTCCAATCCCCATTTGGTCGTGGATAAAAAGACGATTTAAAAAGCGAGGTGCCTCAATGAATTTCCCTGATGTTCTTGCTATTGTCTCTCCTTTTTTATAGGTAAACAGTAGGTTTAAGTACGTCTGGCGGTTGATACCTGTTTTTCCGTTAGCTATATGGTTGAGAGAGAGAATAAACGTTTATTTAAATCAACAGGGGGGGATTGTACTGAAGCTTGAAGGAGGCGTCCTCAGTCCAGGATGCCTTGAGCGCGGGCAGCATCGACAGCCCTTTCAGCCAGCCGAAGCTGGTCGTCCAGGCTGGTGCTCGCCAAGGCGCTCTCCCAAAGCTCGACAGTGGAAAGTTGCAGGTTGGGAGGAATCAGTGGAGATTGGTCACATCCTCCGACCATATGGCGTAGCGTTCCGGGTTCTCCGCAAAATCGGCAAAGCGGGGACTTCTGCCGGTCGAAAAGGTGAAGCCGGATAGGATGGGGGAATGTATTAGTCTGGAGAGCACGTAAATGACGTTCGTGCTCTCGGGGTAGAGATTTATGTGGGGGAGCGAGTGTCTGACGCGACAGCCTGTAGTGCTGCGTGATCTCTGCGTAAGATGTCAAGGGCTGCATGCGCTCGGGTTCGGCAACGCTGCTCTCGGCGCCCGCTCGGTGGGTCAATTCTCGAGCGATGGCGTCCGCCGCCTCGTTTCCAGGGATGCCGTGATGTGCGGGAGCCCATACAATCCTGATTAGCCTCTTCAGGGGCTGCTGCTGAATGATGCGTAGAGTTGTTGTGTGAAGGCGTCCCCTAGCGAAATTCCGACAAGCCTGCTGCGAGTCGGTGACAATGACCGCTGCATTAGTTTGTACGACGGCGAGGGCGATTGCTACTTCCTCTGCTTGTATAGTATTGTCGCCGGCAAGCGAGAGGCTGCTACGGGGCTTGTTTTCGACGACTACGGTGGAAACCGCCGCGGACCTACCCGGATAAGACGCCGCGTCCGTATACGCTGTTGTTGGTTGATTGCCATAGATCTTGTATATGGCTTTTGCTCTGGCTTCCCTCCTGTCGACGTGGTACACGGGGTGCATATTATGGGGCAGGGGGTTTACCGTGATGTTCTTACGGACTTCGTGAGGTAGGTTTCCCGTGAGTGCAGGCGGGTGGTCGAGTGGAGCCGAGAGCCTCAGGCGTGAGAGGATCGCCCTCCCCGTTTCCGTAACCCCCAGCCTCGCTCTTTGGTTGGTTAGATGAGCCTCAATTAGCTCCTCGGCAGTGTTGTGAATGCCGAGCCGAAGAAGTCTTTCGGTGGAGGTGGAGACCGGAAGTCCAAGTGCTTGTTTATAGGCCTTGAGGAATAGTGGGCTAGTTGGTGTGCGGCGAGTTTGTAAACAGTCCCAAGACAGTGCGATTTTCAAAGAAAATCCGGGCCTACGCACGGATACAAATAGTAACTACGTATCCTAGACAGCGTAAGTTGATTTACCGCGGTTCTCCCAACTACAAGAAAAAATCGCCGACTCCGCGAAGTTAAGATTGCACCCAAATACGTTAATCACTAAGTGTATAAAAATATTTAGGTGAATCTTAAGAATTCTGGAAACACCATGATCCTCTCAAACGTGAGTTCAGCAATGCATAAGTGTCCCTTATTGCTTTGTTTTCCGCACCGAAATTACTCACAGAAATATCTAAAAACTAGTTTTCAACAGTGGTTTCAAAAAGGAAGGCTAGCTATCAACGCCAAGGCAGATAAAGCGGAAAATGGGGATTCGTCATTTATTCTTCTTGAAACATCTATTTTTCGGAATGTTTGAAAGATGGAAAGAAAGTGCAGAAAAAAATGCTTTCCGGGTAGGACCTAAACTCTCAGCAGTCAGTATACAGGTCTGATTGCATCACATCGGTATTCTGACGATCATGGGTTCGGGTCCCAACCAAGAGCATGTTTTTCTTCACGTTCTTCCTCTTTCAAATATTGAGGAAATCTGCCGATGCGATAAAGGCGGCCAATTTAAACTGCCTTAATAGTTGCGTACTCGAAGGATGTACCGACGGGTTGCATTAGTGACTGCCCAGTACAGCGTTGCATGGCTGATCGATACGCGTGGGAACGCTTTCTAGTGCTTTGCCTGGTGGCGTATTTCAGTTTGCAGAGAATATAGAATTTTGGGCGTTGAAGTCGCTTCTTAGCTCGAGGAGTGCGTTTTATGTGGTAGGGGAGCCAGCGGTCTTTGTGTATTGCTTCTGGTCGTGCACCTTTTTTCATGGCTTTGTGGTCGAGAATCGCACACATTAACGGCCAAAATCATGCGAACAATGTGTTCCCTTTTAGAAGTGAAGCCATCGTGGCAGCGGCGTAATATTTGGCGTGAAACAGCGCTTTCGTACGTTTCCCGTTCCTTTTTATTATTGACACTGCTACGGTAATTGGGCATGTGATGTTGCCGTTCTGGGTGCGCGCGTCTCTTACCAATCTTACACAGTCGTCGTCGCAGGCCGGGCTCCCGTTCTCTCGCACTCTGACCTACGATGCTGTGCTAAGAATTCATCCCGCACCTGGTCCTTCCGGAGCGTTTGAGCCGCTGGGTGTTTTCTCTTACGTGTGAGGCACCACCAGTATGCAAGCAATTCATGTGGTAACCTTGCGACAAAGGCGTAGGTGCAATAGATTTCCTGTGTATGGTTCCAGTTTCAATGCGTGAGCTGGGTGTTTTCCCCAATACTCATGATTCAACAGATTATAAGTCAGCACAATCATAGGCCTCATAGCAAGTTCTCTTGAGGGTAAATAATTTGTTGCTTAATAATTCACTGCCCACCTCAAAATCCCATTCATACAGCCAGCGAACTATATAAGAACTAGTCATACAAATCGCTTTGCGATTGTTTTTTACTGAGATAAATGTTGTTGATCGTATCCAAACACTCTCTTCAGGCACTGTGAAATCGTCCACATCACGCTACGTTTTCTTTCGTTCCCCCCCCCCCCCCCCCCCCCACTGAAAGTTTTCAGGGACCCTTCACTCGTGCAGGACAGCAGTGTTGTAGTGTACACCGCTAGTTGGCGGCATCAGGAATGATGGCCTTCATAAATGGTTCATGGCGAAGTTATTGACGTCAGACTGACTGGAGTGTGATACATGGAAACAGATTTTGAGTGAAATCTTCCTGAATCGGTAGGAGTGGGCTTGGCCATCGGCAGGCGTTCTTTGCAGGATTATATCCTTCCATGTGTATACTTGCGTGTTCGAAGGTGCCGCAAATTTAAAGGAGCGAGCACTGCTGCTGTTGTTGTCTTTTCTTCGATTATGCCACATACGCACCTCTAGACACTTTCTGCACATACGCACTTACGGCCCACGCAAACGTATGGCCCATATCCACATGTCTACTTAGGGCTAATGGAACAAACCCACTGCTCTACAAAATGACTCTTTATAGTTAAGCAACGACCATGCACTTGCATAATAGAATTGGAACAGAAGTATACAATTTTATAGTCGGGTAAGGAAACGGGAAGAAAGCAATTTTGTGCGCAGGATAACCGTGTAGGCAGTTTGTCTCGACAATTGCCGTAAAAGCTCACTGAACTTACGGCGCAGGTTCGCTTCTATTCTTACGAAGCCAGGCCGCCTATCGATATGGTTAAATGTAGCTCTGTATTGATGAGAACTATTCCATTTAGGGGGAAACTGTGGTATAATGTGAGCACTTCAAGGGTGGGAACTGCCCTCCGGATGCTATTCCAAGAAGCTCTAATCAGTCAATAGCTGATGTTCATTCAAGCGTTACGAGCAGAGAACGCCAAATGATCGTCTGTGCTTTCATTACGTGTCTGACTAAATGTGTCTGAAAAGGTGAATTCTGGTTTTTCGCTTTCCATAAGCCTCGAATTTACGTCTTATATAACTCCAAGCCCATTTACTATCCATTTTTTTCACCTCGAGAGGGGAAAAAATCGGTAAATACAGGTACGATTTTCTGGTGAAAAAAATTGTGTGTGTATTTTATTTATATAAAACCAAAATGTGAGATTGAGGCAGGTTTATTTTTATTGTGGTTGTAGTAAAACTAATTTTTGTAGTTTTACTCGCATTATTTTGCTGATTGCAGTAAAAAAACAATATTTTGGGTGATATCGTGCGAATTTGTGGGCGACAGGGCGACAGGGTGATTTTGGGTTACTTTGAAGCCGACAAATGTGGTCCTCCTAAATTTGATGCGCATATCAGACCGGGCTGTTAAGGAAGAGATCTGGCGGACACTTGCAATCGGGTATGCACGCGATTTTATGGCCCCAGAATTAAACTAGGATCCAGAGCGTAAATAAGGAATTTTGTTGGTCTTCCAAGGCATGAAGTATTGCGCCAAGTGAGCCTGAAGCAACAACACTCATAAAAAACACATTTTGCGTAGTATGCTTGGTCCTCTTTGCAAGAGGTGTGGATTCGCAAGAAAAATACGATGACGTTAGTGAATGTTGTTTCAAGGCAACGTATGATTGCAGATAACCGTGTAAGAACAGAAATATAAGCAACCAAAAATTAGATTACAGAACGAAAGAAACATTTACGTTGAGCACGGCGTCGCAAACCTTATTAAACCTCCCAAATAAGGCTTTCCTAATAATTTACCGGTTGATCCATTTACTCTATGCATTCATTGCATTGCAGCTATCATGTGATTCGTTATTTGTTCATACCGATTCACGCATAGCCGTAGGGCAGGTTCATTAGTGTGGAATAGGTTGTACAAGCGGAAATATACTGAGGCCTGAGGATCTGCTCCGGAAACATATATATCTGTAAACACTTGCTTCGCGGGCCATATACTGACAAGGTTGACAAAGGTTTCGCGGCTGTTTAGGGCAACAGTTCAACCAGGATTAACGAAATTGAAATAGTTCGAAATTTTTCGTTACATGCGGGATTTCTTCGCATGCAGATTTTGAGTTAAGGCTCTCATGAATGAAGGAGAAACGAAACCAAAATCAGTGACGGAAAAACTCACCCTTAATAATTTATTTCAGAGTGATGAACTGCGTGATTTACACCTGCAGGTTTCCCAGGAGAACCAATTTCACTTACCCCCGTATTCACAAACGTAACTAAGATATCATATTTTGATTTTGATACTTCTGGGTACCTTGAGCCATTTCAAAGACAAAATGTACGCAGAAAGGGCACCTTTTTGGGGAATTTGATGCTCGTTTCCGCACTCAAATTTCTTGAGGGGGTGCTAGCTGGGATGCTGTATCAGGCGGTGGCTTGCTTCTTTCTCGCCGACAAATACAGGATTTAATATTGCGAGCTTGTCTTGAAAAGCCAAAACTTCTTGTTTTTAGGCAGCATGACTAATCACCGACGAACCGACACCACAGTTGGGGTGGGCGGCTACACGCCCATATCCAGGCCTAGCATCAAACCGACACCGCACTCACTCGTGGAAACGCACGGTAGTTTGCGGTTTTGCGCAATTTGTTAAATTAGTTAATTTTTCAAGCCCCGATTTTTCAGATTTTTCAGAAAACGGGGAAAAAATATTTATTTTTCAGCGTATCGAATACGGTACAGCAAGGTTAACCGTCGCAGCGCCTTCGTCACATAGAGGTCGCAAACACATGGGCTTCAATGGGGGGTGGCAGTGGGAAATTGAAAGACTTCGTTAAATCCCGGAATTCATTACATAGAGGTGAGTGACATCCACGTTTAACTGTATAGAAAAGCAGAAAAGTTGCATGGTTGATGAAAAAAAAGCTGCAAAGGCTGGGAGCGCAGGAAGCAGAACTAGGTTGGCTGAGCGTCCATGATTGATGGCATGGCGAGAAACGGTGACGAAACAAACGAAGCATTTGGCCGTGTGAAATATTGTCGTCACCAGAGGACGGCGAAGAACAATCGTAAACTGAGAATTTTACGTGTTTTGCGCAGGCAATAGGTAATATCACGCTGAAAAGAACCTTCTCGAAACGAATGTGTTATTAGCGGATGAAATTAGTTTTGCTACGCTCTGTAGTTTGGTTAACTCGATTGCCTCCCTTTTCCCTTTTCGATTTCACATTTTGAAAAACTAGCTCCGGATATGGCTAACATTTAGACTTTAAAATCCCGGCTGTAGCACTTGTGAGAGAGCAGTTCATTAGAGGCCTTGGAAATACTATATTTTGATGAGTGCTATTTGAATACTAAAAAAATTACACCTTGGGGGTTTAACACGCCGGAGATACACCATGGTTATGAGGCTCGCCATAGTGAAGGATGTGTATTAATTTCGACCTTCCGGGGAGCCCTACTGTCTGTTGGAAATTAAAAAAAAGCGATTTCACTTTCGCCCGTAACAAAAAAAAAATGTCATCTTCTGCTGGGAAAAAAATTTGTATCTTTGGCGCTACGAGGGACCATTTTGTGGCACCAGCCACCACAGCGAGGGCACGTTTGAAAAGAGTAAGAGAGATGGTTTCCTATGGGTTGTGGTTTTGGGGGTAGGAAGGAGATGGCTTTGAATTCCGTGGCATAACTGCTTGTTTTAATAATAACTTTCTTGTAATTCTTGTTCGACTAGAAGTAGGTCGTACTCGTAAAGAACGCTACAGAAGGGTGAACACCTTCAACACTGAAAAACGTCTGACATGGATGACCCAGAACTGTCAGAGTCAAAAGAACGAGAATGTAAACCGGTAAACCCTTCATTTCAATGTAATGCACCGTCTCAGTGTAATGCCTCCCTGTTCCTCCAAAGTCGGCGGCGTGCCATAGTACTGTCCTCAGTTTAGCCGTGTGTTCAATAGCACTGCTTTGTTTCGCTTAATATGTGTCGTGCAAGAGTTCTGCATGTAAAAATTCGGTTTGTTTATTTTTAATTTTGTCGCACAGATTCGGTTTCCGAGCTCATGCGTAACTACGGAATTACAACCTTGCAGTCAGGAAGACAGTTCCTCCTCCTTCATTGGTTGTATTTATTTTATCACCGCAAGCTTGATTTGTACTGGAGTTCCTTCATGAAACCCCTTGCTACTCGCCGTACTCGTTATTCCCATTTCCTGTCCTTAACCCCAACGTTCGCTTCCACCAATCCGTTTAAATTTTCTTTTCCCCCCGCAAAATGATGACTGGAACAATACACTCGAAAATTGTCTGAAAACTCTTGGTTCATTACACGCAGTTTAGTCGTGCCTGTGAAGTTGTGCGTAGCGTACTCTGTTTAAGCTTGTTTTTCTTGTTTCTGCTTTTTTTCGCTGTTTAATGTTTGTATTATTGCATGATTTATATTGTTATCAGCTTATGCCCCTCGTGCTTGGGCCTCCATGGCCTGCAGTATGTTCTTAAATAAATAAATAAAATATCACGGGTAATCACATCCCCTAGCTACCCAACCAAAGACGGATCTCCTCCTTCTTCCGAGAACCGAGACAGAGGGGCAAGTGTTCGTCTCAGTAACCTTGTTCATCCCCGATGCAATACCTTTTCTTCCACATCATTTTATACTGTATTTTTATCGTTTACGACACCACCTTCATTTCTCCGCTTAGATGAATTTCCTCAAACACCTCTAGCCTGGTCAATCTTCTAGGGCACCTCATCTTCTTTGGTAGAGGTTTCACTGGAACTTCTTAATTGCTTCATTCTAACCAGCTGTCCCACTATAAGAAAAGTTTCAATACCCAAACGAACAAGAGCCGAGGCACTTAGACCAGGAGGCATAATTGGTCAAGGCGTGGTGTTTTTGTTGCGGGAGTTCTCCTAAGCAGTTTGTCTCAACCACAGCTGTTTTTTTTGTTATCCACATTTCGAGGCGCACTTACTCCAGAACTTCGTGGCTTGGACGTACTTCCATGAAAGGGGTGCAACCAAAGTCACCAGAGGAGCCGCAGTGGACTCGGAATGTATCGCCTAATTACCAGAATATCTTACATCCAGTATCTGTATTAAATACATACCGAATAAGCACCAGGAGCGCAACTAGCTCCACGCGTGTCACAAATACACAGCCTTGTGCAAATATTTTATGGAACAGATGCCCTCGTTCGGCTGTGTGTGCAGTGGGCCAGCTTTTACTCTGTCTTGAAAGGCTGCAATGACACAAAAAATTCAGGATTTAGGTGTGACGCACAGCATAAACTTGTTGGTTAATCCTGAACTGCATTGGAGGAAACAGAGTCATGTAAAATATTATTAGCGGTCGTACTTTCTGAAGGTGAAGAACCATCAAAGCTGATGAGGCACAGAACTTCGAACGTCTATGTAGTTGTGCCTTTTCATCATTCAGGCTCAGTAGATGGCGTGTAATCAACAGCACACCTATCATGCGTGGTGGAGATTCTGAGCACGGTACTTTTAAGCAGGAAGCCTTCACGTGTACTGCAGACGTGAACATTTTTCACGTCCCCGGCGTCGTACAATCAGTTCGAAGACACCTGAAGTGCACGCGCCCGCTTTGCGGGATTCAACACGCTGTCGATCTTGGTCAAGTCTTCGTCCAACCACAGCTGCGGATTACACACAGCACAACTACGCGCTAATGGTCTCTCCAGAAAGTCCATCTGGCATTTACCGTATGCTTCAAGGAAGTTTTTCGTTTAGGGTGTAGAATACCTGCTCCTTTGTGATGTGTTCCCAGCCTGTTCGTCACCTTATCAACCTTCCTGCATGCTTTTAGTGTATCTGTGCGAATATCATTGATGTTTTCTGCCCGCGTCTGTTCCTGCAGTCACTCTTCGAAGGAGGGTTGCTCGTCTAGCATCTGTACTATAATCGGCCTCGTCATTACGACGAAAGAAGAGAAGTAAAATAAATTGAGAACGAGAACTTGTGTAGTTAGGAACAGCGGAGACAAATGAAAGCAAGGAAGCACGCGCCGAACAAACGAACGAACGCATAAACAAAAATTGTAACATCCCTTCCTAAAAAAAGCTGAGAGTAGCGCAAAACCTTTCTGGCACCAAAAATGCGTCAAAACTGCGCCAAATATTTCCCCAAAAGTGCGCCGACCGTCGCTGAAATTGCTTCCTCTCGATCGTCAAACCGCCAATGACCCAAACCGCAAAGAACGATCCCATACTACGGTTTTTCGCATAGTAAGTAAAAGCGTCTACGCACGATTTAAATGCACAGCGAAACGTAGTTTATGAGGTAAGGGTATGCTAGTTTAATTCTTCACGATCGATGCGCGTATTCTATTATTCAGAACGCTCTTTTTAACGATTTTCAGTTAGCCGTACTCATGCAATGACAGCGCGGTTTTGCGCATGCGCCGTTTGTCTAACAATCTTATCAGAGCTTCTCGGTAAATAAAGCCGTGTACCGGGAAATGCATTAGTTTTTTTAGTGGAAGTTATCGGTCCCAAAAAGAAAGCTTTCACTTTAGAACACGCTCATGCATGAACGCATGGCGATATGGTACACTTCGCGCGACAAAGACTCATGGGGCCTTCCACGTAACCCTATTGGCATAACACATTCAGTGTAAAACGTCTTCTGGAGTGGGCATGTGGGTAACGTTGTTTGTCGCGCGACCAAGAGACTGGGCATGTCGGCAAATTTTCTCGTCGCTCGACAGATCCCCGCCGGTCGGTCTGCTGAGCGAGCGAAAAAGATCACAGAGTGCGAGAGTGGGGAGATCGCGGAGAGAGAGCTGCATCCCAGAAAGAATGGCGCATTATTTGCCATTGCACCAGCGTGGCAAGATGGACGGCAATTCGAAGCGGGGCGTGACACCTGCTTCTCAGCCGCCTCTACGCGTCCGGGAATTCCTGCCTTTGCTTGCACGCGTTGTAGAAAACGGCGGCAAGCCGGTGCAGAGTGTGTAATACGTAGGGCTCTTGGGGCCGACCGAGCCAGTACCCCCGGGTAGGCCACCATGCTAGCTCCCGGCGTGTCAACCACTCGGGCCCCAGCACCTACGCCAGCCTAGCGAGGTTCGCCGACACGAGAACACAGTAAACAGTTGAAACGCAGCCGTTTATTTGGGAACTCCCAAAGCATGCCAGCACAAAGCTCGACAACATTCACGAATGACGCCATCCCGATCGTGATCATGAACGGGATGCAGATACTCACGGCGCGCGACATTTCCCACCTGACATACATCGTCACCCGTGGCCACCGCGCTGTTGCCACGAGATCACCCAGACGAAATATCCAATCAGACTCTCTCTTCCGCGCGCACATGTTCACGCAGCTAGCGCGCCTACGCAGCGCACGGACCGGTGGGGCCATCTATCGGTGGCGCCGACGAACCCGCGAAGCCACGGACCGGTTTCAGCACGATGCGTCTCTCCGCGAAGCGAGCACCAGCTCGGGATCGCCGGTCGCGGTTCTCCACGATTCCCACACGGGCGGCAATAAATGACGCTTGGACAAACCACGCGCATAGCACTCAATGTTAAGTTACCGAGGGAACGGGGGAGATGCTCAAATCCACCAATAGGTCTACGTTCTTCTTCATGTAACGAAAGTGTGTGAATGCAAGGGTACGGCAGCCAAAAGTCGTCTTTGCTTCATAGTCGTATCAGTTTCTCAGATAGCTTTTTTCGTGGTAGTTCTGGTACCACTTTTGCGCAGCTTTGGTTTTCGATCTACCTGATAAACCATGTTGAGGATACCAGTAACGTCGGTGACTATTCTATGAATCGAGAGCGCTAATATCAAATGAAATAACGCTAACAAAGCAAGTTCTTCGACTGCATGTTTGCTGAACAGGGAGTGAACCACCTGAATGTTTCATCTATGAAACCTTCGGAGCTATGTTGGAACTGTTCTCCTCGAATGTTTCTTTTTACAATGATACTGCTTTTGAGGGGGTACAGAATATTAAAAAGTGTGTGTGATTTAATTCCTTCCGTCTGTCGGCGATTAAGACCTAACTTGAAAATTTCGCCAAATGTCGCACAGCAGAGAAGCTCCACTTCTGCTTGAGCAAAAGCGCTGAACGTGGTACAAGCATTGATTGATTGATTGTAGGGTTTAACGCGCCGACGCAACGCAGGCGATGAGGCGCGCCGAAGTGGAGGGCTCCGGATTAATTTTGACCACCTGGGGATCTTTATCGTGCGCCGAAATCTCGTACACACGGGCGTTTTTGCTTTTCGCCTCCATCAGAAAAGCGGCCGCCGCGGCCGGGAATCGAACCCGCGACCTCGTGCTCAGCAGCGCAACGCCTTAGCCACTGAGCCACCGCGGCGGGTCCGTGGTACAAGCAGACTGCGCTCCGTTAGCCACGTAGCAAAGGAACTCTGGTGGACGTGCAGATGAATGTATAAGCACATATATTCTTGGGAATTCGTACATGTCAACGAGAGGACCAAAAATTACCGATTGTTTCGGCTACAGCTGACAATGTGGGAATAAGCAGCGAAGGGGCAGTTATGACAGCTAAGGTTCGAACTATGCACGAATCTCCTCGAAGCGGCGAAAATGATTACAAGAACGCTGCTACGCTTTTCAGCAGTGGGCCAGACAAGCAGTGCGCTGTAACACCCGCGGAACACACAAAAAACCTCTGCGTAGTAAATGTAAGTTATTTTTATCTTTTATTTTACAGCACTATTTTCGGGCAGAATAATTTCTATTTTGCGAATTACTTCGGCCATTTAAGTTCTGTATACACTTTCTGAACGAAGGAAATCGCATTGATTTTACACTGAACGCTGGTTAATTCAAAGTTCAACAAAGAGAATAGATAACTCGAACTCCACTACTTTGCTTGGCCAAGCCCCAAGGAATGTTGTGTTTAAAATCGCGTTAATTCGAACGCAAGTGGCCTCTGTAGCGGATAATTCGAACCACGGGCCACCGCGCGGCAGCTTGGGGCTTGCGCATGGGAGGCGTCGTCACCCCCGGAAAGGTGAGAAAACTACACGGAGAATTAAAATCGGGTAAAAGGAAGCCAAGAACCAGTGCGGCCATCGCTCGGAAGTAATGACCGGATGAACTGCCACCCGCCCCCTGTTAGGTCTGAAGATGGCGAACAGGAGGGCTTCCGCTGCATTCGCTCGTTAGAGCAGGAAGTGCTGGCTTTCGCTTTCAAGAATAAAAGCGGGCGTCAATAGCTGGTTCTTTGAAGCATTAAATTCCTCAAATACTCTGGTGCCTCCAATCGCATTGTGCGGCGCCAGTTCATCACTTTAGGTAGTTCGAACTTTCGTTGATTCAAACTTAGGCGGCATCATCTTACAATTCGAATTAGCCAGCGTTTACTGTACTTCTGTGTTGCGCTAAAATTTTGTGTCGTGATTCAAATACTCGTAAAAGTGTGTTAAAGTTAGCCGCTCACGCTGAATCGCCTTGCCTTCGCACGCCAGTGAAGGCGCACGCTATGCCCCATCACGCAAGCAGACGGTACGCCCGGTCTTGTCGCAGGCTTTTAAATGGTTGTAACGGCGGCGCAATGTGTGGCGTGCTGGATGAGATTGTAGGTTTCAATAATCGGCTATCTCATCGCAGCCGCAAACAGTAGTGCACCGGCCGGCTGAGAGATGGCGAAAAGCGTTGTACGATCAAGATACATTTAGTATGAACTGCGGAGCGGCTGGTTTTCAACACACGTTACGCAACCTGGAGACGGGCTGCCTGTATATTAATTAAATAAGGAGCATCGTCCGACTATTGAGAATTTTGAGCTTGCTGACCGCCGCGTTTCACCCCGGTTTATTCTTCCGTTATCAAACTTTATTGCATGTCGGTTTCATGCTCTGCAGAGAGTGAGTTACAAAACGGCAGCGCGAACTGGCGGGAAGCGCGGCGTTAAGGCAAATCAAATAGCGCACATGTCGAACGATGTGGTTCCATATCAACGTTTTACACAAACTCGCGCGTCCAAAACATACTGCGCATGCAGCACCCGTCGCCTGGTTGTGCAGCATTTGATGACAGCTGCGCCCTCCGTTGTTCGTGATTCAATCCGTCTTGGTAGTACGTTTATATATTAGGTGCGTAATTCAATGCTTGCATCTAGAGTGCTGGAACAACACGCAGGCCCAGCACTAAATGCTATATGCCGAAACATCTGGTGTCCGCTGCCGACATTCATTGTTAAGTTTTATTTCCGCCTCTATCATAAAAACAATGAGACGAAGTGTTTTTGAAGATAACGAAACATGTTACCCACTGTTATCAACTTGGCGGTACCGTTGTTGCGCTAAAGATGCATAACAAATCAGCTAGAGCCTTTTTACATTGCAGTATTGGTTATTATGGCTGCCTGCAAATGTTCTCCCATGCGGCAGCCTTGGGAGGACTGTGTTGGTGCTGGTGTGCAGAAACATCAAGCTTGCGACATTCTTTCTAAAGTATTGTATCAGTGAAACTCAGTTTGCTTCTGACCTGTAAATTCTTTTACTACAGGCACCTATTGGGTGAAACGATTGTGAAGAAATGTGCGTCATGCAATTTCCCCCAGCATGGCACGACCCACACCCTGTGGACGACAGAGCCGCTGTAAAGCAAGAGAGCAGGGCGAAGCTCCGTGCCGCTAGAGCCCATGACCCACGACCACTGCCGCAAGGACTTCCCAGGGGGGCCCAAGTGCTGGTTCACAAAATAAGAGCCGAGGCTGCTCTTACGGAGGACGTGCTCCCAAAGTGGCGGGAATACGTTCCCCGACGCCCAAGACACTTGAGAGAACCCCTCGAGAACTCCAGGGATACTACCATCGTGACCTGCTACTCGTGTCACGCCCCAACGATTCCCATAATGCAGCCCAGGCTGTGGGAGTGCTGGGGCGTCGTGGCGAAAATAAGAGTTATTCTTCTGCCGAACATCAAGACCCTCCAGGTAAAGGGTATCGCCTCCTCTTGGCTTGTCTTACCAAAAAGAGACTGTTATGTCCCTGTGGTCTTTCGGTAGTGCAACGGGAATACACCAGAGTATTTAGACTCCATCACCTCCTTTACTGCCTTGCCCTTCTCTGACTAGGCCTTGAGTCCCCCCTTCCGAATAAAGAAATATAATATTAATTATTAACGAAATGCAGTAGCTGAACCAGCATAATTTTTTTCTGCGCGGTATCAGGTGAAAAATATCCCGGGCCATCTCCACTAACGTGAAGCCTGGCGAGGGGTGAAACATGCAGTGTATAAGTGTATTCATCGCGCCTTGGCGTTTTTGCCAACGGAGATGAAACGGTTGGGGGGTAGAGGTATACAGCTTTTCTGTAAAAGTCGCCTATATTTGAAGCCCGAAGTTCTCTAGAGCGAGGCATAAACGAGTATCCCCGCAATTTTTAGAGCGCGTTGCGTTCTAGCGCGACCCCTAAGTGAGTTTCGCGAAGTTTTAGTACCGTGACTACATAAGACGACAAGTACGACGATTAGAGGAGACGCCAACAGCCCCAGCCCCTAAAAAAGCGGCGGCACAAACAAGGACACTCACACAAGGCGGGCCTGTCTTTTCTGTGGGCAATTTTTTTTCGCGCTTTTTAGGATGTCAAAATTCCATCACCATCTAACCAAATTTCTGTATAGAATAGCCTATTGTTTCGCGGGTGCACCGATCATACGAATGACGCCTTTGGTTTCTGTGAAGCTATACAGCTCGAAATTGCTCATGATGATTGCTACGAATAAACAGACTTCCGAATCAAGTGCTTTCGCATGCTAATTCCTGCAAAAGGTCGTAAGTACGCCGTTGTTCTCGGCACGGTTCGCGTGAACGTCCAGTCCCAAGAAACCTTCGAGCGACAGGAATGCTCAGACATTCATTTGAACAACGCTTAAAAGTTATATACTTCTTTGCGCACATTATATTAAAACTCCACGTCATTGCAACGCTGCATTTAGCGAGCATCTCATTTGAAAAGGTAAAAGGACGTCCTCAGTCAGCCGTTGCCCAATACGCCAGGAACTATCAATAGCCGTATTCTTGCGGCAGAGCCGTTATTAAATTGGAGCGCGGCTTCTAGGGCTCGAGAGCAAAACCTTAGGAATTCGATCGGTTCTAGTTGCAATGCGGTATACGTCAGCAGCATGCAAATATTGCTACAACGTCGTGGCTCCGGATAAGTGCATCTCCCGCATGAATCATAGCAATAAGTCCGTTTACCGGCAAAAATAGTAACGCCCGGAAAAGAACCGAAGATGGCAATTTCTTTTGCCCCTAGGGATGCCCGAGGCGGTGTTTAGAATGAAAAGACGTCGCCTCGAATATTATTCTTCTGTTTTGCTCTTCACAGCTTTATAAGCGCGAGGCAGAAGCGGCCACGAAGTCTCGTTCTTGGGTTGAGGCACCAAGAATTGCAGCGTATTCTATTTTTCTTTTCACGCTTTTCTGCAAAGACGCATCCTAATTTGCAAGAAAATAAGTGAAATGTGGTTGCGCATTGGAAGGAGAAAAATAAAAATGTAAAGAGAGGTCTGCACACCAGCCGGCTTCCGTACAGAAGGTCAGTAAATTCAATAACGAACGAAGCCACTTTATGAGTTCCAAAGACCGGAGCTTTGCCGTTGACGTCTTATTGTTAGCAGTGCTTTGAACGACATTCTTAGGGAGTAGAAAGTTTCCACGAAGTATGTCTTTCATCACACTAGAGGTTCTAACAGAAAGTGGAGCCCACAGTCCCAATTTGGTCCCAAAGGTTCATTACTAGGTTTTATACCGGCAGTAGGTGCTCGCCGCTGTGCTAGAAGAATTAGCAACAAATAAGCACACATAAAGTGTTGTGGATGGTTCAAAGGTGGTATATATTTGAGAACTTCAACAATAAAAAAAATGCGTTTAAGCTTTTATGTAGTGAAGCATTCGACAATAACTTCTGTGGCGCACGTGAATATTAACGGCCAGTGCTGCATATTTTTGTTACGGCGTAAATGCCTGTCTGTGTAAGCGTTGCCCTTGATAAGTCTTTTTTGTACATACGGAGGTACATTTGAAGATATTTAGCTACAGAACTTTAGGTGTCTCAAGATACTACATCCGATAAATAGGATGTAGTATCTCCCATGTGATTTTGCAGTTAAACTACTATGGCCGACGGCATCTGTCGTATTTTTTCAACGCAGTGTTCTTTTACTTTTCGGTTTCACTCAGTATTGCACACTCGTTAGTTAACACCGACACAAAATAAAGCGAAGCCATGGTTCAGGCGCTTTACTGCTGGCAGAAACGTTGCCGGTAAATCCAGGTTGGGCACCTGCTTGAAAAGAGGTGGCCGCAAGCAAAGATCCCGCGGAAATCGTGTTGTCCTCACATTTTGGTACCTACAAGTCAGATATCATAAGTAAGATGAAAACTCACTGAATCTTTAGGAAAATGTGTTCTTATACGGCACGAAGCTTGGTATTCTAGAGGACATATCAGAGGTTATTCTCCCGACAATCAACAATGCAGTAATCATCAGCAGCAGCAGCATCTTCATAATCATCACCCTAGCTACACCTACTGCAGGGAAAAGGCATCTCCCATTATTCTCCAATTCTCCTGGTCCTGTGCGAACTGCAACCAATTAATCCCCGCCAACTTCTTGATCCCATCTGCCCATCTAACTTTCTGCCGCACGTGCCCCACTTGCTTTTTTAAGAATCCACTATGTTACCCTTAATGACCAATGGTTATCTTGCCTTTGCATTACATTCCCTGCCCTAGCCCATTTTTTCGTCTTAATTTCTACTAATATATCCTTAACAATCGTTTGTTCCCTGACCCTCTCCGCTCTCTTCTTGCCCCTTAATGTTACACCTGTCACAGCCTCCAAGTTAGATGTTACAGCATCCAAGTTTCTCCCCCGTAGGTATGTACCGGTAAGATGCAGCTGGCATACACTTCCTTCTTCAGGGACAATCGTAGGCTGCCATTCATTATCCGAGAATGCCTGCCAAATGCACTCCATTCTATTCCCATTCTTCTAATTATCTTTGCCTCATGGTTGGGATGCGAAGTCACAACTTCGTCTAAGTAGATATATTCGCTTGACACTTCCATTGCGTCGACACCTATTTCAAACCGCTGTACTCTGCCGACGTTATTGATCATAACTTTAGTTTTCTCCATATCAATTTTCAGCCCCACGATTCTACTCTGCTTGGCCAGCGTGGTAATCATGCTTTGAAATTTGTCTCCCGAGTTACTTTGCAAGGCAAAGGTCATCAGCAAATCTGAGGTTACTAAGGTATTCTCCATTAGCCCTTACCCCACGTGTTCCCAATCCAATGTTGTGAATACTTCTTGTAAACATGCTGTGAATAACATTGGAAAGATTGTGTCTCGTGATTGTGCATGGTACAATGCAGTGTCATGTTCTAAAACGAAATCCCATTTCAGCTTCACGCGCTACACGTGCAATTTGTGAAGCGTCTCTCTTCCTGTCCGCAATTATAATCAGATGGCACTATACGTAATAAACGCATTCAAGGCGTCCCGTCAGCTTTAAATAAACGCTGACATCCAGCCAATGGTTCCTCTAGGTATGTATATGGAGTTCAACTGGGGTTTGCAATTTAAGTCATACGGATACGATAGTGCAAGCCCTTATTGCGCTTATGAATGCCCAGGAATGAAATTGTCCACATTTATTCGGGCTTTCTCATGTAAGTCTTCCGACCGTCTGCCTTGCGTGTGCGCAGTAAATCAACTCTTCCCATGTCCGCCATACAAGGGGTGGACGTAAAACAAAGTTATTTTTTTCCAAACAAAATGATATCTTTTAAGCAATTAAAAAAAGAAGCTGATTTCGGCTGAAATGAATCTTTAGCCTATGAACAACGCCAATCCCAGTAAATGATTACGTGTTGTCCACATAGTGATCATCTCAGATCTCGATAATTGTCCGATTAATATTTTAACAGGCGAGAACCAACCTTAACGTTGGACAGTGTTGCTTTTCGCACCTACCCGAAAAAAGAATTCGGTCCTGATGTGCGGCCATTGTGTGACTTCGCATGTGCTTTACAGCCTCCTAGACCCGCCAAAAAACCGCCACCATGAGTGCCAACGACTTGTGCAATATGATCCGGGCTGTATAGTTGTATAATCTCCGGTCACGTGGCCTTCGACAAAGCTGCTGTTTTGTTACGTGGCCACATAGACAATTTAACGCTTTGTGGCATGCATATGCTTTTTTAGCAGTTTTTTTGTCAGTAGGCACCATTGTCACGGTCAGCACACTCTGAGGCAGGTGAAAACTGTTGCTCAAAGGTATGCCGCTGTGGCACCCGTGCCGGCCATGCCCAGGGTCACATCGCCCAGCCTTCGTTGGCGTTCATAGTACTTAGGGGTGTAGTTTCTTTCGGTTCCTCAGGGTGGGGGTCCCGGTGAAAAACAAGTTGTTGTTCTCCACTTTTCTCATCCTCTTCCGCCGCCGTAATGGTGACGCATGGTGTAGTGCAGACTTTGGCTACGCTGGGCACCCCATTGACAAAGTGAAGAGGCTCACTGATACTTCTTCGTAATTTGCAATAAAAGAACAAATTTAATACATAGTGGGTATGTTTCTACATTCCAGCAATAGTTTGCGAACTCAGTGAGCGTTTGTTATGGGGCTGCCGTTCCGCAACCCTTTAATTTACCTGTTTATTTTACGTGAAAGATTATCTTCTCTGGGGAAATAATGTTTGCCGAGCCGTGGCCTTCTAGGGAGAACATGGAAAAACGTCACGTTAGGTCGCTGCTTGCGTTCGTTGGGCGCTGAAATTGTGTGTAAGCCGCGCACGTAATACACGTTGAAAAAAAAAAACCGTGCGGCAATTCCGTTCATAAGTGATGCCGGCCAAATAGCCCAGAAACTCAGTGTGCCAAACAGTTTGCTGTAAAAAATTATCAGCAAAAATTATTGCGTGATGCCGCATTTGGGTACACAAAGCTCCCCCTGGCTCTGAATTTTACCGTAAAAAGAGACCAATTTCACCAATTGCACCCGTGCCCGTAGGTGCCTCATTGAAGAGTGTAGACGAGGGGGCTGTTAGTGCAAGGCTATCGGCCTGCTTTGCCTAATTGTCTTTAGAGAGAAGAAATGAGAAGAAGAGTGTGGATGCGCCGCTATATTTCGCTAGTGATTGGGGAGCTGCAAAGACCGAGACGCCACGGAGGAGCCGTTGCCCGGCCGCGACGACCGCTTGTCTGTGGGAGATTAAACGCAGGAACACCCATGTGCTCCAGATTTCGACGCATGTTCAAACTTTCAAGCCACGTGATCAAAATAAATTCGTAGCCCTCCAGCACGGCCCGCTTGATCGCCTGTATAGCGTCGTCGCTCTAAACTGTATAATCAATGAGTCGTCACAATTGCCGTCACGAACGTCGTGAGTCTAGTAAGCTTGAGGTCATACTAAGTGCTAAGCCCACGCCGACTGTGACGGCCAAAATCTCCCTACAATAGCAGGAGATACTAGCGACTGATACGCAAAATAGGTCAGCTTATATTGTACGCAATTGCCCTGCCTTAATAACTAGGATACATTAACAGGTTTTAGATAAACATTGCATTGTGATCACTAAAGGTAAAAATGGCGGTCACGCAAAGCCTGGTTTCCTTTCACAGAACGCTCGTAGAACTATGCTCTTTGTTGTGTCGTGTGCAAAGTAAATACAATGGCTGCCCTTCTGACTACAGCGTGTCTGTGTTTTTGTTTATTTATGCTCCATCGCAGCATATATATTTTTAACTATCATGTTAAAAAAATTCTGAGAAGGCTGCATATCCCTGGAAGCGTGTTCGTGCGGGTGACGTCAAGAGCATTTTCATAAGTTAGAGTGCGGGCAAAGTAAGGCTCCTATACACCAGCTGGTACACTCCTCTCAGTCTCTGACTGCGGGCCACTACTTTCGGAAGTACCGCACTCCACGCGCGAGAACATTCATCACGGAGATTCCACAAACGTGTTGCGCGGACCGGGGTTCATGACATCGGGGTTTATTACAGGGCATGCAGCCAGCAGTTTCCGGTCGGTTGATACGAAAGTTAGTGAGAAAGTCACCTAAATTCTTATTACGCCGGTAGACAACAAGTGGTGGTTCGGGGAATATGCTTTTTAAGCGGTCACTTTGTATTCAGATATTGTGATGTTTTTTTAGTACGGTTGACACTCTTGGAGCGGAGGATGAGTGGGTTTGACAGTTGACAGTACGGTTGACAGTCCGCTCCAAGAGTGTCAACCGTACTAAAAAAACATCACAATATCCTAATACAAAGTGACCGCTCAAAAAGAATTTTCCCCGAACCCCCACGCGTTGTCTACTGGTGGAATAAGAATATAGGCGACTTTCTTACTAACTCTTGTATCAACAGACCGGAAACTGCTGGCTGCATGCCCTGTAATAAGCCCCGATGTAAAGTATGCCCACACATGTCCACTACACAGCGTGCCACCAGCACGGCTTCAGACTACTACGTAAATATGAAAGGTAACTTTAACTGTGACTCCGCTAATGTCGTATACCTTCTAGAGTGCACTGTTTGTAGGCAACAATATATCGGCCAAACTGAAACGCCCTTCCGAATACGGTTCAATAATCACCGCTCTCACGCAAAAAGCTGCCCTTATTTGCCCCCGTCAAGACATGTGAACAGTCCCGGGCATGCATTTGAACATCTTAAAGCAACGATTTTAGAATCCGCCTTCAAAACGCACGACGACCGTGAGGTTCGGTAATCATATCTCATTTATAAGTTTGGTTCAGCCACACTTGGGATTAATGAAAGTTACGGAAAACTAACGTGATTATCCCTCGATTAAAATTGCAGGCCTCATAATTTTTATAACTATCTTCAATAATCCTACCCTTCAGTTTCCCATCAGAATTCGCAGAAACTCTACAAATACGGCGGCTTTATTCGCCTAATGCGGCTAACAATGCCATTTGTCCTGGGGAAGGAGAACTCGCTCCCACCACCACTTAAGAATGTTTAACCCTTTGTGATCTATATGCCCTACCTATTTCCTGTTCAGTTGCTAGCTTCTCTGAAATGCCGTTTTGTGCTCCGGATCTATTTTCTTAATCAGCGGGGGCACCCTTCTTCGCTTCCGCTCCAAACAGTCTCGCCAGCCACTGAACACCTTACTGTATACTCTTCCCTTACTTTTTAAACCACGATTGTCCAATTTCCCGCATTGTCTGAACTTGAAGCCCACGCCGCATACGTTGCCCCGTCATGGAGCAACCTTGAACGCCGCTTTGTTAACACGACCCCTTTCTCTCTCTCGCTCTCCCCCCCCTCTTTTTTTTTGTTGTTGTTGTAACATAGGCGTAGCCCAACTGCATGTATACTCTCCGTTTCCGAAACATTTTCCGCCCGTTCTCACAGTTTTCTGCAAAGCTATGTACGAAATGAGTTCCAAATGTTTGTGACAGCAAAATCATGTAACTGCACTCTGATGAAGGCAAGTCCCGTTGCCGCTACGTAAGTAAACCTTGTTTGTTATTGTTCTTGCTGTGTATCCGACTCTTTACTTATACTGTATATATATATATATATATATATATATATATATATATATATATATATATATATATATATATATATATATATATATATATATATATATATATATATACAGAAACATAGGTTGGCAGTCTACAATGCCAAAGGAGGCATAGGGGTGTGGTTAGGCTATTTTTTTAATACGATTAATGAAGTTAAGATTTTTTTTAATATAAGGAAGAAAGAAAGAAACAAAAACACGCGCCCAGGGTGGGGACCGAACCCACGCCTTTCGATTAGATCTCGAATGCCTTACCAATTCGGCTATCTGGGCGACTGTGTTCTCCTTCACTTTCTGGGCTATTTATATTTACTAGAAGTGTATCTGACGCTTGAGGGTGGTATCCAGCGCCACTCTGACTACACGGGGAGAAGGGGACCTTCTTTTCAACCCCCGGGGCGCGACTCAAAACGACTACAGCCTGTCATGAGCGGGTAACTGGCGGGAAGCCCTCTTACGCTACCTAGGCATCAAGGCTGCCAGAACCGAGACCCTCGCTAGGCTTTCGCAGAATAATATAGTAAGGAAATGAGGGGCTCGTTGAGGAAATACAGAAACATAGGTTGGCAGTCTAAAACGCCAAAGGAGGCATATGTATATATATATATATATATATATATATATATATATATATATATATATATATATATATATATATATATATATATATATACATATATACAGAAAGAAATGCCGGCAGTCTACAACGCCAAAGAAGGCATAGGGGAATGGTTGGACTATTTGTTACCGTTAGTGACGTTACATTATTATTATTATTATTAATATTTTATTAATTACGTGATAAAGAAAGAAAGAAAAACACGCGCCCAGAGTGGGGACCAAACCCACGCCTTTCGATTAGATCATCGAAAGGCGTGGGTTCGGTCCCCACTCTGGGCGCGTGTTTTTCTTTCTTTCTTTATCACGTAATTAATAAAATATTAATAATAATAATAATAATGTAACGTCACTAACGGTAACAAATAGTCCAACCATTCCCCTATGCCTTCTTTAGCGTTGTAGACTGCCGGCATTTCTTTCTGTATTTCCTAACGAGCCCCTCATTTCTAAACCCTATATATATATATATATATATATATATATATATATATATATATATATATATATATATATATCTATATATATATATATATATATATATATATATATATATATATATATATATATATTTGTATACTTCTATATATATAGCGAATCAGAATAGGAAATGAGGGGCTTGTTGAAAATAAGACAGAAATAAAGTTTGGCTGTCAAGAAAACCTCGGGAAGCAAAGGGGAGGGTATGGTAGGTCATTGAAACAGATAAAGAATTTGGAAAGAAACTGGAGAAAAAATGCCCGCCAGGAGGGATCTGAACCCACGACCTCCAGAATACCGGTCTGATGCGATAACCACTACGCTACCGGCGGGGCTATTTTTACCCTCCACTTTCTGGGGTATTTATGTCAATGTAATTTTTTCCTGTGCTTGGGGATGGTAGCCAGCGCCACTCTGGCTTCTCGGGGTGAAGGGGACCTTCTTTTTTCACCCCCGGGCCGTGACTCGAGTGTCTACGACATGTCGAGACTCGTCGACCTGCGTTGAACCCTCTTAAGCTTCCTATGGCACCAAGACTGCCAGAACAGAGGCCCTTGCTATGCATGCAGCGAATCAGAATAGGAAATGAGGGGCTCGTTGAAAATAAGACACAAATAAAGTTTGGCTGTCAAGGAGACCTCGGAAAGCTGAGGGGAGGATATGGTAGGTCACTGAAACAGATAAAGAATTTGGAAAGAAAGTAAGGGAAGAAAAAATGCCCGCCAGGTGGGATCCGAACCCACGACCTCCAAAATACCGGTCTGGTGCGATAACCACTACGCTACCGGCGGGGCCATTTTTCCCCTCCACTTTCTGGGGTATTTATGTCAATGTAATTTTTTCCTGTGCTTGGGGGCGGACTGATCACTTTGGACACTGCAACCTGGTAGAGTAGGACTGGGCTTCAAGCGGCAGGAATAACAGCCCTGAATGGAGTATCCTGTAACCGGGCGGATAATTCAACATCAGCACCAAAGGTCGACTTAACTCCATTCACTTAATCCTCCTCCGTTTTTCTGTTGCTCTCGAATGTAGAAAGCATATTGAATCGTCCCCTGTCGCTAAAGTAATAATTTGTTTTCCCACTAGCAAATTTACTTACGCGGATCTTTCCTTTTCATGGTGCAGCGGCTTCCTGTTTTTGTTGATGCTCCGTGGTGGCATACATTTCCTTCATCTACCGTGTTGCCCAAACTGCTGAGGGGCCAGCCTTTCCCCAAGTGCCTTTCTTTGCCGATGACGTTAGCCGTATGTATGTTCATTAGCCACCGTCTCGATGAAGTATGGCTCCTCTTTATTAGCCCGGACAGGCCCGTCTGCCTCAGATTGCACCGCGGTTCTTAGGTAAGCAGCGCACTACCCGCGCAGTTGCATTATTAACGGAAGTTTCGCCTACGTTGAACGGGTAGCTTTACCCGCAGTGGTTTTTCTTTTGCAAGTCGTGGATTTCTCAAGAGAACGAAAAAATATTTCTCGCCCCTGTGCGTCTCGTGGTCGTATCGGGGCTAATAACGATGCCGTTGGGTAAAGTTAGCGGCCACAAAACAAACGCAAATGTGTAGCTGTAAAAGCTGTGACTCAAGGAAGATTGTCTTGGCTGTCGAAAACTCAGAAATGGTGCTCACTCATTCCGTACGCATTGCCTCGGAATCATTGCGTGGGCATATTTTTGGTGGGGGGTGTAGCAACTCATGCACGAAAAACAACTGTATAGATTTACAACGATTGACTGACGGCTGTCCCACCTAACCTTCCCATTTGTTGGGCTTGTAATGGACCCTGGGGGAGCTCCGACAAGCGTGACTCCACTTATGGTGAAAGCGGCGCAGCAGTTGATGTTGAACAGGTTGCCGTGCATAGTAGCCCGGTGGCTGGAAAAACGCTGCGTTCGCGAAAGAATGGCGGCGCTCACCCACACACTAAATGGCCACGTTGGAGCTCCTTGATAAAAATTCTCCAGCCGTCGCTCTGAACATTTGGACGTGCATAGACGGTGTTCGCGTTTTATAAAAAGGGAGAATCTCCACGTAAAAGCAAAGCTTCCGAATGGCTTCCGATAAAATTTTCGAGTGTTTAAATCAACGGGAATGCTTCAAATGGAAGAACACTGGTCCACGAGGCAAATATGGCATCAGTGTCGTTTACTCTGATACGTCGACATTTGCATAAATAAGCAGTGAATGTAGACTCAACTATGAATTCTCGCTGCTGGCCGGTATTATTGGAAATGATGGGTACTATCGCTATTTATTACTACGACCGCTGCATTTATTGGGAGCAGTGGTAGTTCGCACCGGGTGCGCGGGCAAGTTGCCGGGGTTGGGGATTAAATTCAGCACCACCTGAGGGAGCGCGCTGTACCTACACACAAGTTTTCGGCAAGCTGTCTCCCATTATCGCCCACTTCTATGGACAGGTCGCTATCTGTAAAACCCGTCGTTGGTGGAACTAACGCTGATGTCAACTGAAAGATTTGGTTCTATCGCTAGCGTTAACTTGCGTACTAAGGTTTGTACTAATAAGTGTAAAAGTGTTCAATAGCTTTTCTGCCTAATATAGTTTTTTTCTCATTTTCGTAAGCTAAGCGTTAAACTGCACGTAGATTCATCACAGGTATACTTAAAAACTGCAGTGCTGGCTTACGTTTCACCAAACGAATACTTACAATATTCACGGAGAATTCGAGGAGTCCAACATACAGCCCTTTATTTTGTTTTATCGCTATCGACCAGGGAGCTTTTAAACAGGGGGGGGGGCGCATTCTGTTTGACAGGGGGACTGGTTGACGCCTTCGTCAGTCACGTGGTGTTTTTTAGTTTACCGACTAAGTTCGGGATGTTCTTGGGTCTTCCAGAAATAGGCCCGCGTAAAGATGAATCCACGCATACTAAACGCCGCGGTATCTTATTTGCCGTCTATGAACTGCACAATACAATTTTTTTATCGGCTTCTAAGGGCGCTACATTTTATATTCAGATGCGGAGCACACCGTCCCTCCAAAACCCTGTATTAAGTTGGAGAACCTTGTGTCCACCCTCTCTTTATGGCAATATCTTGAGAACCAGGGCTTCATTTGGTGACACAGAAAGAAAAGGCAGTTCTTGAAGCACTAAACATTGGCACATATTGAAAAAAATTTCTAAAGCCGTATTCTTGAGAAATGTGCGCGCTGTGCTTTCAACTTTTCAACCAATGAACCAAAGGCAGGCTTCTACGCACCGCTGTTTCTGAAATCTGGAATTCCGAATAGGCCCAGCCCCGAATTACAGTTGTGCGGCAAACTGTACGCCTCAGTTTTTGCTCGGCACAAGCGGCCTGCCCTGAATGGGATTGTCCCGACGAAGCAGGAAGGCACGAAATAGCGCGTCTTCCTAAAACCTCAATCAGTGAGGGCACGTCCAATTTCCCGCCAAAGCCGAAACGAAATGATTGCGAGCGGTTGTAGCCGGATAGTCGGATTCGGACTTGCACCTACGCGTGCTAACTGAGGGTCGCGAACATCGGTCAATCATGGACTAACGCGTTCAGCGGGGTTTGCGAAACATTCGTTTACAGAGGGCTTAACTCGTGCGGCGGGACAGTTTGGGTAGTACGTTATTTTTTGTTAGAGAACTGAGATTACAACCACTGAGGGGACAGATTCTGGTCATGCTGGCTGTAATAAGAGCGGTAGAATTGTCATTCGCATACAAAGTTACAATATCCGTTCTAACGTTCATGCCGAAAGGCGGTTTTTAATGTGTAGCTTTCTGTGCCTCTTACCAGCCCCCCCCCCCATACTCAACCGTTTAATGCCCTTTATTCGCACAAAAATGCATAATTGGAGGAGTAACACTTTTTGTCGTTACAATAGTGGAAATATTCAATTCAATTTATTTCGATTTATTCAAGATCTGAGCGATGTTGGAGCACAGGCAAAAAACCTATACAGGCTTGACATTGCCTGCGCCCTAATGCATGACAACCAGCACGGTCAAAAGAACAACACTAAACTGTGTTGCAAAACACGGATAACTGCATGGTGTAGCTCAACCAGATACAATACTAGCATACATACACACATCCAGTGCGTAAATACATGTCAAAATGCAACTGTAGTGTACAAATAAGAAACATAAAGTAGATGCAGTTACAATTAAACAGCCGAAAACTACCAGCAAGTAAGCATAAAAACACGCGCACAAAGAGAAGAACGAACAGGGAAAAAGTACAAGAAACTGTCACGGTTACTCTAACATTGCGCCCAGGTATCCTTAAAAGATATGGAAAATATATCCATGTTACGATGACAAGACAGTTCATTTAATATTGTTTGAAGTCGAAATATTACCATTTGGACGACTAATTTGTTCGGATTTCCAAATTATCCATTTTTTGGTACGGCGAGTGGGATACTGCGGGATATATTTTTCTAGCTTGTATATTTTTCCAGCTTGTAGTAACGGCAAAGTCGGAAATGATATATTTGATCAGCGCGAATCATGTTGAATTTCTTTAACATATTACTTTTGTGACTTAGATAAGGCGCTCCGCATAACATCCCTACAGTACGTTTCTGAAGTACAAGTAAACGCGAGTGTTATCCATGATAGTTGTTCCCCAGATTAGGGACCCATAATTTAGTTGAGACGAAAATAAAGAGGTGGAAAGTATAGCATTCATCGCAATGGAGAAATAGCAACAGTGACGTCGCAGAAGCCAGTTGTACTGGATAAGGTCTTAAGCGAGTATTCCACGTGGCTCTCCCACGTCCTATTTTCGGAAAAATACACACCTAAAGTTTTAAAAGGCTTCCCAACTTCTATTGAGATGCCCCTTAGTATGAGGGGTGGTATTTATTATGGTTTGTTACGCGAGTGGAACATAACTGCTTCGGTTTAGTTTGTGTTTAATTTCAAACCATTGTTTTTTCAAAGTCAATGATTAGCCCAAGAGCTTGATTAGCTCGAATAGACAGGTCGGTTCCTGAGCGACCCGAAAAAAAAACTGGTGTCATCTGCATATACGATGCACGTTGCAGTGTCATCAATATGTATGATTTCATAAATGTAGAAAACAAACATATAATGGACCAAAATATTACCTTGGGCGACACCTGCTGTTATTCAATTTACCACGCATAGCCGTCCACTGATTTTCATGTATTATGACCCATGTTGCAGGTACGATCATATCAGTGACAGTGCTGTTCCTCTTATCCCATAATGTTGTAATTACAGTAGAAGTGTATCATGATAATTAGAGATAATTTGTCGGATGAAATTAAAAGAAACTGCAAAATACGAAAAAATAAAATCGTTTCTTGGACCATTTAGGTCTCCTTACGTGTTTTCAATGGAGAAGCTCGCGATTCTGTTTTGACCACTGTGTCACTGCAACGTCATATTGGCGTACAGTTCTTCGTTTTCGTGGAATTGTTTTCTGGCGCAGAGTACTTCGGCAGTCTTCTTTTATACTACACCATGTTTACGCGTCTTTTTTTTCAGTCTTTCTGAATCTTACGGTGATAATCAGGTCAGCAAGCATACTGGCAGGCGCTACTTTTCTAGATTCAGGGTTCCGTGCAACTTGTGGGCGCCTGTTCTACCTACTGCCATGCCATCACGTTCAGGAAACACGCCGCATGCACTAATCTATAGCTTTTACGTATCCAATATATGGTTTAGTGAATTTTTTGAAGTAGGCACATTGCTGCTTAAAGCTGCAGATTCCTGGCCAATCACACAAGTGTTTATGTGCCACCAGGAAAGGAATAACTACAGCAGTAGCTACATCTGTGCTATGGAGTCGAGGTGCGAGGTGCGCTCTCTCAGTTTGGCTTTCTGAAATAACCGCCACGATTTCTTAATTCTTGGATATACTATTCTGTATATTTGAACTGCATGCCATAAAAGAGGCAAGAGATAGCAGAGTTATTAGAGTGCCAACGGCTACTGTGCATACTCTGGTTGAAATTCCATTAGCTCACTAGTGACTCCTTTTATCATTTGCTCTTCGTGGCATCGAGCATTTCTCCGAACGCATGACTAAAACGATATGTATTACAAAAACGGCGCTTTTTAACATAGTGCGGCACTTCAAACTTTCACCTTAAAATCCTTAAAATTAGAACGTTTATTCGTGCAAAGAGCCACGCCCCTCCCCCATTTTGCACAAAACTGCATAATTGGTGAAACTACCACAATTATCATTAGAATAGCGTAATGCCGATAATAATAGAAACAGAATATTTATATCAAATAAAACAATAACATACAGGTACACAAGTGATAAACATGAGCATAACAAATCAAAATTATGGATCCCTTAAACGTACCCCATGAGGACATATATAAAAAAATCCCCGAAAATGACAACAGAAACACTTTTAAAATTTTTGAAAACAAACAAAGAAGGTAAAATCCTGCATTCCCACAGAAAAGCATAACTGCAGCAGTTAGTATATTAGTATAAATAATTATAATTGAGTAAAATAAAAAAACCCTAAAACACAAATACAACCCAACGTATAGGCTGCTCATAGTTTAGCCTGGCTTTAAGAAATTCCCAACACAATCGGCATAAGAATGCTGTTCCTCTGCCGAGAATTCCCTGAATTTCTGGGCGTTTTTGATATTTGGTCTTAACTTAAGAAACCACAATATGGTGAGCTTGGTTTCAACCTGTGGAAGCGGCCAGGATTGATCGGGTTGATCGTGATTTTTAATTGAGGCCAATGCCTGCAAAAAATCCCGGCCACAGCGATAGGCGTCGGGGAGAGGCATTTGTAGAAGGCATGCCTCGAAGGCAGAATATAGCTTAGCCGAATAACAAATTTCTGTCTTACCTGCTCCTGGCATCGGTTCTAGCACGTGAACAACTGTCATCTCAGTGGACGTTTAACGGGCAATGTCGGAAGACGAGGTATGGGTATTCGAAATCTTTCTCATTTGGTAAACTATTGCAAGAGTATTTCTTTCTCCCAATACATCCCGCTCATTGCGTTGATGTTCTTCGTCAATTACTACAGAAGCTAAATGTTGGCTTTGTTATCTATGCTATCACTACATAAACGAATTATTCCATCCCTCCACATTGTAAAGACTAGCAGCGAAGCTGGGGTGGGTTTTACCTCAATCGACACATCAATGCAGGAAACAAAACACGATAATTAATAATTTGCGATTGTACATTCTTTCTGTTAATTACCTGAATTAAACTTGCAAGGACAGGTGTTGTATAATTGCAGACAAACATGGGGCTGTCCGTTTTCCTCCCGTAGAAGTCCATGTACAGACAGAAGACGGGAATTCTGTAACACGTGCACTATGAATGTGAACTACGCAAATGCGAAAATAAAGTAGATCGCATTTGGCGTGTTCTTAAAAGCCCTCTTAGCGGGGAAAGTGTCACAGAAGTTGTTTCAGGTCGTTTGAATAAAACAAAAGTTGCCGCCCTTTTCTGTAACAATAAACCATCAGCCGACCGCCGTGTATTGCCAGCAGGCGGGGATGCATTTTGAACTGAACAATTAGGACCAGTAAATTAGACTCAGTCACCTGGTAAACCTGCCTTTGCGGCCAGGTATTTTAAAAAATGAAGGAAGTTCACACTTAAGCGTAAGACTTGAAGGTAGCAAAGCTGTACACAACCTTTACGGCTATCACGGTGGTTGAACTCCACCATTGCAGACGATTTTCTTCTTCGCTGCAGCAACGGCCTTCACTCGTGACATCACCTTGGAGGGCCGTACGCTATGACGTGTATTTCGTGTTCCGAGCAAGTATTGCCACGATTACGGAGAACGCTGGAGTTTTTGGTTTTGCCAATTTTGGCCTATCTCCCCAAGTGGTTATGCTTGGCTTTACAAACCTGCCCAGGGGAAGCGCTGGGCGGTCGTAGCGAGGCACGCACACACGAGCGCTAGGCATTTTCTTTGTTTTGTTTACTGCCGGGAGGCCGCCGCGAAGACCGTGCTCACGGGCACCCGCTTTATAATTTTGGGTATTTTTAACTGCGGACACAAAAAACACGATTAGCTAAACATCTTTGCTGTTAAAATTTGTTTCCCGATAGTATCTATAATAATAATAATAATGTTTATTCACGCCTCAAAATACAGAACATTACCTCAAAGAGCCCAACAATCGCAAGGAAAATATCGGAGCAACTGCCGTGCCCAGAAGAAAAAAAAAACGCCAGGGTACTTTTTACCTACATACATAGGGAAGGCATTTTACAGTCAGTCGCACTTCATATTGTTACAAAGTTAGTTTAATTAAATAAAAGTTGCAGCCCCGTTTTGTAACCATACTCCCTGAGCAAAATTTTCGTTCCAGCGAGATTTGTCAGCGACGCCTATACAGCTTCGAGACAGATACAGATATACAAACAAAGACATGCAGCTTCGCCGTGAAACGCCTACCCGCGAGCACGTACAGGAGGTCACCTTGTGAGCAGGATGCGAAAGGGAAACAGCATGCGAAATGTTGTATCAGCGAGGAGTCATTTAAATTCTGGAATCTCTCCGTCTAAAGTTAGTGGAAAATGAAATTGGAGAGTAAGGTTTAGAAAAAAAAAGGTTTCATTTCGGGTTGGGAAAAAGCAGACAGGAAGCCAGAAAGAAATCGCAAAACATAAATCCATTAGGACAAAAATATTACAAAGGGTGAACTTTTCTTCTTGAGACGAGGTGAGTGTCTACCGACGTATCCATTAAAGTCACCGTGTCACCCGATGTAGTTTAAAAAATTAGCACAGTTTTCACTTGTGGGGCAAGGCTGGAGGAAGAGCAGAGCTGGTGGCCCCTGTTCCTTTGTTGGAGACCCGGCTTTTGCACTCACTTGGATTTCTGAACATGCCGCTTAAAGTTCTTCATGACTGGCAGGACCGGATTGTTTTCTCCGCTGGCTTTCACATCTCGCCCAAAGCGGACCTTGTTAGGCGCTGGAACCAGCGGCAACCGGCTTCGTGAACAAGACGTCTCTAGCCGGAGCTGTTCTGCGCTTCCCTTTTCCGGTGCGAACCCACGTAAACTGGCGAGGAGAAGAGCACGCGAGGGATGACTCTACGGACGCTGGGCAGAGTTTTCTCGAACATCGATTTGGACGCCACCGGGCGCTGCTCACCAGGCGCACCCTCATGTGCGCTCGGTATTTTTTTTCTTTGTATTTTTTTGCGAATGCCAACGGAGCAAGCCAAAGTTTAAAAAGCTCTGCTGTGAAAAGAGAAAACCACTGCAGATAATCAATGGCATCGCCACGCTACAGCCAGTGACTCCGCGTGACGGAGCTGCACGTCGAAAAGTTTCAAAAAACTCTTAGACATGGTTATTTGTCGCTGCCAGCGAACTGAAAGGACCACATCCTTCTCGCTAATGGTATGGGGCCGGCTGAGTTGCGCGAGTCTAGTGTGGGGACGTGGAAATCGCTTCGGCCACCCTCCACATCAGTCCGGCAGCAATACAAATGCATGATAGAGGGTTCGCCGCCCTTCGTTTAGTTCAGTGCGCACAAGGGGCTGTGCTTCCTGGTTACGACTTCGCCCTTGACAAAAAGTGGCTTGCTCCGGAGATGTAACTTGAAAGGTTCTGCAGAAATTCGCAGAATAATCTACTAATGCGTGGCATTCTTATGGCTCCTGTATTGAGTGTGAGTTTTTCTGCAGCCATTTTCTTGGTTTTTCTAAATCCTGGTTGGCCGACCAAGTATCTCTATTTGCGCTATTATAACGAGTACCGGTGAAACTTCCGCGAAATAGGCAATATTGTGGAAATGCATGGAATAACAAGGTCCTGACTCTCTGTGTGCGGGGGGGGGGAGGGGGGGGGAGGGGGTACTCGGCAAAGAACGGTAAGCATTAAAAATTAGAAATCCAGCAACCGGTGGTTACAGCCCACCGTGAAAGTTGTCTTTTTCCCACATATTCTCACGTAACAACCTTCCCACTCCTTATTGTCCGCGTCAAAAAAATGGCCGCGTTTCTGCTCACTACACTATAAATTTTCTCAGAATACGATAGCCTTCTCCCACCTCTGCCACGTAATTGCGTCTTTTCTTTCCACCGGTCACCTATCAATCTCTTCCACTCCATTTTGATGCTCCCATGATAATCACGGAATAGGTTTGCTAAAGGGAATTCCTGCTGATGCCATCTACGAGAAACTTTTGTAACTGCTGAAATAGTAAGTATGCCAGGAGCACCAGGCCCTCAGATATGTTTCTATTTTGGGGGTCACAATTATGTTTTTGACCAGTAATTTTCATTTGCGCACGCAAATGTCAAGCATACATTTACTTTTCACAAACGAAACACTGGGAGCACCAGTTGGGAATTAATATTTCGCCTCAAATAGGCGTTCTAATTTTTTTGCTCAACAATGTTGATAACTACAAAGTGTGTTTCCAAATTTATGAGTTCGGAAAGCTTTTGACCATATAAACTTCTCGTCAAGAATTTTATTAAATTTTTCATTGAATGGCTGCATCGAGGTACAGGCAGACAGACATGCATACAAAGAGACAGGCAGACGAAACATCTTAGGGATTAGGTCGCCCAAAAAAGAGTGCTGTCTGTAAAAACTGCTCCGCGTGACTGAACCTCCGCCACAGGGATTGAGAGGTTACACTTTTCTCGTGACAGCTGGTATTTCTTGACGCACTCGCCACTGCTCACAGTATTGAATTACCAGCTGCGAAAAGCATGTATACCCCTAATGTAAGGCCACAGGCGCGCTCGTTTCAAACCAGCCATGGGACGCTGAAATCTTTCATTTATTCCATTTCCAGCTATGCTTGGAAACTCCAATGTTCTCCAACTTTTTAGCCGCCATGGCAATCTGCGTAAATCCCTCACCACGACTAGTCTAGCGTGCTAGTCTGACGCCTGACCCTTGTTATGACTCACTGGCGCCATGTTTGCGCGGGTCAGTCGCCCGCCGGTCGACCACCCCACCGCTTGTCGACGGAAACGAAAGGAGGCCGGCAAGCCGCGGCGGCGGCCACTGATTGACAGCGGCTTTTGAGCGGCGTTGAGTGTTGTTGCCCAAAAGGGATTTCAAAAGGGATTAAGGAGCCACCGGTATTCCCCCGGCCTGAGCAACTGAACGCGTGTGCGCGTGAAAGCCCAGACGGCGACGACCGGACAATGGGACCCCGTGGCGGCGGCAGCACAGCGAAGAAAGCAGTGGCGATGGTCAAGCCATTAACCCTTCCCGGAGTGATTCCACGAACCTTGTTAATCTGTGCTGTTAGGCTCCCTGGGAACGCAGCGCGCGGCAGACACCAAAAGAATACGCGGCGCCCGCGCGTCTTCCGTTCTTCCCCTCTGCTACAGGCTCCTGACGAGTGGCAAGGGTGTGTGTGTGTGTGCGTGTGCTGTGCATCTGCCGACATACCTGAAAGGCGTGTCCCTACCCGAGGGCGGTGCTTCACAGCGAGGAACGTACGCATCACCATTGGTCCGCATTGTTTTGTATGGGGATCCCTAACCTAGGGAACTAGGGATCGGGGGTCAACAAAAAGGGCGTGCTGCGGCCCGCCAAGATCTGTCTTCTGTCTTCATCTCGACAACTCACTGTAAAAATGTAAGTAATCTCGTTCAGTTTGCTCTAAGCTCTCCCCTAGTCCTGGCTCGACGGAGCGACGGCGACCGGCCCCGCTACCAGCAGACTGCGGTCGCTACAACTCGCTACACTCGCAACACCCTACAACCCATAGAAATTCAGAAAAAGTAAACTACGACTGGTAAACGTTGTTAACCCTTGAGTGTGCTTTTAATGCCAATAACGCGTTAGAGATCTGAACTGAATTTGTTTCTTTACAGAGTAGCGTTGTGTGTCAACCCTTTAAGTTTCATAATTTTAGAACCAAGCGCAGCATTTCCCCGAAAAATATTTTATTTTATGTCACGTGGCTACCGGACTGGCCAATTCATTTCTATTGGCTGGGTTGAATCATGATCCTGATAATGCTGGTTGATGAGAAATGAGAGCCCTTCACCCTGTTAAGAGGGAAGACCAGCTAACGTGGCGCTCGGGTTCGATTTGCTATGTTGAGGTTCACCTATACTGAGGATTTGTTATATTCAATTACATGGACAATGCCCGATCTTTACACTACAGACAGACACAAAAGAGAGGTGTGTTGACACCTGTATTTGTAAATGCCAAACGCATCATCCGCTTTCCGATGGGGTTGAATGGTACGCCAGCAGTGGCCACATGCCGTAAAGTGGGCCCGAGATTAACCGGGATCACGCGACCGTAATTGATTTCGAGAGCGGTTGAGTCTGGTTGTCAAGGCAACGGATGTTTGAGATTTAAAGTAACGGCCCTCTCGCCAGCGTTAGAAATCTCAGAACCGCGGAGGAGCACGTTTGGCCGACGTGGCCGCTTTCCACCACATGTCGCCCCAAAATTAACCGGAGACGTTACCAAAGCACTGGGATGGCAAGCAATTGGGGGAAAGGGTTCAGAGTAGAAGGAGAGGGTTTTGTCGTCCGCTCGGGGATGATGCGTTGGCATTGAAAAAATACAGGAAGGAGATGGTAGAGGCGATGGTTTACCATGGCGCGGCTACGCCAATGGCGGCCCGGGCCTTCGTGCGCTGCACAAATGCCCAACGGAGAATGGCGACATTGCGTACTGTCGGGGGGAAAGAGACGCAGAGAATGGTGAGCAGTACATACACTCAGCAAAGAGGCGGCGGGGGTAAATAGGAATATTAAGTGGGAGTAACCATACTGCTTTCGTATATGGCCATGCTTCGCTGTGCAACAGCCAATGTAGGAAAGACAATTTACGGATGCCAAGATTACAACGATCGCCTTGACGTCGGCTTCACTTCTAAACACAAGTATATTGTTGGAAAGAATTTTTCCAGAGGCAAGAGAAGCCACCGTCAAATGAATATGGAGGCCCGAAGGCCTTTTTTAATTTTTTATCAATTTTCTCTCTACGGCAAACGCCCGCAGCTGAGCAAATTGTTGCCGCCGGCGGTGTACCCGGAATCATAGCCATATATAGCTTCCGTGTAAACAACTCGCATAATTTTTTGGCTCTCTTCCTGTCCCAAAAGTCGGCAGGCACATAAGATATAATGATATATGTACTATTACGAGCAATATGAAAGGGAACACAGGAACGCGTGGCAAACAGCCTCGAAACAGACTCGGAGCGATACGCGGATGGCGCTGTGAAAACCAAAGGGGGAAAGGAGGGCGCTCTTCCACTAACTGTTGGCACTCCCACCGCGCTGGCATTCCTACAAAGCAGCAGGCTACGTCATTTCGCCGATAGTGTGGCATCGTCGGACAGCCGATAAGACGCGCGGCGGGAATGGGGACAGTTGTTAGAACATCGTCCCCCTTTCCACTTTATTTCCGACGGCGGCCGCTGCCTATCACTCATAGCTGGGTCTGAGGATGTTTTCTACGCGTTCCTGTGTTCCCTTTCATATTGCTCATAATAGTACAGAGCAGTTCCAGATTGATTGCTTTACTGGATGATTAACCCCGGGTAGGAACTCATGGCCTCGAAACTTGAACACCAAGGATCACATTTGTTGCGTTGTGTGACTCCTTTACAAGAAAGCATAGCTGCTTGAGCTTGTTGGTGATGCATATTCGACCAAGATGCACAGCCCAAAAAGCAGGGACAGCACAGAAGAGAGGGCAAAGGACAGGCACCATCTTCAACTAATCTTTATTTGCGAAAATCGCCAGGAAACATAGATACAAAACGCAAACACGCACAAAAACAACTGCCGTGGCTTCTAACTTTTTAATCACTATCGCGGCATTCTCAGATATTCGAGTTCGTTTTGCTACAGCGACAAGTGCTCATCGGCACCTGTCCTCAACCACGAACTTCCGGTTGATGCTTCGTTGAGGTCTTTGGACCTTGGACAAACCACGTCCTGAGATCATCTGTGATTTATTGTGACGTTTAACACACCGACGCTACACAGGCGATGAGGCGCGCCCTAGTGGAGGGCTCCGGATTAATTTTGACCCCCTGGGGATCTTTAGCGTGCGTCGAAATCTTGGAAACATGGGCGTTTTTGCTTTTCGCCTTCTTGAGAAAAAGGCCGCTGCAGGCCGGGAATCGAACCAGCGTCCTTGGGTTCAGCTGCACAACGGAGTCACCACGGCGGGTATGATATAATCTGTGCTAGATGTATGATCCCTGAAAGAACAAACTACTCTTGCCTTTTTCGTCCGCTCATTCTGAGATTGTAAAACGTGGCATTGTGAAATTTTGCTTCCCCAATGCCCTTAATAAGTTGCTGTCACTCCCTTAAAACAGCCTTCTTGGGAAGGCTTCCCGCCTGACCTATTCCGGGTATCCAGAGCTTGTATTTGTGTCTGTGCCAAAAGTTGTTGCAGAAATTAAAGCGGGAAAGCAACGCACTGGCCGACTGTGCAGCCAACGAGAAGAGGCCCTTCACGCCGGTGCTCCCGTATGCACCGAAAGTTTCGCACAGCGCAAAAAAGCTAGGCAAAAAAGTTAACGTCACAATTGTTTTTCTGCACAGTAGGAACTGCCAATGCTTCGTAAGCGTGTGAGCACCCATGCCACTCGACACAATATTTGCATTACTAGTCATAAAGGGCTGCTTGTAACATGTGCAGTTGGTGTTGCGTAGCCTGCATGATTCCTCTGCATTGCCTACAAATGTACGTCGGACCAACGGAATGATGCATAAATGAGCGTTTGAAGGAACACTATTCCAATGTCAACACAGCTGTTAAAGGCGTCCTTGTATTCAATGTCGTGATTGTGGCTGTGTGCTCGAATTCGATAAATGTATAGTCATTTACAAACACCGTGAAAAACTCACCCGCGAAATCGGAGAAGCGGACAAGATAGAGCAATTGGGTGACCAGTGTATCAGCATGCCGTGCACCCTATTACTCAAAGCGAACTTGAATATCTGGCCATGTCGCGGTGGTGGCTCAAAAGTGCCTATTTTTATTTTTTGTGGGTGTTTGCATGCTTTGTATATGTTTCCTGCCGATTTTGCAAATAAACACTATTTGAAGTCAGTGCCTGCACTTTGCCCTCTCATATTTACTGACCCTATTTTTTGAACTGAGCACCTGTGCACCTGTGCAACTCTGAAGATGGCATTTTTTTGAAATTGCTCAGCTGCAGGACGAAACAGAAGAGGACTCGAATGTGCTGTCTCAAATTTTCTACCGTCTCGCTAGGACATTCAGATATCGATCGGTTATTAGGGATATTGATAACACTTGAAAGTATCTGCAAATAAAGTTGATGCTTTTATTCTAACGACACCGAACCCGGAGAATCGGAATTCGCACGTAACTACCCTGTTTATAGGGACTTCGTGGGTTGGTATAAGATCCGTTGAGATATAAAATTCCATTTATCTAACAGATATTGAACCCCTGAAAGCCGAATCCGTCTTTTCATGATCCCGTATAGAGTGGCCTTCGATACGCGTTGAAAAAGCGATTTGTAAGGTAGTTACTGATGCCCACCACTCGTCTACTTCATGTGCCAGTCGGAGGAAATGCTACGTGTAAGCCACGTTCGAGTCGTAGTATACTTGTGCAAGCAACTCGGCATACTCCATGGCCCGAGAAAACGCAGATTGCTCTTGCGCAGGGCCCAATATTACGCAGGAAGGCCGACAACCAACTCGTCATGAGTTTCGCACTACCAGAACTAATGGAATGAATACGCAGGGTAGGCCCTCATTATCGTACATGTAGTCCAGAAAGTCAGACGGAAATTGCTTGGTATTTAGCGATGCCCCGTCTCTCGGATAATCACGGAGCCTCTCTGTTGCTTCCTCGCTAGGGCTAATTTCCGGCGGATATGGTGGCGTCCGCTGGATTCTTCGGCATTCGCATGCCTCAAAGCCCCTTCGTTACGTCCACAGCCGCTGTCTTAAGTAGCGGCAACCTTGGACGAGCCGCCGCAACATCGTTCCAGTTTCAACCTGCTTGCATCCGTCTCCGCCTTGCATTCTTTTTCCGTGTTCAGCGGAAACGCTTGAAAGCGGTAAGTTGCCGCACTGATACGCGCTTGTCCAATCCTGCTTGGTCCTCTACGCCGGCTTCCCGCACTGCGAAATAGAAATGCATGTGCCGTCACGCAACGACGACGGGGTTCCGGTAGTGAGTGGTGGAAGCGGCGCATTCGCTAGCAGAAATATCATCGCGGCCCTTCCACTTCGGAAACTCGAGGACGGCTAGCACAGGGTGGAGACCTCTGATCTCGCTAATTGTGGAGCGCACAAATGCACCATTTGGTGGCCTCTAGACAAATCTTGGAAATCCAAATGATAATTGAGCTCTCCCTAATTCGTGTAGCCTGGCGCAGCCATTGCGCGATAGGCAGTATACCGCCAGAAACGCTGGCGAAAGAACATCACGGCGCGTCCGCTTCCGTGGCTTGGAGTAAAAAGAGAGTTGGGGCGGTAGGCTGGCGCTACGTAACGAGGGCTCAGACGAGAGAAGAATGGAGGGAGGAGGAGGAGGATAAACATCTTTATTGTGGGAAAAAGTTGCGTGGACTCTTCAGGAGGTGAAGTCCTCAGTCCAGGACCCATTATGCCTTGCCAGCCGCTACTTACCTCGTGCTGGGCTCTCCGGTGGTCACTTGGAGGGACTTAGGCAATCTCCAACGTGCCCGAACAGCTCCCACTTGAACGTTGGTAGCGGCAGAAAAGGCGAGCGCAGTGGACTGGAACGAAAAAGTGTAGCGGGCTGTGATGACTTTCTCAACATGTCAGAGCCATTTCAGAATAAGTGATGCCAGTACCTTTCCTGTGTGCTCTTTTTTCGACTCAACTAGGTAAGAGGGCCGAGAAGTACAGATGCGGGGAGGGGGTGCGGGGAGTATGCATAAGTAGCGTCAGTTGTTCTGCTGCATCTTCGTTACAGCGAAGCCGTTCATGGTGCCTGTCCCAGGATATTTAGTTTCTTGGTCTTCAACGTTATGGTTTTGTAGCAGGCCCACCTACAAAGATAGTACACTGCAATGGTACAAGCACACTTAAAACTTGTGCTTTAATCGTCATATCTCAAACGTTAACATACAAATAATTGCCATCAAGTCAAACTTGAAGGCAGCATAAAATAATTTCGTCCTATCAGTTGTTGCACATCTAAAGTGGCCGAAAATACATTGAAATAAACCAAGGGGCTTCCCAACGTGTACTTCGAAAACAGTAAACGACGTAGACGCGTGGTCTTAAAATTTCAAGACAGAAAGCATTTATCTCGTTCATTTTGATCGCGACCTACGTTATCATTCACCCTTGCTTGGTTTCAACCACTCCGCGGTGGATGGCTGTCGCTACTGTGCACGACGGCGTGTAGTTGTGTGCAACGCCACACCGCTTATTGAGGCTGAAAAATTATCCTGTGCCTTTCTTCGGCTTCAAAAGGTCCGCTTAAGCGTTTAGGCAAGCGGTTGCGGGGTCACACGTCATCAGTGCAGACGATGTGCTCGCGTCCCTGCCGTCCTCAGAAGTATCGTTCCAAGACGCCTCCAGGACCTCTGCCGAGCAGCTATTACGGCCAAGAGTACACCCCGCAAGAACAGACAGGTTGGGCACAACGCGTTTTATTTAATTTTTGCGCTCCCTACCGTCACGTGGACGCCCCGATAAGACCACCATACTGTTTGCGATTGGTCGTCCAGTAGAAGACTGCGTACGTGTGAAACTGTTTTCAGCGCATTTTTTTTTCTCATTTACTGTATGGAGAACGAAAAAACGTTACAAAGCAAGGAATAGAAAC
Source organism: Haemaphysalis longicornis (assembly GCF_048455015.1). Classification (NCBI taxonomy): domain Eukaryota; kingdom Metazoa; phylum Arthropoda; class Arachnida; order Ixodida; family Ixodidae; genus Haemaphysalis; species Haemaphysalis longicornis. The sequence goes on along the minus strand of NW_027526295.1, from coordinate 57,094,506 downwards.
GCTAACACAACAAGGGCAAGATAGTAGACACACACAACACGCCACCACTCGCATTTTTTGTGAGTCTGCTCGCTTACACTTGTTGTGTTAGCGCCTCTATTCATTGCCATGTCTTACCAACAGGACTAAACCAGCACTCTCGCCAATAAACGCTCGGTATATGCGATTACTCAACATGATCCTTCCTAACAGGCGTTTATGGGACATGTTTGACGGCTTGTTCACAAATGTATAGCTGCGCTGATTATCACGCACGGTTTATGATTTACAGGGCCACAGTCCGGAGTGGCGCTGTAAGTGTTTGGAAATTCTCTCCCGTCGTCAATGCACGAGTGTCGGTGCGGATGATCGATACAGAACACCGCTTTCACACACGCTCAGCAGAAGGCGCTTTAAAACGCGTTACGCACGTTTCACTGCTCAGACGACTATTTGATGATGAGTTTCGTCTTACTTGGGAAAAGATATAAATAGCAGTGGTAGTCCTAATAGGAACATTTACGTGACCCTGCGCCTGGCCCCATCACCACGTGGGTAAACGGGCTGCGGAACGGTTTTAAATCGTCAATGTCAGTACGTTAATGTGAAACGAAACAGCGTGAACGCCGAATTGCATCAACAAATGTAGAGAGTTGGACTAGTTGCATTCTAGAAAACAAAGACAACTAGAGCAACGAAAAACAAATCACGTAACAGAAAGGAAACTCCGTGAAAAGGGAAGAAAGGACCTGACTCCCAGCTGGTTATCCTTTATGAAAAAGTGCAGCGCTTTGTCCGACCACTTAAACGACTAACGGCGCCCCACAATCTTCCTTGACGGTGCTGTAACAGAGAGACACGGGCGCGGAAGGAGTTCGCGAAATTGAATTACGCCTTTCAGCCGCTTTCAGCGCAGTTGCTTCAGAGAGCTACAGATAAGACGGGAGTGACGGTGATTGAGTTAGTGCTTCGTCGGTTCCACTGCACAAAGGAGCCGATCTTTTACGCCCTCACAAAGTGAAAATGGGGTGCTTCGTTATTTAGAGGACTTATTTTTTAGTCTTTCCGTCAAGTTAGAGCGCGACGAAATTGCCGCGGTTTCTACCCGAAGAAGTAGACTCGGAAAAAAGGGTTCATTTATTTTTGCTGTTCTGGCTGCAAAACGACCACTTTAAAAAGCAGATAAAAGCAGACCGTTAGGTCAATCCTGCATCAGTGTCTAGCGTAACAATGAAAATGGTAATTTGGTGCACCATGCTTAAATGAACCTGTTAAATCGATCATGTAAGAGTTCCGCCATATCAACATGCCACGGCTGAAAAAGAAAAGTGTAGTCCCGGACCCCCTCCGCCACCCCCCCCCCCCCCCCTTCCAGTCGGTGCGAAAACTATTTTGCTGTATATTTTGTCCGGAGCAGTTTATAAAACAAAACAAAACCAGCACTTGGAATAGTCGATCTGCTATACTTAGGCATGCCAGTGAAGTTGGATAAAAATTGCTTGTGCTTTCAATTACCCTTTACTGTGTACGGTTTTTGGAGTACTGATTCTTTAACTCTTAAGAGGCTTCATACCATCAGTAAACAAACTGTCGTGCCCTCTTCACGGTTAATGGCTGAGAAAATAATCTTGGGCCTCACGGTCAGCAGTTAAACACTTCAGCATAAGTGGCATCTTCAGGCGACTATACCCGAGTGCTTAAAGGGGCCGTGCAGACAAAATACAAGTTTATTTTATTTGAAAGGTTTCGTGTTTTATAGTTCCCCCAGCACTCCTCCGGCAGCAACGGCGCCGTATTCAATAAGAAATGGATTAATTTCTGTGGAAATTTTGATTCTCCTGCCAAATCGTGTTTTCGTGACGTCTGCAGTGAAGTCACCGGGGCGGGTGTTCAAACGAACTTCCAGTGCATCATTTGGCTGTGCAGCATTGCTTACCGCCAGTCCTCTCAGATGGCGCTACCATACGGAGCCACGGACCACTGTCCGCGATCGCTGGGTTTTTCACCGCATTTGCATCGTGCTTGTTTTTGTTACGGTAGAAAGTAATCGTTTCGTCAAAAATGGGGTATGCTCGACAAACAGGGTCACTAAGACAACGTCGCTTATGCCAACCCGCAAGTGTCATGTATGACACCTGCAAAGCGGCGGCCTGCTGTGCAGTTAGGAAATGGATACTGCTCCCAGTACGAACAGCAGTGCGCGTCGGTTCTTCTAAGTTTGCGTGTATTTTCGTAACTTTTATTGTTTATCCCACCATTTTTACTGCTGTAATATGGATATGCATTACATTTAACCGTAAATAGCTTCTTAGTCAAACTTATAAGCCCTGACTAATTCGCGTTTGCTTTTCCCGGCCTCAGCCAACAGCACAGGTAGGCACCTGACACCATAGGAGTCTTTCGAATGAACTAAACTTGTGTTTTGTATGCATGCCCCATTTGAACGTAAAAAAAAGTTCTCCGCCACTTAAGGCTTTTTTCATGCTTCGAAGGCGTAGACTACAGATAATCGAAGGCACTGGTTTATCTAAGGCTTCTTTACTGCTACATCGTGTTTCTGTCTCTTTCTTCACTTTCCCTTCGTCTTCTGACTTGAATTTCCCCGTAGGCAGATTTACCGAAATTAACGCTGTAGTTTTCCCACAGCGTGTGTTTTTTGGGGCGTACACCTACTCTACGCACCTGAATCGCTTTCACCTCTCACGTAGATGTGGGGAGGTGCCCAAAATCAAAAGAAAAATAAAGAAAAAGACCAGCGCAAGGGGTCTCCATGAATCATCATCATTGTGAATTGCGAAGTAGCGACTGGAAGAAGCCAAGAGGAAGACGAGGAGAAAGAAGGGGGCTCCGAGAATGGGCTGCCTGGCGTGCTCGATGGTTCCGGAAGCCTGTCGTTAGGACGGCGAGGACCCAGGTGTTCTGTGACCGTTGGTACAGAACGTCGAGACACCACAACATCACTGGCAATGCTCTGCCGTGGCCTTTCCTCCACTGCATCTATTATTCTCCGGACCGTGCGATTGTGTCTTCTTTACGTGTTCCTTGCTTTTTAAGGAGCTGCGCCTTGATCCGGGGTGTTACTTCTGAAGATGTCTGCGTCGCTCGCGCCTTCAAGCTGCGCAACGACGTCTTCGTGCATCGACCACGTTACACTATTTCTAGTGGCGAGAACTTTCCAGTCGCGAGAACTCTCCTGGTTAGCGTCTAACCTTGCCCTACTTTCCTGTCGTGCTTAATGTTCGTTTTCCTTGTCCGTCGAACCAGTCTCGCCATTTCTTGCTCCTGGCATCTGCTTCCGCGACATGAAATCTCCCTAACCTAAACATCCTCCAGGCTATTGGCTTACCTGGATGCTGCTCTGGTGACGCGATTCAAATTGCAAACAAAAATATTTATAAATATATTTTCTCACTGCAGTTGCCCCCATAATGGCCTCATTGGTGTTGTCGGCGAGACTACTACAGTCACATTTCGTGTGTGATGTGGCTCGAAGGCTTTGATCTTAAAGGAGCCATGAAGAGAAAAAAAAAGTTTGTTTTATTCAAAAGATTAGGTGTTTCATAATACCCCAAGCACTTTCCCGGAAGCAAATGATGCTTTATTCACTGAGAAATAAGGCAATTTAAGCCGAAATTTTAAATCTCCCGCTAAAATTTAACATTCCGTGACGTGTACAATGGCGTCATAGAGCCGGTCCATGAAACAGATACTTAGTATGTCGACTCCATATAGCACCCACAAGCGGGAGTCGATCAAGACGGCGGCCATTTTAAAAATACTAGTAAAACCTAGTGCACCCGCAGCCCTAGTCATGGAATCGCCTGATCCGGAGAACAAAACTCTCGCCGAGGAGCTCGGGCTTGCATTTAACAACCTCGCATCACAAAAACGCTCAATGCTTTTAAGTGCACGAGCGGCAAGAGTTGTGGGATACGCGGTGGACGGGAAAGCGACCATTCCGCGATAGCCACAACAGACGAACGCCCAGCCGTCGGCACCGCTGCCTCGTCAGCCCCGTCGCGACGGAAGAATACAGACTGGTACGTATGTGCCGTATTTTGATTACGGTTAATAATAGTTCAATTTCAGTAGCAGTATCACTTATGCCAGTTGGCCGGTGTCGTGTATGGAAAGCCGTTCGCGCGAGCTCTCTGCTTCGACCAGATAGATACGAGCGTCAATGCGCGGTGTTTACGGCATTTTTCCCCCCCAAGGTCAGAGCGATTTGACGAAGTCGGCGACGAGCGCCAGCATGTCCCAGGAGTGAGCTAACGTAAGGGTCCCTGCCGTAATCACTTCCTCGGAAATGAAGCGAGCACACTCGTACTTCCTTTAGCTCTGTTTCTCCTCCGTTGGCAAAGTTCACAAAACGTAGCCACTTGCTTCGCCTAGGTTCGTCGTTGGGCAGCACATGAAAGGAGATCTCCTCACCGGCGGGGATGTCGCACTCCTTCGACGATTTTTCCGTACTACATGGGCATTTCAAAACGCAGCAACGAAATTTCATTGTAAAGTACTCGAACAAACTGAAGTTTTCAGTGGTTGTAAACTGGAAACGAGCTCGTAACGACAGCAGCAAGCCAACACCATTCGAAACTTACGCGACGAATGGCACTATCTCGTCGCTTCTTGCTGTTCCTTACTCCCCTCGTTTCTATTTTTACCTTTGCTGGTTGGCGATATGACGGCCAACCTCCTGTGAAGGGATTACGATACGAAGCAAGGTCGTGGCTGTGCGTGCTGGAACGGTTCGTTTGCCCCGAAGAGCCTCGAACCCGAAAATTCGTCTGCGCGACGGCGAGATGTCGAGCTCGGCCGGCGCTAGTTTCGTACGCATTGGCGCACACGCTTGCGAGTTCGTTCGGACCTTCAACCGTTTACTCCACCGTTCTTTGTCATAAACAGAATGTGCAGTATGTTTCACGGGCATTTAGCTCGCTATGCAAACTGTACGCCCTGCCTAACATGCGTTTGCTTTTGCCGGCCTCCGCCAATCGCAGAGCATTCCCAAGTGACATCACAGGTTCTGTTGCGGAAAATGAGCTGGTGGGTCGCATGGTCATTTCCTTTTTTCCTAATTATGTAGCTTATTTGAGCGAAGTTTGCGTTATAAGTGGTGTCGTTACGGTTCTAACGAGGCCATCTTTCGAATGAACCAAACTTGTGTTTTCTCTTCATGGCTCCTTTAAAGGACAACTGCACTCAAATTTTGAACAACGTAAGAGCAGTGTCTTCAAATCGTACCCCTAGAAAGCGTGCTAACTGAAAAGCACTGCCTTTCAAACAGGAACGCGGGCGACGCAAACGGGTGCTTAGTATTGCCGTTTTCGGAACCGAAACTGGAAGAAAAGGCGGCCACTACCGACTGTCGGACGTGACGTAGGCGACGGAACAGAAGCGGACGTACCAATGCTGGCGGCTGCTCGCAGCAGGCTCCACATTTGCGTGGTAGCGTGGGGTTTCGCACTGTTATTAAGGACGATAGTGTTCCTTGGGCAACTTGAACGCGGAAACTTTGGTCTGCCAGTCTGTCTGTCTGTCGGTCGGTCGTTTCTTCGATTCAGCCTCCCGGTCAAACTAGTGAGGTTGAAGGATACGCTTATATAACCCCAGGCATTTCTAAACTTTTAATTCCGGTGGCAATGTTCATTCATTGTCGAGCCAAAACAAAACATTACGCATATCTCAGGCAAAAATCAATACCTATGTGATATTTGCAGTGTTTTCTTATCAATCATGCAGGTATGCTTAAAAAATACGCCCAGGAAAATGGAAACGCGGTCACCCGCGGTGCACCTGGATGCATTCTATGAAGTCAAACGGCAAGAGTAAACAAATGTTCCAATAACTGGCGCGTGGAACGCGCGTGGGTTAGACGCGTGGAGCTCTGTATATCTTGGTTCTATTACGGTCCCTACAGACTCGGTGCACGCGCGTCTCCATCTAATGGCGGCGCTAGCATAGACGCTCCCAGCGTGGAACAGTGGAACGCGGTAAATTTAAAATGACTTGACCAAACCTCTAGAATGTTTATCTTGAAAGGAGTGGGACGGGAGAGGAACAGCATGAGACGTGAACGTAAATGAGAAGGTAGGCATTTACTTTGCAGGGGCGCCATACGACTATCGTCTTTCAGAGCATTTGCAACGAAGTGAGCAGATGCACGGCCATTTTTTTTTCTTCAAAAGAACTTCCACTAACGTTTGGCTCAAGCTAATGGAGTGAGGCGGAATTCCAAACTCGCGGTGCTATAAACCGAGATGAAGTAGATTGTCTGCAGTTATTTTAAAGCGAGAGCTTTCTTGGTCGAGCCGATGGGGTCTTATAAACAAACATGCATTTCCGTATACACTGGTTGGCCGACCGAAAATCTCTCATAGAAAAAATGTGGTTGCTATCTCTTTCATAGGAATCTGTAAAACACGACACTGAGATGGGCCCTCACAGAATCAGTTGAATGTTTATTCTGCATCAATATGAACTTGCATATCACTATTTATATTTCGTCGGTAGGGCACCTTCAGCCTTATTAACATTAGATACTGGATTGGACGCGCCAGAGACTGCGTAAACCCGAACTAAACCACACGCGCTCGCAAACCATGCGAAGGAAACCGAACGGGTTCCCAGCGAATCGTTTGCTGAACTCACGGTCCGCTGCAGCGAAAGAAAATGGTTTGCGGCGCTGTCTTGTTGGTGCGCTTGGCGAGCGACGTCCTGCTGCCGCGTCGCTTTCGCAAATGTGCGACCACGGAGTCCCTGCTCCGTGGAGTCTGCGGCAGACGGTTGCATTACGACGAGATCAGCTGGCGCCAACTGTCGGCACTCCTTAGCATCGTGATGCACCACTTGGCTTCACCTCTCTTAGACGGCAGCCCCATCGAAATAGAGGAGGTTGCAGGAAAGATATATGGCGCGTTCATACGGCTGTCTGCGCTTCAGCTCGTAGCGGAGTCGGTAAAGCGCCTGGGACCTCCCGTTGCGGCGCCAGAGCACCCGGCTCGAATTTTGGCGCAGCCGCATTTTTCAAGCGATGTCATTTCTGTGACTGGTACGACGTCAGTCAGATCTTGGTGGATCCTGGCATGACGCACTTTTGCGCTAAAAATAAAAAAAACGCCCCTAGGGGATTCATATTTTGATGACTTCTTCAATTGCGCCTAAACATGTCTTCCCAGGAATGCAGTGGTGCTTAGAGGTGAAGCAAACTTTTTGTGTATTGGTGTAATCTTTGTCTTTGTAAGCTAGCTTTCCAGTATTCCATGATTTGCAGTGAAGCATAGCCATCTACATAGGAAGTATGACTATCAGCACCGGCCACTCGAGTTCGCCGGTCGACCGCAGCGCCCCCCGCGGCAGACGCGCATAACTCTGGGTGGGCCAGCGCATTCCCCGCCCTCGAACGTGCCTTCGCAAAGGCGTCTAGCATAACTTTGTTAGCGCGCATGCATACAGAATGCTGCAACGATGGCAGAAAGGAATGTTGCAGGCGGTAGAAGCCACCAAATAAGAAGGCGCTGATGGAATAATATCGCCTTCCTTCCGAGCCGTAGGCCGGCACACTGTGACGGTTGCTTTCAAGGCTTCGCGTTTCCTCGCAGATTCTTCCCCTTTTTTGCTGGTACGAAGCCATGGTTAGTGCGGTGGTTAGTGCACTTTAAAAACACAGTAATACAGAAGAGGAAGTACAGGTCACTGTCCAAGCCAATAAAAAATTACATTTCGGAACAGCTACGTACGGCTGCCTTGTTCAGAACAAGAGCAGTCAATTGAAGCCGCCTACTTAAAGAACACCAAGTGATCTTTTGAGAGGTTTGGCGTAGCCTGTATAGACGCACCCGCGAGTGGTGTTCATTGTGTGCGGCGTTGTCTGGATGATTTCACTGTCCGTATTAAGTCGTGCCGATGTGTTGCGCTCCGCCGTCTGTATTAGTATGCCTCCTGGACGGACGGTACACCGTCCAACCATCGACATGTAAAAACGAGTAAGTGAGCGGATTACGTGCCGCTGCGATATACGAGCACATGGTTATAACGCTGTTTAGCAGCCTGTAAATATTGTCACGAAGACAAGGATGATGCAGTTGTCTTGAATGAGAAACACGTTTATTGGAGCGAACTTGCGCTCCCCTAACAACTCAAAAGAATACAGAGGCGGCGAAGCAGCGGTCAACAAAGTCACTTGCACAGGCGAGTGTCGTCGAATCGAATGCCCCGGCGTCCGAACTGCAGGCTTTTTATCTTTTTGGCGCGCGTGGTTCTCGAAACGTCGATTCGCATCTAGAACATAGTAGATCCAAGAAGATTATTCTGGGCTGTTCACGTTAGATCGGAATGCTCTCCCTATCACAACAGATAACACATGCGGCACAGAAAGAAAGAATGGAACACGCGCTTCCCTTGGCGCAGAGATAACACAGGCCGGCGCAGCCGGGCGGTAAAAGCAAAACACAAATAAACAAACCCAATGTATGGTTCGCGGCATTACCCCCCCCCCCCTCTAAGAGTGCATCGACCCGATGCTAACATAAGCGACAGTCCGAATAAAAGTTCGTGATCGTCCGTAGAAAGGTTTTAAGCGAACCACGTGGACGACTTCAGGCCGCGTGCGTCGTCGTGATGTGCCGGAGTCACCATCGGGGATCACTTCGTAGGTAAGTTGGCCAACACGTCGTAGAATCTGGTAGGGTCCGAAATACCGTCGCAGGAGCTTTTCACTGAGTCCGCGTCTTCAGATGGGAGTCCAAACCCACACACGATCCCCTGGTTGGTACTCGGCGTCTCGGCGTCGGAGGTTGTAGCGGCCCGCATCCACCAGCTGCTGGTCCGTTATACGAACTCGAGCGAGCTGGCGGGCCTCCTCCGCACGTTGAAGATATCCGTGGACGTCGGCGTTGAGGTCGTCGTCTTCTACGTGCGGAAGCATGGCGTCGAGCATCGTAGTCGGCCTTCTACCGTAGACAAGCTCGAACGGCGTCAGCTGCGTCGTCTCCTGGATAGCCGTGTTGTACGCAAACGTGACATACGGGAGCACTTCGTCCCAAGTCTTATGTTCAACGTCAACTTACATTGGCAGCATATCTGCGATTGTCTTGTTCAGACGTTCTGTTAGTCCGTTCGTTTGGGGGTGGTACGCCGTCGTTCTTCGGTGATCCGTGTTGCTGTAGCGTAATACTCCTTGCATCAGCTCCGCAGTAAATGCCGTTCCGCGGTCTGTGATTAGGACTTCCGGGGCTCCATGTCGCAGCACAACTTGGCTTATAATGAACTTCGCCACTTCTTGTGCAGTCCCCCTCGGAAGAGCGGCGGTCTCTGCGTAGCGCGTCATGTAGTCTGTCGCTACGACAATCCACTTGTTCTGTGATCGTGACGTAGTAAACGGGCCTAAAAGTTCCATTCCAATCTGTTGAAATGGTCTCGATGGGACGGCGATCGGTTGCAGAAGTCCGGCGGGTCTTGTCGGCGGCGTTTTTCGTCGCTGGCAGTCACGGCAGCTCCGGACGTAGTGGGTGACGTCAGAGGTAAGGCCGGGCCAGTAGTACCTCGCCTTGATTTTTCCAATAGTGCGGGCTGTGCCCAGATGTCCGGAAGACGGGTCGTCGTGGCACGCTTCCAAAATTTCGTCACGAAGGTCCGCGGGGATGACGAGAAGGTAATTCGCTCTTGTTCCGGGGCTGAAATTCTTCTTCACAAGGACGGAGTTTCTCAGGCTGAATGCTGGTAAGCTGCGTTTGAAGGTCCTAGGAACGGCAACGTTGCATCCCTCGAGGTACTCGATTATGACGCGTAAGTCGGGGTCGGCACGCTGCTGGGCGGCTAGGTCGCTCTCCGTCACGATCCCGAGGAACGCGCTGTCTTCATCAGAGTCTTGTGGTGGTGGGTCGACGGGGGCGCGGGACAGGCAGTCGGCGTCGGAGTGTTTCCTGCCGGATTTATAAACGACTGTAACGTCGAACTCCTGCAGGCGCAAGCTCCACCGCCCAAGACGGCCAGAGGGGTCCTTCAAATTGGCGAGCCAACACAGCGCATGGTGGTCTGTTACAACCTTGAATGGCCTTCCATACACGTATGGGCGAAATTTTGAAATCGCCCATATAATAGCCAGGCACTCTTTCTCAGAGGCAGAATAGTTTTTCTCCTCCTTCGACAGACCACGGCTGGCATAGGCGATTACCGTTTCGCAGCCGCTTTGTTTTTGGACAAGGACGGCACCCAAGCCTATATTACTGGCGTCCGTGTGCATTTCCGTTTCGGCATTTTCGTCGAAATGAGCGAGCACGGGCGGGCTTTGCAGGCGTTTTTGCAGCTCGCCGAATGCTTTTTCTTGGTCGTTTTCCCAGGTGAAAGGGGTGCTATCTTTCGTCAAGCGCGTGAGTGGCTCTGCAATGCGTGCGAAGTTTGCGACGAAGCGCCGGTAGTATGCGCACAGCCCGAGAAATCTTCGCACGCCCTTCTTGTCTTTCGGCCTTGGGAAGTTCGCAATGGCTGAAGTTTTTGCCGGGTCAGGTAGGACTCCCGCGGCGTTGACGACGTGGCCCAAGAACTTGAGTTCCCCGTATGCGAAACGGCACTTTTCAGGCTTCAGCGTCAACCCCTACGTACGAATGGCCTTGAGTACAGACTCCAACCTTGCAAGGTGTTCGTCGAAAGTCTGGGCGAATACCACTACGTCCTCGAGGTATACGAGGCAGGTGTGCCACTTAAGGCCAGCTAGCACAGTGTTCATGACTCTTTGAAACGTCGCTGGTGCTGTGCACAGCCCAAACGGCATCACCTTGAACTCGTATAGGCCGTCTGGGGTTATAAATGCAGTCTTCTCTCGGTCTCTCTCGTCCACTTCAATTTGCCAGTAGCCGGTCTTCAGGTCCATCGATGAGAAGTACTTCGCGTGGCAGAGGTGGTCGAGGGCATCGTCGATTCGGGGGAGGGGGCACACGTCCTTTTTCGTGATTTTGTTCAGTCGCCGGTAGTCAACGCAAAACCTTAATGTGCCGTCTTTTTTCTTTACGAGTACGACGGGCGCAGCCCAGGGGCTTTTCGATGGCTGTATAATGTCATCGCTCAGCATGTCGTCGACTTGAGTCCGGATGGCTTCCCGTTCGTGTGAAGAGACGCGGTACGGTGACTGTCGGGTAGGTCGGGCTCCATCTTCGGTTATTATTCGGTGCTTCGCTAGAGGGGTCTGACGTAGTTTTGCGCTCGACGAAAAACATTCGCTATAGCGACGCAGCAAAGCCAATAATTTTTTCCGCTGTTCTTGCGGTAGCGCCGGATTCACGTCGAATGGCTGCGGGAGCTTGAAGGTTTCTACGGGTGTGCGTTCAAAGTCGGCGACTGCGATCACATCACTTGCTTCTTGCGTTTCTTCGAGGAACGCAACTGTAGCTCCCTTGTTTAAATGCTGGTACTCTTCGGTGAAATTAGTGACCAAAACGTGAGATTGGCGTTGCTTAAAGTGCGCAATGCCTCTTGCGACGGAGACACCGCGGTCGACAAGCAACCTTCGATCACTCTCTACGATAGCGTCGATGTCAGAAGCAGCATCCTCACAGTAGACGGCGATCATCAAGCTTGCGCGGGGTGGCAGGGTGATGTGATCGTCGGCGATCCTGACAGCAGCACGGTGATCGGGGTTCGGCTGCGGCGTCGTGGAGTGATCGGAGGAAAATGTTATCGACTTGGTCTGCCGATCAATTATTGCGCCGTTGTCCGTCAAAAAGTCCATTCCCAGAATCACGTCGCGGGAGCAGTTAGGCAGAACGACGAACGCCGCAGGGTACGTTGTGCCGTCTATGGTGACGCGCGATGTGCACGTTCCACTTGGCGTCACGAGGTGGCCTCCTGCTGTGCGTATGTGCGGACCGTCCCATCTGGTCATAACTTTCTTCAGTTTAGACGCAAATGGTCCGCTCATTACCGAATAGTCAGCTCCCGTGTCTACGAGGGCGACTACGTCAAAGCCGTCGATGGACACCTTGACGTCAGATGCAGTCTTCCTCGAGTTCCGGGTTCGTCGGGGAGTCGTATCTCTGCTTGTACGTGTTGATGGTCGGGCACTGTGCATCGTCGTTGTCGTCGTCTTCTCAACGGACGTCTCTGTCAGGTCAGGTACGCGTCGCGCCGTGTAGCTGTCGTCGTGTTCGGGAGTCTCGTCAGGGTTAGGTCGGGTCGTCGGGATGAGGGCATGTCGTGAATCACTGTCTTCAGCACGTCCTTGCGTCGTTGGAGGGTTTCCAGTTTTTCGCCGTAGAGCAACTTCACCTCCAGAAGTTGCCGCCTTTAGTTTCCCCCGCGTGGGCTGGGAGACCTTCCACATGCGAAGTCAGCCCTGCTACGGCGGTCCGGCGACTTGTACGGGTAGGGCGACGGCGAACGGTTGAAACGGGCTGGTCCACGGCTGGTGTTCGACAGGTATTCTTCAATCTCAGATGGGTGCTGGCCGGGTCGGGGGCGTGGTGCGTCGACGGAGAAACCACGTAGTCCGAGTCTCTTGTATGGGCAGCGACGGTAGATGTGGTCGGCCTCTCCGCAGTGGTAGCACAGAGGACGATTATTCGGTGTTCGCCATACGTCAGTCTTCCTCGGCGTCTAGGTTTGTGCTACCGGGGGTCGGGCGGGCGACAGTGGGCGGCGGTAGGGCGGGGCCTCTTGACGACGTGCCTCTTGAAGACGTGTTGGAGCAGGGCGGGGTCGGTGAACAGCCGCGGAGTACGTCATAGCTTGAGGCTCGCAGTGTACTTCGGATGCCACAGAAGTTCCCAAAGCGTTTTGAACTTCTTCCCGGGTCACGTAAGTTAGGCAAGCGACTTGGGGTTGCGGCGTCGTCGGGAAAAGTTTCCGCAGCTCCTCTCTTACTACTGCGCGGATGGTCTCGCGTAGGCTATCAGCCGGAATCCGCATGTTGTCGATGTAGTTCGCACCGGCTGCGCCAACAAAGTTCCGGTCATACTGCTTAGCACGCATTTCGAGAGCTTTCTCAATCGTGCTGGCTTCGGTCACGAATTCAGCGATGGTTTTGGGCGGGTTGCGGACAAGTCCAGCAAACAGCTCCTCCTTCACACCGCGCATCAAGAAGCGTAACTTCTTTTCTTCCGTCATTTCGGGGTCCGCGCGGCGAAATAATTGCTTCATCTCCTCAACGAAAATCACGACCCCTTCGTTGGGGTGTTGTGTCCGAGTTTCAAGCAAAAGCGCAGCTCGCTCTTTTCTCACAACGGTAGTGAATGTCTTCAGGAACTCCCTTTCGAAGTGAGTCCAGTCGGTCAGAGAACTCTCATGGTTCTCGAACCAAGTTCGAGCAGCATCTTCTAAGTAAAAGAAGACATGCCGGAAAGTTTCTTCGTCGTCCCACCTGTTGAAGATGCGGACGCGCTCCAGCTTCTCCAACCATTCTTCGGGGTCTTCAGCGGGGGCTCCCCGGAACGATGGCGGTTCCCGGGGCTGCTGCAGGACGATTGGCGACGTTGTTTCTTGCACCATGGTGTTGGTTGCAGCGTTCCTTTTCTTGGGCCCTTCTGGCATCAAACCGAACTCGGGTGGTAAATCTTGCAGGCGGGGGCTGGCTCTTGTTGGACTGGCTTGGCGGCTTCCCGAGGTTTTAGTGGGCATGAAGGGTGCGTACCCAGCACCTCCACTAGATGTCACGAAGACAAGGACGATGCAGTTGTCTTGAATGAGAAACACGTTTATTGGAGCGAACTTGTGCTCCCATAACAACTCAAAAGTATACAGAGGTGGCGAAGCAGCGGTCAACAAAGTGACTTGCACAGGCGAGTGTCGTCGAATCGAATGCCCCGGCGTCCGCACTGCAGGCTTTTTATCTTTTTGGCGCGCGTGGTTCTCGAAACGTCGATTCGCATCTAGAACATAATAGATCCAAGAGGACTATTCTGGGCTGTTCACGTTAGATCGGAATGCTCTCCCTATCACAACAGATAACACATGCGGCACAGAAAGAAAGAATGAAACACGCGCTTCCCTTCGCGCAGAGATAACACAGGCCGGCGCAGCCGGGCGGTAAAAGCAAAACACAAATAAACAAACCCAATGTATGGTTCGCGGCAATATAAGCAAGTGCGCATGATATTTGTTCACAACGAGGACGCTCAAACACAGTTATTACCGCGTAATTTATCACCCAGCGGCTCCACTTTATGGTATATTTATTATTTCACGTGGCTATTGCCGTACTTAATAAAGAAAACCACAGGTGGTGAAGCCTCTTGTGGCGTTGATGTTCTTAAACTCGTCTGCCGCTATTGGATATCATACCATTGGCTTTTCTTGTAAGACAAACTATGCAATACTGTTGCCTTATCCACTGAACGGGCAACAAAAATAATGACAACATCGGCTTCAATGAAAGTTGGAAATGTGCAAAACGCAGCACCAAATTTCCGCGTTCGAACTAAATTTTTTCTCAAATAAAGCTTCCGCTGCAAATTGCAGGTAATAAAAGCGACACAGTTACTTTCTAGTAGAGTTTCACTCCAGAGCCGTTAGTGTAGAGCGAGAAGCATCACCAAATGTGAATATTCTAAAATAGTTCCAATATGCTTATTGGCTATACGGCTCACCCCCTGCTCTTTCCGACCTCCTCATACGAATGAAAGTTCTTGATAATCTTCCCGCGAAGAGTTTCTTTTTTATTTCGCGGCATGTTTTTATACAGCTGGCGTGCTGGATTGTACCAAGGAACCCGTGAAGGTTATTGGTGGAGGGGCCAACATAGACACAAAGCTATGTATTTTTCTCTATCCGTAAGGCTTTAGAGGGCGATATCGGCCATGTGGTGCTCCGGTAGAAGTGAACAAAGAGACATGAAAAGAAAATGACACGGTGTACCAGATACTCAACCTTTTAGTATTTAGATTGTTGTAATTGAAGTGATCAATTCAATAGGCATTGGTTTTTCAGCCCTCAAGACGTCACCGCTTCACAGACTCAGAAACAAATGTCACTTTCTGTCGTGTGTCAGAACGCCCCCTGAGAGAGGATGCATCAAAACCCCCGATAAAAAAGTAAAAAAACAACAACAAAGAAACACCAATTTTAACGGCGCGCCAGGAGCGCACCAATGAGTGAACGCCAGCGCCGAAACCCCGACGCATCATGGGTAAATATGACAGCGCACGGGTCAGTCAATCAGAGAACGCCGTGCAGGAAAAGGAAGGAGCCAATGAGAGTGCGCCGCGATAAAGTCCAGAGGGGTTAAAAACCGGGAGCAGAAGAGCCGGCAGAGGCAAGAAATCAGGAGGCGGAAGGAGCAAGTGAGCTTCAAGGAACGAGCCAGGGGGACGCGGCCAGGCCATCAACTATGCCTACCAAGCCTGGGCGGGAGCGGGCCGATTTCGCATCCGCGGCGGGATCCTAGGCACACCACGAACCTGTGTCTTCGTGACCCCAGCGGCGGCGGTCGGGCATCTGTGGTCAACGTCCACGCTCCATCGACCTTCGCTTCGACGGCCCCGAAAGGTTACGTTCGTGCCGAGAGCTACCTAGGACCTCCAGCGGCAGCGGCTACCAGGGGGTAGCCACAGAGGAACCGTCAGCACGCGCGGAGCCCACGCCGTCCCAGGAACGACAGAGCGCATCGAACGCCGGCATCGAGCGAGATGAGGACGGCTACCACTGAGTCGCGGCCACGCTTAGGTGCGACACGTCAACGCCGACGACCGGGTAGGCCAGTCCATTAGAGACGCAGTCACAGGACACAACTAGGGAGTTGTGGTGCTAAAGGAATTAACTGGGACTTGATGTAATGAGTGCATTCGGAGTAATTGTGTCGAACTTTACTGTAGATACCTTTGTGTTTTGCTTTGAATTATATTTCGGTATAATTAGTTGGAGGTTTGCGTGTTGTCGGTTCTGTGCAATTGATTTCTGTAGTGGTTTGCTTTCGGGGTTTTCCAAGTGTGCATTAAATGTGTGTTATGTTAAACACGTCAACGGCTTTCCTGCGTCCATCTCTCTGAGCTGGCCCAGACAACCCCACCATACGTTCACGTGACAATGTCAAACTGTTGCATATTCGAAGTACCACATTCAGATCAGACCACTATGTACCGCCCATGTTGTTCAGTCAGTGGCTCTGTTATCAAAAGCGTATCACATGGATCGGCTAACACGCGGAAACATCGCGCAAAGTCTGATATCGCATTTGTAAGCAAAACAACCTCTTTAAGGGACTCGAAAAACTATAAAGTAGTGTTTTGTTTGAACCAAAACACGCAGATTGTGAGAAAGTTGTGCGGGCCAGTAAGAAGCAGCGTGAGCTTTCCCGTGCATGCGTTTCCCTTCTGCGCGTCACGCCAATTAGTTTCAATCTTCCATCCCAAGTGCGAGTTCAAACCAGGAAATCCGTCTTCGTTCTCCTGCACTCTTCGGCCGAATTAATGTAAATCGCGCGATTTATTGTAAATATAAAAGGGGCTGCTAATATGATCCACCGGGTGCGGCGAGCGAGGAGCGCGCCCCAGTAACGAACGTGCTGGCGCGCGGTGACCGACCGAGGGCCGCAGGTATCTGCCGAAGGCGGCGCTGGGTGTAGCTGGTTCCGTGTCGCCCTCTGGAAAGTTACCGGTGCCTATAGAAAACGGCTCTGAACCCTTTGGGTATAAAAATTACTCCGAATGGAAATACATCGCAATTACCCTTTAAGACGACTGGATATGCCTGAAACCGGGCTTCAATTGTAGTTGAAGTTTGTTTATTTGCGTAATATTACAATCAGAGTTAATATGACACTGGAAGCACGAAGAGAAAGTGGTCTGAAGAACAACTAGACAAAGCCTCACGCTCCCACTGGTGGCATCGCGCAGCAGCGTCGAAATAGCTAAGGGGAAAAAGAGTCAGTGAATTCAATAGATAGCGCAGTGGATACAGTGGTGCTAAAAATAATCAATACAGCAGTAATACGCTCACAAAAGTGCAGGTCAGCCAATGGCGTAGCAGAGTCAAACGTAAAAACGAGACAAGCCAGGTCTAATAACTGAAAATACCCCAAACAATTTACAGAAAATTTACAAACAATTTACATACAATTTACATTCTTCGTTTTAGTGTTTTGGGCCGTGTTATGTGTTAAAAAGAACACTCGAAAGTCGCGAAAAGGTAACTGTTCTGAATAAGACAATACATGCGTCGATCATGACGAAGGACTACAATAGTAACGCGAAAATTTCGGCGAAATGGTGATGCATGTTGAACCACAGCGCGAACGACAAGACGACTGGACGACAGCATGAGGACACACGAAGCTATTCGTTCTCCTCTTGGTCTCGTCCTGTCGTCTTGTCGTTTGCGCTGTGGTTCAACAGTACAATATTATGCCTTTATATCATAAATCACGTATGCGTATACATTTAGATCGTTCATAGATGTTTTGCGCGAAAAAGTGCCGCTTTTGCGGTTCTCTCAACTTTCATGAGGGGGGGGATAGTACATTTTTTTGTCTTAGTATTCCTGCCGGAGCAGCAATCCTTGGAACTGCTAGTAAAAAGCCGGTCCATATTTACAAAGCTGTTTGCTCGTATAATACCAAGTTCAGAAAAAGCATAAGTTTTAATTTTACCGTACAAGAGTTGCGCCATCTGATACTCAGCTTAAAAATTAGGCCCATCATAAACATAGGCCGCAATCGGCGAGAAGCAATCCTTACACTTGTGCTTCTACACTAATCTCATCACCTGCATAATTTTATGTTAGATGTGGATTTACTGGTCACTGCGTAAATCTCAAGCGAGAGAGTCGTAACCCCTTCGTCAATCTCAGCCGTCACGCTTATGATTTACGCGACTACAGCCAACTGTCGACCCCCTGTAATTAGTCGCTTGACCTGCATGAGCTGTTCCGCTTCTCACTTCCGGACATTTTGTTCACCACCGACTTCGGCTTTTGTTGCTGTTTGTTTCCTTGCCTCACATTCAGGGGTGGATTATCCACGGTTCAAAGTGTTCAAATGAACCGGGCCCTCTGAGCTTAGGGACCCCCCCCCCCCTGCGCCCCCTCCCCGTCCTGAACGGCTGAAAAAATGGAAGGCGTGGTGGTTTTGTCGGGTTGGTTCGAAAAAGTACACGACTCCTGCTGATTTTTACTCAGGAAAACAGATTATCTACTTCCATAATGAATGCCTCGAAAAGGCTGTTAGTTGCATAATGCGCATAATCCTGACGTCAGCTCACAGTTCTTCAGTCTGAGGTAAAAACGTTGCACTAGTTCAAAGCCATGCATGGCGTAGACCGGCGGAGCTGTTCCAGCTGATGAACAGAGCGAGAAGCCCGACGGGGAATTGAGCACATGCAGTCCAACAGTTTCAGAACGCGCAATGCGAAGGCGCGCTGCGGCATCGAGGCTGATGTGAAAAAACAAAAACAATCTGTATGCAAATTTTCTCTCTCACGCTGCTCATTCTCTTAACCTGGTGGGAGCGCATGTGTTTAGATTCTTCTGGGCACAAATCTCGATGATGTCTATGTCTCTTCTTCTCGTTGTACATTCCAATTCCGATGAAAATCTCCTCACGTGCAGTGTGAGAAAGCGGACGTCCAAGCGATGTTCATAAACACTCTGGAGATTCTTCGAGTAAACACGGCATGTGTTCTTCGTAATGAGTTCTAAAAAGCGTCAAGTCTTCAGTGTGACGAGATGGCAAGGCGAGAAGGCAGGGGGTGCAAAAGGTGCCCCCGAGGTATTTGGAACCGGGCTCTCAGCACTGTCAATACGGCACGCACGCATCTTACAGCCTCCATACACTTGCGGATTCCCAACAAAGACTATCCTGCAGACCAGCAGGCTGTTTAAACGTCACCAGCTCCAAGCACGACAAAGGTGATATGCGCATGAACTGGGGATTTTCCGGACATCCAGCTGACAGTCGTTTCTGTACGCTGGGGACGCGATGTCCGAAAGTCGGCACTCTGTGACGTAACATCTCCAAGCACGCCACCGCCAGTCGGTTCCCCTGCCCCGACGGCGCGATACGCGGAGCTCAACGTTACAAGGGGAAACCTTTGCTAGGGGGGGGGGGGGGGGGACCCACAGCGGGCCCTGCATGGCTAAAGCAGTAGCAGTCCCTGGAAATCCGGGAAGAAAAGCAACGAAGGCTTCCTTTAAAGGCCGCCTTCCTTGTATGTAACACCGAAAGTATACCGGTGGTTGTTTGTTTAACTTACTGTCGAACTGTCCAATTACCGATCGATATCTGTTCTGCCGGTGTTGTAAAAACTTTTTGATGGTGTTATCGATTCTCGGATAGCCGATTCCCTGCACAAACACAGTGTCATTATTGATTCACACTATGGGTTCGTAAAAGATAGATCCACAAAGCCAGCACTGTTAGTTGTAAAAGATAAAATACTAGGCAACATTGAAGGCAAAACGGCTCGAGGTATTGCATTGAACCAGTGGCGGAGCTATCTGAGTAATAAGTCCCAGTATGTTAGAACCAATAGGATATATTCCGATACACAGGTAGTAAAGCATGCTGTCCCGCAGGGATCAATACTAGGACAATTTTGGTTCTTTATATCAATGACCTAGCCGACATACATAACTTTCCCGATCTGGCAATGCTCGCTGATTACACTAATCTTTTTTCTCTTGTCTTTTATAATCGGCGCCTCAAAATATGGTCAACACTTATTTAATCAACCTTTGTGAACGGTCACACGTATATAAGATTGGTTGAAATATAACTAAAACAAAATATAATACTTTCAAGCCTATCACACACCTATATTTAATTTAAATAAAACTAAAACAATACATATTACTCTCAAGCCTATCAACAGCGTGGAAACTAATTGTATATATATTCCTTACGGCAATATAGCAGCCAATAAGGTTTTTTCTCAGACATTTTTCTGTGTATGGTTTAATAAAAATCTTTCGTGGTCTCTTCCTACGTCAAAACTTGCTTCTGTAGTAACTGAAATCATTTGCCTATTTCTCCGGATTTCGAATCTACTGCCTGTTTGGTTAAACGTGTCTATGTATAATGCTCCCATTTTTCTCAATACTTTCTTATAGTAATCTTGTTTGTTGCATGATCCCGCCTTCGAATTACCAAAAATTACTTATCCTACAATATTGAGGGATATTATGGTGCAACACAAAACTTGCGTACGGAACACTTCTATGTTTAACACTGCATAATAAAAGCCGACAAAAAGTAATACTTGCGGCTCCTTCAATACTATCAGCGGAATCGGTTCCTGATGGCAGCATAAGTGACAATCCTCACGAGGTAAAACTAAGGGTTCCGCGAACGCAGACGAGTTATGGCAAATAAAAGCTGAGTTTTCAAATACCCAACGCCCTAAACGAATTCCCCTTTGCTGATGAGCTCTTTTTATCTCGAAACGTCTTCAAGAAAAAGACCAAGCAACATCTGATTGAAGGTGAATTTCTAATGTAAAAATGTAACTCACACCCTTCGACATTAATGTGTATGTGTATGCATGTACCTGGATGTAATTTTATGTAACATTTTCATTTCTTTCACACGAGTACTTGAGCCGAACGTTTTACTTTTTTTCACCCGTATAATCGACATTGTACTAGTCAATGTATCGATTTGTGTTTCGCCTATGAATTTTCGCATGTAACGAATACTTACAAGTGTTACTGTTTGTATATTAGTGTTGTATTGTTGATGGCCGCAGCTTCTATCTACTAAGTGCTTTTCTGTTTATATATGTACTGCCTACTGCCTTAGGGTTCCGAGGCCTCGCCACGCTTAGCTACATTTTGCCTCGGTCCCCTGGTTTCTATGAACAGAAAATGAACCTCCCTTCACTTCACTTCACTTACGACGAACTAAGGTTGTCGCCGTAAGGGGGGTCGTCGTCCTGCCAAATTCAACCGTTGGAACGCAGCAGCTGCTTAGTGGCTCCTCCGTTTACGATATTACGAACTGCTAAGTCATTGCTGCCTACCTAATATAAGAGACTGAATACTTCCGTGCGTGTCAGTCTCTGCCAGGAAGTCGTCCTTCCGGCCACCTCCTGCATTTAGAATCCGAGTGCTTCCGGAAGCTTTCGTAGGGTCTATTGCTTAGTTGGTGACAGGTGACAGTGGCGTATGCAGGGGGGGGGGGGGAGCTGGCCATGCTCTCGCAAACATTTTTAAGTGCGAAGGCACTTTATAAGCGACCCTGAATTCCGGTGACCGCCGTCCGTCCACATAGCAACAGCTGCGGGTGCGCGCGCTCCTCGTCTTCCTTGGCAACGGGGGGAGATGGGCGCGCGCTGCCTGGCCGCTGACACGGCACATACCCACGTGGGGGATTGGCCAGGAATCTCCTCGTCTTCCTTGGCAACGGGGGGAGATGGGCGCGCGCTGCCTGGCCCCTGACATGGCACATACCCACGTGGGGGATTGGCCAGGAATCGGGCGTGAGAAGGGCTAATGCACCCGCTTAAAGGAGTACTGACACGAAATTTCAAAGCTGAGATCCGCTCTAGCAATCAAGTACAACGACAACATAAATAGGTGTCTGTGAATAAATGCATCTTTCTTTCTTTGTAGTTGTGTGTGTGTGTGTGTGATCTCTCTTTCGCGAACATTACCGAACCGCGCACATTCAACTCCTGCATTCGCACTTTCACATTCTTCCCCTCGGGGAAATGCGGGGAATTTTTTTGAGGGGGGGGGGGGGAGGGTGATTATAAGAACTATAGTCTTTGTTGGGCTACTTACCCCAGAAATTTTGGTCTGTCTCTATGTATGTCTCTGTATCCGTGACTGGGTTCAGCCACCCGGCCAAAGTAAAACAGAAACTATGCAATAGTCTTGTATACCCGCAGCCAAATCTAGGCGTCTAAGTCCGGTGTTAATGATCATACTTGTCAATATTGGTGAACAAGAAGAAGGCACTACGCAAATATAACGCAGAAAATCAATATTTGCAGTGTTCCTTTATTCTAGCTCACGGATGCTTGGTTTTGCGATAGAAAATAAAATACATCAACTGCAGAAAACCGTCGCTTGAAGTTTCCCGCGCTACCTGACGGCAATTAAAAAAATCAACCGCCAACAGCAAAGAAAGGTTCCACTAGATAGGTTCCACTTTCCGCTGGGAATGCTCGTGGAGTAGGGAAACGTGGTTCTATAAACGTTATAGTAGGGTGCCTCTATTCAGGCGCCTCTCCGCGGTACGGCAGCCCTGGCATCGAGGCACCCGACTTGGAGCAGTGAAACGCGGTAAATTTAAATTCACTTGAACAAACCTCTACTGCAGTGGTTCTCAGCCGTGACTGCCGCGGGGACTCCTTTTGGGCTTCAGAAAGCGTTGGGGGGGCCCACGATGTTGATCGGTGTCATAATGTGAAGGAAGTTTTATTTGAAGCATACATCACCCACTAACTTATCCAATGCCCGCCTCTTGGCGTTAATGACGGTGCGCGTCAAAATGTTAAACCAATTGGCTCTTGAATCTAAAATCCTTCTAAGCACCTTTGTGGTGCTCTTCTGTGCGTGTTTTTTTTTTGTTCTTATACATGGCATGTGCAAAAAGCAGATGTTAAGCTATGTGCTCCATGGAGAAACTAAACGTACTTTTAATGCGGCGAAGCCACTTTTTTGCATTGCAAGCAAGTGATGGTAAAATCGAGAAAAGAATGGCGGGGGGAGGGGGCATTTTGAAAGAGGTTTCGCGGGCCCCTCAAATGCTCTCGCGGACACCTGCGGTGCGCGGACCCCCATTTGGGAACCACTGCTCTAGCGTGTTATCTTGAGAGGAAGGAGACGGGAGAGGAACAGTCGACTATCGTCTTTCGTCGACATTTCCAACGAACTGAGCAGATACGCAGCAAATTTTTAAAGGCTGAAATCCCTTCCTCTAAACCGTCAATATATAACTTTCTGTTCTCCATTTTTAATTGGCCGTCCCTTCTCTCGTCGTTGCTCATGCCTTTTGTATTTGTTCAGTGACACGAAATTTGTGACCTTTATATGTGCCGTGTGCTAAAAAGCTTCGGTGGTCATCCACCTTGACAGAGTCGAACAGCTCGTGATTTTTATCCACTAGCTTGTCCCCTTCATTCCTTCCTTTTGTTTCGGCTGTTGCGGCGCACAAACAGTGACGCATCATGCGGCGTCAACGGAACCACTGCAAACGAAATTCTGCTCATTTTGTTCCCCGGGGACGCCTGATGTCACTGCTGTTCGCACCGGCGGAAATCCGTCTTGTCGCGCTGATCCCACACTGATTTCGCTGGCTGAGATCTGTTGTTACTTTACCAACAGGGAAGGATATGCGCGTCGGCGTTCGTTCTTTGGGCTGAAAGAATGGAACTGTGTAGACCTGAATGGAGAAGCCGAAGGGCAACAAATCTCGCCTGACTTATTACGGCCCATTTGCCCTGAGTGGAGAAAACAGAGCTTCAGTGGGGTTCAGTGCACCGTCCACGGGGCAGGGGCATCCTGACGGGTGCCGAGACGTAGCCTGTGCGCTGTAGCTAGCGTATTTATTTTGTTCGTCGGTGACTTCAAGCCAGGGCAACGACACCGGGGTGTTGCCGGCAACCGTTCGAGACAAAGCGACGCCGCGGGCCGCGCGTTTCTGCGTCGAACTTGTACGAGACGGACCCCAGCGACGTACTCTCCTAACGGCCTCCGGCCTCCGGGCAGTGTTTGTGTTGTTTTGTGAAGGGCTGTTTATTCCCGCGTCTTTCTCCTGTCTCGTGCCTACTTCAACCTGTCCCCATCCTGCACATAGGGGTGTACTTCGTGTGGGCAGGTTCGGCCGTTCCCCTCCCAAGAAACTGTGTACTCCCGTTCTTCGGAGTCTCCCGATGCATCTGGAAGCCAAGGCTCTTCGAATTCCCAGTGTTACGATCGGCGTACGGTATTGCGAAATCCGTCCTCGATATTCTTGGATTCGACCACTGAAGCCTTCCATAATCCGGGTGCCCACACTCACAGACAGGAAACCACCTGGCGTATACACCATGACGCGGCGGCGACCTTAGCTGCTGCTGCACATTAGCTGCTTTTGGCGGCTTCGCAGCCGCCTACGCGCTCCCCAGGCGGCACAGAAAGTGTGCCCCAAGACTGGCCCGTCTATGGCCGCTTTCTGGCATGTCCGGCCAGCATCCAGGTTCTGGCAGCCACTGATCATGCGTTGAACGGCCAACATTCGGCAACCAGCGCTTCGGAATTTTTCCGTCCGCCCGTGTCCGGACGCACAACGGCAGCTAACCGGCTGCCAGATATTCAGTTCTCTTACGGCTGCCGATGTTGAGAAAGAGAACGGCCGAAGTACGGCCTTAGGGCATCCGTTTTTTCTTCGGGAAGCGGTAATCGGCCGAAGCACGGCAAGCGACCGGCCACAGAATATGCGTATTCTTGCGGCAGTTGGTGTTCGAAAGGAGACCGGCCGGAGCGCGGCTGCCGTGCATTCGTTGTTTCAACGGTGAACCGCGCGTCCGGCGGACGTACGGCCCCAGAATATACGTTTTGCTTTCGGTTAGCTGTCTTCGGCCCAATTACGGCCAGCGAATGGCCACAGAATATTTGGCAACCGGTGTTCAAGAGGAGACCGGCCTACGTAAGGTATCTGGTTATACGTCCTTTTTTCGGCAAACGGCATCCAGCCGAACAACGGCTCGCGCCTGGGCGCCGAGAATTCATGCACAGACGTGTTTGGAAGGAGACCGACCGGTTTTTTTCTGGGGGGACAAAGAGCCGTTAGGGAGCCGAACGACGGGGACGCGTTTTTCATCCGCTCCGTGTTTCTACGTTTTAAATGAACGAACATCGTTTGTCAAACAGTAATGAGTGTTCTCGGTGAACGGGCAAGGTACAAGGACTCACTGGACATTAGCAGGGAACCTTTTAGGCCATCGAAATGTCATTTATTGCCACAAGAAGACTGTGCCACACCGACGGGTGAGCTAAGCCTCGCCAGTCATCGCCGCTACCACACTTCTGCCTCCGGCTTCGTCGACGCATCAGCTCGAGGCTATTCGTCCCCTCAAGAAATGGAGAGCATTGGAGACATCGATCCACCAGAGATGTCCGATCCGAGATGGAGATGGTTCACCAAAATAACTGGCCTTCAAGGGCGTCGAGCAAGCGGCAACCACGCAGGAGCTAAACCGCCACCATGTCAAGGACTCCCCACCAAAGAAAGGCAAGTGCGAGCAAAAGCGCAAGTTATTCTGCTTACAATTAAACTGCGACAAGCAATGTTACACTATGTTGTTGGTGATAAACGTAGAAGAGACTCGCTCGTGCATTGGTAGGATTAACTTCACGCCCTGCACTATGTTACTTCAGGGGATTTTACGACTGCCTATTTAGAAAAAAAAATATTTTAAGTTTGCGATAACAACAGAGCCTTGTCACTGACGAAGCCTAGCTGTTAATTTAGTTCCGATGTTTGAAGGTGAGCTTAGCTACTCTTGGGATATGACTCATTTGGGTAAACATAATCGCCAGCATCCTAGCAAACACGGATTTTGTCAGGATTTTCTTGCTCAACGCAGATTGTTGAGTTCACGCACGATTTGGCTCTTGCAATAGATAAGCTTAAAGTGGTTGACTGTATATTCTTGGACTGCAGAAAAGCAAGTGATGGTGTTGCATACCACCTTCTGCGTAGTACATTACATCCTATGAACTGAATGAATCGGTTTTTGCATTGTTATTACTATTGGCCCTATAGCTTTGTTCAAAAGTACTGTGTAATTTACCGGACTATGAACGTGATTCCGTATACCTGCAGCTTTATTCGCATTTAATAACATCCTGGTGTGCTGATTCAGAAAAGTTTTTGGATGTTACACAGTGTGTTAACGGCACCTTTACAAGAAAACCTTCATTCCAATTGGATACGTATACCGTAAATTATGCTGCTGTGACAACGGCCGAGGAATATAAATACCTAGGAGTTTATTTAGGGAGTGGTTAGAGGTTAAATAGGCAGGTTCACACTATAAAAGTTACGGCTGCATATGTTTTTGGCTTTCTGAGACGAAATTTCAGTGAACCTCCATCTAACTGAAAAGAACAACCGTATTTCACTCATGTGCGCTCAATCTTGGAGTACGCATGTGTTTTCGTGGATCCCTACACCAAAGAGCTCGTTGATACGCTCGAAAACATACAGAATATGTCAGTGCAATTCGTATTAGGTAATTGGCACGCTCAACTTAGCATGAGAGAAAGTAAAAGTAAACTGAAATGGCAGGACGTGAAAGATCACAGACGAAACCACAGGTTTAACTTTTTTCGTAATATCTATTATTCGAAAACTGTTGTAGAAGGGGAGAAGTATGTCCAAGCGCCATTCTACATATCTCAAAGTGGGACCGCTAGCTTAAAGCAAATTATTAACTTTTCTTTAAAGGTGACGCCTTGCGCGATTCCTTTTATTTTACATCAATGCTGCAGTGTAATTATCTTCGACGTATGATTACATTAACTGTTTATATTGACGATTTTCAGCGCGCTTTGTAGAATTATTTTGTTATTTTGTCTCATATTTATTGCTTAGTGTTATGTATCTCCCTTCTGTAATGCATGCAAAGGAAAGCAGGTATCGAATAAATAAATAGATAAATAAATAAATAAATAGATAAATAAATAAATAAATAAATAAATAAATAAATAAATAAATAAATAAATAAATAAATAAATAAAACAATGAATAAATAAATGAATAAAAATAAATAAATAAATAAATAAATAAATAAAACAATGAATAAATAAATAAATAAATAAATAAAATTCCAGAGGGGCAAGTTTGCCTCCGACGGGTTGAGAACCCTACGCATTCAACCTTGACCAATAAAATATTTATTGCCCTATTCGTTGCAGTATGCAAGGTTTCCTGCATACATGCTATCATTGCTATGTTATTGGTTTGAAACAAATTATGTAACTCTAATTTTACGCCTTTCCTTGCGTGAACACAAAGAGATACAACTGCAGCCACCTGAAGCAGGGCGTCATTCGCGACGCCTCTACAATTTTTTGAACGTAGTATGACATTAGAAGAAAATTAAGTTCTTTTGGACTATTGAGTGGTGTGGACGTACACTGATGAAAACAACATTAAAATAGATTGAAAATGAAAGTACCTGTTCGCTCCTTCTTAGGATCAGTCCTGCGCAAGATCATCAGAAAAGTTGATCGAGTAGAAAATGTCTTTGCAAGAAAAATGGGCAAAAAACTGGACATACTTTTTTGTGAAGGAGTTATATTAAATGCTCCTGAGTGTTTTGTTGAGAACCGAAACGCTTCGTAAAGGCATTCACGCCGGTTTTATATACATCAAAATTGGTCAAGCAACTGTTATAAAAATAGTTTATGTAGTCATAGCATGAAAGTGTTCCGGAATATTGCCCTAAAAGAAATTGGCTAAAAGCGGCGCAATTTATCTCTCTGAAATTCAACCCACTAAAGTATGCGCCCTCCACCACCCCCCCCCCCCCCCCCTCCTCTTTCCCCGTTTATTACAGGTAAGCCGCCCCACAGAGGATATCAGGATCTGGACAATACATCTATTCAAGCTCTACAAAGAACTGAATATTTTCTGTGTTCGGCAGTAAAAGAGGCACAGCAATTAAAGGACCGACAATTTGTGAGCACTGTTTAATAAATGAATTTTGCTGTCAACTGAGGCTGGTAATTAAGCAAAGCTGCGCTGAAAGCTTGACGGCTGGTGCTTGCGCGCGAACTCACTTTGATGTGGCTGCATTGGACCCAAAATGCTGGGTTTGTGCTGCTTCTGCACTGCGCGAATGAGTCATCTGCTTGCGCGACATGCAGTGACCGGCCTCAGTACAGCTGACGGGCCGTATTTCCGGTAGCTGTAGTCTGGCTGGAGTCCGACGACCGCATCTCGGCTGTCCTCCGGCGGCCGTAATTCGGCCGTACACGGATGGCTTTGGAATGGCCGGAGCCCTACGGCTGGAATCTGGCCGTATGACTGTAAGCCGGTCGACTGGCCGACGGACACTGGCCGTTGGACAGCCATCGGAGTACGGCCGTATACGGCCAAAAGGCCCACATTTGGACATGGGCCGAACATGGCTGCCGGAAAACGGCCGGACAGAAAATCACCGGCCAAAGTACACCGGCCTGTTTTAGGCCGAACAGTCCCGTGCTGCCTGGGAGGGTGCCTTAATGACCAGTAACGTTTAGCGGAGGTGATGACGAAGGCGTCGCACAGCGCCTCCCTTTCCGTGGGGGGCTAAGTGTTTTGGTGTTCTTCTGCGGTGTGCCGCTTATCGTGGCGACCCTTGTGGCGTGCCCAAGACGCCGCTGCTTCAAAGGCTCGCCCAACACCGGATTACTAAAGGTGGTCCCAGGCCTCCTTCTGACGCTTCAGCCTCGGTGGCCCGAAGGGCTTCGACCTTAGGCAGATTTTCTCTCCGTAGCTAAAATGATGTTCACCTGTCGTAAATGAACACCTGCCCTGTCTCTATGCGAGTGTGGGCGACCATTTCAGTTCCATGGATTTTTGTGATTGGTGCGTTTCTGAACACAGCGGAACAAAAGCGTGCAAGGGGACGGGCCAGACTTTCTTATAATGTCGCGCGTGCAGGAGCGCACTGCTCTGTACACTCCATCTCAATATATGTAAATTTCTGTATATAAAGTTTTTCCTTCACACTCCCGGGTCCCAATTCTTGCCCCAACTCAGCGCCAACGACGCCATCACTGGACACGCTAGCAGATCCACAACCTCGGCCACACGACCTGACCGAGAAGCCACTGACAGGGAGATCGCAAAAGAGCCAGTGATAGAGCCAGTAGTAAAATGGCTAGCGTTGCAGCCAAAAGAAAACGTTTTGCTGTGTTGTCGCGACTCCGCCTGGAGGCAAATAAATTGGCTCTTGAAGCCTAAAAGACAGCTACTGACAAGGAAAAGCTATTGGAAGTGTCGGAAAGCCCTACGAAAGCATCAGTCAATCACCCAAAAATTGTGGGCGCAGAAAAATCACGTGAATCGGGTAGGCAATTCTGTTTTTGTCTATTATATTTTCTTGGCGGAAGGGATGGGAAAGTTTTTGTAATCTTCTGCCGTCTGCATTGTAAAGCGCCAATCAGAACTATTGTGTTCGCTGGTGAAAGCCGTCATTTTTTTATTAGTTTTTGTTTAACAACGGTTCTGTTGAATGGTTCCTTGGATTTGGGACCAAGCACATCAGAACTTTACAAAAGATAGCGTATTACACGGAGTAAATGACAGTCGATTTGCTTCTTTAAGAGTGTCACAAACTCGAGCGTACGACGTCTAAAAGTACCGTATAAATTTTTCATTTTATTGTACAGCGCCTGAGTCTTCTTACACTCGTCCGATTCATTCAGTTCGGTTCTATTCGCCCCGAGACAAGGCTGGAACTTTCGCGAACAAAGAGGCGGTAACACGATCACCCGCCGACTCGCCGGCAAGAAAACAACAAAAATAAAGCCTCCGCCGCTCTGGTTTCGTCGAAGCTTCCAGTACTTTCGAGGAGGTGCGCGTGGCCTTGCCAGTGCTGAAGAGCGTCGATGATTCTAGAAGGGCGAAGAGTGAAGTTATTCGCTGACGGCGGCGGGCGCGTTGTGTGTTGTGCTCTCCCTCTCCACGCCGGCACGGTTATAAAAGGAGAAGCCGCGCCTAAGCAAACCAGCTACGTTTGGCAGCCGTGATGTGACAACGGCACCTGTCAGTTTGTGCATCACACCATCGGCGACCCGCGCCCTGGAGGACTCCAACGTACTCCCGGGCCTCGAATCACCGTGATCGTCTCGGACGGCCTCGCCTACAGCGAAGCCACGCTTCCCAGGTAGCCGAATCGCCTCCGACAGCGGTGCATCGTCCGGCCCGGTCGGCGAATATGCTGGGACTCTGTCTCTCATAAGCATCGAACTGTTCGTTTTCTTTTGTTAACTGCTCCGATTCGTAATATTCATTTGTTAACGCTCCTGTTTGTATCATTTTGTCTAATTGGACTGTTTCTTGTATTTGAATTACATCTAAGTTGTATGTCATTATCGATCAGTTACCTCGTGCTTGTGTTTGTAACTTGCCTGTCTAAATATAAGTCTTTGTGCTGTTTTTTTTCGTTCAAGGCTCTTACTCATTCTTGCCGCTCTGGTCGGCGAAAGCCGCACATCAGACGGCCACCCCCTTCGTCACCTGTGCCCTGTGGATTCGGTGGGGTTTGTTGGCTCTCTAGAGTCGACTCCTCATATCTTCTGGCAGTGCCCCCTATTTAAGGAAACGGGTGACAAAGAGCTTTTGTATCTCGTTTGACCCTGAAGTCTAGCTGGTAGTATTTCTCTGTGAAACATGTTTTTCAATGGCCGAAGTTTACAACTTCGTAGGGTTTTGAACTTTGCTGACAATGCCTCTGCGCAGAGCTATTCAACACTTGATCTTGTAGCATTTCGTCCACTTCGGTCGATACAGTATGTTCGGGTTTACGGGAAGAAATTCATGTTAGGGAAACGAAACCCGCATGCTGCAGCCCCGTTCCGGCGTACTGACACTCCCTTATCCTTAGTTTCACGGTCGCGCCGACGCGGCCCGCCACGTCTCGCATTTGAGCCGTGTACGCCCCTGGCCCGTTTGGGTGTCTACAGGATTTATGTTCCTCATTCGCTTTGTCCTCACGAGACTCACTCGCTTACAACCTAATCCAACAAAGTTTTGCATTGTACTCCGACTCGCAAGCCCCTAAATAGCCGGGAATATTTCTGAGCATTTTTCCAGGAGAAACTTCACTCAACCTCTCCTGGAATTACGCAAATTGGTTGCTCTAATTTATAACGAGTAGTACATCCGAGCAAGGACACCGTAATAAAAAAATGGCTGCCGCTTAGCTCCGCTAAACTTTGATATGCAAAGCAAAAGCTTGGCTTAGTCTGGTTGAGTCTTGGTTTCGCTTGATTAACCTTTGATTTAGCTGTATTGCCGACCTCGTGTCAAAGCCGTTCGGATCCGTGCAACTCTCACAGAAGGAGGCCGGGTAAACGCGGCGTTCGCCGGGGCGAACCGATGTTCATTTATGGCGAATGCAGCGTTCCTCTTCGCTGGGCGCGAGACGAGTCACGTTGCCCGAAACGACGCAGCGCCGCATGCATGGGAGGCTGCGGGGGTGTTTGGTTGCCTCAGCCGCAGTAGCAGTGGTCACCGCTGTTGGCGCCTGCGGCCGCCAACAGCGGGCCCGGCGAATCACGCGATGCGCTTCGAGGGGTGTGTCACGGGATGTGCCTTCTGTCAAAAGGTCATTTGCGAATCCTCCACGAAATCGCTGGACGAAAGTAGTAGAGATTTGCTTTAAAAAAATAAACGCGCAGGTATCGCGCCGTGGGGGAATCGGTGTTTCAGCGAAGGTGTTATCTGGGTTTGCGCTGTTTATTGCAGCCTTTGACTCTGAAATGAGGCCTTTCATGTGCGATTCAATGCTAGCGATGTTCCAGCGCAGTCAAGTACTGCACTTGTTCACTACCGCATGATTTAGATATTTCTCAACTTCGGTATTACGACCCTAGGTTGTAGCCAACAGGAGTGGGCCCAGCAGTGAAAGCGGTAGCGTTGATTTTATCCTCGCCAATGTTGTTGCAACGGTCCGTGTAGCCGTGTGGCGTTGTCGTCGTCGGTTGATGGAATAAAGGGGTGTCGTGCACAGAGCACTGGTGGTGGACGGGAGTTTTAGGCTAATGCGGTATCCCGGGTCCCTAGAAAAAATCTTTGTGTGTTGCAGCTCTTTGCTGATTATCCACCGCAGCATTGATTGGCTGGTGTCCCCACTCGCGACGGTAGCAACATTCGGAAGACAGCCAAGTTTGGAGAAATCCACCGGATCTTTAATGTTGCGAATGCGTGGCAGTGCTGTATCACGTCGGCTGAGCAAGTTAGGCTTTCTTTTGTTACCAGGAAATTCTAGACACCTTCTTCTATTCCCTTTAGAAGGTGGCCGACAGTGTCTCTCTCTCGCATTATGGAGCTTGTAGGGCCTCACAAATTCAGCACCTCCTCAATATACGTTAAACATGTCTCCCCAGGAATCTGTACTCTCTGAGCGAGTATTTCTTCAGACTTTTTCTATCGTGTGTCGGTCACTGAAGCAGGTTTTAACACGCACACAGACACACACACACACACAAACAAACACACACACACATATATATATATATATATATATATATATATATATATATATATATATATATACTTTGATTACGAGAAGGGCTGTCTTTGGTTGCTGTAGCAAATAGTAAAAAATGGGTATAGCTTCTAACAAAACTGTTTATTGGTCGACGTTTCGATCGGATGCCGATCTTTGTCAAGACCGATCGGATGCCGATCTTGAGAAAGATCGGCATCCGATCGAAACGTCGACCAATAAACAGTTTTGTTAGAAGCTATACCTATTTTTACTATGTATATATATATATATATATATATATAGGCATAGGGGAATCGCTAGTTTGAAATTTACGGACGACAAAAAGAAAGGCAGAAAAACAAGCGTCGAGAGTGGGGACCGAACCCACGCCTTTCGATATGAATGCCGTACCACCCTCAAGTGTCAGGTGCAGTTGTAGTAAATATCAATACCCCAGAAAGGTAAGGAGGACATAGTCGCCCTGATACAGATAGACGGATATATATATAGCCTAGAAGGTTTCTATATATATAATTAAATACATATATATATATATATGTATATTTCCCCTTTTTCACCACCACTTTCTTTCTGACTCAAAAAATTTTTCATCTGTTTCTATGACCTACCGCATTCCCCCCCTTGCTTTCCGAGGTTCTCTTGACTGCCTACTACCCTTATTCTGTCTTAATTCACCGAGTCCCTCATTTCCCATTTCTAATTCGCTATATATATATATCTATATATATATATTTGTTTGTTTATTTATTTATTTATTTATTTTTTATTTATTTATTTATTTATTTATTTATTTATTTATTTATTTATTTATTTATTTATTATACCTTACAAGCTCAATGAGAGCATTGAGTAAGGGGGGTACAAACTTCAAAGAGTAATAGGGCGGTCATCAATAACATGGAATACACAGAAAGTAACACAACATCGTGACAAAGCATGTCTAGTCACTGACACTCAAACAACTGTAATAACGCGAAGGTTTGCCGATATGCAGAAAGCTTGGATAACAAGAAATACAGGGAACAAGAAAGAAACAGTAAAAATATTCGGAAGGCCAAGGTATAGAATTCAAGTGAGCAGCAACGGCAGTACGACTGAGCGACAAAAACTGGGGGAACAATAACTTAGATACATCAGAGGTAAGCACAGTAAAAAAAATCGTAAGGCCCAGGTGTACAACATACACAGGCATTTTCCAAACACACATACTGAAAGCCGTACGAAGGCCTTTACCAACATAAATCGCAAGACAACGGTGAGTACAGCAAAAACTAAAGATAACCAAAGAGAAGTGTGAAACTAGGCAAGTGACACAGCTGCAGCTGCAAACATTAGTGAAGTTGAAGCGATGTTAGTGCGACGAAAAATGGTTACACACATGTTCGCGAAATGAATTTGGATCGGTGATAGAGGCGATGCAGTCGGGAAGATCGTTCCACAATGATATGGCCTTAAGAAGCGCTGATAAGTTGAATGCCTTCGTTTTGCCGTAGATGCGAGTGAAGCTAAAGTGATTGTGCAGGCGTCTGGACATGCGCAATGGTGCTGTTAGGGGTAGCGTACAACGTCTTGTGCTGTGAATATATTTATGTAGCAAACATAACAGTGCAACAGAGCGACTAACGTGCAATGGCGAAATAGAATGTTGGTGTTTTAATGTTGTTACGCTGCAATGAGTGCTATAATTGCCAGATATAAACCGGGCTGCTCTGTTTTGTATGAACTCTATCATCGTGGTTAGGTAATCCTGGAGAGGGGACCAGACTGAAGATGCAAATTCCAGCTGGGGGCGTACATAAGTGAAATAGGCCAGTTTACAGATGCTTGTTGGAGAATTTCGCGGATTACGACGGAGATAACCTAATGTTTTTGAGGCTTTCGTGCTAATAACACTAATGTGTGCCCACCATGAAAGATTGGGTGTTAGATTGACGCCTAAGTATTTGTAAGACGAGCACTGCAGTATTGTATCAATTTTAATAGAGTAGGAATAATTGGAGTTATTGTGTTTACGACTGAAGGTCATAGCACGGCACTTGGAAGAATTAATAGACATCTGCCACACGTCACACCAGTCACTAATTAGGTTAAGGTCTGTTTGAAGGGTAAGGTGGTCGCCATCATTGTTAATAGCTCGATAAATTATGCAATCGTCAGCGAATAGTCTTATATTGGAAGATATATGATTTGGCAAATCATTTTTGTAGATGAGAAATAATAGAGGTCCTAGAATGCTACCCTGTGGAACACCCGAGATAACATCAGAGAGAGTAGAGGCGTAGTTATTAACCGTAGTGAATTGTTTTAGAAAGGAAAAAAAAATCCGGATATACGAAAGGGTTAAGGAATCGAGTCTAAGTGCAGATAATTTGGATATTAAGCGGCAATGGGCAACGCGGTCAAATGCCTTTGAAAAATCGATGAAAACGCAATCAGTTTGTTTATTTTCATTCATATTGAAATGGAGATCGGTTGTAAATTCAAACAATTGGGTGTCACACAAGAAGCCCTTCCGAAAACCATGCTGGTGAGGAAAAAAGAAATTATTTGACTCGAGGTGACGGCGAACATGGGAAGCGATAATATGCTCCAGCAATTTGCAGCAGATTGACGTGAGCGAGATGGGTCTATAATTATCAGGTGAGTGTTTACTTCCCCTTTTATAAACGGGAACCACTTTACCCACGTGCCAATCATCTGGAAGTTGACCAGACATCAAGGACTGTTGAATGATATGAAGTAACAATTTGCTCGATATGTTTTTTGTGTTCTTTAGTATTTTTGTGTTAATGTTGTCGGTCCCCGATGAAGTAGATAGTTTAAGTTGGTCAATGATGGAAGCAATACCTTCGACTGTAAGAGCTATTGGTTCCATTAACGCCCAGTCGTAATCTGCGATGAATGGTATGTTGGAATGGACTTCTCTTGTGTATACTGAAGAAAAAAACCTGTTAAAGGCGAATGGACAGTCACTATCTGAGAGGGGTTTGTCGTCATCACCATGTAACGCGATATGCTGGCGGTCGGTTCCTGGGGTTAACGACTGCCAAAACTTCCGAGGGTTAGATTTCAAAAGAGAAACGAGATCATGGGAAAAATATTTGTCGTTCGCCTCCTTAATTGCAGAGCAGTAGCTCGCCGCGCACTCGTCGTACTTTTTCCATGCAGCTTCAGTTTGCCCTTTTTTTGGCGTTTTTGTACAACCGCTTTTTTTGTTTCTGAGACGACGGAGTGACTTAGTGAACCACGGGTTCGACCTGTCATTCGTCATTGTAACTATGGGAACAAACTTATCTACTAGCCCACAAACCCTGTCCCGGAAGAGACACCAGTTTTCGTTGACGGTGCGAGTATCGAACAAAGGCATCATCCCTTCAACAAGAAATACTTCAAGGTCTGAGTTAATTGCTGCGTAATCGGCCTTGTTATAATCTCGTATAATTTTCTATCTTTACCTGTGTGGCTAAATGGCACTTGTATAGGAAAATGGAGTAACTTGTGGTCACTTAGACCGTCCCGATAAGTGATTCGCTATAGTTTCAGGCGCATTACTTAAAATTAGATCTAATAAATTAGATCCACGTGTTGGTGCGTCAACAGTTTGGGAGAGGATAAAATCCAGAGTTAAGTTTATAAATTCTACAGAAGCGCGACTACGTGAAGAGAGAGACGGCCAATCAACATCGGGAAAGTTAGTCGCCGAGGAGGTAAACGTTTTCACACTTATATCTTTGCACAGAGGCCGCTATGCTCTTTCTGAGTTCATCGCTAAAGGAAGGACCTGCATCGGGTGGCCGGTAGCAAGCGCCTATCAGTATTTTGAGGAAGTGGGAAAGCAGGCAGCCCAAACTATTTCGAGTGGTGAGTGAGTATCAATCAGAAACGATGACAGTGTATTCTTTATCGTGATCAAAACACCGCACCCTTTCGTTCAGAACGGTCACACCGACAAATACTGAAACTACTCACGCCCGAAAAGAGTTCTGCATCGTGAATATATGGGTGAAGCCACGTCTCAGTTAAGACAGCAATGTCCGTATTGCTATTGTCCAAGATCGAAGAGATATTTTCACGTTTCGGCAGCAGGCTACGGATGTTAGTCAACGTCACTGTTAGTGGTGGTACCAAGGGCGAGGAACGTGGCCATTGTTGCTTAGGAAGTTTATTTTTGCCTGCTTTCTTATTTAGCTACCTCTGAGAACGAACAACCGATTTGTAGAACTGTCATAAACGTATGTCTTGCCATTCATTTCTAACCTGTCTACTCGCAGTTTAAATGCCTGCTTGCTTGGTTTCGCAAACTCGATCAACTTTTTCCAGGCTTCGCGGGTTGCAACAGAAAAATCCCGACTAATAGAATAGTCTGTATCTTTAAGTTTTTTTGTTGATGCTTGTACGACTTGTTTGTCTTTAAACAGAACGAATTTAGCAATTATTGGCTGGCACTTATCTGGAGAAAACCGGCCAAGGCGGTGGACGCGTTCAAACTGCTGCCTTGTGAGGGTGAATTCAAGATTTTCTTCGCAAAATTCAATTAGTTTTTTCTCTGAAGCTTCCCAATCTTCATTAACGTCATCTTCGATACCGAAAAACAGAAGATTGGAGATGCATCCTATTTTCTGCACTATCACATCGGGATGTAGTGTGCTGCAGTTGGTCATTTAAACCCTGTAAGCTATTCTCGGGCAGGCTGATTTCACCCGGACTGCGGTATGCAATAGACGCTTCCAAGGATGCAACTCTATTATTTAGTTATTTGATTTGAGCGTCAGTTTCGGCCTGCTTTTTTTAAACTCCTTTGAGCTCATTCAATATTGGCGCCTGTCCCGCTTCCAGCGCCCGCACGCTTTCCAGAATGTCCGCTAGAATCTTGTCATTGGGTCCGAGGTTTAGCTCAACGTCCCCCGAACAGAGTAGCAGCATGTTAATGACACTGTCAGAAATTTGCGACGGCACAGACAGGTATCGCTTCACTGTTTCACATAAACCTGGGGGGCACGACACCGCTAGCAGAAAGTAATTACTGGTGTAAAGACCAGCGCTACTATTCAGGTAACTGACCTGTAACAATAGCATCGGTGACCGCCCCATTCTTGAAGCGATGTCGTGCCCCATAAATATAAATATATAAATAAATAAATAAATAAAAATATAAATATAAATATTATATATATATATATATATATATATATATATATATATATATAGCACAATAATATAACAACCTAATATAAATTCAGTATACATCTTTCACAGTACAAAGTGAACACTTTTTGAGCGTGCTTGAACACTTGTGGCCGTTAACGGAGCCGAAAGAATACAATTTGTGAGAAAAAAAAACAGAAAAAAACACAACGTAGAGGCAAATCTTGGTAATGGGCTTGAAAATTTCTCACAGCATTAAATTGTGTAAAGCGCCAGTAGCTGACGCCGAAATGTTTTGGGGTTAGATACAATTGCAATGTTATCAGGCAGATCATTCCGAAGGCGAATGACGCGAGGCAGTGCGGATGAATTAAATGCCTTGGTTTTATTGTATATGCCCATGCAACTGGACTGATTATGCAATCGCGTGAAAAAAATGAGGTATTTGAAGTGGTTGCCGGGTTCGTTTATGGGTGAAAATATATTTGTAAAAAAAGCACAAAGCAGCAATATTACAGCGGCCACTTAATGGAGGCAGCTGCAGGTCTAGTGTTTTTTGTGTTATGCTGGAGTTGATATTGAAGTTCGTGATATCAACCGGGCTGCTCTATTCTCTATCCTTTCAATCATATTTGCTACATAATTCTGGTGAGGAGACGAAATTGACGAGGCAAATACTAAATGTGGCAGGATGAATGTTTGAAAGGCCAATTTGCGAATGTTAGTCGGTGAATTTCGAAAGTTGCGACGCAGATAACCCAGTGAACGTGATGCTTTGGCGCATATAGACGTGATATTTGGGACCAATAAAAAATAGGCTGTAAAAAGAACACCAAGGTACTTGTACGAAGAATCATGGGAACGCACAGTATTATTCAACTGATGCGAAAATTCTGAATTTACATGTTTACGGCTGAAGCACATTACCTCGCACTTGGTAAAGTTTAATGTCATGAGCCATTTGTTGCACCAATTACAAATGATGTTAAGATCTGATTGAAGTGCTAAGTGATCATCAGTATAGTGCCAATGGGACGGTACACAATAGTCATTTGCAAAAAGATGCATGCAGGAAATTATCTGGGTCGGTAAGTTGTTAATGTAGAATACGACTAGTAAGGGTCCAAGGACGCTGCCTTGCGGCACACCGAAACTAACAGAAGAAAGTGGGGGAGGGAAATTGTAACAACTGTGAACTGTTGCCGAAAAGAAAGGAAGTTTCGAATCCAGCATAGTGTAAAGGAGTCAAGTCTTAGAGCAGACAATTTAGAAATTAGGCGGCAATGGGACACGCCGTCAAAAGCTTTGGAAAAGTCAAGAAAGATACAGTAAATTTTAAGGTAGCGGTCAATGTTAGAGTGCAAGTCGGTCGTTAGTTCAAACAATAGTGTGTCACAGGAAAATCCCTTCCGAAATCCGTGGTGATTAGTAAAAAAGAAGTTGTGTTTTTCGAGGTGATTGGACATGTTAGAACTTATAATGTGCTTCAGCATTTTGCAGCATATGCAGGTTAAAGATATGGGTCACTAGTTGTCAGGCGAGTGACTATCTCCAGTTTGGTGAATTCATATTTTTTTTCCTACTAACCAGTCGGCAGGTAACTTTCAAGATGTTAGGGATTGCTGAAATAGATGCCATCAGATCTGGCTTGATATAGCGAGAGCGTTCTTCAATATCTTCGAATTAGTGTTGTCGATACGGGCTGATGTAGATATTTTGAGGTTCTTAATAACTGATTCAATGCATTCAACACTGATTGTAATGGGTTACACGTATGCGGCGTAAAGTTCGGAAAAGGGTGGAATATTGGAATAGTCCTCCTAAGCGAAAACCGATAAAAAAAAAACGTGTAGAATACTGTGGGGTAATCGGCGCTATTGATGGGTATGTCATCTGTTCCGTGCAATGTTATTGCGTTAGCTTATCTGGCCGGAGATATTGCTCACCAAATTTTGAGTGAGTTTGAGTTTGTTGGATATTGCTCACCAATAGATTGCCGAGCAATAGCTTTTCAAATAATCCTTGTATGCCTGCCGTGCCTCAGAAGTGCGCACGTGTTTATCCCTTTTGTACTAAGCTGCTTTTTGTTTGTTAGTTTGCGAAGGGACTGTGTGAACCATGGGCTGGAATAATCGTTAATTATGGACACTAGCGGAACGTACCGGTCTACTAGCTCTGATAATTTCTCCCTGTAGAATACTCAGTAGTTTACGGATCGAAAATTAAATGAGGATGGTAACACTTGGTGAAAAAAGTGTTCTAGTTGAGAGTTATTCTCATCGTGATTTACTCTGTTCTAATCGCGCATTTGTTTTGCGGTTGTGCCAGGCACAGGCTTCAGGATGCTAACATTTAATTGAATAAGATTTTAATCACAAGCCGTCTACTCTTGAAAGTGATACGACTGTGTCAGGAACGTTTGTGAAAACCAAGTTCAAGATATTGGAAGCACGGGGGGGGGGGGGGTTCCTTTATGATTTCGAAAAGATTGTATTCAAACGTTAAATTGGTTAGTTTCAGGGACGCGTGACATGAAGATGACATATGTTCCCAATCGATAAGCGGAAAATTGAAATCGCCAAGAAGATAAACATGGTTGGCAGGACAGAGATGGAGGGCTTTAGAAACGCTGTCCCGCAAGGAATTCAAAACGGAATTGTCAGAAACTGGCGCCCGGTAACATGCGTCAATAAGTACCGCACTTGATGATACAGGAAAAGCAGCCGAAACAATCTCAAGAGAACACATGGAATCGATACAATAAGACTGTGGTGTTTTTTATGGAATTAAGTACGCCACCACCACGCCTATCGATGCGGTCGTTTCTAAAGATTTTGTAAAGATAATTGGCTTGTAGTATTTCATTATAAATATATATATTATATATATATATATATATATATATATATATATATATATATATATATATATATATATATATATATATATATATATATATATATATATATAGTGTGTGTGTGCGTGGGAGTGGGTGTGCGCGCCAAATGTTGGATAGGAGTTCCCCCTGACCCTCATTTAAGTGGCTGCTTTCTTCTTATTTCAAGCCAGTGTTCTTGCTCACTTGCCAAGGTTAGTAGACGCAATAGATTGAGATATATGACGAATAAGCGGAGGTCTGGCGGCCGCAACATTCTTTACAGCAGACACATTGCTTGGAAGATGTATGGCGTGAACCTTGCTTCCCGTCCGTCGTCCCAGTGCCTCATTTTTTTCCCGGAGAATGGATGCGGCGTCCGGTTGCGGCTAATTACATGCGGCTGGCTTTTATTATCAACCAAACTGCAAATCCTCGCCTGTCGCCTGTAGTATGCTGCCGCTATAAATTTGCCCCAATTGGATGCTCTAGTGGTCAGTGGCTCGGGAAAGGAGAGGCGTTGGGAGTGAAGTAATTTAATTTGCGCTGCTTTGTATGGGGCACCGGAAATTACACGATTCATCTCGTAACGCAGGAGGGGAGACGTTTCAGGAGTGTTTACACGGTGCCTTGAAAGCACGCTGTCGAGGCTTGCTTTAAGTAGTCGTGCAACGACGTTCAATAAATATTTGAGCTTTGTCTGTTCTAGCCTGAGCAAGGAAAACGAATTTTCAGGTTATATCAGAAGCCTAAAGAACAGTGCAAAGTGTCAGAAATTTACTGGTTCCCCAGAAAAAAAACCGCGTGTCTTGCTTGGAAATACTTTTTAACAGGGGAATGATATGTTGCGCACAGTTATGCCACTCAGTAGCTTGCCTACTAATAGGTAAGCTAATAGGCAAGCTTACCAGCTTGCCTATTAGCTTGCCTATTTGGAAACAACACAGTAATAAAAAAAGAGTTCCGCACGCTTAAAATCGGAACACCTGTGTGCTTTGAAAAGGCGGTCATGTTTGGTCTTTTGTAATTCTTCTGCGCAATCACTGTGGATATGCTCGAAGCAAAGGGCTGACCAACAAACACTTACCAACTCTTTGTGCAATATCAGACAGTTTAGACGCCCCAATTATACTAACATTTCACCAACTCTTCCAAAAAAGTTAAGAGATGCGCGAAAGCTTGCTGACATAAAAGGTGCGTCGAAAGTGTGTCAAAAACGTCGCTAAACGTTTGTGCAACCTTCGGCGGAACTGCGTCCAACTGAACGTCAAATCTTCATACTCAAATAGCAAACAAAGAATGAACCCTTGGAACGGTTTAACGCCCACTAAGCAAACGCATTTGTGAACAGTCCAAAAGTACATCGATACGTGGGTTATGACGCAAATGTATACTATTGTACTGCTCCTTCGTGATAAATGCGCATTTTGTCTTTTCTATACCCGTCTTTTTTCGATTTGAAGTGACAGTTTTGATACAATAAAAGCCGTGTTTCGCGCACGCGCCATGTGTCCACTGTTCTTATCAGAGCTTTTCGGTCGACCAACCGGTTCAAGGGAAAATGCATTAAATCTTTGACAGATGCCATCGATTCCACAAGGAAAGTTTTCGATTGAAAAAAGATATGAATGAAAAAATTATAATTGCTACGAAAACAATTACGCAAGCACATCCGTAGCTGCCGTAGTGAAAGCATTGCAAACTCAGTTTGTATTCCGTAAGTGGATTCAACAGGAAGAGCTCCTTTATGGAAAAGATAACGGTAATTACGCTGAGGGGTTTTGTATGGGTACCACTGACTAATATTTTTACTGGAGCAGAACAGTTGAGACGCTGTTACCGTACCCAAGGCCCCCTAAATTATTTGTAAGCGCGTAGGTGAATGTACAGCACTATAATACATAGGAAAACGAAATGCCTCTGTTGGTTCTAACTGCTACTGCTTGCGATCAAGCACGCAATTTTCATACCGGTAATCATAGCCATTTGATGGACATCCTATTCTAAAGCGGTGTTACAAATAGCGGGTTTTGTAAACACGTTATGCGGCAATAAATAAAGTAATGCAGAAGGAAAAATAACGAATAATGGCTTCAAGATTTCCGGATGCCGAAATCAAGGTAACACGACTACTGCTGGCTCATAATAGCATCTAGTAATTATCACATTGACCTGGCGACCGATGGAGACCTAAAACAAATGCAAAAAAGAGCGTTCAAGTGGATTAGTAATGGGTTTTGCTACGTAGGTTGATGGGCTGTTTATTCTGTTGCAAGCTCGAAGTGTCGGTTTTTTCCATTTAATTAACTCACCTTCTTGAAACCGGTCAGACAATAAATGCTTCATGACATGGTCCAAGATAATACCCCTGTATATATGTGGGGAAGCGAAAAGGTGGCGTCTCTACGGTTGACTATACTTTCAAATTTGTTGGTTACATCAGTCGTTTGGATAGTGTATTTTGAAGCTCACCTGCCTCACTTCTTTCTACGAACACACTAAAACAATGTTCACGCCATAATCAATGTAATAGGTTATCTGGCGGAAGCTATCATCTGGCAATTTTGAACTAACTGTAAATGGTTACTCAGCATACTACCGTTTTATGCACCATATAAAGGCCTTCCTGCCGAAGAAGGCCTAGCAGGGTTCCAGCATGCTCCCTACAGCGTTCATGCTTAAGCACGAGCAGAAGAATACACTAAATAACGGTGGTAAGTATGGGAAAATGAAAAATCGTAACATTGGGTTTTAGGAAAGTAAACGTTAGTATTACGATTACACAATTGAGACCTTGGCGTGCATCAATGGAGAATACATCGAACAATGTTCATCCAATTAAAGTACAGTTCGCGCAAAAAGGTTCAATCGAGAATCTCGACGGCGCAGTATTTATCCAGCCTTTTTTATTATTCTTCACAGCTCTAATGTCCGAAAAGGATTATGTAAGTATCGATGCAGGTAAACACCGAAATTTGGGAAAGTTGAGAAGTCCTTATAGCTCATGCAAGCAGTACGAGAATGTAAAATATTCACTC
Source organism: Haemaphysalis longicornis (assembly GCF_048455015.1). Lineage (NCBI taxonomy): Eukaryota > Metazoa > Arthropoda > Arachnida > Ixodida > Ixodidae > Haemaphysalis > Haemaphysalis longicornis. Next base: position 57,051,337 of record NW_027526295.1, on the reverse strand, counting down.
ATTAAACTTACCGTCCTGATAAGGAGATTAAGAGTAAATTAGCATGCCTGCTACATTACTAAGTTAACCTTCTTGCATTTCGCTCTTTCTGTAAAGGCTACTGGGGTGAGTGGGTATAGCCTACTCAACCACCACCGAGCTGCCTATTCTTTTGAACATCGCAGGATTTGCTGGCGAAACGGTATTATTGGATTATTTTGTCGACGGCGGGCTTCGATCGAGATCGCCATCTGTATTCTTTTTTATTTGCTCACTTCTGCACGGCTCCAGTAATATCCGCGCCCTCTTGGCTTGCTGCAACACCTTTTTGTGTGTTTGTGTGTGCTTTTATTGGGCTTCTCAATGCACGAGCAAAAGAAGAATGGTTATCAGTCTGCTCCCAGGAAACTTCTCCTCCCAGGAAGGACAGTGGCTACATGCTCGGGTAATCCTTCATCGTGCGGCAGCTACTCTGTGGGTGATGGAACGAAACCGGATTGCCATTGACGGAGGCTCACTGGTTAAGCTCATTGGATCAGAGCCTGATGGTGTCAGTACTAACTCGCGGGAGATGACAAACTTTGAGCGGAGCACGACTAGGGGATGCAGCAACCCGGCCCGAAACCCCTGAACCAATTCCTATATAAAGAAAAGTGCCAAACTGATTGACGGATTCATCAACGCCGAGCCGAAACTTCACCAGAGACTATAAATGTCAGAAGCACAATTATACCGTCGCGTAGGGGCTCACTAAGGCTGGATTTTTGTGAAGTGTACCTCAGTGAAGCAAAGCGGGGATAATGTGCTTTCGCAAAGTTATTACCTCGCTCGCACGTAGAGATATTCAAGCGATTTTCGCTCGCATAGTTTGGCCTTAAAATCTCGAAATAGAGAATTTAAGGCTTTCGCTTTATTGAACGGATGTGGTACGGATTGGCATTTCAGAAAATGTTACGTGTTTTTACGGACCCCTCGATCTATGTTACAGCGAATGATATACGAATTCATTTTTTGCGGCTAAATGTAACTCATACAAATATAAAAAACATTTTTAAGAATTTCGCCGTATACCACAGCAAAATGTGCGAGAAATTCGTGAAATTGTTGTATTGAAGATTCCGTACAGTAATATCAACTCCAAGCCAAACTAATGGTGCTCTGACTTGATTTTTCGAAATACATCTCGATGACGCTGTACTCAGTATGGTTGTATATTATAGAAATGGCAGAAGTGAGCGATTTGAAGGTATAAATATTTTTTTCGTAAATTCCTCATTATAATGCAAGCTCGATCGGATATCGGTCTGGTTTTGAATGGTATAGGTTATGTATTATAATGCTTAAAACAGCCATGAAGAGAAAATACAAGTTTGTTTAATTTGAAAGAACGAGAATTCAGTATCTCACTCAGCTCCATTACAGCCAGAAAAGATGTTTTTTAACGAAAAAAAGCAAGAAGTATTTAAAAACTTTCAAATTTTGCGCCAAAGTGACGTGTTATAAGCAAGAATGACGCCATATGGGCCAACAATAAAACATAATTTTCAGTGCGTTAACTGCACGTTAGATTTCAAGTGATGTGGTCAAATGGAACTAGAGGCCCCACCACAATCGTCCAGTCATGTGTCGTCGCGACAGGTCAGTTAGGCGGGCGCCAATCGCACAAACAAGGTTCCGTGACGTCACAGAGGAGTTGCGGGAAATTGGCTATGGGGTCGCGACTGCTTCACACGTTTTCTTCAATATCTCCGTTATTTGCTCGAAGATTGCGATGATATTGTTATCATTGTTATCGGGACTAAGCAGTCTTTCTAATATACCCAACCTGTGTTTTGTATTCATGGCTCCTTTAAAGGGACACTGAAGGCAACCGGCAAACTGGTTTCAAACCAAATTTGGACCTATCCATAGTCATTCTAGCGCTGATTCGCTGCCGAAACGTGCCTTAATGGCTGAGAAATCGCCAATCAAACGTCTTGACGCAAACAGCGATTCCAGCCACTGCTTGCGTTGCGATGAACCCGAACTAGGCGAGGCAGCGGTGATGTATGCAGATTAGAAGCAAGCGAATACAACACTACCCCGTACCGATCGGATCCGTACCTTCTGGTTCGGATCCTTAGCGGTTCGGGAAACCAAGCGAAACGTTCCTTCGTCAGACCCGAGATAAGTCTTGATGCTTTCTTGAAGACAAACATAGCATCCTTTCGAGGCACCCTGAATGTTGGCGTCGAACCACCCGCTCGTGCGTAGCTCGCGCGCTTCCTCGAAAAGCGGTACAGCCGCCCCAAGTATAGTTGAGTTCCGCCATCCCGCGGAAGCCAACAAAGACATTTGGCTGCCGCTGAATGGCGCTACTGGCATGCGCAACATAAGTGGATAACGCATGCAGCAATTGACCATTCTGCGCAACCCTAGGCAGTGGTGAGTATGTATGCCTCCCCATCAGACAGGACAAGCTCCCCTTTACACTTTGGTTTGTCAACGTACGCTCGACATATCCATTTCTGCAGCAAGAAGGTGGAGGACATATTAAGCACAATCGCGTATTCGTGAATACACTTACTGGGGATTTTAAAGCACACCACTTGCTTAGGGCAATCTCAGGCATGAAAACATGGCCGCGTACCAGCTCCTTTTGTTCCAAATGTCGCCGAAAGACAATAGTCGACTGGCAGTCCTGCCAAGTAAAGGCCTCCCTTCTCTTTTCCGTTCACGTCTCATGCTGTTCCTGTCCCGTCTCGTTCCTTTCAAGATAACACGCTAAGGATTCGCTCAAGTGAATTGCAATTTACGGCGTTCCACTGCTCCAAGTCAGGTGTCTCAAAGCCAGCACTGCCGTATGGCGGAGACTCGCGTGAATTGAGGCCCCCTACTACAACGTTTATAGAACCACTTTGCCCTACTCGTCGGGCATTTCAAGCGAACGTGCATTCCACCTAGTGAAAAGTTTCGTTGCTATTGCCGTTTGATTTATGAAATGTGGCCAGGAGGTAGCGCTGGCAACAGCAGGCGACGGTTTTCTGGCGTTGATGTAATCTTTCATTTTCTATCGCAAAAACCAAGCATCCATAAATTTTGTAATAAAGGAACACTGGAAATATCACGTACGTATTGATTTACTGCCTTATATTTGCGTAATGTCTTGTTCTTCTTCCGCAATGTTGACAAGTATGAACACTGCACCGGACTAGACGTTTAGGTTTGGCTGTGGGTATATAAGCTATTGCGCAGCATTCCATTCACTTTGGCCGGGGGGGCTGAATCGAGTCACAGACAGGCATACAGACAGACAGACAGGCAGACGTACAGATACATCAAAATATCTGCGTTTAATTAGCCCAAGAAAGACTATCGTCTTTAAAAGTGAGGGTGGAGACTGTGGGCCTTTGCCTTCTACTGTGAGTCTCCCTCTTTAAGACAAAACGTTGTATTAAACGCTGCATTTTGCCTTCCGCTTTGGTACGTTTAAGCATTAAGGTTGAGAGCAGTTGTGTAACGACTAAGGATAACCTCATGTTTTGTTTCGAGGATCCCGTAGACATTAGCCTGCTTGTTTCAACAAACGTCTCCTCGTGCTAGGCGTGGCACTGCACGTCTCTGTAACACAGTTCTTGCCTGTATCAAGGCTTTCGTCTGTGACTAAGGTACATGCTTGGACAATGCTGGCACGCCCTGAAAATTTGTGCGGAAGTCACGACTTTTCTTTCAGTTTTAAGAATCTACACCAGTTTCCCAAAGCTTTTTTTTGTGTGAAAAGAACTGCTCGCGTCTTCTACTTCGCGATTTAAGATTGGTAGGGAGTGCTCGCCTCTATAAGGGTTTCTATCCACTCCCCATTCATCGGGTAGATAGAGAACTGGAGAACCAATTCCCACGTCTATTTGTGAGTAGGTGCTTTGTGTAGTGTTGTAATATGTTGGTTATTTTGGGTCACATACACAGGTTTCAGGAACTAGAAGGACGTTTTGTATTAAACGACTTTGCACATGGCTGTGGCCTGTGCCCCAACGAGTGTTTTGTGCATTTTGTCCCCTATTATTATAAGTATTTCGGCCATTTTATGGAATAACACCTTGTATTTTTGCTATTTAATTTATAAACATAGGGCTCAAAACAACAGTTACCAGCCCACAAAAAGTTGTTGCGTGGTGGTAGGGCGAAGGCTTCATTAAACATGCAACATGCAAGTGATCTTTGACACGTATTGACAAAGCGGACATGAGGTAGCTCGTACCCTGCCTCCGCGCAACTCGTCTTCGTCCTCGACGGTAAAGAATGTACAAGGCGCTACGCGTCGCTGTTCGCTTCCTGGTCGCCTTGTTGCACTGATGCATTGTCCCCTGGCAGAAGTTTTTCCTCACCAACCGTAAGAGAAAAGGGGGTCGAACAGCCGACAGCTCCTTTTATTCCGTAAGCAGCCGGAACGTAATGAGGCACAAGAGACATTGATGATGGGCAGGTGAGGAAGAATGCGAAGTATTCCGTGGTTCTAGAGTTTAATCATGGAGAAATGGCAGAATGAAATAAAGGAAGCTTCATGCTCTACAACTTGTTTCTCACAGTAATTTTCCCCGACAGCGACACCTTCAATGCGGGCAAGAATGGAAAGATACTCACTTACTTTTTGTGCTGCTGCCACACCACCCAAGAAATGGACACCAGTGTCTCTATACTTTCTAAATATACATACTAACTTAAAAAGTGTGTTTGAGTTAAATTTAAATGTGTTAAATTTGAGTTGAATTTAAATACGTAGTGGATAATTATGCCTGATTTTGTATCCAACGCCAAGACTTTACACGAGCATCGGAAGTTCCATGGAATTGTGCTTAGTTCATAAATTTTGCCTGCGGGAACCGTATGTGTAAGTGAGCCTTTTTAGCGTTGTTTATTGCGGTGCGTAGATTTCAGCGTTGGCAATGTTTTTTCATGTCCTGTCGCTTAAGAGAGGGCAACTGATTGTAGGCACGTGCCGTGCCATTGGGAAAGGCGTGACGTCCATGGCCTAACTGGGTGCCCGACGACCAGCAGACAGATGTGGTCTTTTTGGGCACGCATCAAGAGGAGTGTTGCTCTGGCCGCCACGGGCACCAGAGGGGCAGAGGTGGTGCGACAGGCGCTGAAGTCAGTACCAGTACCCCAGTGTTTATCGCCGCGGCACTCGCAGCATTACTGGAGGCAATAGGAGGACCGCAAGGAGGCCGAACTCCCGGTCCGATGATGGGGTAGTCGCCACAGCCACAAGCTTTGCCACAAGGGCTACCTAGTGCATGCCGGCGGATGTCTGGGGCGCAACCAAGTGAGCTTTACTCTACTGTGTGGTCGCAGATACCAAACGCCCCTCCACTTCGCCCCCCCCCCCCCCCGCACGCTGCATCCGCGCAGCTTGCGGGGGAGAACTGGCCCAAATGTTTCGTGCTTCTGGAAAGCTGAGACTTTAATTGTATCCTGAAGGTTAATTTCTGTTTATCTTGCATATACGGGCAGTTTGATTATGAGTTGGTTTGGTGGCTTCCGCTGCAGTTATCGGGAGTAAGTATGTTACAATATAGTTTTGAGTGGGAAGCTCAGGTTGTTTGGGCAAACTTCCCACAGGTTAGTTACTTAGAACAACTGTTAGTATCGTGTACACACATGTGACATTTGAAAAAGCTTCGTGGGTTTCGAATATAGGCTACGGTTGAAGAGCAGAGAATGCCATCGAGGACGGGTTCGGGTTGTCGGGAAGAGGAAGGATAATACAGTGCACGAAAGGCAGGGAGGTTAACCAGGTTACAGTCCGGTTGGCTACCCTACGCATGGGAAGTGTGGAAGGAGGGATTTAAAGAAAAAGAAAGGGTATTGAAGCGACAGGGAGTAGAGTTTGAGGAGCAAGAAAAAAAATTGGGCCCATCTCCCCGCGAGGGGGACTCGAGTATGAATGCGTCGCATAGTGGGTGGGTGTATTGCGTTAACGTTTAGTGTTTGGGGAGTTGGTGGTAGTGAATGCGTTGTATCAGCAGCTTCTTGACGTAGTTTGAATGAGTCAAGGATATAAGGCGCATTCGTAGCCTCCCATTCTGTGTCGGCTTTGTGGCGCAGTGGGTAGAGCACCATGTACATTGCGCGCCACCCGCAGGGTCGAGGGATCGAAACCAGGCGCCGGATAGTATTTTTTTTTATATAGTGTAGGGGGAAGGGTGCTTACTACGACTACGGACGTCAACGCGGGTGACATCGTGAGTTACTGAAATGCTCTGCATTTAAAAATTAAAGGGATTGCTGTGACGTGATTGGCCTTAATATCTCTACCTTGCCTCCTGACAATTATGCATCATACTGCTGTGAACCCTTCTTCACGCATCCTCTTTATGATATCGGTTTTCGTTTCCTTGAGTACTTCTATTTACGGTATGACACCTTCAGATCAACTAAGCGTTCAGTGAGGTGTAATTGTGATGTGGAGGTTGTTGGTGGTACATAGCCTAAGCTGTGAGGTACACTGCTTGTTGTTGATGGCTTCAGGGAGAAAGTCGCCGGGTGGTAGGTTTTACTGTATTTTGGGGCGACGAGGCTCTCAAAAGCATTCACAATATTGAACACTGATTTTCCGGTGGCTGGTGCTTCTTTGTCACTGAGCAGCATCGCAAGCAGCCGTGGAAAGTTGTCAGAGGATTTGAAGTTGAGGTATGGTAGCAGTTTTTAAATTGCATCAGTCGGTCGCTTTTCTTCGTACGGTCAATTGGAAGGGTATTTTTAAAAATGCTATATGACATAGAAAAACAGCCAGCAGATAATGCATAATGCATTGTAGTATGACTTTATCTTGGTCGCAAGTAAAATCCTGGGTAGTTAAAGGTTGTAAAAAAAAGTAAAACCCTAACTGGTAGACGGACAGAGAGCCCAGCCGCCTCAGATTAAGCAATCCTGCGACGGGCACCTTTCGCGGTTTCTTGCTCTCCATCTATAAACGATTCTGTGGTTGCTTACAGCTCATCTTTGGGGACTGGCCATCCGTGGTTTCACCACACGCAGTCACCATAAACACTCAAGCTTCCCCACGCGGGGAGCAACCGCATTGCCAACCTCTTTCGGTAAAATAGAGGAAATTGCAGCCTTTTTCAGCACATTGCGTAATAAGCTATGAGTTCGAGGAGACTGTTCATTAACAGAGCATGCGCCATAGACTTCGTGGTAACCGGATACCGCATGCTACCATAGCTTCTCCTGGCGCATATACACAATCACTGGCGTATACACCTGGCGCATACACACATACCCGAACATGGCTCGTACGCACGTTGGAGTCAAAGTGCAGATGTAATGTCCAAGTCCATAAATAAGCAGTGAAAATGTTTGCTTTCTTGTTCGCTTGCGCGGTGCTTTTTTAACTTGCAGAGAGAGCAGGTGGGTTTTCCCGTTCCGTAAACTCCGATAATTTGAAAGGGAAACCAAACATGCAGGGCATTTTGTTTATCTCTGCGGAAAACTAGTTGCCGCCTCCCCGGTTCAGGGGAATGGTTTTCTCTTTAAGTAAACAGAACGTTCTGTGATAGTATCCGCGAAACGCCAAGTAGAAAATGTACTGAATTGGAAAGAATTCCGGCGTGCTACTGTTTGTGTTTGGAGTATTGGGCCACCTTCAGGGCAGGACAATCGGTTTCCACTCTATATACCATCAGTCATGAACAAGCGCTAAGACATGAACAAGCGCCAAGAACAAGCGCTAATTTATGATAAGTAAGTTAAACGATTAGAGAAAAGCCTCAACCTCAAACCATTAACCTCAAACCATTGACTCTCAATGACGTATGTGATTCACATACCCAGGAAAACGGACAACCCAGAGCTGCGCACGAAGAGGTGTAGCCGTGAGAGGGGTTGGTATTGTGCTCAATCACCATTTTCTCTCTCTCGTCTCACCTTGCCTCTCTGCAAAGCTCACGCTAACATTGGTTACGGAAAATGGTGAACTTTACCACAGGTTGGCGCTGCCAAGATGGAACAAAACAAGGCCGTAGAAAAAAAAATCGCGCCAATCCACCCCGTGAATGTGGTTGGAAAGCAAAGCTGTAAACGGCACCCACAAAGATTACCCATGTGACTTCACTTAAATTCACTCACATCGCTCTACAAATAGTAAAACCAGAGAGAAGTGAAATGCACTTACCCACACAATTTATTACTTCAAAGAGATATTCTTGGTAAGGTTAAGTCAATGCATGAGGCATGAACGGTGATTGGTTGAGTTGTACTGGTGTAGCACAAGAGTGGAAACTTTTTTTATAAAATTAAAGTAATCTCCAACACGGTGTTAGACGATCTGACTTCTCCGTCTCTGCGCCGCGGATGGAGACAACGAGATTTGCGGCAGAGACGGAGGAGGAGGAGCAGGAGAAGGAGGACGAAGAAATACTTCTGCTCAGATTTCTGAACGGGCCAGAGTGCAGCCTAGGGGAGTGATTCCTTCTTCTGTGGGGCCCATATGCAGTCTGGCCGGCCTCTGTTCTGTTTACCCGCTAAAGCTGGGTAGGTATAGAGGGGCTGGACAAAAGCATCTCCCATTGATCTTGTTGTGTGGTTGTCAGAAAGAGAGGAGGGTGCTCAGGGCTAAAGTCGCACACCCCGATTGCGGGGCGGAGTGTTCCTACTTGTGAGCCAAATTTACATTCAGCGTCGTAGCGATTCGGATGCATTAAGTGAAGACGCTTAGGCTGTGGGAAGGAGCCCGGATTGTATGAGCCGTAGGGTAGTTGTTCTCTGGAAAGGTCATGGTAAGACGAAGGTACGGTCTGTCTCAGAAGGCGATAATGCTGGGTTATCTCCCTGAACGTAACAAGCGGGTGACTGTCCTCGTGCAGCTCCTTAGCACGCGAGGTAATAGCGCAGGCTTGTTGGGTGGGCGTATTCGTTGCCCTACATTGAAGCGTGAGGGGGTGTCCAGATGAGCTGGATGGAACAGTTTGGGGAGTGGTTTTTTAACACGCGCAGTGCAGGACAGGACACCCAATCCGACTGGTAGTTCCAGTAGGCTTGCTGGGAATCGATGACTACCCTCCGAACCCACGGTTGACTGAGAGCCAAAGTTATGGCTGCCTCTTCTGCTGCCGTCATTTCTTGGGTCCTAAGCGAGGTACACGCGAGGAGGTTGGTTCTGGAGGTAGCCAAGATAATAGCGTATTGCTGCCCTCGATGTTTGTAGGCCTCTGCGTAGATAACTGCATGATCCCCACCGAGGGTGGCGTTTAGCGCTTGAGCCCGTGCTTTTCGGTGACCCTCTTCATGTGAGGGGTTCATATGTCTAAGCTAAGCGAGCATCCTTAGTTTCAGTCGCCAAGAGTCTGGGAGTACGTCAAGCGGAGCGACATTCTGGGCTGCCCAGCCAATCTGGTGAAGCATGCGGTATACCCACCCCAGTTCTGATTCGGAACTTCTGGTTAGAAAGATGGCCTTATATCAGCTCTCCCACAGTGTTGTGGAGCCCCGTGCTAAGCAGCCTCTGTGTGGACGCACTCATGAGAAGACCAATGGCCTGCTCGACTGCCTTTCTAATCATTATATAAATCATCTCTATGCCCTCCTTGTCGAGAAGAAGACAGGGGGTTGACGTGACTCTCGAGAAGACAAAAGCTTCAATTAATCGAAAAGTAGCGGATTCCTTTAGGCCTCGCGTCTTGGTGGCAAATCGCCTGATCATGTGTATGATTTGATTAATGATGTTTTTGAGGCGCTGCAAGGAGACGTCACTCTTGGTGTTAGCCTGGAGATGTAGGCCCAGGATCTTGATGCTGGGGCTTGGAGTGATGGCCAGGCCATGTAGGAGTATTTGAATGTATTCCTTGATTTGGCGTGAGGGCGGACGACAAGGACTGTGATTTTTTATGTGAGCACTGGAGGCCACAGGCTTTAGCACATTGGCATACTAGAAGTGAGATGCCATGCATTGGTGTGAGCTTCCTTTTATTTTTGTAACTCTTAGCACATGAGCAAGGTGCGCACAGGGCCGCTAGACGGGCGTGAGGCGTCGCGTGACGCTTTCACGTGGCATTCAACGAGAACGCATGGGGTAAACACGTAGATGTGCTTAGTGAGTACACCACCTGTCCTCCCCGTCTTCGCGTGGGCTCGTAGCTAAATCAGTAAGACAACGGGCTCTGGTTTTGTTACTCCATTAGTTCCATCAGAGTCCTTCAATGCTTTTCTGGTCGCGAAACTGCGCCCGGAGGTTGATATAGGGACAAATCTCTCGCTAGCAGCTCCACCCGTCGTAGGGGGGCCACAAGCCGCCGCCAGTGCTGGGCTTGTATGCGCACTACTGCCGACGTTTCGACAAGATTATGGGCGTGCTGTTCTTCCTGTTACCTTTTCTTAAACGTCTCTGAACGCATCAATGCCACCAGATAAATAAGCCGAAATGAAATCCAGTGTCGACGACGAATGAGAGCTGTTTACTTTGGAACGCACGCGTAGTTTGCTTGGGAGTGCGGGCCTACCATATAAACAGCAGCACCTTTAAAAGTGTTCTCACAAGGCGCGATAACGCATTCTGTTATTAATTACCTCATAGCCCAATTATATGCGTACTTACGATGCCTCGAAGCGGTACGTCATAGCTCGCAAGTGTTGAAAGATGATGCTCATGCTCCCGATGCGAGCAGCTACTGCTAGATCTGCTCGACAACGTGTTTATATTTGCGCCTGGCCAAAGGGCGATTATGTTTATGCGGTAGGTGAGCTTTCTATTCTGGTAGTGCTGCAAATAGGGGGAGGAGGATGAACGGAATGAGACACGACTGGGTAGTACAGCAGCAATCACATTGGTTTATATCCGGCTGGCCTCTCGCGCGCTGCTACCGAAGTATTCCAATGAAGTGAATGGTCCAGCCAGAAGTTTTATTCCAGACCTTTCAATTGAGTTTACACCCAAATGCGGAGTTTTTTTGGTGTGAGCACCGATCGCTTTCTTGACGCGGGGACTTTCGCGGCGCGGTTATAGCAGCCGAGCGCTTTCGTGACCGCTCTAAACACGAGTTTCGCGTGCCTAACATTTGATTGATCACTTTTTCCCAGACAATTTACACGGGACACCCGCCGCTTGATGTTTCCTTGTGTTTACTGTTTATAGCCTTATTAATTACCGGCCGACAACCCATGATTTCCTCGGGAAGGGAAGTACAGCAGCCTAATCTGGATGTTCCTTTTAAAGCCAGTGCTGGCTGCTCGGCCGCCTTTGCCACTACCGAGGCACCACATCATACATTTTTTTATTTTTTGGATGCTGGGGCGGTTATGATTTGAAGCATGCAATAAATCTTTGATTTGGTGCTAATGATACGCCGCTTAGACAATTCGCGCAGCATCTTCGCTGGTTGCCTCAGAATCGCTGGCCGGAAGCACAGTTTCGCCTTTCTCTGGTAGGCCTGGAGCCCGTCAAAAATCCTTGGAACGGCATCCGTCCGAAGCCTCGGTCTCTCTCGCTGAAGCGACACGACCACCCCGTTCCCGATGTGCTCGTCGGTTCTTACAACGTCACTAGGATCAAAATGCTTTTCGCAAACCCGAACGTTCTTGCTTTCGAAGTTGAAAGCGCCAGCTTCCAACCGCGGTATAGCTCTCTTCCATTTCTCTCGAAGTTCGGCGCTACTTGGTAAACAGAAGAGTGACGCCTTTTCCTTGTTTATTCGCTATCCGGAGCTGCAGCCCGTCACACAGCACGTGCATTGTGCATTCGAATTTTCATGCCATCCACATTGAACGTGGTTCTCTGGCACATGAAGTTCGCGCGACGCTGATGCAGAAACTTTGGTGGAAGGAATACCGCGAGCTGCCTCCACAGAACGCCTTCCGGCTGCCGCCGCTGCCAGTGTGTTCCGCCGGGCGCAGTGGGGCGTAGCGGCCGTTCTTGGCACCATATCAAGCTCTCCCATAGAGTGACGCAGAAGTTTCGTGACCAGAACGGTATTAAGGGACTCTGGTTCCAGGTTCGATTCCCGGCGCTGCCAGTAAATTCTTTTATTTGTTCGCTAGAGTTTTCTGGTGACACCAACGGTCGCGAAAGAACCCTTGGGGGGTAGAGGTAAAAAGCTTTGCTTTAAAAATCCCTTGTTGAACTCAACCCTGCTTACGTACTTTGAAGGCGAAAGCATGGCCGACAGCAAGGCGTTGCTGCTAAATCATATTTGTGTCTACTCCTTCGCTTTCGTTTCTTTGTCTATAGGCGCGAATTGCACTAGCAAGGAGACAGGCCTACGCAGCAGCTTCCCTATGATTAGTGTTCTGCCCGGCTGTTGTGCACCTGTTCTGCTAACGTACCACCCCGTTTAGGTGCCATGCTGCATGCGCTATTCTACAAGTTTTGCATATTCAATGGGTAATTTTGTGAGGCGGAGACATTTGCCTATCAAACCTAGCGATTTCTGGGTAATCCCCCAGGGGCAATAGACACCAAGAAAAAAGAAAGAAAGAAAGAAAGAAAGAAAGAAAGAGAGAGCGAGAGATCTATTCATCGAGAAGACGCTGTTGTATGGGCCCCGCCCCGTGAAAGGCATCCCTAGTCTGGGATTCTTCGGCTTCGACTGGGTGTCCTTGCTTCGGCCACCAGGTTCAGGTGTTTACGGAACAACTGTTGTTCTACCACTGGCAACATTTTGGGATAGTATAGTGGAAGTGCTTTCAGTTGCCACTCCGGCAACACGGGTTCAAATGCCACTGGGTCGCATATTTGTCCGTTATTTACTTGTATCAGCGGCGGCATTTCCTCGGCCGGACAACAAGAACAAGAACAACAACGACTGTTCTTCGCATATTAGGGCACCTAACGTTTGCACCCAAAGAAAATCACTACGAAAGTCGATAGGCGCGACCGATTAGTTCGAGTTGTGATTTTATTTGTCCCAGCTTTCTACCACATCTGCGGGCCGAGTATTTTACTTCTAAGTTACTCATTGGGCGATTTGCGAAAAATAATAAAGTAAATTATTGACGGACGATGAATAAAAGCGAGAAGGCCTGCTTGCTCCAGAAAATGTTGAATATTTTCACAATACTAAAATGTTTCAACAAGAACAATATTACATTCATAAAAATGTTGAGACGAACGAGAGTATGAAATATTTTTAATGAAACTGGACATTTCCAGATACAGACGAGAAGGAAACAAGTCTACCAGCGGCAATACTCCCGCGACCTCTTTTTACTACCCTGCTGTTGCCATGGTTGCTGTGGTGACCGAACAGGCGTAGGCTACTAAACCAGCTTCGAGATCACTATGCTCCATACAATCATAGGTTTCCTATCGGGAAGAGATCTTGTTGGATTGCTGTGTCTCCGGCCAGCTTCGGTCAGTATCGCTCTCTGTTCTCTCTTTTTTCTTCTCTCGCGCGCCTACACGTACCTAGTATTCTTCACTGCTGCTTGGCTTTTTCTAGCACCAATTCTTTGGTTACGCTACTAGTGGGCATCTCGGTGCGTGATTAAAAGGGCAACGACTAGAAAACTCCCTCCCTCTAGTCTTTCTTAGAGAAGTTGGCTGCTCGTGTGGGTAATACTTAATCCTGTTGAGGCAACTCTAGTGGTGATAGCAGAAAACTACATTGCCATTGTGTGTTCGCATAGCTTATAATGTTTCGCGCGACTACTTAAGCCCGACGGAACTGCTCCAGCACGCAGATGACTTACTTTGAAGTAGCTGAAGGAGGGGATGGAGCAAAAAGGCTAGGTATCCGCTAATTACGCATGCACGCACACACACATACTAACGCAATATATACGCGTGGAGACACGCGCACACACACACACACACACACACACACACGCACGCACGCACGCACACACACACACACACACACACACACACACACACACACACACACACACACACACACACACACACACACACACACACACACACACACACACACACACACACACACACACACACACACACACACACACGCCCGATCCGCCGGGATAAAAGAAAAGTACGGGAACAATACGTTCGCACTCTCGCAAATGACCAGGAAGGCGACGAAGCAGACATCTACACCGACGCGGCTCTGAATGGAACGACGGCGGCCATTGCCTGGAAATCTGCGGACCTGTCGGAATTGAATGGATCCAGGCACATTTCTAACACATACGGCCTCTTAGAGGAGGTAGAACTTCTAAAAATTCTGAGAGCCGCGCAGCAAATTTATAACCATTCCGGCCATCTATCCATGAAGTCATTTCGCTTCATCACTGATTTCTATGTGGCTGTCCGAGAGTTGATTCATCCGTTTTCACCGAACAATATGGCAACAAACATCCTCACCTTGATAAGAGACCTACAAAGTGAAGGCTTCAAAGTTCGCATTGTTTGGACTCCAGGACACACTACAGGCGCAGAAGGCAACCGTCTGGCACACGACGCTGTCAGGGAGAGGTTACAATCACCTCCCGCGGTGCCCGCCACGCCCGTCCCCCCTCTCCAAGCAGACTGGCAACTCCAGCTTCATCACCTCAAAAAGGAAAGCTGCAAGCGCTTACAGGCAGAAACACCTGTTGGCATCCTTTCCCCTCTCAAGCGTTTCTCGCGTCCGGGGGAAGTATTCGCCAATAAAGTGTATGCGAATGCGGCATACACTCCCTACATTATTTATAAATGTACAGCTCCATCAGGATCCGAATTGCGCCGATGCCCCCACTCTAGTCGTGAAGGCACACCAAATCTTTACCACTTAATTTGGCTTTGTCCATTATTCGACCATAATAGTCACCAGCTTTGAACTCTAGGTCCCGCCCCTGTGTCTAAACAGGAACATGTTAGTCGGGTCAGTAACAATCACACCACACTAGAAGCAATCACCGAGTAGGCCCTTGAAAAGGGACTCTACAAATTGCTGTAACGGCTTGGTCGACTTCCCCGTTCTGTCTACATTGTGAACTGTCTACACCGTGCAGTGATTTCATTTGAACCGCATTGTCTGCAGCGGGAACTGTACATTTAAGTGCGAACTGTGCATTTTGGTGCCACTGACTGGCTTTAATGTGTTCATTTTGTGATTCGGACCCCAAGACTGCAACTGTGTTCATTGTGCGAGTTGTGACCTTCCCCTTTTCCCCTCATCCTTCCTCCCCAAAGAGCCCCATGTCCTCTCGATTAATGAAGTTTTTCACACATGCACGCACGTGCACACACACACACACACACACACACACACACACACACACACACACACACACACACACACACACACACACACACACACACACACACACACACACACACACACACACACACACACACACACACACACACACACACACACACACACACACACACACACACACACACACACACACACACACACACACACACACACACACACACACACACACACACACACACTTCTCACCGTTATCATAATCACCCGATCTAGGACCAATGCAAGGAAAAGACCTGTCCCATGGATCTCCAATTATTCCGGTCCTGTACTAACAGCGACCAAGTTACCACCGAAAATTTCTTGATCTCATCTGCCCATCTAAGTTTCTGTCGCCTTCTACCACGCTTGCCTTCTCTAGGGATCCACTTTGCTACCCTTCAAGACCAACGGTTATCTTGCCTTCGTATTAAAGGCACACTGAAGTGATTTGTAAACATTGCGGGATTACTAGCGCGAATTGTAGTCCGGAGTCCATAGGCCATGTTTCGACCACTCTGAGCGCGTTTACGCGAATTTATTTAGTAGAAAATCAATCCAAAAATGCTGTCCTCCTCTCTGCACCATCGACCATTTTCTGTGGCGTTTTCATATGACGTCGGAAGGAGATGAGCAGGCAATTGGCTGCGCTACTGCACGGCTCGCCGACAATCAGACCGAGTCAGTCGGCCCAGCGTTTAGTCCGGCGGCCGCCGACGGGTCGTCGCAATTCGGTCGCTCAGTTGAAACTAAGCCTCAACACCTTTGTGAATGTAAGAATGTGCCTTTGTTTACTTTATTATTTTGTATACTGTATCAAGCTCCGAGTGCGGGTCGCTCCACGCAGGCGCTCCACAAGTGCACATGTGACGCTTCGCTGACTTTACGCTAGTAGGAAAATCTAAGGCCACTTGAAGGCGGGAACACAGTCTGCGAAGTCAATATAGGTACTAAGGAAATAAAATCAACTGAAACGTTTACCGTACAGCGCAAAACTAGGGAGCAGGAGCGCTTTTTTGCGCTGGGCGGACAAGCACAGCGGTCAGCAGGACGAATACGCATCTGCGAACGCTTTTCCGTCAAAGAAATGCAATTGCTACACGTGAGATTTTTTGGAAGTTTCGGGGACGCTTACTGCAGGAGCGCTATACAACAAATAGTGACATAAAGTACTTGAAATGCTAAAAATAAATAAAAGTGTGAACTGCTTATACATTATAGACATTATATATCCGGCCTCGGCAGTGCTGGGCGTACCACGCAATAACTACAGGCAGCCTACCGAATTTTGGACGCTGGAAACAGAGTGCGCAAGAGTTCAAACAACTAGGTGGGGTGGGAAGGATTTGTCGATGTTTGCACGAGCTACTGTGTGCAATTTATTTCTTGTAGCCAAAGTGTTCTATGTCCTTCAGGTGCTGTCGATGACGAGAGTTTCTGTTCAGAAGCTACACAGAGTGTTTGCGGTTTTTATTTGGGGATCGACTTGGGAGTGGACCAGCCGCTCGAACCTGTTTCCCGCAGTTCGAAAAGGAGGCTTCGGGCTCTGCCACTTGTTTCTGAAGCAGATTATGTGCAGGTTTTGTTTCTTAAGGGATCAGAATAATCCCTTTCTACGTACTGTCATTGAAGTGCACCTTCGTGATCACATACCTGAATTTGTTGTGTCCTCTTTTGGGGGTAGACGAGCGAGTCTGTGTGGTTTCATGCGCGAAGTTGTATGGGCGTTAAAATTATTGAGAGTGAGATTTTCGATAGAGTAGGTGAGCAATGTACCACGCAAAAAGTTATATAAGGACCTCATTGATGTTATGTTACCCGTTCCCCTATACAGGTCTATGTATGCAGTGTAAAGGGAAGGTGATGTGCGAAGAGGGTAAAGAGAATGCCCGTGCGCGTATCCATTAAAAGTTTCTTTTTTCAGCTCTACAGGTGCACGCTTCTTGTAAAGCCATGGCTCTAGGAGAAAGGATTAGACATACTTTGGAACATTAACTGTCGCATATGCTTAAAGCCGGAAACTGTTGACCACATTTTTCTGGACTGCTTAGACGCGAGATTTCACTGGGACATCCTACAGCGCACTGTTAAAAAGGACCTGCCCATAAACCCTTTCGGGATCCATTTTCTCTCTGTGTGTAATACAGGAAGCGTGCCATTCGACATGTTTATGTTGATCAGCATGCACAGCTTCTGGCGCACAAGGATGGCGAACAGGCATGCCGATCCCAATGCGCGGCCCGCTAGAGAGGATATCATTGAGAGTATGGTCAACATTCATGAGGTATACAGAGCGCTAAGCAAACCACCTGAATGGTTACCAATACTAGATGACCTGGTTGAGCTGAAGAGATTTTAAACTTGTGTTATAGCAAAGGTGGCAAATTTTATAAAATCACTGTAACCTAGTTTTTCGTTTGAGACAAACGGTAATAAAAGAAATGCTCGTGGCCGAGTGGTCTGAGGCGCTAGGATTACAGTTTTGAAAGTCGCAAGTTCGAATCCCCGAGGGTACATGGCTTTTTTTGTAAGTTGAATTTTTCGTATGCGGCCGATGTTTTTTGAACTGAGTTCACCATTTTTGGGCCGTAACGTTCACTGATCCACGAGCGAGTTCACAGAATGCGCGCATACTGACAATGACGCGCTAGTGAGTTCTCGTTGGCGTGCTGTTGCCACAAGCACCGACTGCTTGCGGGCAGGGGGCACACGCTTGAATCAGCACACCCTTGGCCTGGTGCGAACTAGCTTTTTACGATAGAGGCATGAGTGAGGCAAGCTCGGAATATGCGGGAAAAGCGCATGGCATTTGAGCGTCTGCGGTGACGCGTAGGGCGTTCATCCACTGCGTAGGCCTCGGCTAGAGATTTCTACGATTCCAAGCCGTCCTGGGAGGTTTATCTTAGGCATTTGACAGCCGACTACATGGCAGAAGCGCGGTACGGCGATTACTGACATATCGAGAATGCCCATCCAAGAATACTGTCGGACGTCAAGCATGTTGTTTTACAGAACCGAAACCGAAACTTGTTTGAATGCTAACCTTGGACATCGTCCAATCACGGTGCCAGCTCCTCCCGACGTCACAGCCTTTAGTTGGTGCGGCCGCCACAGACCGCGCATGGTAGTTTTTCTTCTTTCCCGCTTTATAAAATAATTAACGACTTATCAACCAGATAAACGATGAAAAGTGTGGTAATTTCAGCCAGTGTACGCAGTGGAAGCAAAATCGGGAGCTTGACAAATTCACTTCAGTGTCCCTCTAAATTCTCTCTACACACCCCTTTCTTTTTTTAATTTCTACTAATATGTCTTTAACACGCATTTGTTCTCTTACCCACTCCGCTCTCTTCTTGTCCCTAATGTCTTTTTGTCGTCTTGTCCTATCATCTTCTGTTCCATTGCTCCCTGAGGCATCCTCAATTTATGTTGAACCCTTTCACTACGCCTCCAAGTTTCTGCCCTGTAGGCGAGTACCGGTAATATGCAGCTGCCATACACCTGCCATGTTTTCTCAGGGACAATGGTAGGCTGCCATTCAATATCTGAGAATGCTTACGAAATCCACTCTACCCCATTCTTATCCTTCAATTTATCTCTGCCTCATGGTTGGGATCCGGGGCCACTACTAGGCATACGTAGATATATTCGCTTACCACTTCCAGTGCTTTGCCATCTATCTCAAACCGCTGTGCTCTCAAACCGAGGTTATTGAGCATGACTTTAGTTTTCTGCATATTAATTTTCAGGCCCACAGTTCTACTCTGCTTGCCAAGTGCAGTAATCCTGCTTTGCAATTCGTCCACCGAGTTACTTAGCAAGGCACGTGATCACCAAATCTGAGGTTTCTGAGGTGTTCTCCATTAACCCTTATGCCCACCTGATTCAATCTATAGCTCTGAATATGTCTTGTAAACATGCTTAAAATTGGAGAGATTGTGTCTCCTTGTCTGACGTCCTTGCTTATAGGTATTTTACTGCTGTCCTTATGAAGGACGATCGTAGCTGTGGACCCATTGTAGATATCACCTAGTATTCTCACCTAATGCTCGTCTACACTCTGTTTCCGAAGTGGCTGAATGACTGCTGAGGTTTCTACCGAGTAAAATGCTTTCTCATAATCTATGAAGGCTATATACAGGCGTTGAGTATACCGCGTGCATTTCTATATCACCTGATTGATCGTGTCAAAATGGTTGAATAGCCTTTACGAAACTCTGCTTGTTCGTTAGATTGACTGGTATCTAGGGTGGCGTAAATTCTATTAGCGATTACCTTGGTAAGTACCTTGTAGACGACTGACAGCAAGCTGATCGGCCTGGAAGTCTTCAAGTCCTTCATGTCACAGTTCTTATGAATTAGGATGATGGTCGAATTCTTCCAAGATTCCGGTACACTCGCGGTGATTAGGCATTGGGTATACAGGCAAGTCAGGTAGTGGAGCACAAGGTCCCAGTCATCGTGCTGCGCGGGGACATACATGGACAGTTTATTCAACCCAAGAGGTTGAATAAAACGCTCAATGAGGCCATTAGTCTGCGGTTGGTATGCAGCTGTTGTGCGGTATATTATACGGCACTCAGTGAGGAGCTTAGTAAAACACCTGATAAGAAGACGCGTCCCCGGTCACTAAGTAGCTCTCGAGGCACCCCGTGGCGCAATATGAAGCGACGTAATAGAAAGGAGGCGACGTCTGGTGCTGCGGCGGTAGGCAGCGCAACGGTTTCAGCTTAGCGCGTTGGATTGCTGACCACAACCATGATCCATGGATTCCCGGAGGCTGTGTAGAGAAAATGCACATACCCAAATGGATTGAGCCCACCATCCGCGACAGTTTTGACTGCGAAGAGGACGAAAACGTGACTGGTGTGAAGCCTACGCACGCTCTGTCATCGCCGCTTGTACATAATGTAAATAGATCATACATCATGTGCCATGGTTCCTCTCACCTGTGTCCTGCCGCCACGTAACAAATGATTTTGTTGGATACAACCGGTGCTGCTGTTAGAGCTCCCACCGGGTAGAGGGATTCATATTCCCGGGTCCCCCTGTTGTATCTGCTGGCACTGGCCCTGCGTGAATTCAGTGAAGCTGTACCTTCACTGGCCATGCGTTCCGTCCTCACTTGTCTAGAGGGGTTGGGAATGGTAACTTTTTTGTTTGAGGGCACAGCCCTTTGTATCGCTTTCGTGGGCTGAGATGCATCGCTGTGGTCGTGACCGAGTGAGCGATGGCTGGACCGATGAGTGAAAGAAAAAGCGAACGATGAAAGAAAGCAAAACAGGAGAGTTTCTGTTAATCGGGAGGGGAGGGCGGTTCGCCGTGGCAGCACTAGCCAGCTCTCTCCGAAAGTGTGCGGTGGAGGAGTGGAGGGGACAGTATGCTGTGCTCGCACAAGGTTCTCGCACGGCGTGACACTTGGCGAAAACTCAAGGGGGGCGTGCGCGTGACTATGGTGTGTGTTCGCTTAGGACGCAGTTCGCGATGTCTTCCCGAGACGCACTTCCCGCTGCCTACGCAGAGGCTCATCATCGCTGCCGTCGAGAGAACCCACGGGTAGAAGAAGTGACAACTGCGCTAGTTGGTAATGCGTTTAAGACATCTTGAAGGTAGCGCACATAGACACGGACACTAGGAAAAGAGCGCTGTGGTTTGTCGTCTCTTTTTCTAGAGTCCATGTCTAAGTGCACTACCTCCAAGACAACCCACGAGTCAGTGCTGCCTCAGTGAGCTGCTGCTGCGCCCAAATATCCCATTAGGAACCATCGTAATCGCCAGCCAATTTTTTTACAGCCATGGAGTTGAATGTTTGGAATCCAACGTTCCTTCATTTTGGTCTTGCTGAAAACAAATAGTCTTGCTCTTTTGTATTAGGGTGCTAATTTTCATTCGATTTGTCCTCACCGTTGAGTGTATTCTTCTAACCAACTGAGACGCTACACCTTAGAACTTCGTTAATTGATATGAACATGACGTTCTGCCATTATTGGTAAACTCAGTTGTTTACAAACTACGTTTTACAATAAACATAAATTGTGGTATTTTTATACATTTTCAATGGAAAGAGAAATATATATTGAAGCTTATTTGAAATTTTTCTTGAAGTACTCTATTCAACCTGCAACGTTGGAAATTTTTATTTTACTGTATTGCTGAAGAAAGATGACAAACGAAAAGCAGCGCCGAAATTTTGTTATTGAATTGAGGGCGCGTTATTAAACTTTCACAGAAATAGAACTTAACCAGACAACAAGCTCGGCGGCGGTGGCCGTCCAGATATATCTTTTTTTGTTTTATGAGGCATCGGCGGAATTTTTTTTATGTTTTCAGGTGTAAACTTCAGACAAAATAAAAATACATTTTGTGTATACTTTATGTGAAGAGGTGCCATAACGACCGTATTGGGTACACACATCCCTCCCCGTCTTTTGTGCGCCCGGATGCGTTTAATAATGAGTTTCGCACTTTAGCGAAGGAACCATGAATACAAAACAGCCAAGAACGGGCTCCACTTTGTCAAGTTCAGCCTCTGGATGGTTTTTTAGCTCGCTCGTTGAGTGGTTCACCGTATTACGGGGTCCTCCCTGACACAGTCCCCCTGAAATAAAGAAAAAATTATTAGAAAAAGGTTTCCTGGGAGCACTTCAAGATTGTATGCTCGTGCCAAAGCGGCATAGATCTCAGCTGGCTGTGATAGCAAGAAAAAAATGTTTGTTTACGCTACGTACCGCCACCCCTTACACACCATTTTCAGAAGGGCCCTAGGGCGATACTGCTGAACCTCTATTATAAAAGCTGCGAAATATAAACGAATACGACATAAATATATTTCACCTGTAAGCCTAGTCCTGACCCGCGTGAGGAAATAGGTAAGCTTTTTATCTACGAAAGAAGCTGATCGTTTCCCAAGAAAGTGGGGAAATAAATAAACTACTTCAAGTTTTTCACCGAGCGAATGTTTCGGACAACCTCAATTTCCGCTCGGTGGAAGCAACATGTACCCTTCAATCTTCACGCTTTCGCAGTGCTTCTGAATAGTCTGGATTTCAACTACCGTATTGGTGCTTGTATATAATCAGGAAATAAGTGATTTTGTATTGTATGTTTATCTTTTCTGAGACCTGCGCCGTTGGGGTGGTAAAAAGCGCACCTGTGGAGGAGCAAAAGTAGACAAAGAGGTTTTCGCTAAAGTTCTACTCTCGAGAAAGCGCATTTTTTGGGAGTTTATTAGTACACAGCTCCAAGAAAGGTGGTTGTCAATTGTGGTACCATAAAGCCAACATTGGCCCAAAAGCTACCAAGGACATCACGAGAAACGGAACAATATATACTAAAGCCCCCGAAAACATGTATACCATTTTGTGAAAATGATTCATGTACTGATAACCGCAGCGTAGGGGACATCTGGTAAAGATAAGCGTTGTAGAACAATCTCCAAACTAGTGTCCCATACCCCCAAAAAACCAACAGGGCCGATGATTTGCGTTCTTCCTGCGTCTAGCTTCTTACTACAGGGCTATCCGCCGTCAGACGTTTCACCGCCACAGCAGAAGCGGGAAACACTGTATATATTCACACATGTTAAAACGCGTCATTTTGAAAGCAACCCTTCCTGTGACCACACGTTACGGCGGATAGACACTAATCACTCTTGCAATGGTTCTCTCAAGGCACACCAGGGAGACGCGGAGACCAAGGTGGACGCCGTAAGGTGGCGCTTCGCTTTTCGTGGTTCCGATCTCTGAGGAGAGGTGAAAAGTGACGACAAGGCACTGATCAGCTCACACGTGACGGAAAGCAATGTTAAAGTTTTTACGAGCGTCAGCGTTTCGCACGGCAGCGCGGCACTCAGACCGTGGAGGCGGATTCTTCTTTTTAGGGCGAAATAGTTGAGTGCCCCATTATGCGAAACAAAAATTACCCTCCCTTGCTAAAGAAAGTTGAACGAAGCCGGAGAGCTAAACGTGCGTCGAACCTCAACTGAAAGTGCGTTCAATCGGTCCTCAAACATTCAAAGGCCTGATTCTCAAACTAACAACGATCCCATGCGACGGTTTTTCGCGCACTAAGTAAACGTATCTACGAACGATTTAAATGCATACCGATACGTGACTAGTGACATAAGGGCTCACCATTGTACTCCGCGTTCATGATTGATGCATGTATTTTCTTATCTCGAACCGTTCCTTCTTCGTGATTTTCAAGTAAGCGCTTTGACACAATGTGGGCCCCGTTTCACGCATGCGCAGTGTGTGCAGCGATGTTATCAGAGCTTTTCCTTCGGAGAAACAGTCTATGGGGAAATCCGTTCTTATTTTGACAGGACATCATCGGTACCACTAAGAAATCTTTCGCTTTAAGAGAGACGTTGTTGTTGCAGCTGTTGTTGTCCGGCACAGCAAATTGCCGCCTCTGTAAACAGCAGAAAACTACATTTGAAATCGCATGAGATTTGATATTGGGATTTCAAGGTAGCAGCCGAGTGCGCTGCCCCCGTGGAATCTCTCCACGTTGACAGCCAGGGAACAAAATCTGCAGAGAATAGAAAACAAACTTTAATAGCTATGCTCGCGGTAGGAAAAAAATTTTGGAAAGTTACTATTCCACCCGTTGGTGGCAATTTGGTCGCATTATGCAGTCTCTCTGCATTTAGTGTCTCTTGCAGTGAAACTAAAATTTGGACTTCTAATTTAATGAGCTTGCCCGATAGCGAGCTGTCAAATTCCCTTGGGCGCCAGTAAGAGGTTACCGGAAATATCGAAAGTAGTGCATTTTCGCTTTATATTGGCATGCCCTGGTATCGCACGAAAAAATTTAATGCCCCAGGTTGCTGGGGTACGAACATTTGGGATTTAACCTCCAGCTGTAAATGCTCCATATCTGCGTTTTCTCTTTGACCAGCAATTGCACATAAGAACCAAATTCTTCGAAGTGGACATTAGCTAACATTTGAGCACTCGCGGAACGTCACACCCTCTATATGCGAGACTAACACCCTCTCAGTAATCAAAAATTTCCAAGGCAGTTACGCCAGCTTGTCTTGAACTCAATCGTTCATTCAGGTTAGGTGATTCTTTCACCCAAAAATATTTGGCCCAGATAACAAATGCACCCTGATGTATCATTTTACGCCCATTTCATTGGGGATTCTAATTGGGATAACATTGGTGCATTTCATAGGTCGTTAACATTAGGCCTAAAGGTAACTGCGCAGAAAAACAGCGTCTTTGTAAGCTTCGATCGCACATTTTAAATGAGGTGAGTTTGTTTCAAGAGAAGACGTATTTCAGCCGACAATTGGTCTTCTATGTAGATCAGGCGCTCACGTCTGTTCCCAATTAAAAAACAGCACAACCAATAGGACTCCAGCAGCACGCGTAAATCTGAAAATATCTCGCAATGCACTCACAACACTTCCCCTTTTGTGGTCTTTATCAAGGACTCTGTACTTGCCAGAAACCTTAAGGAACGAGTGTGCTATTGCAAAGCTTGTGCGGACCAGGTAAGCCGGCGTTGAGCCAAGCGCCTGGAGCAACGGATCATGAACTCCGGTAGGTAACACAGATGGATCATTCAAAACACAGGTTTGCATCGTGGGGATTTCTCACGAGGCAGACTGCTTTCTTGTAGTGTGTATGCAATATCCCCGGGCTCAACAACTGGTTTAGCCATCTTACACCGCTCGTCCAAAACTTCTTCTTCGTAGGCTAGATATGAATGCGTGCCTCGTCGCACTTTTGAAGCAATATTCTCTGGCTGAAGGGTAAGTAAAATTCGACCGAAAACTCAGTACAAGCCTTTCCCGCGTCAATACTGGGTTTTTTGTTACCACAGCTTACATAAGATCAAACGGAAGCACTTTCCTTCCCGCCTGTTATGTCTTCTGTTGGTTACGCCACGTCACTGCTGCGCCTGAAACAGGAATTGCAAGCCGTTGATTCGAATAAAGCATTGAGCTAACCTTTAGTGAGTGAGTGAGTGAGAGTGAGTGAGTGAGTGAGTGAGTGAGTGAGTGAGTGAGTGAGTGAGTGAGTGAGTGAGTGAGTGTGCGAGTGAGTGAGGTAATGAGTGAGTGAGCGAGTGAGTGAGTGAGCGAGAGAGTGAATGAGTGAGTGAGTGAGTGGGTGAGTGACTGAGTCAGTAAGTCAGTGAGTGAGCGAGTGAGTTAGTGAGTGAGCGATTGAGTGAGTAAGTGAGTGAGTGAATGAGCGAGTGAGTGAGTCCGCAAGTGAGCGAGTGAGTGAATGAGTGAGTGAGCGAGTGAGTGAGTGAGTGAGTGAATGAGTGAGTGAGCCAGTGGGCTAATGAGTGAGTGAGTGGGTGAGTGAGCGCGTGAGTGAGGGAGTGAGTGAGAAAGGGAGTAAGTGAGTGAATGAGCGAGTTAGTGAGAGAGGGAGAGAGTGAGTCAGTGAGTGAGCGAAAGAGTGAAAGAGCGAGTGAGCGAGTGAGTGAGTGAGCCAGTGAGCCAGTGAGTGAGTGAGTGAGTGAGCGAGTGAGCTAGTGAACGAGCGAGTGAGCGAGTGAATGAGTGAGTGAGTGAGTGAGTGAGTGAATGAGTGAGTGAGTGAGTGAGTGAGTGAGTGAGTGAGTGAGTGAGTGAGTGAGTGAGTGAGTGAGTGAGTGAGTGAGTGAGTGAGTGAGTGAGTGAGTGAGTGGATAAACTTTATTTAGACGGGCTTCAGGCGCTGATGGTTGGGCGCTCGCCCGGTGGGGTCCTCCTCTAGCCCGGGAAGCCCTGCACCCCGCTATGTGCCCTAGCCCTCTCCGCCAGGTTACTCTGGACTGAGAGGTCGGAGCTGGAGAGCTGGCCCTCCCACTGCTCGTACGTTGGTTGAGAATTTCGGGGAAGGGATGGGGTTCTCTGACACTCCCATTCCATGGGGTACAGGGGGCAGATAGGTGACAGAAATTACACGTAGCGTAGTAGAGTGTGGGGTACATGGCATGGAAGATAGTGGGGTGAGACAGGAATGTGAAATCGGCGAAAGACAGTCGCCTCGGATCTGGATAAATGGGCGGCGTGTCAGTGTTTTTCTGACAAATATTGCTGAAAGACGGCAATCTTTGGCCACGTCTGCAACGTAGCATGCTCTCTTCATCCTCTCCTACCCTTGAGAAACTTCCCCTCGCCTCACACTACCCTATCAATAGTGAATTGCCTATTTCCTCCACTCCATTCAATTTTCCAACGACGACGACGATGATGATATTTAGCAGCTTCCACTTTGAAATGGAGTGGTTTTACACACTGACTTTGGAGTAACGACGTTGTACAGTCACCTCGTCTTCAAAAAAAATCACCCATTATGGTGCATTTGTGCTCGCCTTATATATTTTATTGGGATGCTCTCCCAGCATATTCTATGGTTTTTTCGCACCAACCCCCCGACTATCCTGTACTCACTGCTTCTGTCATCAATTTGATTACCTTTAAGCCCAATGCCGAATGTATCCAGAAGCTGGATGCCTTTGTTAGTGAGGACTGGTCACACACCTTTTCACTTCTTTAGAATATGTGGCATTGTTTCTGATTCTCTCCCGCAACTTACGCACAATTCAGGCGTTTTTTTGGAAATGAGTAAGATCCACTTAATGCTAATTTAAGCTACAAGCGGAAGTTTCTTACCGGACGTAAATTAATCTCCGTCAAAGTGATTATATAATTTATTTTGCATGTCAGTTAGGGGAAGCTTTTGGCCGCAAGAAATTAAAAATTAGGCCATCAATTTAAGCAATCTTGGGGTGATAAGTTTGGATTTGGCTCACATTGAATTGAAACACTTAGGTTGATACCGCATTCTTGTGAAAACTTTATCTAAGTTGACGTTTACGCTTGGCGTGATTGAGGTTTGGTTAAGAAGCCATTAAAAATATGCAAAATGGCTTCACGAACAGCAGAACTGTAACTGGAGAGCCGTTGAGTCCTCTTGGCACCATTAGGCGCTCTTCTCGAAATATTCCGTAAGATAATTTTCTTGGGCACGCTTGAAGGCACTCACGAAATAAGCAAGCTCTTCATTTTTTGCCATGAGTTCTCAAAACGCTTCACAAGAACGCTGCTCATATCTTCTTCTTCAGCTTAGGGGTTCGTACTGTCAGAGAGCGCGGGCGGAGGTAATCTGCCAGGGTTTGTAAGAGGCGGCTATAATTATAGAGTAAAAATTAACATAACCAGAGTTTTTTGCTTCGACGCGTGAGATGAAATGAAATCATTGTTTCACTTCTCTCAGTTCCTTTTGGTTCACTTTTTCTGTTGACTTCGTCGTTGACATCTGGGAACATATTTTCGCCGATGTCGTAGTTGCCGCCTGAATTCACAATAAGCCAGCTCCGAAAAGCGAAAAAAAAAATCTTCCGGAAACACGCACGAAACAGTCTGAACACTCAAGCCAAAAGCGAATTACCATTGGTCGAAATGTATTTGGCTCATTTTGATTCGTGAAACATCAGGATCTGGCTCATTTTCAATACGAACTAGTGTCTCCGTACACGTTTTCAGAGCGTTGTTTCAAGTATTTTCTTACCACCCATTTTTTAGGAGAAAGTTGGCGAGTTTTTCTTTTCACTGCAGCTTTATCCGACTCAGTTTCGCATTCTGGATCGGGGTCATTTCGAAAAAAACGCCTCAATTGTACCTTTGTCTGCCCCCGTATGAAAGTTTTATTCGCAAGCAACCCGACCGGGTTTTGAAAACAATAATTCGTGTTACATTATCTAAAGACATTTTTTCTTGTTATCTCCCGCTTCACGGATCTGTAGATATTTGAGAATTTGTTTGCGTGTAATTTTTGCAAGTCATTGTCTCTAATTCATACACTTTCGTTTTGGGTTCCTTTACCCTGCACTTCGAGGTTTGATTTACTTTGTAAGACACCTCGTGTTAGTTCCTTTCTATTGCATGTTCCCGCTTTTCATGCAGAATCGGGATTAAACTTCGTCCGCTCATATCCAATTATCACTGCTTCTAGACCAATCTTAAAGCAATAATTTGGTAGCTCATCTCGCCAGCCTTGGGCTTGACGAGCGCGTGAGTTCACTTTCTTGCGACTTTTTTTCGTCATCATAAAAAGAACCAACCTCAAAGGGGTGCACACGAAGCTTGTCCGACCCCCAGTATCCGTAAACCAATCCCTTCTGAAATTCCGGTCGAACTACACGAACAAACCTACGCTTGTTGGTTCCTGGTTTGGGCCAACCCCTGGACCATGTTGGACTAGCCATTGTGATTGGTCAAACTAGCCTTTGACGAACCACAACCCAACCCTCGTCGAATACTAACCAAACTCTTTTTCTACCGGTGGCGTGGCCCGGACGAGTGCGTTCGCATGGGTTTGAAAATGTGCAGGCTTGTGTGGCGCCATCTGCGGTGTTCGACGCGAGGCACGCCGTGAAGGCGGCCTGCCAGCGAATGTTTCAAATTTCTAATTGTATTTTTGACTAAACAGGCGATTTTTTAGTCATAACATTTTGTTTTCCCTGTCAATTATCTCCGTCCAGTTCGGAAGAAACGCTGCTAGCCGGTATTGTTTACTGCAATTTAATTAAACCTAAGCTTTGTTGGTCTTACCCATGACGGTGTCGTAACCACACGCACTGCAGGAGAGCCAACCTTTAGAAATGGGAGGGCGCATGATTCTGGTGATGTTGGAACGAAAAAGACGCTTCCTGTGGTCTGAATCGAACCTGCAGGTCAATGTCCCCTTTCTGCAACGCCCCCGAAACCATAGAACACTTTTTTTTAAATTGCCGCAGCTTTCCTGGAAGTGACGCACGCACCTTGAGTACACATTTAATCGGCTTAATCTCCCGTTATCTTCAACCGTTGTTGTTTTCCTGGTTGCTTCCGCACTAGGTGTTTGCCACAGAGATGTTGTGATCACCTTTAACTCCTTTGTTGCTGCGACAGGCCGGATGCCCTGCTAGACAGCTATGTCTTCATTCGTGATTTTTTTTCCTGACAATCCTGTCATATCCAAAGATTTCTTTTTCTTCCCTCAATCTTTTTCTCTTACTTCACTTTTTTTCCCTCTAAGAGGTTGCCATTGCCCTTGTCGCCACAACAGGCCAAGACTTTTTAGCCATTCTTACTGACTGCCAAGCCGCTTGCAGGAACTACCTAAAAGAACGCATATCACAACCAGCCTTGAAAATTCTACAACAAGCGAATCCACTCCCAGGACTGAAAATAATTTGGACTCCAGGTCAGGAACCCCTAGGGTGTAACGAAGCGGCACACGCCGCTGCCCGCGCTCATTCACACCGGGCCGTTTCCCACGAGGGCCACGAACCCCTATCGGAAGGAAGAGTTAAGCGCACCCCGCTGCAAACATACGCCGAAATACTCGCTCCCTACAAGAACGACCGTTGCAAATATCCATTCCCCCACCCGACCCTCTCTCGTGATGAAGCTACTACCTTCCGGCGACTACAGACTAACTCCTACCCACATAACAACCTGCTACATGCCATGTATCCCACCCTATACCCTGCCACATGCAAATCCTGCCTCCACCCAGGCACCTTGTACCACATTGTATGGGAATGCCAGCAATCCCCTTCCCTCACCGCTAACCCCAACCCTACCTATGAGCAGTGGGTAAAGCTGCTGACCAGCTCCGACTTCCCACACCAGCGACGATTGGTGGAGAGGGCACGGATGGCCAGCATAGCCCGAGGCATCCCGGACTAAGGAAGCCTCCCACCGGGCGGGTGCCGTAACATGAGCACCTGGTCTCAAATAAAGTTTATTCATCGTCATTTACAATAAACCGAGTCACAGCCTAATCATTACAGGCGGCTTCTTGGCCAATTCCCCGCGTGGGTATGTGCCATGATTTAAGTGTACAACCAACCAACCCATCATCGCGTTATTAACGACGTCTGTCCGATTACGCTATCACCACATTCTGGTCGCTTAGCATTTCCGTTGGGTTAATGACGCGGAATTTCGGCTTCGGATGAGTTGAAATGTACTTTCGCTTCGGACTCTGGCAGCTTGGATTCTGGATGACCACTGTGGTCTAACGGCGGCGAAATGGTGGGGCACTCAGCCGTTTGGTGATGGATTCATTTTCGGTCGTCTAAGTTTGGACTTTTACTGGCAGGCAGTTTGAACTTTGATAGCTCACGCATTGACTCGATTGCAGTGGCTTTGAGTTTGGCACTCGACCATTTGATTTTCGCACGCAAGAAATCTTCTCCTTTCAACCATTGTAGTCGTTTGGGGGAGTGGCTTCCGTATATTTTTCCCATCCACTTTCTGGTTTACTGTAAAAAAAAACCACTAAGTGCATTGTGGATCTTGGGCACAACGGTCCACCAGCTGCAGGCGAGCGTGTGTTTCCCACCGCCAGCTGCGGGTGAGCACGGTTTTGTTTCACGACACCATGATCAATACGGACAGCGACACGAGTCAGCCAGTACAAGCGGCGGTTGAAAACCATGGCAACGTTTACTGTTAATTCGAAGAAAAGTACTTTCCTCTGTTGTGTACTGACATTCTGGCGGAAACACACTTGAGTTTCTTTGGCGCTGCATAAAGGAGACATGTGAGACCGATGTCCGTGATTCGAGTAGCTTCGATCGGTTTCACCTATATATACGTCTATTCTGCCAAACAACCGAAACGTGAACATCACTCGCAGCAGAGTATAATATACTGAACTCATCGGAGTTCAATGGTACATTAACACTTTCGTATTCGCAAGAATATAAAGTGGCTAACAATCGTGACATATTATTTTTATTGCGTGGTATTTTTGACCAAAGCATTGAAGAGTTGTCCAGTAAAGTTGTCAAACTTCTGCATCTTGGTATTTCTTATTCGACTAAAGTCACAGCGCAAATAACAGGGACAGCGGAAAAGAGAACGCACAGGACAGGCGCTGACATCAACTGGTACCTATTGACGAAATACTACTTTTTGTCTGCCGAAGAATTTATTTACTGAAGTGTATTTTTTGCCCTAGCATAGATAGCGTCTGAATCTTCTAGGATAAGGACAGTTACCATTTGCTTTTACCTATCCTTGCAGTTATCTTAGATGCCCAACTCAGCAATTATGCGCCTTTCAATCTTTTAATCTTATTCGACTACAAATGTGCGTTCAATTTATTGTTTAGTTTATTAACAATCACAAACCCGCGGTATATAGTTTTACTTCATTAACAAAACAGATTGAATAGACGACAGCTGCAGACTATCTCTGCTTCACGTAGAGACGAAATTTTCATCTCACAAGGTCTTTCCTACCTAATCAAAAAATTTCCTATGATCGGAGCAGTTCGTGGTAAAAGGTTCAAATGAGGGGCCTAAGCACCCAGCAAATACCGTTTTCTTGAGGGCTTATATGCGTCCATAGAGCTGTGATTTCAAAAGACGATACGACTGTGAGAGCCTCACTGCGGTTTTAAGACACTGGACCTTTGTCGCGTGGGGTCAAGGTGGGGAGCTGTGTGCGGCGAAATAAAAGAAAATAGGTTAAGAGCAGGCATCTCAATATAAAACAACGCCTTGCTGAAGCTGCTACTTTTACGCCATGGCCCTAAACCTTGCGTCTGAACCAGCTGCCACCGCCACTTCGCTCTAGGCAGTGGAAAGGTCCGAGGTAAACGAGGCAGAACAGCACCCTGCATCGAGGACTGAAAAACACTAAGCATGTGAAAGCTATTGTAGGAAGTAAAGGGTAGCCGGGAACAAATTAGGACGGTCCTCCATCCACTTTGAGAGCTTATGGCCATGAACAAAAGCAGGTAACACGAAAAGCGAATGCCTAAAAAGATAAAAGTCAGCAGCGAAGCTAAGTAAAGATTCGTGTATCTTTTAAGCGCGATGGTAAGTCTGGTAATGACAGTATGCACAATAGTAGGAACAAAGAGGACACTCGAACTACAAACGCAAATTAAGGTAGGCAATTATGCTAGCAGACGCGCGGAAGCCCAGAACCGACCACATTATCGTGATATTGACAGCTTACGACCACAAAGAAGACCAGAGCTGCCATCTGCAATGTAGAAAGCTGTCGAGCACAAGGGCGGGTGTAGATTGTCATGTTGTCTCATTAGAATATCGACAACCTGGATATACATACCCTATTGTATTTTCTGTTGCTGTATTTTTGTCCACGGTATGTTCTTTGCGCAAGGACTTATTTTCAGAGCATGGGCCGCTTCGGTGGTACCCGAATTCACACAGGTTTGTTGGAAACACTGTTGTAATCGTAAACAACCTCCGCCTTGGGTGAAACCAATATACGACAAAAAACATGCAGGCAGACACGTGATCAGTCTGAAGAGCAATATATTCGT
The DNA here is from genome assembly GCF_048455015.1 of Haemaphysalis longicornis. Taxonomy (NCBI): domain Eukaryota; kingdom Metazoa; phylum Arthropoda; class Arachnida; order Ixodida; family Ixodidae; genus Haemaphysalis; species Haemaphysalis longicornis. Next base: position 57,018,888 of record NW_027526295.1, on the reverse strand, counting down.
CCCCATCGAGCTGCTGTTTATTGCATTGAAGGAAAATTCGGAAATGGGTAGGCTATTCGCTATGCAGCGCTGGATTTTGCATCGGGTAACGATGAAAACGAATCTAATACCAAAAAAAAATATTTAGGTGAATAACTGTGCCTGCATAGCTAATTCATTCAAATTCAGCGGGCTCTTCTGCGACCGCACGGACACCTTTTCTGATTTATTATGACGTTTAACGTGCCGACGCTACACAGGCATTTTCGCACGCCGTAGTCGAGGGCTCCAGATTAATTTTTCCCACCTGGGAATGTCTAAAATGCGCGGAAATCTCCAATACATGGGCGTTTCTTGCTTTTCGCGTCTGCGAGCAAAGCGGCTGCCGCGGACTGGAATCCAACCAACTTCCTTGCGCTCGGCAGTAGAACGCCTTATCCACTGAGACAACTCGGCTTTGTGGGGATATATGAGGGGTTCCTCGGGGGCCTTGACAGCACTCTGGGGTAGGCCCCCACGCTAGCTGCCGGCGCGTCAACCACGCGGGCTCCCATGCCTACGGCAGCCCAGCGAGGTTCGCCGATACGAGAACACAGTAGACAGTAGTGCCGAAGCACAGCCGTTTATTTGGGGAATTACAAAGCATGCGAGCACAAGACTCGACGGCGTTCACGAATCACGCCGTCCGGGTCGTGACCGCGAGCGGGAGGCAGCCACTCACGGCGCGCGACAAGCAAAGCTCCCACCTGCGATGCATGTATCCATCACCGCCGCGTTCCGCCGATCTCGCCCCAACCGGGTCTCCGACGAGACTCTGCCGACTCCCGTGCGCGCACGCTCGCGCCGCCCGCGCCCGCGCGCCTATTCCCGCACACATCGGTGGCGCCATCTCTCGGGGGACGCCGACGAACCAGCGGAGCGCCGGACCGGTTTCAGCGCACAAGCGTCTCTCCCGAAGCGCGCGCTGGCTCGGGATCGCAGGTCGCGGTTCTCCACGATTCCCACAGCTTGTAGGATAGCGTTCTAGCGCAGTAGACTACGCGACTATATTCAGAGCCATTTTATTGTTCTGAATACAGACGCTTTAAAATTTCACTTCGCTGTGTCAGCCTTCAGTCTTTAAATCGCTTCATGTACCGGGTAAACATTGTCACTGACACTACTAAGTGTTCTCAGGGTTGAGAAAACTATCTCAGCACAAAGTTTTAGTTATGAAAAGCCACGAGCGCCTCACACAATCACAAACGCGTACGGGTTCATTCTGTGAAAGATATAACCTGATTAGTACAACGCATTGCGAATGCCCAGTCGGACGTAGCAAGACCAACACACTGGAGAATTTTATCTACGTTCTCTGTAGGGGCATTGTCACACAACCCTGGTTAAAGACGGGAAAGGTTAAATTAAGCAGGAAGTAGAACATCCGACAATGCGCAGAACAATAGCCGCAATGGAATTTAACGTTTTAAATGCAGAGCATTTCAGTAACTCACGATGGCACCTGCGTTGACGTCCGTAGTCGTAGTCCGCACCCCTCCCCCTACAATATATAAAAAAATACTATCCGTCGCCTGGTTTCGATCCCTCGACCCTGCGGGCAGAACGCAATGTACGTGGTGCTCTACCCACTGCGCCACAAAGCCGACACAGAATGGGACGCTACGAACACGCTTTATATCCTTGATTCATTCAAACTACGTCGAGAAGCTGCTGATACAACGCATACACTACCACCAGCTCCCTAAACACTAAACGTTAACGCAATACACCCACCCCTATGCGACGCATTTACTCGAGTCCCCTTCGCGGGTGGATGGGCCCATTTTTCAATTCAAAATATCGCGTGCAGGTGGCAGTACTTAGTCCGAACTTCCGTGTATCTCGCTACCTTCGTCACCTGATCCATCAGCCGTACCTTGTCCAGTGGCGAAAGCTTGTATAATCGCCACTTATTATCATCATCATCATCATAATCGTCTTCATGAGCCTGTCTATACCCATGCAGGGCAAAGGCATCTCACATAAATCTCCAATTATCCCGGTCGTGTGCTAACTGCGAACAACTTACTCCGCAAATTTCTTGATCTCAATCTGCCCATCTAACTTTCTGCCGCACCCTGCCACGCTTGCCTTCTCTAGTGACCAACTCTTTTGAATAGGCTCTCCTACGAGCCTACTGTCCAGCCACTGAACCAAAAAAATATTTCTGGGACGAATACCCTGGATGTCAATGAGCGTTTGCTTTTCCCGCTTTCTGCAAGTTCCTGCCTAAGGAGCGACGAACGAAGTCAACCGTCTCCCGCCGTGGAAAAGGGTCGACGGACTCCTTTGGTTCAGAATCGTCCGTGTATGCGGTGCTGCAAGAATTTTCCCCATTCTCTCTACGGCCTTAAGGGTCCTTTGAAGTGGGCGTTGTTTTATGGCCGATGCCCCTGAGGGGCTGAGGCTGGTGGCGCGTCCTGTCGTCGTCGTAATCGTCGTCTCATGTAGTCACGGTGCTTAAGCACAGGGACACTCGTTTACGCCTTGCGCTAGAATGCTTCGTATCGCGTTCCAAAAGAACACCGGGACACTCGTTTACCCCTCGCGCTGAAGCGCTTCGTAACCCGTACTGTAAAACAACGGGACACTCGTTCACGACACCACACTTTTGCAGCAAAGCCGTATACCTCCCGCCTCCGCCCCTGCCCCCCCTCCCCTTACCCAATGATTTCTGCTCCGTTAGGAAAAACGACAAGAATATACTTATACGCTGCGCGCTTCGCTCTCCCCAGGTTTCATTCACGTTAGTGGATATGGCCCGGTAATTTTATTTGGGAGTTTTAGAATAGGGGGCCCCAACACTGTGGCCCCCAAGCGCATTGGGGGCGCCGTACTGCGCGTGCGCAGAACCCAAGCCGACCTTTTGGGTGTTGGGTTTGCGTTTAGCGCACACGCTATTTTGCCGAAATAGCAGGCCCCCAAAGCTAGAGTTTGCGTTCTTGGGTCGGTCTCGCAGCCATCGGGACAGCGCGTGACCATGGCTGAAGCGAAACCTGCGGCTCGTTCCTCGATCCACCCGATCAACTACGATGATCGCTGAGCTGAATTCGTAGATGCAGCGCGTGGTTCGAAAGAAATGTATATAGCTGTCAATCGTGAAGCGTGTTCTGCCTTCTGAAGCAGTCCACGCACACGCCGGGCGCGGCTTCAGGCTCGGCCCACTAAGCGGCTCGAACCGGCGCAGACCACGGTAGCAACCGCTGGTCGCCAGTCACCCCAATCACTCTGATCGTTAAAAAGAAGTTCCACATGCGAGAAAGTAGGTGTAAGTGTGTTGAAAAAATGTCGTAGGGATTGTTATCAGAGTTTATTTTAAAAGCGGCGATCAGATATCGGCCACGATGCTACGCCTACGCTGACCGACCACGGAGGTTCGGTGGTCTGACCGGCACCGCGGCGCGCGGTGCGCCCAGCGGCCGACAGATGGCGCAACCTGCGCGGAAGCATCGAAACAGCTACGGCAGATGTTTTGGTCACCGATTGCTGAAAGTGCAATTATAACTGAAATAAAGTTCCACATGCGAGAGAGGGGATGATAGTGTGCTGAGAAGTTGTGTTAGGGATTGTCATTCGCAGTTGCGCAGATTGCGGCGATCAAATATCCGCCATGATGCGAAGCCTACAGCTCCCTTCACCCGAGCCGACCCGAGCAACGCAAGCGAGTTGTGGTATGTTGGGGGCGCCAATCTTCTAAAACTCGCCGGGGGCAAGGGCCTTGCAGTTGGGTTCACCTAACTTCTTGCGGGCCCCCAACGCCGGCTTCCCCAATGCTAAAACTGCCTATTAACAGGAAGACGGCTACACAAACCGTTATATCGGACCACCACATTATGTGTTAGAATTTCCGTACTTCGCTGGATGATTTTGACTTGCGTGTGAATTGGCTGACAAACGCTGCTGAGATTTAAGATATGTACTGCCCAAATAAATATAAAAGGGGACACAGGTACGGTCAACATGGTTTACACTTTATAGAATAGCCTACGTTCTCTCTCCCCGTAAGTGACAACGCAACTGTGGACAAATGTTTTTTCGTTGCGGAGTGGCAATGCACCGAAAAGAGAACACTGGCAATTATGTCGGCTGTCACAACCTTCCTTATTTGCTACTTACCTTCCCAACCTGTCTCCTGCATTACCAAAAGCTGAGACGTTTTTGACAACGATCAGTGGTGAAAATTGTGACCGTTATATCCTGTTTTCTGTCCGGATGGAAGCCTTGACTTCACTGTGACAGGTCCTGCTCGAACCAATTATTTTTAAACACGAAGGTGCTTTATGGCGTGGTGCACAAATCACACCGACGTCATATCCGTCACGGAAATGACATCACCAGCGCGGCGGTGCCAGGATTCGAGCCCACGATCAGTCCGGCCGCAGCGGGAGGTGTGAAACGCTCTTCCAACTCAGCCATGAAGTCATGCCCTGGTATCTGTACGAACGCGCCCTATGTTCTTCCCTCTATCTTCTCCATTCACATGGTGCTGCCATCTGGGAGAGATGAAGCGGAGTAGTGTGCTATGACGCTAATTAGCGCCGATAGCTGGCGCCTCGATAGGACAGTGTGTAGCAGCGGAAGGCGCTGTGTTTTCAACCCGCAGCCTATGTGGAACATACAGTTTCATACAATATAAATAGCGAGTAATCTGGCGCTGGTGTCAACGCGAACTCCGAGATGGCGCTTGCGCTTCGATGGGAATGATGGGTAGTTTTGGAACCGGAGTGCGTAGGATCAAAACATGCTTACGGCTGTGCATATGGGACTTTTTATCAGAAAAAATTTACAATGTGGTTTGCTATTTACAAATTACTTTGTATATAAAAAATTTAGTTCCTAAGAACTGGTGCTGTAGTAAATAAAACGGGGCGTTTAGATAAAACAACCGGCGCGGAGTCGAGGATGTTTGGGAGTACGTTTGTCGTTGGCCGCCAAGTTCCACGGGATGAGGACTTCTTTAAAAACCTGTTTTTTAAAACTTCGGAGTTTGTAGTTTTTATTAGCAAAAAAAGTATTCTGCTTTTAAAAACAAATGAATCATTTATATTTGAAAAATTTATTTTCGCCTGAATTAGTGACATTCGATAAGCTGCATTCCCATTGGCCGTGGGTCTGGGTAGTCTACGCCATAGTAGCCGGCGTTCGCACAAGAAGTGTGGTTGTCCCCAGCCGTTCGCAACCGTAGTCAGCTTCGAAATTACATTGCTCTGCCGAATGAGCGCGCCACTACTCCCAAATCGCACGCAACTTCGCCGCATACAGCGCCGTCATTTGTGTTTTCTTGCCGTTACGCCATCAGTGAAGCGATAATTCACCCGATTCGCAACTTTTGTTATACAACATTTCCACTCAGGGCAGCATCAGCGCGCGTGCGACATTCAGTTCAAGGAGAAACGGGAAGGCTTCTTCCGAAATCTCGCATAGGCAAATGTGGTCATGCAAGTCCAAAGCAAAAACAATACTGGCTGCACGACCCAATCCGTAATGACTTACGCAAGCCATCGACTGCTAATCCGAATCCAGAACTACCCATCACGTCCATAGCGGCGGACGATCGCTGTGGCAGGTTCCTCTCTAGTTATTATTGTATGAAACTCTATGACGTCGAACGCAGCTCAGCTTGAGCGACGCCACCGTCGCGTTTCGTTGCTCGTCGCAACGCAAACGTCTAGCGTATATGCCATGAAGCGGGCCATTGTGGTCGCACGTTTGCCAAGGTGACCCGCCAGCAGGACTTCGCTCGCCAAGCACACCCACAAGACTGCTGTGTGGCCCGCAAATCATGCTCCTTTCGTTGTAGCTGACCGTGACTTCACCAAACGATTCGCTGACAACCCGTTCGGTTTCGTTGGCACGGTTTTCGAGCGGCTGGGGTTTCAATCGGATTTACGCAATGCTGCGGCAGGTGTAATCCAGTGTATAATGTTGATGCGTCCAACGGTGCCATACCGACGAAATATAAATACAGATGTGCAAGTTGATATTGATGCACAATAAACATTCAAATGCTCCGGTGAAGGCACATTTTACTTTCGTATTTTACCCATTCCTATGAAAGAGGATTCAACCATTTTTTTGGTTAAGAGAATAAGAGCACCGAGCAGCACGCCTTCTAAAGCCAACGTTCTTCACCTCTTATACAACTCGCTGATGTTCCACTTCGCAGCCTGGGAACTGCAATCTTCAGCCTGGCTCTTCCATTCGTAAGTTCGGAGACCTGGTTCTTGTGCCGGCACACCTGCTTTGTCATCGTTATCTCCACTGTAATTCTCCTTGGTTTCCACTCCAAAAACTCTTTGTTATTCTTACAGCTTAATAAATTCCTTTTAGTTATCTTCTTCGTTCCGGTTTTACTCTCCTTTTGCTTTCTATCCTATTTTTCAATATACCATTCGTTAGTATTTTGTTTATGTTTGTGGGGTTACTTCGGTTCAAAAAGCTGCTGGCTAAGCTTGTCATGACCACGTTGATTGAAATACCATATTGCACAGGACATCATTCTGCTGAGAAGCTCAGGCATTTCCTTTTGTAGTTTCGTGTGTGAGCTGTGCCCTTACTCGGTTTTTGGTTCTCGCTCATGTCACATTTTGCGGCGGCCTCCCTTAATGCAATTTGTTCACTGCATTCTTTGTCTGTAGACTGTTGATGTGTATAAGCATTTTGTTATGTACATCGAGAATGCTCGCAATGCCGCTTACGTTTTTTTTCTCACGTTGCGCTTCTACGGCCGCTGTATAATCTTATGAAGATAGTAGTAATTTCGGAAAAGGTTTCCTCTGATGTCGCATAAATTTGAATCTTCCTACTTTGGTACTATTTCGTAAGGAAAAACCGGGATACGTATTTGGCTTGGCTGCACTGTCACTGCGACTCTTTCTCATAGTCGTAGTCAGAGGCATGTTTGAACAAACCCGCCTACGGCCTCGCAAATGACCTGAGGGGGCGTAACTACTGCAAGCACAACCACCCAGCCACTATTGGACATTGTTAGCGCGTAAATTTTGGACAGTGTCGGCACGTTGGAGGCTCTAAACCTGCATTGCCGTATTCATGGTAAAGAAATAAGTACAGACCCAGTGCTATAGTCTAAACTGAAGTCCCCAACCAGCTGCTCACTGGTACTGCACAGGCACGAGCGCATATTGGGACAAACGGACAAGGAACCTCGGCTGAGCAGAACTAAGCATACCACGTTTTGTCAAACGGCACTTGAAACAATTTTGTTCTTTACATCCTCACGGACTCCCATGAGGCACTTCAAGAACTTCGCAAGCCCTTCAGTGATCACCCAACTGTGCACGAAATACAACACGTGATCGCCATTCTGGCTCGCAAGGGGACCACTGCTCGATTGGCATGGGTGCTGGGTCACACGGACTCGGATGGGGGCAACCAGGCTGTACGCGATGCAGCAAGGGAGTGTCTCGCTAGTACCCCTCCCCTGGACGACGACGCGTCGCGCCCCTGTGCTGACCCTCGCCTTAAACTTGACCGCACACGCCATGCTCCGAAGGTACGCCTATGGTCCGTTACTCCCCCTGGCTACCCGGCTCTGGCTCCTCCGATGCCTCGCTCTGCGGAAATCTTCATCAAAAAAGCTATTTCTAACGCAGCCCTCACACCACACATCTTGAGAAGATGGATTCACCCGGAAAGATCTCCACCTCCATACAGCCCCTGCTGTCAAAAGCCAGTGTTCGCCACCCTCAACCACTCCATCTGGCACTGCTCCGCATTTTCCTTGTACCGCCCAGTACTCGTCAACGCTTTGGCACGTAATTCCTCCTCGGACGACCTCTCCTTCGACGACGCTAATGTTATAACAGCCCTAGGGGTGTTCGCCCTGGAAAGTGGTCTCCAGGGATTAATGTCCTGCCCAGGTCGTAGTATTTTACTTGACTGCACTCCGATGATCCCAATCCTAGCCTGGCTCTGCTGACGGCAGTGATCTTTTCTATGGCGTTCAAGGACCCATTATTTGTGCTCCTCGGCGACTCCTTCTACCTCTTCCCCCTCTTCCCTTATTTTGGTCGCACGGCCTTCCCTTTGAAATAAAGGATTACAGCAACAACAATTCTATACTTACTGTTGTATTGGACGCAACTATGTCACATGAGATGCGCACAGGGTGTCTTGTGTCATTTTTGGGTCACAAAAAGCAGAAAATTGGCTTGACTGGTCATTTCATAACGCACAGTGCGCACAGCGTTTGAATAACTAAAAATGTTTGACTTGAAATTTGAGAAATTTGAACTAGTTACGCAATGACGGCCTTGACACTTGACACATTTAAAAACTGAAAAGCACTTCAAGAAATAACGTAAACAGCCGCACCTATAGCCTTGGACCAACTTTGTAGCTCCACGAGAATGATACAGTCCCGCCGATTAATTTCGTTAATTTTTATGACGCTTGCTCGGAACACGCGCTTAGGCTCTGGGGCGGCCTGTGTACCTCGAAGTGAAGAATTACGGGAGAAACGTCTTCCATGGCTCTCCCCTCACTATAATCTTATCCGCACTCGTCCCCCCTTTGCCCGGCGATGCTACCAACTACCGTAATCAAGACACCCTTGACGCCCCCTGAAGGACGATTACCGCAGTCGGCTTCCATCAGAATGATTTTTGGTTTTCGTACTGTTCAATATAAATGACTGCAATCAGCCTGAACGTTCCCTATGCGTACTGCGACGCTACAAACATCCGAAATGCTTCAAAAGGGGGCATTTAGACTAGGCTAATAAAGCTTGTTATTTACGTAATACATTATTTCGTCATGGTAATATAAACTTCGGCACCATCGCGCATCGCTTGAGCGTGGGCCGCTACGACATCATTAAGATGTCAAAAATTGCAATAAATAACTTTTTTCGAGACGAAAACCAACATTGCCGCGGTCCTCGTCAAAATAAAAGGCAGTTTCGCTGTAAAGCGAAGTCGCAGTGGGATAAATGGCGCCAGTGCTCCAGGAAAAGCATGCCTAGCTGTCTGGCTATGAGAGATTACATTACCGTCTGCATGGCTGACCAGTGTGAAATCATAGGCGTTGTTGTGTGGACGTTCGTAGATATTGTAGATGTGGTAGGATAGAATAAACACTAGAGAAAGCAAAAGATGCCTACCGCATGAACGATGCGAAGTTGGTAAAAGAGGAAAGCCTCCGGTGCCCTCCAGTGTTATTTCTTTTGTCACCACGGTGCTAAAGTGTTAAAAAATATATACAACGTACCTCAATCAAAGAGGGGTGATAGCAAAGTTCTCCGCTTTAAACGTGGTGTTGGAAGAATGGTCCCCGTCTTCCTACGCTTAGTTTCCATCTTTTTGTGAAGCATTCATTATTGAAAATTTTTTCAATCTTCATTTTGTCGTGGTGCAATTCAAGTTACACGCATTGGTTGTCGTTATTGGCCGCTATTTGAGACACAATAAACATACAACTCATTATATACAGATCCTCGAGCGGGACTCAAAGTATTTGGTCGCCCCGTAAGGGTGGTGCCAATACCTAAACGCGCCCTCTTACAGAGAAACCGTCGTTGGGTCGTATAGCGGTTTTCTTCGGTATCCCGTTGTTATTGGCACACAAAAGTTATAGTACCATTTACTTTCGTGTTTGTGGGTAATACTAGAGCGCGCCGAGCGTTTTATAAATGCTTTGAATACATAGTTTAGCTGCACAAACCCCGAAATATTGTTCGATAGGAGCATGCACTCGTGTTTTAGGAGTTACATACGAGCACAGTAAAACAAAGCAGGGGTGGCGTATTGAACACCACTTTTTATGCCGCAACGCATGGGGCGTTCACAAGATTTCTGGCGCAGCCGCGTGTCCTTTCATCTTGTGTTCTCTTTAAAGCAAAATCTTTCTTATTTGGACCGATGGCTATCTGTCAAAAAGCTCATGCAGTTTTTTATAGACCATTTGGTCGACCGAAAAGCTCTGGTAAGATCTCATTGATTGATTGATTGATTGATTGACTGTAGGGTTTAGCGCACAGACGCTATACAGGCGATGATGAGCATCGTAATGGAAGGCTCCGGATTAATTTTGACCACCTTGGAATCTTTAAAGTGCATTAAAATGTCAACACACGGGCGTTTTCGGTTTTCGCCTACATCTGGAAAACGGCCACAGCAGACGGAGTCGTACCCGCGTCCTTGAACGTAGCAGCAGAACGCGTAAGCCACTGAGCCAACGCGGCGGGGTATTGTGATTGTTTAGATTGGGTGTAAATTCGTCGCGAATACTCCACACCAAGCCAACGCGTTCTAGACGTTCTTCTGGTAATTTTAGTAGACAATGTCTGCAGCACATCTAACTTTCAATTTGATATTTAGCACCCAAAGCGAGTGGTTGAAAGTTTTGTGATATTTTTGAAGTCATCTGGGGTAAAAGTGCAGCCGAAAAAGGATTTATTCGTGGGAAGACAAAAATATAGTTCTTGCGATTGAGTGAATGAGGAGCACACCTACAAAATGTAACCCGTTCTGAAAAACTACCGCGATCTGAGGTGCGTATGTAGCACACTTAAGCTTACAAAGTTACAGGATATCTTCTAGACCTGCGCTTGGGAAGGCTCTCTGTTTTGTTGGTTAATTGCATACTGGTATCTTCGCCGATATAAAACGCTTATACACACACAAAACTTTATTTCGGTTTTCTCAAACTTAGTTTCGGCAGCGTTATCTGGTGGCTGTCCTAATCGCTCTTCAGCAGTAATTCACGCACAAAGTCCTGGACTGCACGTCAACCTTCATTGTCCCGCTTCGTTGCTCTACAAAAGGAGAGCAAATTTGCCATCGGTGAGAGCCTCTCGCCCGGCGTCTTTGACAGCGCCTTAATTCAGCCCTGACACTTTAGTTAATGACGTGCAAATCGTCTTATCTTAGTGTGGCAGCGTCAAGGGTGCGCGACAAGGCTAACGTGTTTTTTTCAGTATGATGTCATCTGGCTGAAACTTCCACGAAAAAAAAAAATCTGTGTCTCCGAGAAGGTGGTACTATCATTGATTGATTAAGATACAACAAAGTATCGAAACTAACCCTCATACTAAGGTGTCAGCAGCGGGACGACAACGCTCTTTCATTTTCTGCCATACGTTTTGGTATTAACGACAGTCAAGCAGGAATACCGTGTGGCTCAAACTATTCAGATGGTCTATACTTTCTCATCTAAAATCGGTCCAGAATAACTCTATTTTACCCTTGAAAGCCCAATATATTTTCAGGCTAATAAAAATTACAGAAACGTGTGTGCCTTTACTTAGATTGATTGACTGTAAGTTTGATTGATTGTAGGGTTTAAAGCGCCGACGCAACGCATTCGATGAGGCGCGCCGTAGTGGAGGGCTAGGGATTAATTTTGACCACATGCAATCTTCAACGTGCGCCGAAAACTCCTACACACAGGCGTTTTTGCTTTTCGCCTCCAACCCACCGCGGTGGCTCAGTGGCTAAGGCGTTGCGCTGCTGAGCACGAGGTCGCGGGTTCGATTCCCGGCCGCGGCGGCCGCTTTTCTGATGGAGGGGGAAAAAAAAGACGCCCGCGTGTACGAGATTTCGGTGCACGGTAAAGATCCCCTGGTGGTCAAAATTAATCCGGAGCCCTCCACTACGGCGCGCCTCATCGCCTTCGTTGCGTCAGCGCGTTAAACCCTAAAATCAATCAATCAAGCTTTTCGCCTCCATCAGAAAAGCGGCCGCCGCGGCAGGGATTTGAACCCGCATCCTCGTGCTTAGGAACCTTTACTTAGAGCTAATATGACTTCATGCATGCAAAAACCAAAATGAAATTGCAAGCCAGCCAAAAAGTAATAACTGTAGCATATATGATACAGGGGGCCCTTTTGATATCTCCCTGCCCGCTGAAGAAATTTCTGGGGTATTCGGAGAAGCAGTTGCGTTGCATGTTCAGACGGAGAGTGACATTTAATAACGCGCACACAACCGTGCTCAGAGTAGAGCACTGCACGGGCCCGGGCCGGCACAAAAGCCCGGGTCCGACCCAGCCCGCGGGCGGGCCCGGCCGCCCGAAGTCGAATATTGGCGGGCGCGGGCCCGGCCTGGGCTGATTGCTGCGGTCTCGGGACGGGCTCGGGCTCGATGCCATGGGTCCGCGGGCCAGGCTCGGGCTTGAATTCATAGGCCCGCCCGTTAATAGTTGAAGTCTATATTTATTTATTTTTTTTATTTTTTTTACAAAGGAGGGGGCAGCCGCAAGAAGCCGCTGGTTGAGGCGGCTTGACGAGGCGACTGCCCCGGACACAGGCGCAAGGTTACATACCTTGATAAATATGAGACAATTGAAAAAGCACTCGCAAGATATCGCGTGCGTCACATTGCCTCCCATCAGCCATAAAGTACACATATAATGAAACACAACTCACTCAGAAAAAAAAACTTGTGACATACATAAGCACTTCCGAGTTCAATATACACACACTTATACAGCACTAAATTTGTTTCTACACAGGTTGATAAAATACTTTGGATATTCATCATGACATCCAAGATCCAGAATGACATGCGTAAGTCAAATATAAAAAGAAATAAAAACCACAATGCCCACTGTTACGGTAACAGTGCAAATTCACATACATTAGTATTCTACGACGTATAACATAGGTTATTTTCTAATATGGATTTTTTTATTTGTTTCTTAAACACACCGGGAGCGCAAGAGAAATTAATTATTCCTACAGTTTTATTAATTATGCTGACGCTCTGAAACAAGAAGGTTTGCCTGCCGTAGTTTGCCCACGCTTTGGGCGCATGCCTTGTTATGCATCGGAGTGAGTACTGCGTAGCTGATGCAGGGTCTGTTGTCAAGGCCAACTTGTCGTTGTACACAATTTGTAGAGAATAAACCTGATCTGCTCTGAGCATGCTATATTTTAAAAAGAGGGGCTCTGTGCTTAAGTTGATCATAGGACCGTTGTAATTCATATAGATTCAGAGAACTTTTTTCTGCAATTTAATTATCCTGGTATAGTTGTGGGCACTTGTTGTGCCCCATACCACTGCACAATAGCATAGTTTAGAATAGAACAAAGTATGGAAAAGTTGTATTTTCAACCAAGTAGAAATAAGGTGCGCAATTGTGTGCATTATTCCAATGGTTTTAGATAATTCACTACAACGTTGGTTTACATGTGTAGTCCATTTTAGATCCTCTTGAAAGCATACGCCTAAACATTTTTGCTGCTTGACCCTACTGGTTACAGATTCTCCAAATTTAATCGTAAGCGGACTTTCTATTACTTTATTTATAGTTCCGACGTGAAGTGTAGAAAAGAGCATAAAAATGAATATTCTGTGTTTACTTTTACGCGCTTCTTGATGTTATTTGTACACATTGTTTTAAAAACATGTTTTGCTAGGTCTGATAGTCACTATACTGTAATTTATTCACATTTCTTGTACAGCATTAGGATTTTATATTTGGGTGTACAAAACATCAAAGATACGGTTACAAGGAATGCCCTAGCGAGGAAGGAATTACGACACCATGGAGCTGTGCACCTATGTCTATGTACGTGTGTTTTAGATGTCGAACCAATCTAAATGCGGCTGCCATGGCTGGAAAACAAAGTCGCGTGCCAGAGAAGCGCCACCGCTTAACAACCCCAGCAGGGAAACATTTCCACGCACGCACGTACTCGCGGATGGAAATGGGAGCAAGAAATCTCAGCAATACCAACTTGTGAGCGAGACAAGCACGTGAAGTTGCCAAGAGTGTGGTCATCAAAGGTGATGGTGCCGCTCGTGTAAGAATACGAGCTATTATTACGCCGATGAGGCGTGAACTGCAGACGGTGTAAGCTAAACTACGTGCACTTTTAAACCCTTATTTTTTGAGTTTCAATTCAGGTCGTGCTTGTACAGACTAGATGTTTCGTCTGATTTCCCGCTACCAAGACAGTGGTGCAAATATTGGCCACGAGGCCCACCACTGGGGAGGCCGGCGCTGGGATCGTTTTTACGTCACTTGTAGGGTCACTGTTCCTAACTTGCTGCGTAGTTGGCTTGCAGCTAGTCACACTTCTCTTCGGAAGCGCGTTCTAAAATTATTTTCCTTTTAATTTACGTCGTTTGAAGTTAATGCTCAGTGCGTCAAGCGCAGTTTGACCTCACGGGGACTTTATACCCAAATGAACTGTGGTGTATTATCTGCAAACAACATGAGCGCGGTGGTGTGTGACGTATGTCCCCGAAGCGTAAGCAGCGGCTTGTTTCCCCGATCAACAATGAGGACTACGACGATCGCCAGTTAAGTTTCTAGATTTCCCTTATTTACAAGAAATGTATAAAGCGAGAAATCATGAAGCGTTTACTGCTCGCAGAAGCACAAGCACCCGCCGTACATGCCCGCACGGCCGACGGAGCGGCTCAAACAGACGCAGGTCGCGGCAGCAACAAATAACTTGTCGCCGCTTTTTAAAGTCACACAATTCGTGGAAAAGAAGTTCCAGATCGGTGAAAGTAGGTGTTAGTGTGATGAAAAATTGCGCTAAGTAGTGTCATCAGCTGTTGTTTTCAAAGCGATGCTCAAATATTCGCCGCAATTTATGCCGACCGGCCTCCGAAAGTGCGGTGTGGTGAGTGGCCGAAGGGTGGCGATACCTGCGCGCAAGTGTCGGCCGAGGCAGTGGAAGGCATCCAATCGCCGCGGTTACAGAGTTCCACATACGAGAACGGGAGTGGCAGTGCGGTGAAAAGTAGTTTTAGGGACTGTCATTCGCCACTGCAGCGATAGTGGCAATGAAATATCTGCCGCGACGCTAAGCCTAAAGTTCCCGACATTGAATTACGTACATCCGAAGCCGGCTGCGAGCTGTTGGAGAAGACCCTCCCGTCGCTCGCTCGCGTGTTGCGTTTGGGTTCCCCCTACGCTCGGTTCTCCTATTCTAAAACTCCCCATTACCGCAAATCACTACCGAGACGTATTTCGCCTCGTACACAGCCTAGCATTCTGTGAGCAGTCGTGAGTTTCGAAATTGGTTCTTGAGAAAGGCCGGCTCACTGTAAACAGACAAAGGTCACGTTGCCATTATAAATTCCCACGTCGAGGTCCTAATAAAAACTAAATATATTTTATGATAATTGTTCTTTCTTTAAACAAATCAACTGCCAAAATTTAGAACCGCGCTTTCATTTGAAATATTTCGATATATTTTGCGCCAATATTTCTTCTGTTGAATTCTCTCCGTAGTAAGTCTGTTCGTTGTTTGCGTATTTTCGTATGAATCTGAATTTACTTATGGCGATGGTATGTAAAACATTCCTGAACACGGTCTGGCGAAAGGACACCGCTATTGCAAAACGACTGTTCAAACGCTTGTCGTGTACGTGTTTCCAAGCTCTTACTTTATAGCGTACGAGTTTCCTTTCCTTTTGATCAACTGACCAAAAGTGTCATTCCGCTGGTTTGAGAGGGAAAACACGCTAAAAAGAAGTCTTCCTTCTAACGTGCCAACAACCTGGAATTCAAAGCACAGTGTGTCTCCTAACGATGTTGGCGTTGACAGATCCCTATGCGGACTCCAAGGAATGGCGCTATACCTTGTGGGGAGCGCCTTGGCACACCTTCTGGCCTAGAGGGTGTTGCCCAGAGCCCCACGCCGTGAGCTCCCTTCCCTCGCCCTCCTCGCCTACCGTGCGGCCCGGTCGCCGGAAAGATGGCGCGTGTGGACGGGTAGGGACGGGCGGTGGTGAAGAAGAGCCGCGCGCGGGGACTCGGAACTCGGGACGCGAAGTGTGATGATGGTGTGTGTGTGTGTAGGCCCGTACGGTCGACAGCGTGGAGGATGTAAGTAAAGAGTTCTTTCACGCAACCGCAGTGTGCCTCATTCCTGGGCATGCCGTAGAGAGCAGGCCCACATCTGGCGCCCGAACGTGGGGCTGATGTCAAGCCCACCCGTGGACATTTGCTCTCTGCGGCTGCCGGGAAGGGGCCCACTGCGGCTTGGGACGGCATTCCTTTGTTCCGGGAAGGAAGCGCCATTTTGGCAGTGGGAGACCAGGGCTTTGAGCCGTGTAGATGCATGTTTGTAAATTAGTTTTGGGGCCAGTGTTTTAGGTTGCTTAGGTTTTACGATGGCTGTAGATGCCTGAAGTTTTTCTTGCGTTTTTTTCTCTGTTGTTCGGGTAACGGCCTGAGTGGTTACATTGCGAGTGTATTTAGCGTTTGTAGGGATATTAGTCGCTTGTGTATTTTGACGTGTCCCTACTGTAGTTTTTTTTTATTTTAATGTGGCTGTAGTTCAGCCCCGTTGGTCCTATGTATTGTCTTGACGTTCCTTTTTTGCTTACATTGTAGATTTGTGTGTGGCGCGTTGCGTATGTAGTTAGCGCGGCTTGCTCTGTATCTTCGCGTCTACAGTTTGGCGTGGTTGAGCCAGCTTTTTGTTGGGTAGTTCGCCGGCAATGGCTCCTACCCCACGGAGAGAGATGGAAGAGACGGAGAAGCCGCGGGGCTCGGGGGGAGACCCAGTGGCCGCTGCGCAGGAGGCTGCTGAGCAGTTGCAGCCCGCAGATCTCGCCTCTATGATGAGGCAGATGACCGGGATGTTCGCGGAGATGACCCGAATGCTCGGTTCGGCGACAGCGGCTCCCACCGCGGGTCCTGTAGTGCCAGTCTCAAAGCCGCGTTTGAATATCGAGGTTCCCTCCTATTCCGGCTACGGAGACGTGAAATCCGTTTGCGAATACCTGCAGCAACTGGATTCGTATCAGACTGCGGTAGGCGCATCGGATGATGACGTGCTGAGGCGGGTCCTGCCCGTGGCACTGGTAGGAAGCGCTGCGCGTTGGAGGCGCTGCCAACCGGCTTTCGAGTCGATGGCAGATTTTAAGGACCGCTTCCGCGCTGAATTCCTGCCACCCGATTACGAACTCCGTATGAGGGACGAGCTTACTCTTCGCACGCAGCACCCTGAGGAGAGTCTCCTCGAGTACGTGCGGGCTATGCAGGAGCTGTACGAACGGGCCGACCCCGAGGCAGACGACGCGGTCAAGGTAGCGCGCGTGTGCAGGCAATGCCACCCGCGTTTCAGACCGTACCTGCGGGGCCGGAGTTTTCGCAACTTGGAGGCCCTCGCACAAGAAGCGCGAGTAATTCAGGCGGATTTACTCGCCGAGCTTCACTACAGGTTGCCGCCGAGACCCGAGGAATCGCTCGAACCGGGTTGCGCCTGGTCGGGAGGGGGAGACGATAACTCCTCGGTCGGAAGCAACGCAGGCGACGGAAGAGGGAGGCAGGACAAAACGACCCGTTTGTGCTGGTTTTGTCACAAGCCTGGCCACTTCTCCCGTCAATGCCCCGAGAAAATGCGTAGCACGCAGGGAAACTCGGATCGCCGGCGGCGGTGAAGGGCGGTAGGTTGTCGTCGCCGGCGGGAAGCGAGAAGGGGGGGCCAGGCAGAGGGGGTGCAAGGGAGCCCCCAGAGCACCACGACGCTGGCGCCGGCGGCCAGCTGGCCCCCTCCGCATGTAGGGCACAGGGGAACCATCCTCGGTGGCCCCGTTCATGCGAGTGCAATTGGTCGGTCAAGAACTTTTTGCACTGGTCGACACGGGCTCGACGGTTTCTCTCATCGAGGACGAAATCTTCGAAGCCTGCCGGAAAAGAAGAATCCGGGTCAGGCCCGCCGAGACACCCTTGAGCTTAGCAGCGGGTTCGGCAAAAGCAGACGGAGCTGTGAGACTCACGCTCGGTTTTGATAGCAGAAAGCGCAGACAGCGTTTTGTTTGCTTGCCTGGTTTGTCTGTTCCAGTCATACTGGGCAGAGATTTCCTCTCGAGGGAGGGTGTTGTGCTCGACATGGGGAGGAACGGCTACCAGTACGGGCCGCAACCCCCTTTCTTTCCTTTCGCGAACGCGCCGATGCACGGTTTACAACCGCACGGGGCAAATAGACTCTACTGCGCTGCGGAAGGCCAGGGAGAGGCGTCAGGAAAGAGGAGCACTGATGTAGAAGCGATCGTCGCATCTTTTTCAGGATCCGATGATCAGCGCCGAATGTTGGCGGAAAGTTTGCTCCCCTTATCGGAATTGGGTGGCGGAAGCGCGCGCGCCGAGTGCAGTGGTTTCATGGGCGGCGCGGGCCACCCCGAGAGGGTGAGGAAAGGGCCGGACGGAGGAGTCGAGGCGGGCCGCAAAGGGAAAGCGGAGCGGCGTCTCGCAGCGGCGCTTTCTCGCCCCCCGAGAACAGAGGCAGAAAGGAATCTGTCTTGGGGGGAGGTAGTGCGTAAGGAAGAGCTCATTGAGGCCCAGAAAGCAGACGGTCTGTGCCAGCGGGTGCTGAAAAGGCTAGCGGGAGGCGTAGCTTGGACCGGTAACGCTGAGCGGTTTGACGCGTATCTGCTGGGCGACGATGGCGTATTACTTCGCTACTTTCCCCAACTGGACGACGAAGAGGCGGTTTCATCCCCCTTTCGAGTCGTGGTCCCGAGGAAGTTACGGAAACGGTTCATGCGGTACTTTCACGACTCAGCGCTGGCAGGACATGGCAGCGGCAGTAAGACTTACGACAAGTTATGCCGTGTCGCGACCTGGCCAGGCATGAGGAGAGACGTAATAAGCTATTCCCGCGCTTGCCCTCTTTGCCAGGTAGCGAAGCCGCGCGCTGGGAAACCTGTGGGTTTCATGAAGCCGGTGGAAAGGAGCTACCCGTGACAGATTGTAGCGTGTGACGTAATGGGACCCCTCCCAAGATCCGCGCGAGGAAACCAGTTCATTCTGGTTATAACGGACCACTTTTCTAAGTGGGTGGAGTTGTTTCCCCTTAGAAAGCTAGCGTCGGAGCGGATCGTAGAGAAGCTGGTGGAGACATTCACTCGTTTCGGCTTCCCCTCCGACCTGATCACTGACAATGCTTCGTATTTCACAAGCAAAGTCTTTTCAGACTGTTGTCGAGCGCTGCACATTCGGCACAGGAAAACGACTCCTTATTATGCTCAGAGCAACATCACTGAGAGGGTGAACAGGAACCTGAAGTGCATGCTGGTTGCGACAACCAAGGAGCATAAGGACTGGGACGCGCGTTTGCCTGAGCTGGCTTTCGCGACTAGGACTACCGTAAATAGGTCAACAGGTTTGACACCAGGTTACCTAAATTTCGGTAGAGAGATCGTTTTTCCAATGGAAAATGCACTGCTGTACGCGGCGGCGGGTAACGCCCCTTCTCTGTCGCAGTACGCGGCTAGGCTCCGGGAACGCCTTTTGGCAGTGCAACGCACGGCTCGGGAGAATCTCGACGTGGCGCGCATGGAGCAAGCCGAGCAGTATAACAAAGGCCGTCGTCACCTTGTGTACAGCATCGGTGACCTAGTGCTAAGGAGAACACACCCACTCAGCAACGCTGCACGCGGTTTCACTGCAGCGCTCGCACACAAATGGCAAGGGCCATACAAAATTACGGCGCAGACGACTCTGCTCACGTATGAGATGCAGTCGCTTGAAAGCGACGAGCTGGTGGGTCCTGTGCACGTTAGCGATCTCAAGGCCTATCACGTTCGCACTGGCGATGACGAACAGGTGGTAGCGGAACCAGAAGGTGGGAGTCCCGCTTCTAATGACAGAACGGCCGGCGATAGGGTTCGCACCCATCGTTACGACCTGAGGGTGCGGTAGTGTCTACCCCCCACGGGTCCGGGTCTCACGTGGTTCTACCACGGAGCAACCCGCAGCGCAACAGTCACCGCTTCAAGTTTCATCGCGCCACCTGTGCGGTGGTGCGAGGCGTGGTTTTGTGCCTGGCCGTTACGATGCCAGCCTGGGCCTGCCGACAGCGGGCCCTCCCGGTGCGACCCGGGAGCTTCGCACCACCGGCCTGGTGGTGCGGGGCGAAACGTTCGTGCCTGGGCGTTGCGAGTCCGGCCCGGGCCTGCCGAGCAGAGGGCCTTCCTGGTTCGACCCGGGAACTGTTGCCACGGTCCGGGGGTCCTACCGCCCTTCAGAGATGCGAGGCGGCTGCGGTTCGCCTCCTTGTCAGCGGTGGAGCCCTGTTCGTGGGTTGGAGGCCTGCTGAGCTCATCGCGGAGCTGTAGCCCTGGCGTGGAGGCGCCGGTGGGCGCAGAGCCTACAGCTCGCTCTGGGGCTGCGAGCGCCCATCAACCGGGTTTGCCCCGGGCTCATCCCGGCGTCTCCGGTTCCGGCGCCGAGCAGCGGAGATCGGGACACCGGGGCACTATCGAGAGGAGCCTGGCCGTTCGGTTGAATCCTGCGCCGGGCAGCCGAGAATGCGCTCCTGCGGACGTCTACGTGGTGACGATGGCGACAGAGCGGCATGCTGCCACACTTCGGCGGGTGCCGTCCCACCCACAGCTGCACAGGGCGGCCCCGGGCGCCGACCAGCGGTTCCACGAGCGCTAGGGACCCGAGGACGATCTTTATTGACGGACCGTGTTTGAGGGGGGGAGAGATGTGGGGAGCGCCTTGGCACACCTTCTGGCCTAGAGGGTGTTGCCCAGAGCCCCACGCCGTGAGCTCCCTTCCCTCGCCCTCCTCGCCTACCGTGCGGCCCGGTCGCCGGAGAGATGGCGCGTGTGGACGGGTAGGGACGGGCGGTGGTGAAGAAGAGCCGCGCGCGGGGACTCGGAACTCGGGACGCGAAGTGTGATGATGGTGTGTGTGTGTATGCCCGGACGGTCGACAGCGTGGAGGATGTAAGTAAAGGGTTCTTTCACGCAACCGCAGTGTGCCTCATTCCTGGGCATGCCGTAGAGAGCAGGCCCACAACCTCGACATTCTTGCAGCTGCCGCAAACTCCCCTCACGAACTGGGCTGATAGTAGACCTGCCATTGCAGTGTAAACAACCTCGTATCGTCGCAGAGGTGCCAGTATTTTGTTTGCGTATGTGACGGCAGCCCACGAAATTCTTGCATTTGCAGCAAGCGTCTGGCATGTATTACGCCGATGGCACAATTTCCACTGTAACATGAACAATATCATATCAACGCAGCGAAAACTGTGTTTGCTTTATTGGGTAATGTGGAAGCTATGTTCCAACAAAGGCGCTTGTTAGAAACCTGGCTAGAAACGACAGTGTACTAAGCCCTGCCAAAAACCAGCGAAACAGTCATCGGCGATGGCTGCTGTACAAAAAATTGACACCAGTAGTGATATTCTACTTGTAAGCTTACCGACCAGAGAGACAGAGACGGAGAGATTACTTTGTTTGACGCCCGAGGTGAATTATAAAGGGTTGACGTCTCGCACGGTCTCCCACCCTCAGCCGTCAGCCTAAATTCCTTGGATCCTAGCGGCGGCTTCGGCGATCCGGACTGCTGTGAGCTGCGGCTCCACTGCGAAGCTGAGCAGAACAGTCTCCAATTGCTACACTCATCATTTTGTATCTTTTAAGGGTACTTATGTCGGACTTGCTATTAGAGTCGGTTGTATTTTTGGGAGCTCATGGCAGGAACCATATCATGGCCAGTAGGTCTTCTCTGGTGTTGTACAGAGTCGAGAGGTTTGAGTAAAGGTCTGGATAGCAACGGCTTGGAAAAGCCTTTGCTTGCCACTATCGCCACGTGACTGCATTTTTTCTGGTAAGGGTGTGGTGGGCCGGTGTATATTTGCATCCGGCTAGCTTGTGGTGATTTATTATAGCCCTATATGTGACTAGCCTGTCTTTGTGAGGTCTAATAATGTGATCTCTTTCTTGGCCTTCGTGTGCATCCCGTTATGCGGATGATAGTGGCTGTGATGGCGTCGTAGATAACAAAGCTCGATTGGCAAGAGCTAAAGCGGCAGCGTGGGCCAGTTCATTCCCCTGTAGACCGCAGTAGGCCGGAGTCCATAATAAAAGAATTTTTTTGTCTTCTCCAACAGCGAGGCGGCTGTTGGGGAGGTCCTGCCTTTCGCGAAGTTATGTATGGCAGACTTCGAGTCGGTTATGATTGTGCTGGCTCGGGTACAATTTATAGCGAGGGCTATGGCCATCTCCTCGCCCTAAGTGGGATCTATGGCAGGCCTGTACGCCGACGCCACTGTGACTTCGGCATTGCTGACGACTGCAACTGCGTTGGCGTTCAGACCGGAGCCGCCGTCGTAGTAGTCGACAGAATCAACATAGACAGTATTCCGTGGCTCACAATGGTTTTTTGAAACGTTTGTCAAGGCCTCGTGCTATGGCTTGCTTTCTTTCCATGTCTAGCTCTCGCCGCATATTTCTTGGTACTGGAGGGATTCGAACGTATTTAGGTCATTCCTGTGAGAGATCTGCTTCGCTTTGGAGCGAACTTCCGCTTCGGATTCCGAGTGCTTGCAGAATGTGCCTTCCAGTTTTACTTTTATAGTGACCAAAGCATTTTGTTTCAAGCAATTAGGAATTAACAAATATATTGGTGCTTACATTGCTGTAACGCTCTAAATTTAAAACGACGTATCTTAATAGTTGCTGCACACTGCTTTTCACCGCTATTTAATATAATACATGTAAAACTAGGGCTCATCAAAAACTTGTGATTTTCTGAAAGGTAATTCAAACCGTATGGCTAAACCCGCAAACACTTCCTTGCTGACTCAGTGAGAAAACCTTCCTGTCTGTCTTCAACTGCTGATTTTAACATTTTTGGCGGTTAGAAAAATGCTGATAATAATACTTCTCGATCCTTCATATATTCTTGCCATCCCGCGTATATTGTATGTGAAAACGTGTTTTCCCAGCAATTAATTACTGTAGGGTACTGAAACCAAGCGGGAAATCGGTGGATATATGCCTGGGGTCTTAAGCAGCAAGGCTCTAGGGGCTGCCTAATTTAACATACAACTGCTTATTTGCCTCTGCAAGTTCTATTTTCAGGAATGTAATGGCGAATAGAGAAATGAAGCAGACTTCAAAATGTCTCGGTGCCGGCAGCGCGTGATAGCGTATAATCTGACTATTTTGCCACCTTGTTTTAACCTGAACTGTGCGTCTACATCCGCCTGTGTGTCTCCGTGTGGAAATCCTGGCACGCGTCATTGTGTGTGTAGACATATGAGTGGGTGCCTGCTTGCGTGTTAAATGTAAGTTTATCTACGAAGTACTAGACAAACGGCTACTAGGATTTTCATGTAGTCAGTGCAAACACGGCTTTTCCTTTTTAATACCGTGCATACCTTTCTATGCTCTGTTCTTTTTTTAAAGTTTGACATTACCGCCGTGGCGTATGCGCCCTCGTGACACCGACCCTGCGTGTTGCTGTTGTCAGAGCAAATAGTCAATTTTTTTCACCCAACCTGGGCAACAGAACGTCCCTTTTTTTTAAGTTGTGGCGTGATTATCTTGTTTGTTTACCTAGAAACCGGTGCGTTTTGTTAGTGCCTGGCCGATTACAAAGTGCATTTAGTGCTTGTTCTCACACCTTCAACGCACGCAGCTCTAGGTCTCGCCTCCTTGGTCGTGTTTTGCCATGGAACCAAAATTCACATGAAGACCAATGTCATACCATGAGCATTACGGGAAAAATTACGCTCCAGAAAACAGCACAGGTCTTATTCATGCACGATTATTTTCATTGCTTCATTAAATGAACTTCAAACTCTGAACTGTCCGGAAAATGCGAGGTTCAAGTACACGAGTTTTGCAGTGAATAAAAAACGCTAGCAAGAAACAAAGTTCTTTATCAACTTTTTATACACTCGAAGGAGGTGAAACACATGTAAGGAATTGTACAACTGTCCTCCGATGCAATGCGTTTGATATTCCTGCCCACCGGCGGACGCTAAACAAGTACTATCGACTGTTCATGGTGGGATTCTTGACTGGCGTCACTGCCGCTCTTTACCTTATCTTGGAAAATCGCAAATCTTCGTTTCAACTGCTTCTTGGTGTAGTTCTTGGGTCCCCGCGAGGCCGCCTCCTCTTCCTCCTCCTGGGCCTCCTCGTAGTTCTCCCAGAGGCGCAGCTTCCGCCGCTTGGCGTCCTCCTCGGCCAGCTGCAGCGCCCGGAAGTGCGGCGACCGCTCGGCCGTGAAGTGCACCGAGGCAGGAGCCCTGAAGAGAAAATGCAAGTTGGTTTTATTCGAAAGATTTCGTGTTTTATAGTGCCCCCAGCGCTTGTCCGGATACAAACGGTGCTTTATTCACTGAGAAATTAAACAATTTAGGTTAAAATTTTGATTTTCCCGCTCAATCGTGCGTTTTCGTGGTCCCAAGTGACATCACTGGAACCGACCGCTCTGCAGCCTAGAGTACCTTCATTCACGCATCCGCCGTACAGGGTAGAGACACGTATGCGCTGGCGCCGCCATTTTCGGTTGCTCGCTCGCCGCCGAAGCAAGTCATTGTGTCAAAACCGCGCTAAAATTATCGCCGCAACGCGGTTTACTGAAGAAGTTTGAATCATATTGTCTGTTTCGCGTTGCTAGGTCTCGTGGGAAACGAAAAGAATAACGCGTTCAGCCCGTTGGCCCAATTGCGGCGGCACGGGACCGTTCAAAGGTTGTCTCCACCGTGTACAGCGGTGTTGGTTTGTTCCCGCGTTTCTTTACGTTCCGTAACCTAGATGGCGCCACCATACCGTGGCAAGCGTTCGGTTTGTTTTTGCCCGCATTTAAACCTGGCTTGTTTTTGTTCTGGGAGAAAATATTCGTTCCCTGAAACAGTGCTCGCTCGACAAATGGGGTCACGTAAGACGCCGTTGCTTGCGTCAATCGGCCAGTGTCGTCTGAGACAACCCCAAGCCCCGTAGGGCTGTGCAGCTAAAACCAAGCATGCTGTGCGCAGTACGAACAGCAGAACGCATCAGTACTTCTATGTTTACATGTGCTTTCGTAACTTCCACTGTTTGTCCCATCATTCTTATTGCTTTGTAAAGAGTGTGCCCTAAATTTAAGCGCAAATCGCTCGTTCGTCTAGTTTGTAAGTTCTACCTAATTTGCGTCTGCTTCTGCCAGCCTCCGCCAATCGCAGAGCTTAGCTCATGTGACGACATAGGTTCTGTTGGGGGAAATGAGCTGGTGGGTCGCATGACCATTCCCGTTTTTCCTAATTATGTAGCTTATTCGAGCGAAGTTTACGTTAAAAGTGGTGTCAGTATGATTCTAACGAGACAATCTTTTGAATTAACCAAACTTGTGTTTTCTCTTCATGGCTCCTTTAAGTTCAATTTTTATGTCATCAGTTTGATGCCTGCTTCATAGAAAGTAGTTTGTCGTTATTATAACTTCCTTCAAGAAAATGTTAAGCCGTAAGTGCAACATCGTCTTGAAAGTGTAGGTGGACATCCACCCTCAGGGTTGCGTAACGCAAAGGGCACGCACAACAGGCTTTAATATTTTCTGAGCGTCCTTGACTGTTTAGCAGGCTGTGTACTTGCGCTTCGAAACAAAAAGACGGTAGGGCGCAATTGTGCGCTGAGGCGTAAAATAAGATCTTTCCTTCTAATTTAGGGATCCTGATACATTTGTGCGTAATTGAAGTCACTTTATTTTTCAGAGATATCAGGAAAAGCCTATATCCTTCGGTGGCAGGCATGAAGGGCGCACCCCAGGGTATCCATTAAAGTCATGAAGGCGCAGAGAAACTGGACTTAACCGCCGTGTCACCCTACGGACATCCTTGAGTAGTGCTCGTAGCACTACACTTTGAGCACCGAACCAAAATGTTCGGTTGTCGTCAAGCGTGTCTGGCGCAAAAAGTAAACAGGGTGAATGGGCCGCTGTCGCTGCGCTGTACTTTATGGGGGACACCTTGCACACACTACCACGCGCGCTGTCTCATATATAATGAAGGATTGCGCAATGACATTGGGGCAATTGTCTACTGAACAGCAGGGTTCTCAAGTTGTAACATCTGGGGTTGGTCACACCTCGGAGCCATGAACACGCTTGGAACTCTCGAAGCAGCCCGGTAAATTTTGTTTTTGGAGGTAACATGCGGTTTCCAATCTATCGCAATATAGGTTTTACAAACTCACGAACCCAGGATGCTGATCCCGGAACATACAAGTCGTTAGCACTCGTCGAATCCGGCACGGGTAATGTAAAATTGTCGATAACTTCTTCGCAGGCGCATATAATCTGCGCCTCATGTAAGATGTATTCAAGATAGTTTTCAGGCCATAGGCCTCAATGAATAATTTGAAACTGTTGCCTTAAATGCCGAGCTTCAAAAAATCTGTGAGCTTGCACGTTGCCAGCTCCAGGGCTTTGCTCACGGGTGCGATGTTTTATGTGAGTTAGCGAAAAAATTTTAGGCTGTTTTTGTTGCGTTTTGGACGCTTCTATGGATAAACATTTGCTTTGATGGAGGTAGTGTGGAAAGTGAGTAGGGATAATAGTGCGTCATTTACTAAGTTAGAGGACTTTATGTGGAGTGGCAAGTTTCGTGGTCTCCTTCGCACTTGCGCAGGGCGGTGAACGATGACCAGTCTTGCGGGCTCGTCATCGATTCAAATCTTCATATTTGCTTTCTCCGATGAAACTCGAGTTGCCCTAGGTAGAATGCAGAGAAATGGTTTCGCGTGATAATGTAGCCACAGGTGGCCTTGTATTTACCAAATGATTTCATCACACGAGCACAAACTGCAAAACGTAAAACGTGCATAAAACTTCTCTCGTCGTAAAAGGCTATTGTACTTTTTTAAAGCAGGGTTTTATTGTGAATGCCCTATTTGGGCTAGGCGGTTACCGGAGTCGTAAAGTTCTTGGAATAGCACGTCAGGGACGAAGCTAGAAGAAGAGGACACACAGGACCAGCGCTGGTACTGTGCGTCCTCTTCTTTTAGTCTTACTTCTAACCGCTGGCTGTGGAAATATGTTTAAAGCGAAGTTTTTTATGCCTCACTCATGGCGACCGTCTCTTCACGCAAGCAGCTGTACAGAAAAGCCAACTTTTCGTAATGGATTTCACACTATATATATGGTGATAAGGTAATGCACGTCAAGCGTCTCAAGAAAAAAACGCTTCCTGTGATCGTACTGGACAACGGGTCCGTTGCTGTCACAACCCCCTTGCCCGCTCGCGCAAATAATGTTGGCGCAAACAGTTATTTGTATTTGCAGGGTGGTCGGCCCGTCCGTGTGCACGTGTGCCGAAGTTGCTGAAGTGAATGAGAGGGGACAGGGGTACACGAGTACGCTTTAAACTGAATATTTTTTTACTTTATGAAGAAGACGAGATTACATGGAGACAGACAACGCATGATGAAAAAGGCAGAGAAAAAAAAAACATTTACGTGGACATCGGCTTTGTGCGTGCCGGCGCTAAGCTTGGCGATGCCGAACAGTGGGCGCACGTGCGCGCTCGGCGTCTAACGCACGGCGTGATCTAGACAGGCAACATAAAAAACAACAAAAAACCAAATACACAATGGGGGGAGGGGGGAGGAATACAGAGACACACTCTCTGGAGAGCTTTACATCCTTACCCTAGGCCACAACGACAAAACAAAAAAAACATCGAAAGTACGCATAGTGAAAGTGACACATGAAACACTTTAGGATGAGGCATAAACGTTAACCCTAGGTGTGGCTATCAATAACCGCAAGTTCAATGAAGGAAAGTCACGGCGAAGTCGAGTCGGCTTCGCCAGGCAGCTGCTTACGTTTCCGGGGTGCGTAGGCTGTTCGGCCTTGTGACCCGCTTCGACGAGGCGAGCTCGATCCCGAAGACGAGGCACTGGTTGTACAGCCGCGGGCCTACCGAAGAACTTCTGCCAAAGCCGTGTCAACCCCAGACCCTTCCCAGCGACTTGCGCGTTGATCAATCTTAAGTCAACTGCCCCTAGTTTCCGCTCACACACCCATAAATAAACATCGCCCGATCGCCCGACTGCCCCGCGCATTTGCACCTCCGCCGTCCCCATTGGTTCCTTCTTTCCCGGGGTCCTGGCCACCACGCCGCATCTGCGAGTGCGGGACTGCTCGCGTGATTGTGAAATGGTCTTTCCGGAATCGCGAAGACGCCCGAGCTCGACCATACTGGTTCCCCCGGGAGCGGTGACGTCGCGTCCCGAGAAATAGGGACACCCGCAAGCGAGCCGCACTGCCGCGACCCCGCCACGTGGCCTCTTCGGGGAAGTGACAATGAAAAGCAGGAAAAAAAAAACGCAGGAAAAGGACACGGGGTGACCCAGGTGCCGACGCGCGACCAAAAATGGCCGTCCCGGGGACGCCGTCATGTCGGCCGGCCAAATTAAAAATTGAGTCCCTGTCCGCCCGTTTGTGACACTCGCGTTATGAAGCCGACATGTATCCGATTGCGCCATTCCGACACGGTAGAAGAAGTTTTGATTTAAAGCGAAGCTTTCTCTTCGTGAACCTGTACAATTACAGCTACAGCGAACGAAATCCTCACCAGAAACCTGAGTGTTTCTATATTGTTGTCCTTACAAGAAGGAGGGTTAGTTTTTTCTTAACGATTTAGTGGAAAACCGGAGACCAATCATAAACGTTGATACTTTTTATTCCCCTGCGGATGGTTTTGAATAAGCAGACTTATAACTCAAAGGTTGGCGGTGAGTGATTACCTCGAGTTTAATCCCGATTAACATGACTCCCCGAAGAAATTTTGCAAATGCAATTGAGGAGATGGGCAGAGCTGTTATTTGCTCCGGACATTTTCTCGTGCTTTGCCACTATTTTGGAAATTTTGCTCTTTCACTTTGAACTAATGCTGGCATTTGTGCTTTCGCTAACGCCACTTAAAGGGGCCATGAAGACAAAATAAAAACTTTGTTAACTTTAAAGGGACTGGCCTGTGCCGACTTATTCAGCGTCACTTTTTCACAACAGACGTATTCTTGAACGATAACAAACACGCAATAAATGTTTAAAACCTTTGCGATGTCACACTAAAGTGAAGTAGTACAGGCAGGAGTGGCGTATTTTAGGCTAGAACTAGAAACACAAGGCCTCCTTGATTACCCGTCCTGGGTCGTCCGTGCACTGTCCCGAAGACGGTCGGGCGCTCGATTTATCTATGCATTCCCAAGGAACTCCTGGTTCCCATTCGCACGAACTGTGCACGGCTGGTAAATAGAAAAGGCCAATAGTTGCCGGTGCTCTACCTGGCCGCCAGCATTCAAGAATCAAACGCAGCTAGAGACCTCACAACAATCAGCTCGTCATTTTTCGTGGCAATGACTTAGGTCGGCGGCCCCATAACGCCAAAAGATGATTCAATAACGTGATCGAGAAATCACCGAGAACTGGCTGCGAAGTAGTTTCGTTTTTACGGGATTTATTGAATATCGCATTTGTTTTGTTTTGTTTGCGACGAAATTGCTGCAACTATTATTTAGATAAAGCAATCTTTTTATTCAAACGTTTATAGTGTCTTCACGGACACTTTAGGTCTGCTTATGTGGCTTGAAGCCGAAAGTCGGGCGACACTTAAAGGTACTGCGCAACAGTTTTGATACACGCTTTGACTCTTGCCTTCGCGGCTGAAAGCACTGCTAAACCTATAGTTGTCGCCAGCAGGTAGCGGCAGTGCGGGAGTTGCTCGTCCGAGCAGGTATGCCTTCCGTTTCTGCTTTGCTTTTTTAGCTTTTTTTTAAATGTGGCTATTGATTGAGTTCACTTTTGCAAGTGAGCGAAAGCTGGCTAATAGCCTGTACAGCACTGTGATTACGTAATTCCAGCGCTCGAAGAACGCCATGACCGGGAAAGAGAGAAAAATCTACTGCCCAAGTTTAAGCCATATGATTGGCACAAAGCAGTATTTTTGGCCGAGGTACTTTCACCCTATCAATCTAAGTATTGCATGCTTTGCTTGACTACCTTCTGCAAGCATTTAAGATTACAAAAGAAGTTTAACGTATATCAGGTTTCCGTGTGTAAATGTCTTTGTAAAAGTGTAAACAATTCTAGACGGGCGCAATGCGGAAACCATAAAGAAGCAATACATACCCCTCTAATTCTATGCGCCTACAATTAGAAATACTATACCAATTCGCCCTCGGGTGCCGCGAAAAACATGCCTCAACCATTTATACAACACTCTCCTAAAGATACATGGGGCGGAAATAAGCGACCAACCAACGGGCTGCAATTACCTTGCAGCCTAAATAACACGACGCAAAGACAAAGATTGGAACTACCTTCTTTCAACTGCTTCAGGTCTCTGTTGGGAGTAATGTCCCGAAATATTATGCAATAGTAAAATATAAAATGCGTAGGCATAAGTGAAGACCTTCCGCACCATTTTTCAGGCACGTAATGTTGTCAAATTTCTATTTTCAGTCTATATACCAGACGTTAATAGCTGATAGCCTTCATGGTTTCTTCGTGAACTTCTAAGCTGCAAAACATAGCGATCGTAGGTCCAGAAAAGAGCACAACGAGCATGGTGGAAACAGTAGTATAAACGCGCGGAAATGTGTTCAGGGAGTTGAGGCAATTCTCTGCACAGGTTCATCTTTTATTACGACGGGTTCATCCATATGTCTTTGGAAGGATCTAATACAGTACCAGAGTCTTTTACCTCACTTTTTTCTCCACCTGTCCCAGGAAACGACTTGGTAAAGTATTGTTTAAAATAATTAACTGGTAGTTTGTTGTAACGACATTTGATGGTAATTTCATTTAGGGGAAAACCGCCGTTTTAGGTGGAAAGCATCGTACTTCTTGCAAAATTGTATGGATTCATCTGACAACGAATTTATTCATTATCAAGGGATCGATGAACGTGAAGGGTTTAACAGAACCCTGCCCCGCAATCGACTAGCCTAAAAAAGCGTATAAAACCACCACAATTTGGTACTAAATATAGTGCCTTGTGACATTGTTTAGGGCGCCTACATGAAGTGGCAGGTGCGCTGAAGCTTCTCACAAAAAGTGCCCATAAATTTCCTTGGTCATACTGCACCATTAAAACGTATTAATGATGGGTTTCTGGGAGGCTTAAATGCTATCTCCAGCTTCCTGTCGACATGTTTGGGATACGGAACGGATTGATACAGTGATCTTATTATGTAATCCTGAATTATAATTTGCATATATTGCACAATAATGGAAAGTGCGAGTAACGTTTTTCCCTTTTAATTTTAGAACAACCAATCCGTCACAAACAGGAACGTTTGATATCTTTGACAACTACGTTTTCAATGGTCTGGAATCGTTGCCCGCATGTGACCTTGTAAAAAAGCCATCTAGGGCTGATATGCCTTCCTTATTCCTCCATTTCCGAAGGCCTTTCCCTCCAAGTCAAGGCCAGTTCGCTTCAGCATCAGCGACGCACGTAATTGGGACGTCTAGAACATGCAGCCATGATGCCTTTCTTGGCCCCCGCAAGACACAGAAACAGGGCGCTGACGTGAAGAAATCGGTCGAGAAAACGTAGAAAGGACCATGGACCCAGTACAAAACTAAAAAAAACAAGGTATATCTGACATACACATTTATGAAAGAAAAAATAGCAAGTCTTATTGTACGCCTACACAAGAAAGAGAGAGAGAGAGAGAGAGAAAGAACTTTATTTGCCCAGAAGTATATAGCTTGGACTCTCTTTTCCGCGTTAGTCAGCCAGGAGATCTTGGTGCCTGGCGGCTTAATAAACAAGCATTGAGTAGGTGCTCCTCGAATAAGGCTGCAACTGCTACATATGAGCCAATGCTCTAACTACATCCTGTTTCACAAACTCTAATATTTCAGCGTCTGTATGGCAGCCTGCAAATAGCAGGTGCTGCTGGCTCAAAGCACGGTTTGTAGCTTGAAAGATTTCACAACCTTCTAAACGATCAAGTTGTGTCTCTAAGAAAAAAGAATTTTGAGAAGTTTTAAAGCTTTTGTTTTTTTTAGTTTTTGGTATGAAGGCATTGCATCTACAGTAAATCCCGCATATATCGAACAGTGCGGATATCGTAAAATAGTTCGATATAGCCAAAATTCTATATTGAAAGTCAAGCGAAAAAAAACCTCTATGAGAGCAATCTTGCCGACAGAGTCATGAGCTAACTCTCAGCTCTTGCCACCCTGCTGTTCACTATTGATACGACCTTTTCTCGGAAAGAAAACAATAATTTGTTGGGGTGGGAGAATTGCGTGAGTGTTGCCTGCTTCTTGGAGCGCAATGCGTTGCTGGTTACTGCTTGCTCCACGATATACCTAAACAGTCGACAACCACAGGACCGCTACCCTTAATGGCACTGAAGTATCACCCTGCGTTCCTGGTGACTGCTTGCTCCACGGTATCTAAACAGTGGACAAGCACAAGACCGCTGCCCTCAATGGCACTGCAGTATCGCCGTAGCAGGGCCACGGCAGCGACGATTTCGCTCGTGCTCGGAAGTGGTACGGAGTCCTCGATGTCTTCGACAGAGCGGAGACAAGCATGGATACAAGCGAATAACGGTGAACTGAGCAAGCCGAGCAAGTGCGCGCAGCGAGTGGCGCGGACTTGAAGTTCGGTGACACCTCAGCCCACACCACCCTATGTTGCGCTTTCGGCTCCAACGGCATGCATGCGTGGAGCTGGTCCACTCTGCCACGGCCGGTTTGGACGCGCCCGACGCGCCTGAGCTCGCGCGAGCGTAGCAAGCGACCCCCGCGCCACCGCTGCGCGCCGATGTATTGCGGGAAAGCCTGCCACATGCCTAAGGAGACCGAAAAATCCTGCATGGGAGAGTTCGATAATCCATTGTGAGCAAAATCGCGTTCGATATAAAAAGTTTCAAATGCCTGTAATTATTACCAGAATTATACAAGGGTTCGATATAAGCAATAATTCGATATATCCGTGTTCGATATAAGCGGGCTTTACTGTAGCTATAAATACGAAATCTTTTTCTCAAAAATAACTATGCTGATGTTATTACAGTTGCCACAAGATATTCAGGCCATTCTCAAAATGTAAAGTCCTGCAACAATTGTTTTACTTCTCGGGTCAAAGAGCCGAAATTTGCTGCGGCGTTTGGGTTAGTGACTGGTACGTCCGGGGATTACTGAACTGTCATGTTACGAAGAAATTATTTGTTTTTTGTCGCAGCTTGTGCTGATTACGTTTAGGGAGCGGATTACGTTTAGTGAGCTGTTAGAGATTACGTTTAGTGAGCGGTCACCACTCCCTGCAACTGAGCACGTTTCACTTTACCACCTGCGTTTTCAACGTCGTTATTGTTGTGTGCTTTTCATTACACAGGCGTTTTAGGCGTTGATTGTGCCGTACATTTTTCCAGCCTCTAAATCGCATTACTTCTTTTTGTCACAAACCTGGATTATTTTTTACATTCCGGGTTCCGGTGAATTACGCTAGTCCTTGCTAACTTGTAAAAGCGACAAGAGCACGACACGAGAAACCGCGAAACTATTGCCAAGGCTGTCTGCTTCCGCCCACTTGACTGTTAACTGAACCGTTCGATAAGCTGTGATCAAGAACTCTTTACGGGTACGCGCCACTGTGATGAGCTGCCCACAGACTGGCAGACAAAGAGGAAGACGGTCGGCGGTGCTCCCGTGCAGGCTCTTTCTGGTGCATCAGACGTGCCTTAGCTGCGTCGCTTTCCTGTTTTTACTCGCCATTACCATTCGTATAATTTGATAATACGTCTCTGAAACTAAAACATGGCAATACATTAAAACACTGCAATAAATTACCCGTACACGTACAACACATTCTTTAGATAGAGTTGTGTGCTGGGGCTGCGATTTTTCATTTCATATATCGTACAAAAGCGGCCGTTCCTGCACGACGCAAAGCATAAAAAAAGCCTGTGAGAGGTTGCACACTGTATAAATCAATATAACACATACTAAACCACTGATATGTGCTGAAGTATATATATTGATTAAGAGCATTCTTCCACAAAATATTCACTATAAAAATAGGCCACATTCGCTTTTCAGATTCCAAAACTTTGGAACCAGCGGAGCTGTTGGTGTTCACTGGCTTTCTGCGGGGGCCGCTTTCCTGATGGAGGCGAAAAGCAAAAATGCCCGTGTGTCCTAGATTCAGGCGCACGTTACAGACCCCCAGGTCGTCAAAATTCATCCGGAGCTTTACGGCGCGCCCCATCGCCTGCGTTCCGTCGGCGCGTTAAACACTACAATCAATCAATCAATCAATCAATCAATCAATCAATCAATCAATCAATCAATCAATCAATCAATCAATCAATCAATCAATCAATCAATCAATCAATCAATCAATCAATCAATCAATCAATCAATCAATCGATCAATCAATCAATGAATCAATCAATCAATCAATCAATCAATCAATCGATCAATCAATCAATCAATCAATCAATCAATCAATCAATCAATCAATCTATCACTGGCTTTCACTTTGTTTCCTTAGGTCTGTCTACCTTATCAGTACATCGGACACTGATGCCGGCGAGCACACGTGGTCTCCCTTAACTAGCACAATACCTTCAGGTTTACATTATCACTAGGTGCACCCAATCACCGACGCACGCATCGCCACCCGAATCTCTCCCCTTCAACTCAGACAAAGTCAAAGCCAACGCCCGCGGGCGTTGGCTTTGACTTTAACAAAGGTTTTGAAGGTTGGCTTTGACGATAACAAAGGAACTGCTGGGTGCCGCAAAAATGATGGTGGTGCGATTGGATAGACGGCGGTTTCGTAATCCGAGGGACCAAGTTTCGATTCTGACCACGGGAAGAATTTTTTAAAGACGATAGTCTCTCTTGGGCTACTTAAAGAAGAAATTTGGTCTGTCTGCATGTCTGTGACTCGATTCAGCCAACCGGTGAAAGTGAAACAAAAGCTTCACGATAGTGTTATATACCCACAGCCAAATGTAAACGCCAATGTTCATACTTGTCAACATTGTTGAACAAGAAGAAGACATTACACAAATATAGGGCAGAAAATCAATACATAAGTGATATTACCAGTGGTCCTTTATTGAAAAATTCACGGATGCTTGGTTTTTCTGATAGCAAGTGGAACGCTACATCAACTTTCAAAAACCGGCGTATACTTTTGCCCGCACTACAATAGCTCCTGGTGGCATTTAAGAAATCAAAAGGCAACAGCGACGAAAGGTTCCACTAGATAGGTTCCATGTTCCGCTTGGAACGCACGTGGAGCAGGCCAAAGTGGATCTATAAACACTCTAGTACAGCGTCTCGATTCATGCGGGTCTCCGCCGTACGGCAGCGCTGGCATCGAGGCACCCGGCCTGGAACAGTGGAAAGGGGTAAATTTAAATTGACTTGAGCAAACCTCTAGCGTGCTCATCTCGGGAGGAGCGAGACGGGAGAGGAACAGCATGAGAGGTGAGCGGGAAAGAGAAGGGAGGCATTTACTTGGCAGGAGCACCAGTCGACTATCATCTTTCGTGGACATTTGCAACGAAGGAAGCAGATACGCGGCCCATTTTTTTCTAATAGTGACTTGGAGTTTCTCTTCATGACGACGGCTCCGGCGCCACTCTTCTCTCACAGCTCCACAAAACAATCTACCAACTTACGCACCTCATTCGGCGCATCCGCGGCTCCACCTATGGCCTCGAAGAATCCGAGACCTGCTAACTCATTCAAGCCCTCCTCATCAGTCGCCTCACATACAGCTGCCCTTTCGTCAACCTCAATACACAGGAAGCTAACCAGCTGCACGCTCTGAACCGCAACACCTACAAAGCAGCCTCAAGCCTCCCTACCTACACCTCCAACACACGCCTCCTCCAACGTGGCCTCCAGAACACCACCGCAGAAATCTTGGAAGACTAACGCACTTCCTACCTGCGCCGACTCTCCCTCGCACCGGTTGGTCGACGGATACTTCAGGTCATCTGACGCACGGCCCCTGCCCCCCAACACCCGCCCCAACGCATTCCCCTCTCCATTCGTCAACGCATCCACGTTCCTCCCGTCCCCAAGCACATGCACCCATTCTAAAACCAAGGCCGCCGCAACGCCCGCGTCCGATTCCTCGAAAAACGCTACGGCACGGATCCCAACACCCGCTATACCGACATAGTCCAGTCACTCACCCGCCACAGCACCACCATCGCAGTTCTCAACAACCAGGGCCGCCTCCCCACCGTGGCCTCCTACCGCCACATCCCCACGCTCACCGCCGAGTCTATCGCCATCGCCCACACTGCCCTGGCCAACTGCCACCAACCATACCTGAACATAATAACCGACTCGCAGCAAGCATGCCGCCTCTACCAAGCCGGCCTCACCCCGCCTGCAGCCAATCACCTCCTTCAACGCTTCCCTGTAGACATTAACCTCTCTATTTCCTGGACGCCCGGGCACTTCGGCGTGGCAGGGACTGAGGTGGCCCACGCCGCAGCCCGCGCACTCATTACCCGGGCACTTCCCTCGCCTCGCCTCGACGAACCTACTCCCCCACCCCCCACCGAGAAGCCCTGACACCTCTCGACCCCACGTACAAGTCCATCCTCTCCCACCACACTAACTCCCGACGGCGATCCCCCCCACCCTTCCCTAACCGCCTAACAGGCCTACATCCTCCGCCGACTACAGACCAAAACCTACTTTAACCACATCATCCTATCCGACATTTCCCTTCTCTCTTTCCACCCGACTGCCCACATTGTCACATCCCTCTCAACACCTACCACCTCGTCTTCTCCTAACCCCCAACACCCACATCCCCACCCCTCCCCTTACCCTGAGCAGCGGGTGACCGAGATGAGCAGCTCCGCACCGGAGCGCCAAGTCGCCCTGGTGCAGCGCGCACTGGAGGCAGCCCGGACAAGAAGCCTCCTGGACTTCGGAGGCTAACCGCGCCCTTCTACCCCTTCCCTTTGGCTCATAAAACGTGTTGCTACCAGTGGCTAAAAATAAAAAAAAGCCCGTGTGTTGCGATTTCGGCAATAACCACAGATGCTCAGGTGTTGTACATTAGTAAATCGGGCTTCATTACAGCATGCCTCTCTGGACTAAAATTGAATTTAAAAGTGAAACTAAAACCTTTGAGTATTCAATTTTGTTCTCGTTTATTTGCTACCGACCGGCGCAGCAGCTTCGTAGGGGTTTGATTTTTTATTGTTCTGCGAATACTCCTTTGTTCTTTTTTGTTATCGCATCAAACACGTAGTTTAGTTTTTTATTACACCCCACTATTTGCACCAATTTATTTTTAGTTCTCATAGCTCCTAAAAGTTTTCATCACATTTTTACCTTAACACCTACCGCGAACGTATACTTTTCGATTTTTTGTGTGTACTTTAGGTTTTCCTAATAAGCCCTAACCACATGGACGCGAAATCAATCCTCGCGCGAGCGTCATCGTTGTTCGGCGGGAACGCGCGGACACGCAGGAGAGGGCGAGTAACCACATGAGACCGGCGAAGTCGCACGCCAGTCACTGCAACGGCGGGCGTTGCTGGACACGTATGTCATCCTGTTGAACTCGTTTATTAGAAGTTATTGTCGATTCTTGAAGTGCAATTATCAAAACCCTAGCTTTAACCAAAAAATGGCAGCATCTCCACTCCGTGGATGATGGCAAAAGTGCGGAGTACGGGGACTCAAAATGACATCCAAGTTGCGCCCCGAGTGACATCCGTTTTGCGCCCCGACCGTCATTCAATTTGAACCATGAGTTGCACCTTCATAATTCGCTAAACGAAACTGGAACTTATGGCTGAAATCTAGTTTCGCTTGATTTTCGCCTGATGGTGGTCTGCGCGCGGATGGACGCGGACGGACATTGGGAGGTTCTAAGGTACACCGCGCTCCGTTGAAGGCGAGGGAATAAGCCGTTTGAATCTCGGCCACTAACGTACGGTCGTAGCCCCATGGGTAAGACGATTGACACTAACTCTTTCTGGTCTAGCAGACCAGAAAGAGTCTGCTTTCTGGTCTAGCAGACCAGAAAGAGTCTGCTTTCTGGTCTAGCAGACCAAAAAGCAAACTGTCTAGCAGACCAAAAAGCAAAAAGCAAAAGCAGACCAAGCAAACTCTTTCTGGTGTAGCAGACCAAAAAGACCAGAAATCCTGCCGGTCCCTGTGTGATTTTTTTGCGACTGGAAATGCTATGCGCATGGACGCGGACGGACATTGTGCGGTCCTAAGGTTCTGCGCACCTAAAAAAATCACTTGGCGTCTTTATTTATTGCTAAGTATGTTGGCGGGCAAATATTGAAATTGTGCGAAATGTATCTGGAGTTAGCACGGTCAAATCTGAACAAAATACGATAGGGTGATAAACAAAGATGCACTTCGCACAACTGCTTTACTTGCTCCTTTGTTTAACCTTCATGTTATGTACCGACTGCATGTTCGTGAATTCGAAGTGTAAGCAAAACACATTTTAGCGCTGCTTTGATACTGAGGTTACCGTCGAACGTGATTTGTAGGTTAAAACGGAAGGTACCCTGGCACCCTTACTGTACCCCGTAAAAAAAACTGATCAAACCGTGACCGCAAAATAATAAAAAAAGACACCGAGGCTTTACCAGGATTCGAATCACGGCCTTTCAAAAGAGAAGTCCGGCACTCAACCGCTCGAGAGAAGGCACCAGCGAAGAATTCGGCATACTAACCGAGGCTGCCCACCAATACTGTCGGGTGTCCTTTGTTTTGGTCGTATTTGAGAGATCGGAGCATAGGTAACGCTTGTTTCTTGCGCACCGATATTGGAGCCGAGGACAACAATGCTAGTGCTACAAGCGGTGTGACCACAGCTACCTTAGAGTCAAGAAAAGCTATCGCACATCACCGGTCTTCCCTGCGAAAGCCACGGTAGCTACGAATAGAATGGAATGCACCGCTAGATTTCTGGCGTTGATAACGCTTGCTCGTCACACACCGATCTTGCAGAAACGTAACGGTACATTACGCTAATATTGGAAGCGATGTAGCCAGAGCTTCCTTATTTAACTCACACAAAGCAATCACAGATCCTCGATCTCCCCGATGAAAGTCGAATGAGCAACAATTGGAAGAGCGCTTGCGAACAGAAATAGCTTGCAATTTGTCTCTAGGCAACCGATTAGCGCAAGTTAAAAAGAAATTGATTGCTTTCTGCTGAAAGAAATGACCCGAAACCACGAGAAGAACAGGAAACCCGGACGCTGCCACCCGCTTTACGGTGCTCTCTCGCGCTGGGTCGACGCCGATATCTGGCAAATGTAGACATCGGCGTCGCTCGGGCGTCAGCTCACGCCGCCATGCATTTTTGGCGACGAGCGTTGACGTGCGTCGACGCGGAACGACGTCTGCGCGTGAGAACGCCGAAAGTTCGCTGCATGTGGTTGGGCCTATATGTCTGCGTAAAACGCTCCCGCGCCATCTCCACTAACGTTAAAGATAGGGAGGGGCGAAGCATGCAGTGCAGAAGTGTATTCTTGGCGCCTTGTCG
Source organism: Haemaphysalis longicornis (assembly GCF_048455015.1). Classification (NCBI taxonomy): domain Eukaryota; kingdom Metazoa; phylum Arthropoda; class Arachnida; order Ixodida; family Ixodidae; genus Haemaphysalis; species Haemaphysalis longicornis. The sequence continues at coordinate 56,979,629 of NW_027526295.1, read as the reverse complement.
GTTTTTCCTGTGAAGATGAAACTGTTAGAAGTAAAGGTATAAAGCTTTTGTAAATCTCTGGTCTGAAGCACGAAGCGTTCTAGTGCGAGGCTTAGAGAACAAGTCTACTGGTGTGTTCTTTCAGTATGCATTTTTTGCACGGAGATGAAACGTTTTAGCAAGAGGCGTTGGAAAACGAGGGGTCCCAGTGTACTATTACCGTGAGTACATGATGCTACGACGACATGAGACGCGGACATCCCGAGCCATATTCAGGCCATATGACGTAATGTCACTTTCTGTAAAGTTATGTATCAACCAGTCCAAGTTTTAGCTGTTCGGGGATTTGTGATTAATTTTGCTTCCTTCTGCAGAGACGGCTCCAGAATAACCGCGACCGGGAGAAGGCGTAATGAGAACCAATTATGGGTAGACAATATTATTGCGGTGTAAAACACAATGTATATTGCCAGGCATTTTAAAGAAGATAGTCTTTCTTGGGCTACTTAAAGGGATAAATTTTGGTCTGTCTGTCTGTCTGTCTGTCTGTCTGTCTGTCTATAGATTTCCCGTCGCTGACATGTGAAACATGTAGTTTAATAGTTTTGACAGAATTGCATTTAGGTCCTGTTCCAAACATGCGTTTTCCCCCCTCAAATTCTCCTTAGGTGGATTTGGCTCATTTCGAAAAAAACCGCCTCAATTAGTGATCAAGCCCAGGGTTGATATGGCGGCGCTTTAGAATGTGTGCGAGGGGAGAAGAGAGGTGGCGCGGGGAAGGGCGGGTACGGCCACAAATATTTCAGGTGGGGGGGAAGGAGAGGACGGGCGCCCCGGGCCCCCCCTCTGGGTACGTCCCTGTGCCCAATATATCCACAGCCAAATATAAAGGTTTAAGTCCGTTGTCGGTGTTCATACTTGTCAGCATTGTTAAATAAAAACAATACATTACGCAAATATAAAGCAGAAAACCACTACATAAATTATATTTGCAGTGTTCGTTTATTAAAAAATATATGAATGCTTGATATTTGTGATAGCAAATCAAAAACTACATCAAGTGCAGGACACCGTATCTGCTGTTGCCCGCGATACTATAGCTCCTGGCGGCATTTCAGAAATGAAACGGTCACAATAACGAAAGGTTTCACTAAATAAGTTCCCGGTTCACGTATTTTCAATCTACGCTTCACAGAGCACCCACGTGAGATATCTGTTCACGCGTTGGAGAACGGTAATTCAACGTTGCCATTGGCTGCACTTAAATCTTAAAGCAACCTAAAACATGCCAAATCACCGTTATTAACAAAACCAACCCGTAGATTTGAGTTTAGAAAATAAATTTAGAAAAAAAAATTCCCTCGCACTTCCCCGATGGGGAGAGTGTGTAAGTGCGAATGCACGGTTGTTGATTGCGCGATTACGGTGGATATCGTGATCTTGGAGTGGAGAGGAGGCGCCCAACACCCGCAGTCACTGAGCGGAGAGAGGAGGAGGAGAGTAGCGCCCGCCGTTACGGCTACACGAGCGCCCTCACGCATCGGAATGCGGAGCGCCCGCTACGCGAGCGAGAGCTCTCCCGCCCGAAGTGGAGAGGAGGCGCCCAACACCCGCAGTCACTGAGCGGAGAGAGGAGGAGGAGAGTAGCGCGCGCCCATCTCCCCCCGTTGCTAGGGAAGACGAGGAGGAAGACGAGGAGCGCGCGCACCCGCAGCTGTGTCTATGCGGACGACGGCGGCGGACGATTCAGGCTCGCTTAAGAAGTGCATGCGCACTTAAAATAAGCGACGAAGAAACAAGCTAAGAGATAGACCTGCTAAGGCTCGAACCCAAGCCATCAGCACCAGTACTCAGTAATCTACATCGAGGCCACAGAGCTCGAACGGTGGGCTCGCTTTAGCAGGAGCTCAAAAAAATCACGCCATATCCACGGAATGAATGATGATAAGTGGGGTGAAGCTCGAGAGGGGGAGATCATCGGTAACCGTAACTCTCCCGTGAAAGTTCGCCCATTACATCATTAAGAAAGACGTAAGACTGTGTGCGTACATTGTACAAATCAACTTTTATTTTCGGAGTCAATGCTCCCAGGCCCAGACCTGGTGAAAGACCCCGCGCCATCGAGGACTACCCCGCACCTCTACCACAATTTGTCACGTAGGATGGGACACAACGGTAAAGAATGAACTTTTATTTAGGGCGAACTTGTGCCCGAACAAGACGAGAGGAAACGAGCAAAGGTCCTTGCGTCTCGTTCGATCTCCGAGAACGACTGCCTGCGTTCGTGGCGTGATCTCTTGCGTGATCTCCCCCTCGCAGTGCACGTGCGCTCGCGCCTCCGTTGGCGAACACAGACAAGCTCGCGCTCCCGGTGTCGAGTTTGCGCTGCCGGTTGCAGCCGGTTCTTGCGCGGGCAACGCGGCCCACTTTGCGACATCTCCGAAAGCATGCGGCGGTCACGTACCACGAGACACAAGGGATGGACAGACCCATGACTTAAGGAGCTTCGCCCCTAAACAAATAGCTCGCGCAGTGACATCGCACACGTCACGTGGATGCTTTGTGAGTGAAGCGTTTGGAAACACGCTCCCCGTTCCGCTGGGAACGCTCGTGGAGTAGGTCAACGTGGTTCCATAAACGTTGCAGCATGGTGACTCGATAATTGCGCGTCTCCGCATTCAGGCAGCACTGGCATCTAGGCACCAGACTCGGAGCAGTAAAACGCGGTAAATTTAAATTGACTGTAGCAAACCCCTAGCGTGTTATCTTTGGAGGAGTGAGACGGGAGGGGAACAGCCCAAAAGGTGAAAGAGAAATAGACATGCGCCGTTTACTTGGCACGGGCGGCAGTCGACTATCATCTTTTGTCGACATTTGCAACGAAAGGACCAGATACGTGGCCATGTTTTCCTTTGGAATATGAAATTGGAGTTGTTTACCTAATCTAAACAAATTATCCTGATCTACACAAGAGACAATAACTTCTGCTGCTTGCGAAACCAAAATGTAGTCACGAAATATGCCTTATTTCTAACAAACAAATCAGGACATGCAGATAGCTGGCCAAACTTAGTTCCGTGTTCGCGATCATTGGAAAGTACCATTGAGGATTTTCGCAGTTCACGTGCAAGCCATGCTGAGGTAATAAGCCTTTAGTATCATTAACCCAAATTCGAGGACTGTGGCGGGCAACGAAGACAACGAAGACAACGAGCTTCCCGGAATACGAATCATCCCCCCATCTAAGAACTCAACTCTCACGGCTCAAATCGAATGACGGTCGGGTCGCAAATCGGACACCACTCGGGGCGCAACTTGGATGTCATTTCGAGTCCCCGTACTCCACACCCTCGCCATCATGCACGGAATGGAGATGCTGCCATTTTTTATTTTCCCCTTTATACTACGTAATAACAATTGCTTCGGTTTCCTCATAAAAACGTCTTTCACGGCAGCTCGCTACTTTTGCACTTCGTCAATTTGGTATAGCGCTAAATTATAGCGCTTGTTGAAAATGCTCTTTTTATTCGGAAAAAAATTGTGTGCACATTTGCGCAGTTTTTTATTGCTTCAGAGTACGGCAAGCTTTCTTTTTACGGGTGCTCAACAGGCAACCCTTTCTGTACTCCTACAAATATGTTGAAATAATACCTCTACGTAGCTGGCAAAGAGCATAAGAGCATCTTGCATTTCCGAAATAATACGACTGGCAGATGTTAGTACAATAAACATGTACAACCTTTTTGTGCCGGACTCTGCAGTAAGCTGCCGCATACTATGCCTTGCGATTCCTTTTTTCAGGTGTTGTGTGCGTGACTGCTCTCGGTTATCATATCCTGTGGGTGAAGCGTAGCTCCGCTTTGCTTATTCTGTCGTATGCAGTGCAGGGCAATCTTCTTTTCAGGGAAAGTCGTCGTCTTGTTTTCACCGAACTACACCATTCTTGCTTGATCGATAATGTCCTAGATCTAATTAGATAGCTCCCGATATAGAGTGTCCCAAAATTCCTACCAGAAAAGGGCACGCCATGGCTTTCGATTTGGTGACGCTCGATTGTGAACGTCATCCTGTTGAGTGCTTCGGCGACGCTCTTGTTTTCCTCTTGTTTTTCTCGGGCGTAAGGTCACTTCAATAAACTCTATATAGGAAAAGAACCTCGCATTGTTCTTTGCTGCGGGAATATATAATCCCACCCTAGTTAACCCTTGATCTGTACGGCCGAAAAACGCCGTATCAAACCTGGAAAAAATGCTTTGCGTTGCTTGGTATTCTCTGTGCTAACTAAATAACCACGGTAGACTGCGAGAATGTATGCGGAGGTTTGTAACTACGTCAGCCTAATTTTGAACATTAACCAGCACGTTCCAGCTGTAAAACCAACTTACAACTCCCTATTCACACGGGCGAGTTAATGCATTGCTCGATGATGGACAGGGAGACAGTAAAAGGCAAGGCTTAGCGATTACGTTGGCAAAACTTGAGCAGCCTTTTCCTATGCGGATGTGTTGGGAAACTGCGAGCTAAAAAGTATACCATTAAATTCCATCCGGCGTACCTATATTCGATATTCATCTATAAGCCTAATATATTATATATGTTTATGCTGCTTTCTTTTTGTAGTAATATTTGTTAATTTGGTATAATAAAAAGCCCAAAAGCCCAGTGTCAGCAAAGAAACAGGAGGTTTACGTATTTCAGGCAAACCTTATAAAGTTAGCAACGCTACGTCAGAAGTTCTTCGTTCGCGGACTGTCACTTGCGCTATAAAAAGCCAGTGCACGCGTGATAACTCCGGATGCCGTGAAAAAAGACTGCATCCCCACACTCGAGAAAAATACTGCAAGATGTCGCCATCGGTTGATGTCAGCCAGAGGTATTGTGGCACAAACCGGAGCTGGCAGACCAGACATTTTGTCGGTGATGGGTGCCAACAGCTCGTTTGCATGAAATGACAGCGACCGCTGTAAAAGTCTGTGCTTGATGCACGTAAACCAGAACAGAATGACGGCTCTTCAAAGCAACACCGGCCTTATTTACACTCTGAGTGCTTGAAACAAAATGAAGCCGTCGTCCACAAGGGCGTAGGGGCAGCCCCTTTGCATGCATATAAAATTTTGCTCACATTGGCCGTACGTGCCTTTGAAGTTTCTGAGTCACAAATCACTTGGATTTTTCGTTTGTTATCTTGAAAGATTTGTAATGTGCGCCTGAGAGAGCAAGATCATTTTCTGAATACATGCTGCGAAAAACAATACCGTGACATAATGGAGGTCATGGTGGGGCGTATTTGTTTTTTGTTTTCGAGGCACAAACACAGAAGCCGGCAATCCAAAACACCATCCGCCAACAGAGCTATGGAATTGTGTGGACTGTATTGTCTGCGTCAGTTGGGTTCTTTTCCTCTCTTCCGAATGCTAAAACACATCTTTAGCAGGGCCGCAGGGTAAACTTTGTCGAGTCCGTCACTGAGGACGCATGATGCTTTGCGTCTCAGATAGTTCCACACATCTAACCGGAGTAACGACACCATGCAAGACACTCCATCGTTTGCGACGGGTCGTTTGCGTCATACTGTGAAAAATATATTCGAGGCGAAATTACCGTGAAGAATGCAACCACATGTGGAAGCAGATATGGCGAACGCATAGATAACAACAAGATGTGTTAATGGGAAGAGTTGGGAGAAAAGCGTAGAATAGAGGGCGTTATCTGTGGCGTCGGGCGTGAGCGAAAAATACCATAGCTCCAGTTGCGGCCCCAACTGAAACCCCCGGGACCGTAAAGCCACCCTAACAAATGGCGCGCCAGAAGCAGTGCGTTCCGGCGGAAGCCAGCGCGAGGTGCGGTATGCTGCATTGCGCGTCGGCTGCCCTCCGCCTCTCCACCCAAATGTACTCGGTCTGCGGCCTGGTGCAGTGCCTGCTGCGTGCTGCGGCTAGATAGCTCTTTGGTGTTATGGACAAAACCGGAACCGCCCGCTCCTGTAATGTACTTCCGAGATTTCGGGAGTACACCTCTATTACGGCGTGGGAGCTCACTAACGGATGATTTTTGAAAATTCCATTTCTAAACGAAGAAGAACGGGGCAGTTATGCCATGGAACAAATTTGGGATTATCTATATCTTTTTCTGGGACTTGGAAGTGCCATCGTTGCCGATATGTGTAGCCAGTAACAATAATTGTTAAGATTTTGCACCAACCAACGCTTCAAATGCGAATCCGCATTCCCCAATGTATGGTTTACTGACTGGTATGACTGATTTGTTGTTGCTCATAGATGTCACCAATAACAATGCCAAAACCAAGTTCGAGGCTTTCGCCTTGCGACGCCGCTGAAAATTTTTGTTTAGAAAAATCACCAAGGCAGAAAAGGCCTAAAATGTGATGTGAAAGTCCAGACAAACTTCTGTTTCTAGAGGATTCAAATTTAAGGAGTACATTCTTATTATTGTGTGGGAAGTTAATATTCTTGAACTCCCTAAAAATCACAGTTCTGGGAAAGCAAAAAACGCAAATTATTTTTAATTTTTTTATCGGCACCCCTTTCAGATATTGAACAGTCTTTCGTTAACAAAGGTAAACTATTGAACTTTCCGAAAAAGAAAAAAACTTTTTCGCAAGACTTGTTGATAACAACCGCCTAATAGGGAGAATCATGATATCGAGAAAACTGCGTGCGTTCACGAATACCTCACAAACTATATTCAGCCCGTTGATATATACAATTTCTTTTTGCGTACACATCGTGCCAATACGAATGTGCAAAACCCAATTTCAGGATTTTTTTGCAATAAATATATAAAGAGGAGAGTGCGGCTTCTAACAATTACACCCCTCAGAAAAAGGAATTCAGTTTAATTATCCGATTATGATAATTAGTGGCTCTCCCTTTGAATCGGGGCGTCGGTGGTTAGCAACCAACTTGCCTGTTTTATTACGCTTACTTGCCCTACTCTCAGTTAACCTAATAGATTTGCTTCCTCCCTCCCATCTAGACCTCTTCCCTCTTTTAAACTCATCGCCCCCCCCCCCCCTTTTCACCCCTCGCTGTTCTAAATTCTCATCCGCATGATTACTCCGCCTGCGTACTCATCCCTTTCCTACTTTTCCTCCACCACCACTCCAGTCGCCTCTTCGTCACCTCTATGGCCTTAAAGTTGAGGTTCCCCCTCGCCCCAAATCCCAAAGCCGCCGCCAACGTCATTTCCCCCTCACCCCGCAGTGGTCGTATCTCAGTGCAGCCCCTGACATTATGGTCTATAGTTTCCCGATCACTGCCGCAGCATGCAGATGTTTCATCCTGTTGCCTGTAGCTACCCGTGTATGCCCGGGTTCTCAGGCACCCCTCCCGTGCCTCGAAGAGCAATGCACTGCCTCTCGTATTGCCATAGAATCCCTCCTTCTTGATTTCCCGTTTCTCTGCCCTGTAAGTCTCCGGCGTTCGAAAGTGGTTGCCATCTCTTGGGTCTTTCTGTAAGGACACGCCTCCTGGAGAAGCCTATCTTATTTATTAGAAAACGGCGACTGATAGATATCCTTCGCCACTAATGCGATAGCCCTTGTCATGGTTGAGTAGTCGTTTGAGGAGACTATCTCGAAGACGTTGTTCAGGGATAGTAATAAAACACGAGTTGCAGCCGTTTTTTATAACCACACGCCTCCGGTAGCAGCAGATTTATCGACCTTTGGGGGTAGTTTCTTATTGTGCATAACTCTGCGGCGAAATAATGAAAAGTAATAAATAACTAAACACCTGTTATGCTCATTAGTGTTATTTGTAGAGGATCCAACGTAGGAATCGCCGTATACTACCGCCACTTTATTAGCAAACACAACACTACCAGAATAGTTGTTAAACGCCTTACGTACGTAAACCAGTGGGGATTCAGGCTGTTGATAAAACCAAGATACGAATAGTCGGCCGCTGAAGCACCTAATAATGTGCTTCAGCTTGGACCAGTGGTTATTTATTTCTGGGTACAGCGCAAAAAAAAGACACTCTGCAGGCAAGTAAACTGCACAACACGCCTTGTTCGGTTTAGTGGCTTGGGCAGTGCCTTTTTCTTGTTTACACTGTATTAAATAATAACGTAAGCTCATCCGCCGACGAAAAGAATGACCATCGAACTGGAAGGATCGTTTCTGGTATTTGGGGTTGGTTTGTGATAATGTGATCGGTCAGGAAATCTTGCAACTAGGTCGGAGATCTGTCATTGGCTACATTTTTAGTTCACTGTACACGGTAGTATCCACTGTTGATGTGACCTAACAAATTGAAACTGAATTACGGCCCTGTTAGCATATTCCTGAGGTGATTACATAGAAGTAACAGGGTGAGATGATGAAACATGGCCTGTTTACCACTCGGTTCCCAGCGGTATCAAACAGGCACACCCCTGTCATAAAATAAATGACTGAATGAAGTACTTCGAGCTTCTCACAGGATTGGGTATTCTTAACGGTCACATTACCGAAACCGTTTGTAAAATCTACGGATTGAGAACACGGATTCAGAGCCCCTCGCTGCAAATAGCGGTTGCTGATTGGGCCGATCGCTGAAACAGTGCATGCCACAGGTGACACAAACAATGGGGGGTGTTGCAGGTTATCAGCTTTACTGTTATAAATGCCGATACCTAGTTTCAATTTCGGGAACACAGCGTTTACTATATTAGCGTAACAATAAACATTGCTTGCTTTTGGGACCTAATGAACGTTTCTTGCCAAAACCAAAGTCCCTTTCCTGGGAGAAAGATGGTTAAAACGGGAAGCTTTCTCCCGTGCAAGCTGAGTCAAAGTCAAAGTTCCAGATTCAAAGCGCTTTGTCCGTGTCGGAATGGTGCACTAGGATAGATGTCGACATCCTAACGCGAAGGTCCCAGGTCCAATTCCAACCACAGAAGCAACTTTTTGCTTGAGGCACTTGCTGTGCCATCGGTCATCATCAAAACAGATGTCCAAATTTCTCTTGCCGTCAATGCTGAACGAACTCTACGAAAAACATAGCCCAGATATGATAAATAAGCCATTTAGAGATTTACACAAAAATATTTTGCCAAACCGAACCGAACTGCAGGTAGCAAAATCCTCAGTTCGTTTTAGGTTGCGTGTCATCTGAATCGCGCCAGTGCTTCTTATTGGGCACATTTTGTACTCACGCATACTTTGCTTTGGTGTAACGTGCTTTTTCCTGGCGTTTCCTTGTACATTTTTTAGGGGCGAAGCTCCTCTCGCGCGGGCCCTGTCCCATCCCTCGTTGCTGCTGTATAGGGCACGGCACATTAATGATGATTGTGGCAGGATCCCCCTAGGGATTGGCCAACCAAAGATTGGCCGAAGAGGTCAAAACGTTCAACGCGTTCGTTGCTACCCAACAAGGAGAGGAGGAAGAATACGAGGTTGTCGTTCGTCGCCTGAGAGCTGAAGACACGTACCGGGGTTACGCGACACAAGACGGTCTGCAAAAGGCAACGGCCAAAGTGGCTAAAATGTGACACACCAAATTCGCCAACTTACCCATGGAGATTCTCATCGTCCCAAAAGAGCCCTACATAATCACCACAAACATCGACGTCGACGGGCTTGTCAACGGAGTGGTGGTAAGCTTGAAGTGTCGAGTCTTTATATGATGTGCGGGCGAAAGTGTCACGGTTTTATCGATAAGAATTTTAGTTTCGCCCCTCTTATCATTATTCACTTCGTGGAGATGGCGGGATTTTTTTTATATGTTCCGCATATTATGTACATCAGATCATTCTTGTTCTCTCATACTGATATTGTTTAACTTTGTTATTTACGTCGAAATCTGTGTGTGTACATTCACCCTCAGTAAATTTGAAGTTGCAGTCGCAGCGCGTCTGCGAATTCACTGAGTGTATTTGTAGGGGGCACGGACCCCCGTCAAGCCTTTTCTGGGCTTTTCGTCCATGCCCCTAAGCATCCGAGGATGTTTGAATAGGGTGATTTGATTTTATATGGTCATCATCATCGTCGTCGACGTCATCAGCAGCATCATCGTCACCATCTGCCCTTCGGAAAAAACCATTGTCTAAAGTTGGTGTTACTGTAGTGCGTTTTGCCGTGCACCGGACACCAGCTGTAATGCTCAGGAGCTTTCCCTTAATTATTGCGCAACCACGCAGTGGTTGCCCTACTTTGCGAGTGCACTGCCAAGTACGAAACTGTTACCGCATGCTTTTATTTCAAAACCGCGTATGCGGTTGTTGTTACGCTTGTTTTTTTTTTTTAAGTGCGAATGCACTTCTTAAGCGAGCCTGAAACGTCCGCCGCCGTCCGCATTCCGCCGCCGTCCGCATAGCAACAGCTGCGGGTGCGCGCGCTCCTCGTCTTCCTTGGCAACGGGGGGAGATGGGCGCGCGCTGCCTGGCCGCTGACATGGCACATATCCACGTGGGGGATTGGCCAGGAATCTCCTCGTCTTCCTTGGCAACGGGGGGAGATGGGCGCGCGCTGCCTGGCCGCTGACATGGCACATACTCACGTGGGGGATTGGCCAGGAATCGGGCGTGAGAAGGGCTAATGCACCCGCTTAAAGGAGTACTGACACGAAATTTCAAAGCTGAGATCCGCTCTAGTAATCAAGTACAACGACAACACAAAAGGTGTCTGTGCATGGCACATACCCACGTGGGGGATTGGCCAGGAATCGGGCGTGAGAAGGGCTAATGCACCCGCTTAAAGCAGTACTGACACGAAATTTCAAAGCTAAGATCCGCTCTAGCAATCAAATACAACGACAACACAAATAGGTGTCTGTGAATAAATGCATCTTTCTTTCTTTGTAGTTGTGTGTGTGTGTGTGTGATCTCTCTTTCGCGAACATTACCGAACCGCGCAAATTCAACTCGTGCATTCGCACTTTCACATTCTTCCCCTCGGGGAAATGCGGGGAATTTTTTTTCACTTTGCACGGCCGAGGAACAAGATCTGTGGTTAAACGTCACTTCCTAGGGCATCCAGCTAACGTCAGAAGCGGTTGACCTTGGTTAGGCCACCGGCATCTGTCGCGGGAAAAGAAACTGTGCGGACTCCGCGATCGCCAATGCACTACGCAGGACCGGAGTGAATAGTGGTACATTCCACTTCGTCCATGAGGTGACGCTACGCTCTCCTTCGCCGTCGCAGCTACGAAGCTTTTTAGTTGGCGTTGGTTGCTATGGTAACATGATTTTTCCGCATGCCCGCACCCGCCGCAATGAGCTATTTTGCCTTCCATATATGAAGCGTATTTTTGGAAATCATCCAGATCCAAAAACCGGAACTAAGTCAGATAAAACTGCCGTGACAAGGGAAATTCGGCCACCATCCGCTAAAAAATGGGCAGAAAGAAAATAGGTGAAATAAGGCCATGTGAACGCGTACGCAGATTGTAGTTTGTGTCGACAATGAGGCAGATCCTGCTGTTCCAAGGATCAAAATAAGATAAATCTATTAGCTTGCGGCCTCACTCTTGAGACTATTTCGTTGGTCTTTTCAGAACTTCTTATTGCTTTTCAGAGCTGGCTTATCACGAATTCCGACGGCAATTAGGAGATCGGCGAGAAATGTGTCCCTAGATGTCAACGACGAAGCGAACGGAAAAAAAAGTGAACGAAATGAAACTCAGAAATGTGAAACAATTATTTATTCCCGTCTCTCCCGTCCCTACAGAGTAACTGTGGTTATATTTATTTTTGACACCTGTTTTTACGATTTTACTACCCAACTAAATAGCCACCGCTTACAAGCCCTTGCAAATTCTCTTCCTCCCACACCTGAGAGTGCGAACCACTTCATTAAGGGGAAGAAGAACACATGAGGACCCCTCTCGTGTAGCGTTCTGAAAATTCATGGAAGTGCAACGAAGAACTTACTTACTCCGTGAATGCCTTCGAACGTACCCAAGAAAATTACCCTAAAAAAGAATTCGAAAGAGCTGCTAATGGTGACAAGAAGACCCACTTGTTCTCCATGTATAGTTCTACTGTTCTTAAAGCCCTTTGGGGAATGTTAATTGCTTTTCCGCCAAACCTCCATTGCCCCATTCTTGAAAGTCCATTTAAACAAAGTTTTCATAAGAATGCCGCATGAACTTCTCTTTTCCAATTCAATCTGGACCAAATCCAACCTTATCACCCAATATTGCATAAATTCACAGCATAATTTTTAATTACTTGCAGGCATAAACTTTCCCTACCTGACATGTAAAATATATATTATAAAAGCTTTGACGGCGTTGAATTTAGTTCCCGTAACAAACTTCCGCTTGTTTCTCAAATTCGCTTAAGGTAGGTGTGGCTCATCTTTGAAAAGAAACGCCTTATATATTCTTGCTCCGCCGCTCTTTGTAAGATCGCAAAACCACTGCGGTAATATCTACGGTCATGTATGATTCTCTAGTAGAGAATATCTGTGATGGCGCAGAGATGTCTGCTGTAAACATTAGAGTGCACTAAACACAGCACAAGGCCACACAAGCAAGATGTCAGAAGCTCTTTTCCCGTCGAACTTCTTCTGTGTAGTTGTGTTTAGCCGCACTAAATTTCAGAACAAGTAGGCGTCAAGTTGCCCAGCAAAGTGCTTCAAATATGTTTATACTCACACAACTTCACTTAAAGCCTCTACGTATTCTATGAAGCAAAATGTTTCATCTCCTTCTTGAGTGTCCAAGTGTGAAGGAGCGTGTTTATATTTACATTGTTCATCAACTATACATTGTTCATCAATATACATTGTTCATCAAGTCAAAAGTGCTTTATTTTAAGCATAAAACTGCCTATTTTTGTTTAGTTTGGGCCCCGCATTCAACTCAAGTTCAACTTTTAGATACCCACAGGAGTAACCGAAAGTGAACTGTGGATAGGCGTACACCCGCTTTCGTTGGCTTATTTTGATGCTTTGCCCCCTACACTACTTTAAGTAAAATATTTTAGAATTCCAAAGATTGAGACTCATCGCAGTCACCTTTCATTACCAGAAGCAATCCAAACTCATCGAAATTTGAAGACTGCCCCAAGTGAGGGCACCCCAATTGCAAGCGCTGCATTGAAATCAAATCGTTAATACTGGCTGGAAAAGTTTAATGAATATTTTCTGTACCATCACGATGACTTCTACTGCCACTGCGCTAGGTATTCAGCGATGAGCAAGAATCGACCACGAGAGGTTTTGGCACTTTACCATCCCTAATCACAAACCACGCAACGTTTCTTCGAAAGAATCCAGTGATGACGAAATGCTTCTAGCAACGGACAAAAAACAAAAGCAAGTTGTATTTCGCTGTTGACAGAGCGAAACTTTCATGGCGCTGAGAGTAAGACTAAAGATAAAATGAGCCGTGGGCCGATAGCAGCTGACAGAATTTGATAATGTACAGAAGCGCAGGCTGCGAGGAGACGAGTTCGGTCTGCTTCTTTGTTGTCCCGGCTATGTGCCAATCGATATTGGGCGCCCTCATACATAATGCACTTGTGTGTGGGAGTCTATCCGCTCGTTTTTTTTTTTTTGCTGCCTTGCTAACTACGGGCCGCACTTCATGGCGCTTGAGGAAACTGAACCAGAAAGGAGCACTCGAGATTGACCCGCTTTGTGAAAGGGCTATTTACTTGTTGCTCAAGGGCGCATGGAACACGTGCGCAATTATGTTTCTCGGGATATTGCGATCGCCCTGTTAGCCTCCGAACGTCATCGCAAAGTTTCGTTTGTTAGATTTTCGACTTTTAGCTGTTAGACAGTATTGATTGCACAGTAAGTGACATGCGGGCGTTTTAGTTTCTTCTGATTAGTGTTTTATCAGGACGTAGTATTTTCTCTCCGAGTATTTGTTACCCAATTTCTAGAGTTTCTCGGCGACAAACTACCGATATTGCGTAACCAATCTGGCGATGTGAAAGCGCAGTAATGATAATTCTGAATTACCAGTGCAAAAAGAAATTGCCGAGCTTGCACTAGTGGAGCAAGGCTGCAGAAACAGAGCAACGGGCAGCCCCTCTTCTTCGTCGGAGACTCCGCTGTTGCATCTCACATTTTTTTCCGGACATGCCGCTGAGAGTTATCCACGACTAGCAGGCCAGGGTTGTTTCCATCCGCAGGCTTTCAAATCTTTCCTAAAGTGAAGCTCTTCGAATGGGGCACCTTGTGTATTCATAGTGACAGTATTGGTGACACCGTGGACCGCGGGCCCCGATACTCACACTGTATCCAACTGTAGTAATGAATTTTAAGGTCAATGGTAGAAACCTTTAACCGCGGCCGTCGGAGTTCCGTTCAAGTTCCAGCCGATGGGCTCCCTCTGTGTTTACCAGCCAGGGAGCTCCAGTGCCTGTCTTGGCATCAGGGTAAACCGAGCGAAGAAAGTACCACCGTCCCCTTCTTTTTTCTATGCCTTATGGTAATTAGTAATCCTATCTCTAAACATGAGCGCCGCCTGAGAAGACGCCGTGCCGAACTATCATATTCACATCTTCCAGCCCTCAATTTTCCAAAGCCTGATAACTACCCCCGTTTCGTGGTAATTGAATCCACTCAAGAACCAAACCCTCTTCTCTCACGGGCTGTGTATCTCATCTCTAAGCATCTGCAGGGCATTATCGGAGAGTCATACAAGGCCAAAAAAAAGATTGAGCCGGGGAAATCCTTGTTAAAGTAAACAATTCACAGGGACCTACAAATATGCTTGCTCAAACACGCCTGGCCAATCTCGAAATCAGGATCACCACCCACCCCAGCCTTAACTGTTTGCAGACCGTGATCTCGGAGCCATATCTTTCAAAAGAAATGGAGGCCAACCTTCTTCAAGACCTTAGAAATCAGGCTACGATAGCAGTAAGGTGCCTTAAAATAAGGTGAGATAATAAGGAGGTACCCACAAAACACATCATCTTGACCTGTGACCGTTCCACACTTCCGACCCACATCATACTGGGTTCATCCGGTACCCGTCCGAGCGTAAATCTTGAAGCCGCAGCGCTGTTTCAAGTGCCAACGGTTCGGACCTTGTACTGAGACATGTCGGGACCAACTAACCCATGGCAAGTGCTCCCAACATGATCACCCTACAAATAACTGTAACTCACAACAATTCTTTTAGATAAACTGCCAAAGCCCACACGTGGCCTACTCCAGGACCTATGAAAAGTTTGAATTGGAAAAGAAAAGATCAATCTGAAAATAACTGAGAGCATCCCCTTCCCTGAAACGCAAAAGAGGTTCGCCTATTTCCCTCTGGAAAGGTACGCCGATGCAGCTCGCCGGGGTGGGGCGGAGCGGCGTCTGGTTTCGGCCGTGACCCAGATCAGAGAGGGTCATGTTGTTAGGCTTCCGCCCCCCCTTCCCCCTCTGGGTTGCCTCAGGCAGTCCAACTCATTCCCAAACCTCTGGGCAAACCTGCTGCGGTTAGGGTGGCAACAAGCACCGATGGGACCGCTTCTCCCGTCTCTTCTTCCCCGGACTCTAGTACACTTGAGGGCGTCGAGAAGATGGAAGTGGAGGCAACCGCACGGGCTGCCACACCTCCTCCAATGACTGTGCCACACGTGGCCCTCCCAACGCCAATAGCAGGGGCAGCTGCAACGAAGAGCACACAAAAGGGTGCCAAGTCCAGGGGCCCTAGTCCGCCGGGTAGACCAAGGACATCTGATGACGAGATGGAGGTGGGGCCTTTCCTGTCAGCGTCGCAACTAAACCAACGAACCCCTGCATCCAAACCTCTAGAGGAGCGGAAAGAATCCCCTCCGAGAATCATGCCCCGAAAGACGTTACATAAACAACACGCTCCAAGCTCCACACACTTAAAAATAGGAAGAGAAAATGTTGATCAATGAACCGGCACGGCCTTTCCAAAATGATAATGATGTATACGAAACACTCCAATCTAATCAGCCAAGCCCCGTGTGTCTACAGAAAACTAACCTTAGTAGTAACCAGACAAAACTTCGTAATAGTTACATGGTATTCAGAAAAGAGAAGGGATGGCTGCACACACTCTTCGGGCGGTGTAGCCGTAATCGGCCGGAAATCCTTTTGCATGCCGCCCTGTCGATTTGAATAGTGCCCTTGAAGCTGTTGCAATGCGCGCAATAATATTTATAGGTTACTATGGTACCATTATTATATGCAATAATGTATATTACTTATTAGGGTAACATTACGCACAACTTGGAGGAGATAATAAAGGTAGCAGAACGATTCTACACCAAACTGCATGCCAGCGACGTTAGGCCAGAGAAAACTACCAAGAGTACAAGGTCAACTTGCCATGTCCCACTAGTTAGAGAGCTTGAATGGGATAAAATGGGATGAAGGACAAACGTGGAATTCTTGAACCATTTGAGGTTTCGGACGGCATACTCCTTCTGAGTGAGGGTGCAGAATACATGCAAACAATGCTTGTGGAATTACAATCAGAACGCATGGTCGTGGGGCTAAAAATAAGTATTCATAAATTTGAAGTGACGACGAATAAGCATGTCAAAAACGTCCTATTCTGCTTAGGAAACAACTACCTCGGGCAGATGGTTAGTTCTGACCCCAACCACGAGAGAGAAATCAGGCGTAGAATATTTATGGGTTGAGGAGCGCTCAAAAAGCATTCCCAAATAATGGAAGGTCACCTTTGTCACTGAAAACATTTACTACCTGTGCACACTCCCAGTCAGTTTTTCCTGAGATAAAACTTCGCACCTTACTAAACAAGTAAGCAGTATACTTAGGTCTGGTCAACAGACCGTAAAACGACTAATGTTTGGAATAGCGCTCCCAAACAGGAAACAATCTACCTGGATCAGAGAGAGAACAAGGTCCAGATTAAGATATCGTAGTTTAAGTAAAGGAAAAAGAGGCGTTTGGGATTGTCATGTAACGAGATGAACCGACAGGCGGTGGACAATTAGAGTAAGAGTTGATACCGACAGATTGGTCTAGAATATGGGGAAAGCCATTAACCCGAGGGGGATGATATAGAGAAATCCGGGGTTATACTGTTGACTGTACTAGAGCAGGACAAGTGGTTGGAGGTCATTGGGACAGGCCTTCATCCTGCAGTGTATCTGAGTAGGCTGCTGGCGATGATGATGATAAGGTAACAATGACATTCTCCTTATATGCGCCTCCTGACTTCCAGCTATCGAGCTCTCCTTTTGAGACGCTGGTGGATGAGCTGCCCGAAGCTTACATTCTTATAGGCGACCTAAATACACACACTTCCTTCCGGGGCTCTTCACGGACGGATGCCTGAGGTCGCCTGATTGAAAAATTCTTAACCTCCTCGGGAGCGTGCCGTTTCAGTAAAAAAAGCGCACATACCACGTTACAGGACACAACACGTACTCACACCTGGACTTGTATATTGGATATGCAGTTTTCTTTCCATCTTTTCAGTAGGATGGGGGCACAAACACGATGGTAGTGACCACTTCGCCAGCTCCTTACATACACAAGCAAAGGCCCCAATTGTTCACCTTCCCATAATAGGTTCAGTGAAGTGAGAGCGATCTGGAATACATTTACAGAAACATCAGAACTACACCACACATATATAAAACACCTACCCATTGAAGAAGCTCCCCCCTTCTCACGGCGCACATCCTCGACGCCACCGAGAAGTCTATTCCGCAGGACTGCGGTGCTCCGCAGAACAGAAGGATGCCATAATGGAAAGAGAACTGAATTCGGGCGCAAGGCACTTAGAACAAGGCATGGGGTCTCCTTCACCTGTATCCCACGTCGTATAACATAATTTCTTCCAAAAGTGCAAAGGCCTTTGGAAAGCGTGTGCGCCGTGAGGCAAAACAACAAAGTGGGCGCTCCTTCATACCATCCATAAATTCATACACAGAAACACGCAAGGTATGGAAAAGAATAGGTGAACTCAAAGAGCAACATGCACACAGCCTGCCTCTCGTCATCACAACAAGGGACAAACTCGAAGACCAGACTAACACACTTGCACAACACTTTCAAGACGGGTCCAGTCTGTACACCACGCAGACACATTCCTAAAACATACAACCTCTTGTGAAACGAGGTCCCTACACGTAAACAACAAATTACACAGTTTTTTACATCCTCCTGTTTTCACTACATGAGCTGAGGGCTGCTCTAAGCACGTGTAGGCCCTTACCTCAGGCCCGGACAACATAACATATACAATAATACAACACCTATACGCAAACACTCTTTTTGACACTCCACCCACGCTTACCAAAAGATATGCCGTTTTGGGGACATTCCAAAGTTTTGGAGGGAGTCCATTGTAGTGGCATTTCCGAAGGAGGGGAAGGACCCTTCCTCTAGCGAAAGCAATCGTTCCATCGCCCTGACAAGCTAACTGTGCAAGTTTCAAGATAAGTTTAATTGCAGGAGACTTATGTACTTTCTTGAATACAATTGTCTTCTCGAGAGCTGCCAGGCAGGCTTCACGGTGGCATAATTCATAGACCATCAACTGGTGGCCCTTGAAGCGTACATTAAAGATGCTTCGGCCCGTAAGCAGTTTTGCGTCATAGTGTTTTTCATCTCCAGAAAGCGTATAACACCGCGTGGCGTTGCGGAATCCTCAGTGATCTGAAGTCATTTTGGAAGTGTTTTTAGCAACACGTGTAACGCTTTTTCGGTAACATGTCGGAAAGAACATTGCGCGTCAGACTTGTGTCAGCACTGTCAAACGTTCATGTGCAGGAGAATGGCGTAACTCAAGGTGGTGTCATGAGCTGCACGTTGTTTATAGTGAAGATGAATTCGCTTCGCAAGACATTGCCACCATCAATTTCACACAAAAAACAGTGCTCAAGACGGGACAGAAGGAAGGAGGCTGTGTGTGTAGCCTCCTTCCTTCTGTCCCGTCTTGAGCGCTGTTTTTTGTGTGAAGTATGAACCAACAGGCCCAAACACTTCCATCACCATCAATTTCCTGTTGAGTGTATGGGGACGGTGTGGAAGTCTCTTTTAAATTATATAATATTTCAATATTCAAACGACAAGTCTACCTGAGGTCAACAGACTTGCTTCCTGGGCAGATAAAAATGGTTTTTAAGTTAATCCTGCAAAGAGTACGTGTGTTGTATTCTCCAAGTGGTGCGGGATCTGAATGACTCCTGAACTGAAATTGAATGGTGACTCGATTCCTGTAAAGCAGGAGCTCAAGTCTTTAGCTTTGCTCTTTATAAAAAAACATTCATTCCACACATCGAGCCACTGAACACAAGCAGCCATAAAGACAAAGCACAAGTTTGTGTTATTCAAACGATTTCGTATTTTATAGTGCCCCCAGCGCTTGTCCGAATGCAAACGATGCTTTATTCACTGAAAAATTAATTAACCTAAGTTAAAATTTTATTTTCCCGCTAAATCGTGCGTTTTTGTGGTCTGCAATGACACCACAGGGCCTTGTTTACCGTTAGTGAACCTAGATTGCGCCACCACACCGCGGCAAGCCGTTTTCTGCCTTTGGTTTGTTTGTGAACGTATTTGTACCTTGCTGGTTTTGTTCATGGAGACAATCGTTTTGTGAAACATGGTACTCGCTCGACAAATACGGTCACGTAAGACATCGTCGCTTGTGTCAACAGGCCAGTAACGTCTGAAAGAACCCAAAGTCCCGCAGTCCTGTCCGGATAAACCAAGTATAGTGCACGCAGTACTAACAGCAGTATACGCACCGGTACTTCTATGTTTACGTGGGCTTTCGTAATTTCCACTGTTTGTCCCACCATTCCTAGGGCTTTAAAAGAATATGCCCCAAATTTAAGCGCAAGTAGCTCGTTCGGCAAGCTTATAAGCTCTGCCTAATTTGCGTGTGCTTTTGCCGCCCTCTACCAATCGCAGAGCTGTCTGGTATGACATCATAGCTTTTGGTGCGGGAAATGGGGTAGTGGGTCGCATGGACATTCCCTTTTTTCCTGATTATGTAGCTTATCTGAGAGACGTTTACCTTAAAAGTGGTGTCAGTATGATTTTAACGAGGCAATGTTTTGAATATACCAAACGTGTTTTCTCTTCATGGCTCCTTTAAAAACTACGAACATCCTCAAGGTCCCCTCACACCAGTCCTATGGTGCAGACACAGAACTCCTTTTTCCTGTCTATTCTTCCTTAGTGGGGCCTCGGCCAGACTACGAAAATGTTGTGTACGGCTACGAAAACAGCACTGAAGATGCTTAGTCCAGTGCTGCACTCAGGGCTCCACCTTGCCTCGGGGAATTTCCTCACTAGCCCTGCGCAGAGCCTTTAGGTTGAATTCAACATATTGTGCCTGGAACATCAATGAATGTGCATGGATTTACTGTATGCTTTTAAGATCTCATCAAAAAATAGCAACCCATTCAGACCTATTCTTCATAATACATCCCTCTCCGAGATCTTTGTAAATCGCCTACCTGTTTTTCTGCCTTTTTGAACTTGTACACATCATCTTTCACTGACATTTTGAAACCATGGCTACGTCAGCGTGTATCATGTGATTTAACATTTATGAAAATAAATAAAAAACGTGTTCCAATAACTACGGTTCTGCAGCACTTCTTGTCTCTGCAGGGTAAATATAAATCTGCTTAATTTTACAGTGATTCCTCGAAAACTACAAACAATTATGTCATGTGCCGCTCATGGTTCTAAGTTTATTTCTTCCAAACAACTATGAGTCTTAACACTAGTATCTCCTCTGTAGAAGCCTATGGCATTTACTGATCGTACAGCACATTCTCCAAAAACAAATTCGTCAGTTTGTAATCTATACAGTCTCTTTGAGCGTTGTACGTTAGGTTTAATCCCAGAAACCAAGAAATAAATACATTGTCAATCTAATTTTAGTGCTATGATGCTTTTAAATGCTAAACTTTTGCAACTAATCGTGTGGTGGGTTCCAGGTCATGATGCAATCACGGGGAACGAGATCGCGAATCAAATGGCCGCCGCTGCTGCTCTTACAAATACCGAGACATAACAATATAGTCTACACGAACCTCAAGCCACACATCAGACAACACCTTCAGAAAACATGGCGAGCCGACTACAGTCCACATACAGCAAACATTTACACATAATAAAAACACAGGACCGTACACTACTGACACACAACAGATCAATCGAAGTTACTACGGATAGGCCACCCACACACGACACACTCCCACCTGCTCACTGGATCTCCAAGACCCCTCAGTATAAGGTGTGGGGAGGGCCTCTCCGTACATCACAAACTAATTACATACATACTACTCGACAACAACACACAAACACTTCCCTGAACTATACAGACAACACATTCCACTACCGCCCTCATACTTTTTGGGTGATTACCTCATACTTACCCATAAGCGCACTCTTAAGTTTTTAGCGATGCCAAGTTCTTACACATCATTAGTTATCGTAGATTTTGACAACCTGGCCTTTTACATCAGTCATATTCGTTGCCTTTCATGTCATTTCACGGTTATTTCAAAGCAAAGCTTTCTACATCTACCAGCCAACAGTTCCTTCGTGGCTTGCGGGGCAAGAAACTCACAACGCGGCTGGAGAGGGTAGGGGGCGATTTTCACACAGGGAGCACAGTGTAGATAGCGTGGCGAATGGTTACCCAGCGTTCCCTGCGCGCACGTGCCTGCTCACACAAGCGGCTGCTTCAGCGACAGTTGTTTTGGTCCTGTTTTAGCGCAGCTTTCCGTCCAATGCGAGCTTCCTTCCCACGGCTTAATTAATGTATTCGACAGCACCTCCTGGGCAACCCGGACCTGAAGAAATTAAGCGGTCGTACGGCAAAGATACGTCAAGGATTGGTTTGCAGCGTGGGTAAACAAAATGTAGAGACCACATACCGACATCTGGCCGCTAGAGAAACGCTGGCTTTTGCGCACTGCTTGCCACGAATGGGACTCCATTTTCTAATTTGATGAATACCGATTCGGTGGTGTTTTAACAGGTATTACAAAAGGTGGAAGGAGCAACTGGCTCTGATTAGCGATTATAAAAGTTCCCTCACCTTTCTCGCAATTCTCAAACTTATGAAACTAAGCAATTTAAATCAGTATAAATGCTGCATCACTAAGCTCACAAGCCGAAGTGTTTCGGTTTCTGCGCTTGTGTCGCGCGGGGGTGTAGCCCCGAGCTAGCACAAAAGGATGGCTATGTGCGGCTGTCTCACCTTTCGAAAGACGCTCCTCTCCGTATTCTTTCTGCCGACGCACGGCCGTGCTACAGCGGCGGCGTCCGATGCTATAGCCCGGCCGTGGCCAACGCTACTGTGTTCGGCACGCCGCCACGGGGATCCCATTTAACGGCTGGCAAGATCTCCGGTTTCACTCTTTGTAGAGCCGCATGTGTGAATTCAAGCGACCTCGCATGGCCAATTGTTGTAGGTGTCGCTTACAGCTTTGCTTTCCAACCACCTTCCAGCGTTGATTGGAGCGAATTTCTTTTCTGTGCCAAACGCTTTAATTTTTATTAGCGGTCACAGCCGTCCTAATAATAGGTTTGGCGATGTTCGGGAGTAACACAAAGCTCGTATGGATATTTTCTTCAGGCTGTATGGCATGCAATCGGTGCTTTAAACATTGCCTTTCTTCATAGCTGCCTGCAAGAAGGTGGATATCTTTAGCGTGCGTTGTTCATTCATGTTCAAATACAATGAGAAGGTTTGTGCTACGCGACCACAAAACGACGCAGACAACGTTGTCCAGAGTACTCAAAGGCGGATTTGTTGCCCCGAATTTCTATCGTAACCAAGGTCATCAAAACGAACTGACTTTCTCCCCGACCGTCAATGGCATGATTATGGTGTTGATGGCTTGATATACTCTCTAACGAACGCAATAAATAATATTGGTGCCGGTTTTCTGTATAACAAGAATCGACACCGATGAATATGTCCAAGTGGCTCGTTAATTCTTCCCAACCCCTTCAGCGTAAAGAGCAAATTCTGGCCTACTTGCGATGGCATTCCATAAGAGGAGAAAATTGCTCTTGCTCTGATGAGTGTAGTTTCACTGTAACGCATGTATGAATATGGGGAAAATATGGCTGTGTGAACTTGTCCGTAAATATCCCTACATGTGTGAACCCACATAGTGTTACTGTGTGTTTACCTATACGTTATAAGCATGCATGCATGCGCGTGTGTGTGCGCCAGCGTGCGTGCGGGCCCGCGTGTGCGTGTACGTGCGTGCTTGTGCGCGTGCGGGTGTGCGTGCGTGCGTGCGCGGGCGTGCGTGTGCATTCATCCATATGTGTGTGTATGTCGGTGTGTGTGTGCGTGGGTGTGTGTGCGTTATGGTGGAAGCATGTTATGGTGGCACACCTGAAGAAATGATTGAATCCGACTTGCGTGAGCATCTTTTGGTACTAACTTTTTACATTCCGTGTTGACCTTTTATAAGGACAGAAAATCAGTATTGAAAAGTTGGTGTGTCATTTCTTAGTATTGCAAAAATTGTGATTGCATAAAATTCTGATTTGAAAGTGGTGTTTCGAGATGTAAGCGTGCAATTTGCCTTTATTAAAGTTCATGGCACCCAGTGCGCCACTCCAAGTAAATCCTAAAACAGCACAATAAGACAAAATACAGAGGCGCCAGGCGAGAGAAACCGTACATCTTCATACCTGTCAGTTTCACTCGTACTATGTTTTGTAACGCACCCTAAATATTTACCGTCATGGAGCCGCTCGCGCAATAGAACATTTAATAAGAGCACGTATCAGTTTTATGCACAGGCAATAATGAGGCCCCTTTTTTGTTTTAAAGTCAGAAGTTTAAACACTCTTTCCCGCAATATCCAATATAGCCAGCTGAATTCGACAAAATATTGGTTTTTAGCAAATAATTCAAAATGTTTTAAGACCTTTCGTATTATAAAATGGTGTGAGATGACAGCAGGAGGCCCCGTTAATGGACAACGCTTCCAAACTGATTAGAGAAGTCCCCGACTGCAGGCAGCACACAAAGGTAAAGCGCTTCATCAGTGACCAAATAAGAAGTCAGCATTAGTTACCTAATGAAGTCGACATTGTTCATGATGTTGACTTACTTGGTTGCGCGTATTTGGTCACGAGATTGGCCACTGTGCAGTAGAGCGCAAACACACAGGTTTGGTGCCGTGAGTGCGGCTGTTTTTCTGAGCGATGCGAAAATAGAAGACCATGGTGTGGCCAGATGTAGGAGAAAGTTTATGATTTATATGTTTCGTAATTATTCGGCAGCCCTTCACGGTTCCGAATAAATTATCCAAGGCGCAGAGAAGTTTCGCTGATCCCTAAAATTGGAATTTTTTACATGCATAGAAAACATTTTTCAAATACTTCCGAAGTGGGGCATAAAAATTGGCTCCAATCCAGGCTGTAATCAAAGCTCTAAGCGACACCTGCAACAATTGCCCATGCGAGGCCACTTTAATTCACAAACGTGGCTCTGCAAGCAGTGAAGCTAGAGATTTTGCCAGCCGTTACCTGGGATTCGCAGGGGTAGCGTCCAGCTCTAGCCCGGCCATGCGTCAGCGTGAAAAAAACGGAGAGGAGCGTACGAGCGTGTTTAAAGGGTAAGAGAGCGAAAGCTAGCCATCCTGATGTGCTAGATCGGCGCAACACAGCCGCGTGACACAAGCACAGACACCGAAACACTTCGGCATGTAACCTTAGTGATTCCAATTTATACCGATTTAAGATTTTAGTTTAGTATGTTGGAGAATTGCGAGAATGCTGAGGGAACGATAATCAAAACCAGTTGCTCCTTTCCCTTTTGTAATACTTGTTAAAGCACAACCGAATTGGTGTTCACTAATTTAGAAAACAGAGTCCCATTCGTGGCAAGCAGTGCGGTAAACCAAGCGTTTCCATTGCGGTCGGATGTCTGTATGTGGTCTCTAAATATTGTTTTCCCGCCCGGCAAACCAATCCTTAACGTATCTTTGCCGTACGACAACTTAATTTGTTCGGGTGCGGGCTGCCCAGGGTTGCAGTAGAACAAGTTAATCAAGCCGTGCAAAGGAAGCGCGCAATGGACGCGAAGCTGCGCCAAAACAGGCCCAAACAACCGTCGCTCAAGCAGGCGATAAAGCCATTTAGGCGACGCGGCCGCCTGTGTAAGCAGGCCCGTGCACGCGGAGAACGCTGGATAACCATTCGCCGCTCCATGTACACTGTGCTACATGAGCGAAAACCGCCCCCGCCTTCCCGGCCTCGTTCGAAGTTTTTTGTCCCTCACGCCACGAAGGAACCGTTGCCTGGTAGAGGTAGAAAGATTTGCTTGAAAAAGCGCTCCATCATATGCTATCTGTAAGTATTTGTAAGTAGCAACTACTTATTTACTACTCTAGAGTGACCGAAACCAGAACTAGAATATTAACTTAATACCGCAGCACGTGCAGTTTGTGAGATGCACTGCGTGGAGGAATGGTGCAGTTGTTAGGGCTGCTCGACTTCTTTTAACATTGTAAAAACAGGCATTACTACAAACCGTTTGTGAATATCCAAGCCTTCAGTGGATCAGTAGGTGTAACTGCATTAAAAGAGCCAAAGCAATGAATGAAGGCCAGAATAATACGAAGAGCACTACAGTAAAAATGGTATTAGATGCAAAGCATCTCTTGCTCGGGGCTATGTTCGGCGTCAGTCCGCACCTCTCCCCCTACACTATCAAAAAAGAAATAGCGGCACCCGGTTTCCATCCCACCACTCTGGCCGCAACGGGATGTACGCGACGCTCTTACCACTGCGCTACAAAACCGAAACAGGAGCAAGTGCTACGAACGCGCCTTATGTCCTTGACTCATTCAAACTACGTCAAGAAGCTACTGATACAACGAAGGCACGCGAAGCTGAACGTCAATAGAAACGACGAACTGAAAACTTTAGAGGAGCATGTTAGCGTCTTTTGCTCGGGGGGAAGTCCCGCGTCCGTGCCCCGTCTGCAGCGCCTCTCAGGATGATTGTGGCAGGATGCCCCTAGGGACTGGCCAACCAAAGAATCCATCACGAGATAGGTTCACGTTTAACCACCGTCGTCATCTTCCCGTAGGGGAACCGCTGAAGTCGAAGAAGGAGAAGACAAAGCTGCGAAGAGAAGGGCGTGTACGTTGCTCTCGCCCCGTCCGCAGCGCTTCTGATGATGATTTTGGCTGGATGCCCCTAGAGATTGGCCAACTAAAGAATCCATCACGAGAAAGCTTCGCGTTCAATCACCATAGTCATCTTCCTGTAGGGGAACGGCTGAAGAAGAAGGAGAAGAAGACAAAGCTGCGAAGACGAGGGCGTGTACGTTGCTCTCAGCCGGTGTACCAACGTCAACAACCTTTACCTCACGAAGGCTGACGGAGACTACCAATTCTACCACAGAGACGACAACATCGACAAGAACATGATTGACGAGTTTCGGCGCCTCGAGCACCACCGCCTACTCACCGTAACGCAACAGTACTTGCGTGCCTTTGCCACCGGTGTGGACCTGGACGTGGAATTCCCTCTGGCGCTACTAAACAACAGATCACTCAACATAACGGCAACACGCCAGGTGCGCGATAATCGCGCATGCGCGTCTCCTCTCTCATCTCCTCCTCTCCACTCCATCTTCTCTATATAATAAACCCGCTCCGCGCGCCGCTTCCTCAGTTGCTGCTACGGATGAGACACCCTGCACCATCCAATGAGCTGAATGGACGCCAACAATTCTGCTTTGCATCACCACATAGTTTCCTTCGGGGAGATGGTGTAATTTTTCTTGATTCAAGAGACTACTCCCGCAAGGACAAGATTGGGTGACGGTTGATCAGACTTGCTGAAATAGCATACGGCTGTATTGGTTTACCGCCTTCGTTAACTTGCCACAGCAACACATCAGGCACTAGCAGTCAATCGCGTTTGGCGAATTATGACTGAACTTTTTTTGTTCTAAAAAACACACAATTTATTCCTAATCACTACCAGTCAAAAAGAAATATAAAGTTGAAGAAACAAATTTTGTGCGGCGTTCGGTTCACCCCCAAAAACAGGAGATTCACACGCACTCTGAATAAGACGGGTTACACCCCAGGTATTTCTGTGTGGGTCCCAGCATAGGTGTACCGTGCTGTTTCCCTGCTGTATCTTTACAAATTATCTGAATTTCAAAAACGTCAGATGAAGTTTTAATGTTTCGCAGCCAAACATGCGCAGCTCCCCAGCCAGTTTCTGAATAAACGTACCTTGAACACCGCCTTATTTACGTATGCGACCTTGTGCCTCTTGAATGAAGGTTGGTGACGCAAACCACGCTTGTTGGGACCAGATTCAGCGAGCACAGAGAAAGTGGAGGAGCAGCGGCATCCTAATTGGAAGTGATAAATTCCACGCAGCTTGGTTTATGTGCGAGGACCCAAAATCGAACCACTCATTCGAGCCCAACAGATCAAGTTGCCCAGCGTTCGCTGTACTCGCTGTACTTTGTGGGAGCGCAATCACTGCACGCATTTTTCTCACGCCACAATGTCTGCACCCATCTCGATGGCAATTTTACCCCGGTAACCTTTCCACACGGGTGTTTCTCGTTGCAAGTTGATTCCCGAGCGCTTGGATGAAGCATGACTTCCTTTATTGGCTCAGACATGCGCGGCACCTCAGATGGCGTTCCCGATGTTTTGTATATGCCGTTACTGGCAGACGAACATTCATCACGGTAATTTGGGCACCGTCGGGAACGTTGTTTTAGTGATTGTGTGTTTTGGAGTGGATTGGAGAGTCTCAGTACAGCATCGCGCGGTACACTTGCACATAAGGGACACTGAAGTGAATTTGTCAGGCTCCCTATTTTGCTTGCACGGCGTAGACTGGCTCATATAACCACACTTTTCATCGTTTATCCTGGCGATAAGGAGGCATTTATTTTATAAAGCCTGAAAGAAGAAAAACTACCCACGCGCGGTTTGCGGAGGCTGCACAAACTAACGGCAGTGACGTGAGGTAAAGGGGCTACGTGATTGGACGATGTCCAAGATTAGCATTCAAACATGTTTCGGTTTGGGCTCT
The DNA here is from genome assembly GCF_048455015.1 of Haemaphysalis longicornis. Lineage (NCBI taxonomy): Eukaryota > Metazoa > Arthropoda > Arachnida > Ixodida > Ixodidae > Haemaphysalis > Haemaphysalis longicornis. The sequence continues at coordinate 56,951,671 of NW_027526295.1, read as the reverse complement.
GTGAGACAACATGCTTGACATCTGACGGTACCGTTGGATGGGCATTCTCTTGTCTCAATAATCGCCGTACTGCGCTTCTGTCATGCTCCGGCTGCAAAATTCCTCAGATAAGCCTACCAGGACGACTTGGAATCGTAGCATTCACTAGCCGAGCCCTACGCAGTCGATGAACGCCCTCCGCGTCAACGCAGACGCTCAAAGGCCATGTGCTTTTCCCCCACCTATGGAGCTTGCCTCATTCATGCCTGTATAGTAAAAGGCGGGTTCGCACCATGCCAAGGGTCCGCTGATTCTGGCTTGTGCCCATTGCCCGCAAGCTGTCGGTGCTTATGGCAACAGCAGGCCAATGAGAACTCGCTAGCGCGTCAGTGTCAGTCTGCGCGCGTTCTGCGAGCTCGCTTGTGAAGAAATGAATGTTACGGCTCAAAAATGGTGAATTCAGTATAAAAAACATCCGCAGCAAACCAAGAAATCAACTTACTCAAAAAAAACGCATTTACCATCGGGGATTCGAACTTGCGACTTGCAAAACAACATGCCTAGCGCCACAGAGCACTCGCCACGAACCAATTTTGCCGCAGCTGTAAATATAAGGTATATAATATATAGCCAGTTACACTTTTTTTTACTTTTAGCATTTCAAGCAGCTTAGATAACTATTTGTTGCATAGTGCTCATTGAGTAACCCTCACCCAAACTTCCACAAAATCTCACGTCTAGCAATTGCATTTCTTAGACGGAAAATCATTCGCAGATGTGTGGTCGTGCTGCTGACCACGTGACCGCTGTGCTTGTTCAGCGAGCTCAAGCAAATGCTTCCTGCACCCTAGTTTTACGCGGTACGGTAAACGCTACAGCTCATTTAGTTTTAATATTGCCTATATTAACTTCGCTGGCTCTTCTCCCGCCTTCAATTGGCCTTAGATTTTCCTACTAGCGTACCAGTCAGGGAAGCGTCGCACGTGCGCTTGTGCAGCGCTCCTGCGGAGCGATCTGGACTTTGAGCTTGGTACAGTCTACAAACCAACAAAGTTTAGAAAGGCCCATTCTTCCATTCACAAACATGTCGTGGCCTAGTTTCAATTTAGCGAGTGAATTGCAACGACCCGTCGGCGGACGGCAGACTAAACGCTGGGCCGACTAACTCTGTCGGAAGGTCGGCGAGCCGTGGAGTAGCGCAGTCCAGCCAAGACATTTTTTTCGGACATCATACGAAAACGCCACAGAAAATGGGCGAGCATGAGACAGGAGGAAAGCATTTCCGAATTGATTTTTCTTGTAAATAAATTCAGGTAAACGCACCCAGAGTGCTCAAAACATGGCCTAGGGACTCCGGACTACCATTTGCGTGAGTAATCCTGGAATGTTTACTAATCACTTCTGTGTCCTTTTTAGGCTGGTCAAGTTATGTGCTTGGTTTAATCCACGGAGTAAAAGTTTGATACAGTTTACCTATAGAAATAAGTATTGCTAATAACTTTGCACTTACGCTAAAAAAGTAGTACTTATCCAACATCGCATAAACTTCCGTTTATGTTTGTTCCTTTGAGTTTTATGCAATTCCTCTGAATTCTGTGCATTGTATTTATATAATATCTTTCGATTCAGCTCAATAATATTTGCTGCTGTATATTATATGTATGCAATGGGCGTAAACTACGTTCGGCTACTGGCACAAATGTTTCTGTTATGTATTTCTTGAAGCACTGATGATGGATATAAAAATGATGAAGAAACGTTACCTTGCTCTACGGTAACACACAAAAACTTACTTGTGTTCAATAGCTTCAGGTTACCCTGAAGGTGGGTTTCACCCTACAAGGGTGGGGCAGATGCGGCTCTCATATCGCGTTCGCATGCCCCAATGGTCACGGTTTGAAGTATTTGAAGGTGTTTTACTCGCGTGCGATAAATAAATACGTTGTCATCAGTGTCAACGAAAGCAATATTTAGGCGTTGCTTTATCTGTGCGACGCGTTATCTTTGAAAGCATAAAACGGCAGTCTGGAAAAGTGAAAGTAGTTGGAGCTAAGAACCCGTCGCAGTCCCTCAGTGGCTAAGGCGTTGTGCTGCTGGGCCCAAGGACGCGGGTTCGATTCTCGGTCGTGGTGGCTGCTTTTCTGTTGGTTGCGAAAAGTAAAAACGCCCGTGTGTTCGCTATTTCAGCGGATGTTAAAGATCCTCAGGTAGTCAAAAAAAATCCAGACGCCCTCACTAAGACGCGCCTTATACCCTGTGCAGTTTGGGCACGTGAAACCACATAATCAATCCCCGTAAACCCCAAAATATTCAATAAATGTAGGAGCAAATGATGTTTTAGTCAGCTAGTGTACCTGGTGCAGCCAAAATACTTTGCGACTACAACGTTTCTAAGCGTAAAACGTTCATTCTCGGTATTCCCAAGTAACTGAGCAGACTAACCCATCGGCGCAAACGTCCGTAAGGCGGGCAACATACATACACTGTTGGCTGCTTGATGCCAATGCAGCAGACATGCGCCGTACCGACTGCCTGTAGTCTCATTGGGCTTCATCTGGAATGTAAGGCGGTGGTTTACCCTAATTTAGGCTTTCAGTGGCCTGTGTTTGGGGTGTGGTTGTGATTAGGGTACGGAGGACTTGAAAATGACGCGAATTCACTCGAGGCTGTTGATCAGACCAATGATGGCCCAACACAAATTTAAATGTAATGTCCCATTGGTGCTCAGGTGTTTCAATGGCTACACCTGATTACGATTTCCGATCGGGAGGTCTCATTTAGCCCGGCTTGAAGATGGAAATAAAACACTGACAGTAACACACTGCTAAATCAAGAAATTACATGAAACTCCGCCTGGCTACTTGGTTCGGCGTGAATCGAACGGGCAAATAGGTGGATGGGAGTTTTTCACAACATTAAATTGGAGAAATGTTAGGGAACCCTGCAATATGACTGCTGAAGGAAATACGTCAGGCTGAGCACAATTTCTTGTTCGTCGCCGCGGCGCGCATGAGGGGTGACACGTTAAAGCCGTATTGCAAGCTAAAAAAGACACCGACCAAAAAAGAACCAACAGGGTGACACTGTCTGCTTCTTTCTTGGTCTTCTCTTTCTTTTGCTGGCAATATTCTTTTAAGTAAATACCAACTAGCCCAACTTTCGTCCCTTACTTCGACGCGATAAAGCCAATTATCTGCGCAAGGAATACGATAACATGACTATACCTTAATCACGTTTTGAAAATTCGCCACTAAAAACTCAGAAACCTATAGGGGGACACGTGGAGGCTATAAATTGTAACTCAATTCGAACTATACACTTGAACCAGAAGTTAAGCTACACATCGCAACCACCACACGCCAGAACTCAGCTGCTGGGGTCATGGATTTTCTAACTCATGTCTGTGTTCTGTATGCTGTGCTTTGTAGCAAGGAAACATTACGCCTCAATCTAGCTGATGGCCCAAAGTGAAGATGGAGAGGTTCTAATAAAAACTAGTTGGGGATTCGCGTATACTTGACCATTCATCCAGCAAAACTATAAAAGCCGCTCTGGAGCCTACACGTTACGAGTTGATTCTAGAGACCTAAATTTTGAATATTTTTCAGGATTTTGCGATTCCGCGCTTACGTTACGTCATTAGCCCCAATTCAATCGAGCAGCACATCAATGAGAGAGCGTTTGCTTATGCCTCCTAAATCCTCAGTTCAGAGTGATCAACAAATGTCACTACGAAATGTGAGGTCCCTGAAATACAGTCAACCACAATCTAAGCGAAAGGCTGTCGTCTCATCCTTCCCTCTCTGTTTTTGATTTTTGGATTGTGTATCATAGAATGAACATTTCTTTATTCCCGAATCCCGATTTTCTACTACTAATTTTCTTGCACGAATGGCTCACGGACAAGAATGTTTTGACAGCCCCATAGTACTGATCTGGGGCTCTTTTTGCCGCCAGAGATTGCAGGGCATTTTTTGTGTAAAACCTCCTTTTCCTCCTAAACACAACTTAGGGGCCACACAAAAGTACCTAGACAGAAGCGATTGTACAACCCAAGATACGCCAACAGCCACAGCTTAGGATTGTAACCCAGGTTATACCAATCGACAATAAAAAAACGATATTTCCAGTAAATGTCTTTCATCGACTTATGGTGTTCGTTAATACACTCGGGTTTCGCCAGTGCGAGTGTTAATTAACCGCACAGTATCATCGAAAAATTCTAAACAAGCAAAATAGCGCAGGTAACCTCTGATACATTTATCCAAGTTGTTCACTGTCGTGAGTGGTAATGAGTGTTCACCGCTACATATCAAAGAATTTACGGTGACTGGGCGTGGAGCAGGCTATAAAACGGATAACAAGAAACATATCCCGGTTTTATTCTGGCTGAGAAACGACTACTCTAGTTGGAAACACAACACCTAGACGTACAAAATACCGTCATGTATTTGACATGCTTAAAGGGGTGGCCAAGCAGACATAACACAAGTTTGGTTTATTCGAAAGATTGCCTCGTTAGAACCATACTTACACCACTTTTAACGAACACTTCACTCAAATAAGCTATATAATTAGAAAAAAGGAATGGCCATGCGACCTACAAGCTCAGTTCCCGCATCAGAACCTATGATGTGTTATGCTCAGCTCTGCGATTAACTAAGGCCGGCAAAAACAAACGCCAATTATGCAGGACTTATAAGCTTGCGGAGCGGGCTTTGTGCGCCTAAATGTAGGGTAAAGTCTTTTTATAGCAGTAACAATGGTGGGGTAAACGGTAGAAGTTCGATTGTAGGATTTACCACATCGCCGCTTCAAAGGCGATGACGCGCGCCGTAGTGGAGGGCCCCGGATTAATTTTGACCACCCGGGGATCTTTAACGTGCACCGATATCTGGAACCCACTAAACAGTGGAAGTTACGAAAGTACTAGTTAACATAGAAGTACTGATGCGTACTGCTGTTGGTACTGCCCGCACTATGTTGATTTTAGCTGCACATTAGTGCGGCGCTTTGGGGATGCCTCAGATTACACTGGCCGATCGGCGTAAGCGACTATGCTTTACGGGACCATATTTGTCGAGTGAAAACCATGTTTGACGAAACGAGTATTTTCTACTGCAAAATATACAAGAAAGAGATGCACATACAGTCAAAAACAAAGCAAAGGCAAAAAACGGTCCGGTGTGGTATGGTGGCATCATCTAATAGGAGTGACGTAAAGAAGGGTCCGCAGTCAAATGCCGAGCCTAATGGCGCACTAGGTTTTCATTGAAGACCTGTTCTGGTGACGTGATTGCAGACGTTCCGAAAACAAACGATTTGGCGTGGAATTCAAAATTTTAGTTTTAATTGATTAATTTCTTTGTTAGATTTTGACGTCAGGTTGCAGACGTCACGAAAACAAACGATTTGGCATGGGAATGAAAATTTTAACTTTAACTGAACAATTTCTCTGTCAAAACAGCATCGTTTGCTTCCGCACATGCGCTGGGTTCACTATAAAGCACGATATCTTTCGAATAAAGCAAACTTGTATTCTGTCGTCCCGGACTCTTTAAAGGACCGGAATTAAGCACAATCATCGTACCCCTAATTTAGCCTTCGTCCTTAAAGCGGCAAAACTCGTTACTTGGAAAAAGGGGACAAGGTGTAGGATACGCGGCGGGTGGAAGGACTACCCAGGTCTTGTGCACGACACACATAACTCTCGTCAAGTGGCTGGTAACAAATTCATGGTTTTTGAGGTGGTAGCAAGTGTTCGAAACCAAAGAAAGCAGAACAAAGTCTGAGAGTTTGCCTTTACTTGGAGAAAATATAGAAAATATTTGAGACAGCGCGAGATGGAGCAAAGTCTTTAGGAAAACCAAAGTGCGTTACCCTGCTTACCCAACTGTGAGGACCGATATATGAGTAAATGCGTGAGGATTTCAGTAGCGTTATTTAGAGTACCGAGGCCTAATGTATGTGGGGTATTGGTATAAAAGAATAACTGGCCGGAGATGCATTAAAGCCGCTCCAACTTTTATACACAACTGCAGAACTCCAGCTAAAGGTAAATAGCTTCCCATTTACATAGCAGCAAACACGTTTTCGGGGCTACTTTGATAAAAACCCTTCTTGCTGCACTCTTTGCTCAGCAAATACAAGACCCACACGTGGAAATGTATGCGGGCTCTGCACTTCCTTACAGGCGGTTTATTGCTTCTTTCTGCCGAGTCGGAACTCTCTTTTTGGCAGTTCGAAATTCCTATCACATGCGCAGGGTAAGCGATAATGCAAACAGTACTGCAATGCGTCATCTTGCGCAATGTGCAAATGCCGGACCTAAGGCTGCGAAGAAGAAAAAAATAATAATAGGGGTTAGAAATAAGATAATAAAATTATTCTGCATCTGCTGATCCAATTATTCTGCTGATGCCTAGCTGCTGCAAAATGCAATCAGCCCTAAAGTCTCAAACCCTCTTCTTCCGAACATCTTCCTCCTTTATGGCGGAGTCTTGACCACATTTAAAATTGTTTGGAGGGATTTTGTTTTGTTGTTTTGTTAATTGTATAGCAGGCTCTCACAGCTTCCCCTGTGATGGGGCTACATTATTGCAGCTGTTCACCGTTACATGCAATTCATACTTTTATAAAGATCACACGGGGGCACAAAAAAGCCAGAAGATCTTAAAGTATGTTACAGGGTACAAACAATGAGATTTGCACGCTCAGCCAAGCGTCTTATCTCCTAAATCATGCTGACCTAAAATTTCAGGTAGAAGAAAACGTCTTGTGGGTTTTTGAGAGGTTTAAGCTTCCCCAAACGCCTTGTTTCATTGAAATAAAAAATACTGAATCCTGACTGGAACTTTCTTTGGTTAAACTTTATTGCCGCATGTTGTTTGCAGTTGCCTCTAGGCGGAAGCCTAGTCAATAAATATTTCCAGTTGCTATACACGTTGCTCGGACGAGAGTGTAATTTCCAATACGAATTTCTTGTCGCTACGTGGCTGCGTGCCTTATCGAGTGCATGGTCACGTCTAGCTGTATTCGTCTGCATGGGGCGCCGGTCGGAAAACGGCAGTTGCCAAGCTTTACTATCAGAACACGTTTCTCAAAAATGCGAAGCTATGATGCCAGCGAATGCCTGAAGAACCAAAGTAAGCAGCGCTACATTCCCTTAGATGTGAAGGGGACGGACGACTGTGTGCTTTCACCAGAACCCCAAGGAACGAGAAGACGGCCTTCGCGTGACGTCACAAAGAAAACGTTAGATCAGCAACAAGAAGTTTGTAAAGCCATGAGGATGAGTGCAATATGCAACTCGTCATTACCTCATCCTTCCAGTTGAGAACGGACCGGGAAGTTTCAATCACTTAGACAATTTTGTTGCTTGAATAGCGGGCTGGAAGCATTTTATATTAACACTATTTTGCCTCATTATTTTCATTCGTCGTTGCTTGCCTGGAGTACATTCCTGTACATTTGTAAAGCGCCAAATGCATATTGTGAATACTTTCCCCCATTTCGCCGGTTCAAGTTGGCGTACCCACAGGTAGAGTGAGCAGCCTATACTGCTTGCAGTGGTTCCTCTTAAAATATACAATACGATCATCACTGGCAGATGAGCCATCACTTCGTCCTTGTCTCTTTATGAACTCATCATCATGGACTGCGTCCGATGGACCTACTCTCGAGCGTCCCAATACAATATCGCTCTCCACATTCGTCTCTTGGGTGAAGTTTGGCCTTTCCATTACTGCAGGGAACGTCTTGGCTTCCATTGTTCCATCTTGGGTCTCAATCGTGGACCTGCGTTCTAGTCCCCTCTTCCACCGCAAAGCCGTGCACATGACAGCAGGAGTGGCCAACTCCGCTGTTTGTCACGCCACAGGCCATCGTTACTAGCAGGAATACGGATCCGCCGATAGTCGCGGTGACGGGGCGGTGGTGAAGAAGGGTAGCTATGCACGAGTCAGGAATTCAATTACTGGGACGACCACCACAAACTGCAGTGGACCCTTTTAGATGCGACTGCATCTCATTCACTCGCCTTGTCCCTCCATACGGCGTTGTTGTCCATCCACACCCCTCCCCTATTCTCCTCGCCGCGCGAGCTGCGCTCTCCGCCGCTCACCCCCTCTCCTGTCCGATAGCGAACACTCTCTCGCGAGGGGCATTGGATTGGATTCGATTGGCTTGGCTTGGCTTGGCTTGGATTGGATTGGATTGGGTTAAAGTGGATTGTGTTGGATTGTGTTGCGTCATAGCCGCTCCACGTTGCGTCATAGCCGCGGTCGTTCCAGCACCGGCGTTCCGATTTCGGGCACGTGCATAGACTTGATCTTCGCTACACATTGCACGGTGGTCCCGTTACTTCACCATCCACTACCTGTACAATTCAGCGACCACAAGGCCGTCATCGTTAACGTTACGCCGCGTGTTAAATAAAGCAGACATCATACGCGTTCCTCACACGTTTCACGCAATTAGAGAATCCACCCAACGAAAACACCAAGTGAACCTCCAAGATGCGCCGCATCTCCACAGGGTTCCCCTCGCGGGAAGGTGGGGTAATTTTTTCCCTCCGAAGTATCTAAGAAATAGTATCTCCACAACGTGGAGAACATCACCGACTGAGCAGTAATGGCCTGACGCCGCGGACACTTTTTTATCTCCCGCTGCTTGTGCTAAGGACGCAATAAAAACACTACGCGTACGTGCAACATACCAATATGACGTATATGAGACACACTTGTGATGTTTCCGATCTGTACGTTTGCGCAAACAAGCATCTTAGGAAGGCAGACTGCGCGTACCAAATGACGAAGGCAATCAGCCAGTTTGCGTTCTGGCTCTGTGCTATCCAGATTCCCGCAATGGTTGCTGATGTGGTGGCGCCTTGTCAACAAATGGACCAGATGCAGTCAGTTTGTCTGTATGCGGAGACGCTGGAACCTCGGCATCCTGGCAATGAGAGGTCCGCGCGATCATCCCTGTTACAATTCGAGAAGGAGTGTAAGACTACCTCTCACCATGCGCTGCCATTGGTTGGTCGCCATGCCCCTGCATCCGGGCTTCGTGAGACATGGTTAGGGAGAATGTAGTGTCATTCTCCGACTTTTCGCCAGTCGATTTCTCTGCGCTATAACCACGGCGTCATATTCTCAAGTCACAGACCGAAAGCCGTTGCCGTTGCTTCCCGTCACAGCTATCCCTAACTCTATATTCGTGCTGGCTCTTAGTGTAGTTACAAGCCCGCAGTCCTGCCACCCGACAAAGTGACTACACAGGAAGAGTCGCACTGGCAGGCCTGCGGGCTGCCACTGCGGTATCCGCATTCATATCTACAATGTCTGCAGGCGGCTCCTGCGAGACCGAAGACGTGACTCCTGTACCTATGTGGTGGTATTGGTGGCTAGCGCTCGGGACTCGCGTCGCAGAAACAAAAAAGGCGCTTGAGACCGACGTATATGACGAAGATGGACATTTACTGAGACGGGACGAGGTAATCAGTAGGGCGTTGCAGTTACAAGCAGAATACTATATTATGGACTATCATAAAGATCCAAAACTCTATAAGGGCATAAATTAAATAACATAACATAACAACACTTTATTACAGAAGGTAGATGCGTCGGTCAGCATGGGAAAGAAAGGAAGGGGGGAGAGTTTAAATGTTACATTCGGCGGGCGACGCCTGAGGAGCGCGCGAACACCCACACAGAAAGCAGCGTCTGCCTTCCAGTGGCGGGTTGCAGCGTGGTTGTCCACACCACAAGCCGCTGGACGTCGGGTGGAAGATATTGTAAACGGAGCGTTTGAAGGCCGGGACACTCCCACAACATGTGGTGTACAGTGGGTGTGGCTCCTGTGGAGCAAGAGATGCAGGTAACTGTGGCCACAGATTGCGCAAACTCGACTGCATGCTGGTGACGTTTTGGCACATACGGAATCCACTTGGCAAACACGACATCGGTTAGCGCGGCACCAGCCCGTGCCCTGTGCAGAAGTACTTGTGCGCCACAGGGCAATCCAACGGGCAGGAGGGTGGGGTGGGGTGGAACCAAATTCCGCAACGACTGTTTGGACGCGTGCCTTGCTGCCGCCTTTGCTTTTGAGGGTATGGGACGGGCAACGCCGGGTTGGAGCGTAGTTCGAAGTGCTCACTCGCGCACGCGTAAGCGGTCTCGCAACCGATTCCACCTGCGTGTCCCGAGACCCAGTCTACCCAAACGACTATATTGCGTGTGTCCCACAGTCTTCGCAAATGGTCCTGATGAGGTCGCATGTGGTTCCAACGTATGGGGTTTGGCCAAGTCGATCGAGGGCTTGGGGGCTGTCCGTAAATATTGTAAACTGGTGGTTCTCACCGGTGCCGTAAGTTGCCTCAATGTGCTCCGCTGCTAGAAGAACTGCCACAAGACGGGTCTCACATGGGCTTGGAGGGCGAAGAAATTGAATTGAGCGGGAAATGCGCATTTGGCCGTAAGTACGCGAAAGTGAAGCGCGCAATGTTGTTTCAATTTAGGACTCCTGTTGTAAAGATGGCGCCGGCTCGGAGGTCTGCGCGTGCAGCAACAGCGGCGCGCTCATGGTGGTTATGGTTACGGCAACGTAGGCGTAGTAACATAGGCTCTCAGTTCCATTGGAAGACGGAGCCGGGATAGATTAAAGTCTCACGTGGTCTGGCGTAGTCGATGAAGTCTATGCTGGTCTATTCCCTGTTGTCGGCGACCTCTTTGTAGTCGGCACGGGGAACACAACGTCACACAGTCGGATCCGGCGATATAATGCGCGTTCGACGAGGCGATATTAGAAGGGCTGTCACTACAGCCGGGCAGAGGCTCCGGGCGTCCTTAACCACGGCCTCTGGAGAAAACGGCCACCCCATCTTGCGGGCAGCCCTTAAAAACCTTGCTCCTCGGAATCCACCCCTGCTTCGTTACTCGCCACCATCTCCTCTTCCTCTTCTTCTCCTGGCCCATACCCAATAATAGCGATTGCCAATGGTCCGCCTCTTACCTTCTTAATAGACTTCCTCTTCTTGGCCGCTGTGTCTGACACACTCCCTACCGTTGTCCTCCATCTCATCACAACCTAAGTATCGGACGACGCATGGCCAGACCCCGACAGCTACCAGGCCCTGTCTCGACGAATTTTGCCCTACATGTCTGCTGAGCTGGAGCGCCAGGAAAATGCGCTGCAATGGGACTATTAGTCTCCTCACAACAATAAACTCCCTGAGATGCTCTCTCTGCAAATGGGTCAGGCTCCTTGCAGACCGATCGTTCACCGCCTTCCCAGCAGCGTGTCGCCTCTGAACAGCAGGGTTCTTTGTCAACTCCGGAAATTCCACCTCCAGGAACTGCAGTAGAGGGGAAATTTGGGGTAGTTGGATCTGATCTATGTTAAAAGCACGGAAAGATGATACACAAGAAGAGGACAACACGAGCGCTTTCTGTCGACTTTTTATTCAATAAAAACGCACACACACTCATACTCGATCGTTTATTCACAACACATCCGCAAAGAACATGAACATAGCTTTTGTTTTTATGTGTTACCATCCCGCATGACCCTTGATTGTTGCATTCAAAAATTTAACTTCATTCTCCTGTAGTGTTAATGATGGCTGTCCGACGCACGTGTCGCCCAGTTCCGTACTTTGTAAGCTTCAAGGATGAGTCGGCACATCTCATCTTTGTGCTCATATTCTGCTGTCGCACTCCTACTAGCTGGTTGGCACCCTTTGCAGGCTTTGCAATGTAGTGCAAGATTCGAGTTCGGCGCTCATTACGTGGTGTTCTCACGCTCGCGCAGTCTCACATTTTAGCAGCGACCGGTTTGACTGATGTAGTGCTTTCCGCAGTCCAACGGATTGTTGTGTACAACACGTTTCTTGCACTCTACATACGGGTCCCGGTGCTTGACGACGCATTCGTCAGAATATTTCCTCTCTCCACCTATTTTCCTGGCAATGCTTCCGCTTATTCCGAGCACTAAACGCAATGTCGACACCATAGCCCGCAGCGACCTTTTTCAGGCGATGCGAAATAGTCTTTATGCAGAGCGCCACCGCCATCTTCCTTCTATCCTCTTGCTCCTCCCTGAAGGGCGGCTGATTAATTCGATCGTCTAAATTGCCCTAACCATCGTTGAGACGAAGTAAGCAAGGTCATAGGAAAGCCCGCTTTTGACAGCCTCCCGACTTGCATTTAGAAACTTGCGGGCATCATGTGCACACACGACTTGTTCATTCAGGCCTTTAGGCACGACATGGCTAATCCCTGCTTTACTAACGTCGAATGGTTGGAAGCGAAGCGAATCAACGGCGTTTCTCATCATGGTGCATACGTCCAGCGAACCTGGTCTTGTTCAAACTTGTTTACGGCTAGGAACAAGCTTGGCAGGCTCTGCGGACTACAGTGTACTAGAACGTTGAAATTTTTCAGTACTGTTATTACAGTAAGTACACTTTACATCGCTTGGGCATTGCAACGAAATGACAGCGTTATAGTGTCGTATTATGCAATCTCAAGTTGAGGCGTTTTAAGTGCGAATGCACTTTATAAGCGACCCCAAACCATCCACCGCCGGCGGCGGCGGCGGCGTCCGCAGTGCTCCTCTATATTTAAAAAAGAAACAGCATCCGGCGCCAGGTTTCGATCCGAGGACTTTGCGGCCGCAGCGCGACGCTCTACCGACCAAGCCACGGACGCGACGGTGATATCAGTGTTAGTGACGCGCCTTATATCTTTAACGCATTCAAACTACGTCGTCAGCGGCGTGCGTTGGCGACTCAGCGGCGTTATAGCGGCTTGATAACTGCGTGGTGTACACGTGATACTACAAACCCGATGGAAGAGATGGAAGAGAAGGCGGCGAGGCGGTGGGCTGCGGGGGCCGAGCGCAAGCGCCGCAAGCGGGCCGACAACCGTGCATTAGCACTTTCACATTCTCCCCCTCGGGGAAATGCGGGGGAATTTTTTTAACACAGTGCCTTTTAAAATATAGGCTTGTTTGTTTGTACGCATTTATTTCATAGCAGCATTATGTTTACCTCCATTCATCTATATACCTGGAAAGTAGCCTCAATTGCCCAGCCCCTGACGTGTTCAGATTTGTGGGCAATTTCCACGCAATTTCCACGCGATTTCCACGCAATTTCCACGCGTTTCTGCGACCTGCAAGAAACTCTGGTAGGTGCTGTTCAGATTTTCACAGATTGCGGTGTAGGGTTATAGTTTACATAACAGTTACTGCAAGACAAGCAGCTACAGTTGCATGATTTTAAATTATAAGTGAAGGCTGTCCAAGCCTGCCTTCCTTCCGAGAAACCGCATCTCTAAAGGCACAAAGAACGGCATTGCGTTTTCGTGTTTGTCGTTTGTGCTATAAAAATAACACCGCCACTAGATTTTTCCAATCAGCCGTTAAGGTTGAAAGACTTCATTTTTCCTAATAGCGTTGTCAGCCTTTTGGTTCAGAGCTGATTGAACGGGTAAGGATGGGTACAGGCGCTCTGCGTGACGGTAAATTACCGAAGGAGAAAAGCGTATTCCTGTGCCTCTAAGTATTCACCGATTGTCTCGTGGTTTGAATATTGTTGCCGGTAGCTTTGGCGGGAAGGTGGTATTTTCAGTGCTCAACAGACTCATACAAATTTGTAAAATCGTAGACGTAAAGCTCAAACGAGTCTTCCTCACATAGTGCCAAAAAAGGCCGTGAGGAGTCGGTGCCCTGGTATTAAGCAGTGAGAACGTAAGCATTCTTTACAGGGAAAGACACACTCGCGGGTGGCTTGGAATTGTTTAAAGTACGGGTGCTAACCCACGTTTGATGTCACAGAGCAATTATCTGTGCACAGAGACAATCTTGCAAGGGAAGTCTGCCAGATGTACAATAAAATAAAAAGTGGAGTGGTGTGTATCACTGTGCCTTCACTTCACTGACACGGGGGTGGATTTGCATTTTAAAAGCTCATAGAAACATCCTAGGCCATCTCCACTAACGTGAAAACGGGTGAGGGGCGAAGCATGCAGTGTATAAGTGTATTCCTGACGCCTTGGCGCTTTTGCCAACGGACATGAAGCCGTTGGGGGTACAGGTTTGCTGTAAAATTCTCTTTCTTCGAAGCACGAAGCTCTCTAGCGCGAGGGGTAAACGAGTTCCCCGGGTCTTAGCACCGTGACTACATGAGACCAACGACTATTACGACGATGACGACGACAGGTGACGACAACAGCCCCAGCCCCTAAGGGTGTTCAACCCTAAAATACGTGCGTTCAGCCGTGTTCTTGTGTTTGGTACTTGGCACGTGTCCAGAAAGAAAAAAAAACAAATTTTTGTGACGGACGCTGTATGATGTGCGGTCACGTGGGTATGAGCTGTTAGCATTTAATTTTGTGCCGCCTATAATAAAATCTTAGCTGCAGTCAGCGCCGCGGCCTGTTGCCTTTATTACTCCACTCTGTGTGTCGAGTTAGCGCTACATCAAGATGTTAAAGAATCGCTATAAACTACTCCAATCGTCGAGTTTGCTGCTATATATATCTGTACTTGACGCGTATATAACGATATAAAGGCCAGATATGGGAATGGAGTGCCGTATAGGGCCATGCTTCCTTCCATACGAGCAAAAATGGCCATATGGGCCGGCATGAATAACTATATACGACCGCACATAATTCAAATATAGGCACATTGACATTTAAGAAGCGGGCAGGGCGATAGTTTAGTTTACAAAAAAATAGCACTCTCCGGAGAATTTACAGGGGGTGGAGGACGAAGCATGGTAAAAGCAAACACAATGAGCAACAAAATATACGGGCGTCAGCACACCACCGTAACCTGAGCTGCAATCACTGAGGCCTTCAAAATAAAAATGCCCCGCGGTGCCACACAAACGCACCCGTCAATAATTCGGGTTCACTCTACGGCGTTATTGAGCCGTGCGGTGATAAGGCTTCTCTTCTGGCGGGTCTTTATGAGGCATCGTTGTACGCCGTACAAGTACGAGTGGTTTGCTGCCAGGACGGGTTTTTTAAGGTGCAAGGAAATCTCCTTCCTAAAGTGCGGCAGTTTTCAGAAAGTAACTTGGCGCTTTTACGACGTTCCCATCACTTTATCCGAGCGGCCCGGGCATTCTGGTTTTTCATTGTCCCCGAAACCATTACCGCTATCTTTGGCCGACTCGGTTTTCTCCCGTCAGCCTTTGCTCTTTCGGGCGAACGCCACTTTCAGGTTTTGAGGTAGTGGTTGAGGGCACAAAACAAAAGGGAACAAGGGAACAAAATGTAGCTATGGTTGAGGGAACACAGCGCTTTCAGGCATTTCCTGTTGCAACTCGCTGGCACAGAGTGGTGGAAGCAGGGGTAAAGACTTTATTTCAATTTAACCTGAATTAACAAAAAGTTGTTAACGCTTCCTTACCGTTTCGTATGTTATAATTCAGCGCGAAAAGATTTCCGCTGCTCCCAACAAAGCGTTCGCTATTTCTTCTGCGCTCATTGAGCGTGTTCTTTAGGAGCGAAATGTACGCGGCATATACGCATGCTCGCAATATATAAAGTGTAGAGAAACACTGCCGGCTTTTCCTGAAAAGGCTTTAAACAAAGTGGTGGTCCGTGAACCTTCCGCGAAATCAACACAAGATAACATTACAGCGCCCGATAATATAAAATTTAAAAATTTCACCATCTTCCCGTAGGGGAACCCTGAGTAGTATGCAAAGCAGCCATGGGGTCGACTGAAGTTCACATTAGTTTTCAGTTCCATCGCGGCGTTGCGGGAGGAGACTGAGTGGAACGGAGCGCGCGCGAGCGTCATTTATACCGCGGAGCTACAGTGGCGCCCCCAGTGGAGTATGCAGCGGCTACCGTCGCGTCTCTAACCCTAAGCTGCTTCGCATTATCATGCGCGGAGCCGCAGGTGTTGCCATTCGTTGCGCAATCCCTAGGAGGAGAAGAGCTTCGGAGAGGAGAGGAAGAATGCCGGAGAGGAGAGAAGCGCCGGTGAGGAGAGGAGGATTGCCTCGCATACTACTCAGGATTCCCCGACGGGAAGATGACGACCGTGGTTGAACGCGAAGCTATCTCGTGATGGATTCTTTGGTTGGCCAATCCCTAGGGACATCCCGCCACAATCATCATCAGCGGTGCCTGGCCAGGCATTTGCAGGGGAGGTGTGGACCCCGCACAACTGCGCCCACACAACGGTGGAGGGAACAGGCTCGACCATAAGATGCTCCGCATCTAAAACAATTATTCCGCTCTTCGGTTTTAGCGAAGTAGCCAAACCATTTCCTATAAAGCAAATTGACTGTGGTGTTTTCTTAGGAGCGTGGTTTTAGCTCGTTAAGTGCACCGGTCGACGTTATCATTGACAGCGTGGTCATTAGATGGCCCAGTCGGTTTTGTGCAATCGTTCAACTCCGCTTTAAATCGCGCGGGACACAAACCGTGAGAGGATGCCCGGACCGAAGAAAATAGTAGTGATTGCTTAATTCTGTGAGTCTTTCTATTTTTGTGTACTCTCTAAACGTGAATGCAGTTGAACAATTAAACTTCTGATTGACAAGCCAAACAGGGGAGTGTAGAAGCCTCCAAGCCAACCTTCTCCAAAACGGAGTGAGAAAGGATCGTGGTGTTAGTATTGGGCATCCTAATATAGAAGGGTCCCATACTTTGCAATTCAGAAAACACTCTCTGAGCCACCGGTAAGGTTTACGTGATGTAAATTTGAAGTTTCGCGGAAGACATGCAACGCAACTGGGGAGATGAGGAACCTGTCTCGGCAAACGTACAGGCCAGATGTCCCGTCTACCCCCCCCCCCCCCTCACCTCTTAAAGCCCGCTCGTTTCTTCCCCTATCGCTTCTCCCATGATAACTGGTTTAGAAAGTTATACGTCTTTTTAACAGCGAAGGTGTTGCTGCTGGCCGTAATGTGTGCAGTGTGCGGCGTCATCTCAAAGGTGGGTCATAGTTACTCCCACCGTTTAACGCGCGCGTGACCACGCTTCTCATGAGGAGAACGCGGCGTTGCCCAGGCTTGCATGTGGCGCTTCAAAAAATACCAAGAATACAGTTCACGAGTATCCGCGCCTCTAGGGAGGAGCACAGGACAGCTGGCTCTACAGCCATGCAGTTAGCGAAGCTGGTTTTCGACGGTTCTAGCGCATGCTGACGCGTTCCACTTAAGGAAAAATGTAAAAGCTTGCAGACAAAACGATCCCGGGCCACCAGTCATGCTGAGGAGGACGGTGATATAGATGGACGATGACTACAACTACCACAGCAACAAGCGACTGGGGAACTTCTAAATAAACAATTTAAAATGTAATGCAATGGGTGGTGGTGTCTCCTTCATTGCGTAAATAGAAAAAAATCCCCCCGCTTCACTATGATTCAAGCCTTGCGTGACTTTGTGCAAGCTCCGCCAGTTTTTTTTAATTTGTTATGAAGAGCAATCCAACGTGTATTCATAAATGACTGGTTGATTAGTTTTTTATTTGGGAGAGGAGAGCCGACTGTCGCAAGTGTGCGAACAGGGTTTCTGAGCTCGCAAAGCGCTTTTACACCTCTAAGTTTGTTCTGGGCGAGGTAGTGTAGGTTATTGAGCAATTATTGCAGCATATTTTACCCATTTAATACCAGAATATTTCCCGTCCAAGCACAGAGCGCCGAGCGCGCTACATTTGCCGTAATCAATATGCGACGGTACACTTCGTCTGCTCAGGAAGCTCGCCTGCGATGGTACAGCCTGTGCCGGTAAGTTACCGTTCACGGTAACTCTCCCGCATGCGCAGTCGACTCCCGCAAACACGGTAAACGGTAAAGTAAACACGGTAACGCTATGCCTAAACTCTCTACTAATGCATCAGCAGTTGTTGCGTGTAGCGCGGCGGCCGGTGAGCCAGAACACGCAAACCGCAAACCGTGTGCTAAAACGTGTCCTACCGTTTTCCCCCGTAAACGGAAACTCCGGCTTCCGGTAACGTGGTAAACGGCAACGCAAACACGGCAAGGGTATGCTAAAACTGTCTATTAACTCAGGCGAAGTATGCGGTGTAGAAGGCCTACATTGACATTCGAATAGGTGGGCTGAGGGCAGGAGTAAAATTATGTTGAAGGATCTTGATCCAGTTCTGTAAAGAGTACTGTGAGCAACTTGCTCAAACTCTTTCCGCTTCGGCTTAAAGTCTGTCACAGATATTGTTGTCACGTTTGCTCGAACCGGTGCTTGTTACATTTGACAAAAAATTGTTCAGCCAGAAACGCTTCTTCTGATGAACCTTGGATTTATGAGGCTTTGGGTATTTATTTATTTATTTATTTATTTATTTATTTATTTATTTATCTATTTATTTATTTATTTATTTATTTATTTTGTTTCTTTTCGTTGTTTTGCCATATTCTCGGTATTTTCTCAGCGTTCGACCCCGTGTTTTCAGGAAAGACGCTTGCTTGGCTTCCCAGGAGCTCTCCGACCCGGTGGAAATGGTTGCTGGGCGTGTTGCGAAAAGGACCGAGCCGGGACCACGAACGGGAGCCGCCGCTTAATGGGACAGGAGAGAACACTATGTACAATGATGATGATTCGAGAGGTATGTTGCTGGAGCCACTTCTACATCCTCGCTACTATTTGCAACATCCTCCCAACCTCAAAGAAAGGAGGTAAACTATAATATCAAGCACAGCGTTATCGTTTCAATGTTCGGGGTTAACACAAAGCCGAGTCGGGGCAGTCCTGTGTCAGTCCGGGGCAGCGCTGAGCGCAAATCCTCCGCCACCGGTGCTTGTATTGTCTGCCCAAACGACGGAGTGTAGAGGCGAACCACGTGAGGTAGGGCACATAGCTCGCTCTTTCAGCGCAACAGCCAACAGTTGATAGGACGCTCATCGCGCGAAGAGTACGCCTGAAGTCGTTGAGACGCCTTGGTGGTGTAGGATTTGGCCTGCATATTGTTGATTGGAATGTTTCCCCGTTTTTCGTCTGGGCACCTTCTTCGCTGCCGTTGTGAGAGCGGTTTTTTTTTTGCCAGAAAATCCAGAAAATGCCCCTCTTCTGCCTTTCTTCTTGGTGTTCGGTGCTTCTCCCTTTTTCTCCATGTTTGCGCTTTCGTTGCGTCCTGTATTTACCTTGGGTAGTAGTTTTCGCACGCCCCCTACAATAAGTAACGTTAGCATTCGCTGAAGCCTTTGTGTTCGCGACGACAAGAGATACTGTGTGGGGTAGCCTATTTTGGGTGGCGCGGTCTTTTCCTGTGTCGGATTCGGGTAATTCACTTTTGGGGTTGTGGCAGTTCAAAGTTTCTGGCCGTGCTGAAGGCAATAAAGTGCTATTTGTAAAATTATTGCTGTCCGATTCTCGCTTAAGGTCCTGTTCCGGTTCGCCTATCAAGCTTATGCTGGGATTATCGTTCCATGCTTCGTCAGTTACGCCCGTCAGTAATGCCGCCGACCCGCCGACAGACGTGCTCTCACTGTTTGAGCTGTAATCTGGAAACTAAGGTAGGCCTCCATGGTTCAGATTTCGCCTCATTCGTTCGCGAATCGTGCTTTTTAGAGATGCTCGCAAATCCTTAATAACCCCTCCTAACTTCCATTTTGCCATTACGGTGGTGTTTTCCCATGTTTCGGTCCTTTCGATTTCCTCGACAATCATGGAAATGGCGACGAGGTCTTCGATTTTGCCGTCCATTTCCTTGAGAGCTTGCTCTTTCTCTATCAAAGACTGGTTCCAGCTAGAGAGCTGCACTAGCGAGGGTGGTTCATATGAAAGATGCAGCTCAACTCGTTCTATAATCGCTGATACTTCTTCACGTACCTGGAGTCTTTGATAAAGAAGATTCTCCATCCTCTTCCTCGGAGTTGGTAAGTCCTAAAGATCGTTGGGAACAAGTCCAGAAAAAGCCGCTAGGCATTCCTTGTGGTGGCTACGATCAAGCACGCGTCGTTACAAGGCAGGAATGTGATGCCTTGATCGTGATTGCCTTTTGTTCATGTGCTTGAAGCTTGTTCCCCTGGGGTCGTGTTCTTGAGCTTCAAGCTCGTTCGGCGTCAGGTTCCACGGTCCTTGCCCCACGGCTCACGTTGTCGTTGTCTGGTAGCTCGCTCGGACCTTCAACAGTTGAGTTCCCTTGGCGCGGCTCCAGACGAGGAGACAAATGCACCGGCGGAAACTACTTCTCGAAGGTCGATGGGGCCGGCGCTCGCTACTATTTGCAACAGGGAGCTTTGGGGCGATTCCATGAGCCGCACGAAATACACTTGTGAATCAGCACGTAAGGTCCGAAGTTTTGTTGTCTAGTCTCGGTCGGTACAAGACATGAGATACAAATGGGAGAATCCAGTTGTGTCATGGTGGGACGAGTTGTATGCAAACGCCACGTACGGTAATGAATGCTCCCAATCCCGATGGTCAGCTGACAATACGACGACGCCACAGCTCAAACGTAATGAAGCAAAAGCGACTGGAGGATCAAGTGCAACAAATGTATGAACATGCAGGTCGCGTGAAGTTTCTTTGACTCGTGTTTTGCACTCCAACTCCACTGTGAAAAAGCCGTACTTGAACATTCCCCCAATGCAGAAGCCTAAAAGTTATTCTCTCTGCGAAGAGTACACGAAATTCAAAGGTATTGCCTGTTACTATGCTGTTACTCTAATGTTACTATATTACTGTTACTATTGCCTGTTTGTCAAGTGAAGAGAAACAAGGCGATGATGAACCAGACAAGCTCTGCGGGTACTTTTTAAACGCCCGAGAGCACCACCATCACCATAGTCTTGCGGGGTCACTCACCCCACACGAGCCGGCCAATGGGAAGCTGCGAGCAACAGCGTTCCGCGAGAGAGACGAGCGTAGAAGGGGAAGAACAGAGATGATCTGTGGAACTGTGACCGAGACGTATGCCGGTCGGGCGCCTGGATCCATGGCCCATCTCAGTGGTCGCCCACAACGCAAACCGCTAGCCCGTCTACTCAAACGTCTGTAGACGCCTGGTTGGGCAGTCTGCGAAAGCGGCGCGTCCAAAGAGCGACGTTCAAGACACGAACGCGAGCACGGAGCGCGCCGTGCCAGCGTGGAACCCGTGTTGTGACCTGACCAATCGGTACCATCACCTCATGACTGTGCGCTTATGACCAGCAGAGAATAAAGATTGGGAAAGTGAGAAACATACATTGAGACTTTTTACTCCATTTGAACTTTTTGACACTTTCTTCGAGGCTTAGCACGCTCTCACGATTTGTCAGTTTTTCTCTGTTGTGTGTATTTTTTGGGGTCTGCAGTGACGTGAACAGAAAGTCTCGTTTCCAGAGTTTGTTATATTATTTATTATTGTCCGAACCTGACACTGTAAGTAGGCTGTTCATTTAGGCTCCTGGTTATCTTGAAATTCCTGCTGTGTTTTCAAATGACACGCCCAAAGCTCCTAAGGTTGCTGTGATGTAAATAGGGGTGTTTTAAAGTTTTCCTTTCAGCTCAATTTTAATTAGAAAAGCATTGTACAACATTGTAGTCGATGTCCGCAACCCAAAAGTACCTGTAACTACAGCAGTTTTGGACAGAAAATATTTATAATGTTTGTTGTATTTGATGCCTTTCTTTGGACTGCGGTTGTCTTTATACCTTTTTATTAAAGCTGTCATGGCAATCAGCAACAGGTGCTGTTCATGTTTATTATTTAGGCACACCAGTACACTCGTCACACTATTGAAACGTACCTGGGTGGCATTAGCAGCCAAACGCTATAGAACCAGGTAATTTTTACGTGACCCGCCGCGGTGGCTCAGTGGCTAAGGCGTTGCGCTGCTGAGCACGAGGTCGCGGGTTCGATTCCCCGCCGCGGCGGTCGCTTTTCTCATGGAGGGGAAAGAAAAAACTCCCGTGTGTACGAGATTTCGGCGCCCGATAAAGATCCCCAGGTGGTCAAAATTAATCCGGAGCCCTTCACTGCGACGCGCCTCATCACCTGCGTTGCGTCGGTGCGTTAAACCCCACAATCAATCAATCAATTTTTACGTGTTCCTTACAGCAATTTGCATGTCTGCTAAACGAGCCTAACTTAGGCTCCATTAGTCGTGACCTCAGCTAGGTATCGAAAAATACTGGCTCACGGGTTTTCAAGCTGCGTTCGTTTATGTATTGAATTGTAACGATGAATACAGGTATCTTGTTTTTGTTTATTAGATGAGGTCGGGAAAGTCATTTCTTGAATTATCAAATTGTACTCTTCGTGTGTCCATTTGGAAATGAAAAAAAAAACACTTGAACTCTGCGTTTTTTTAACCATTAGCGCAGCCTGAAACAAAAAAACGTTGTTTAATGTGTTTCGCATTGCAGGCGTTTTTTATGTGTAATATTTTTTATCCGCCGAACCATTATCAGTATTATCGTATATTGTCACGAAGCCAGGGAACACGCAGTTGTTTTGAAGGAAAACACGTTTATTGGAGCGAACTTGTGCTCCCCTAACAACTCAAAGAATACACAGGCGGCGAAGCAGTAGTCAACAAAGTGACGTGTGTGGGCGAGCGTCGACGATCTGAATGCCGTGGCGTCTGCTCTGCAGGCTTTTATCTTTCGGCGCGAGTGTTTCTGAAACCGTCGATTGACATCCAGAACATTGTAGATCAGAGAAGAATATTCTGGGCAAGTGACGTTAAGACGAAACAGTCTGCTTATCTGAATGAGATAGCCCGTGCGGCATAAAAATCAATAATGCAAGACGCGCTTCGCTTGACACAGATAACAGGGCCGGGCGTGTCGGGGCAGTAAAAACAAACAATAAATAAACAAACAAACGCATACATGGTTCACGGCATTACCCCCCTCTAAGAGTGCATCGACTCGATGCTGATACAAAAGACAGTCTGAACAAACAAAAAAAAGTCCGTCATCTTGCATAGTAAGGTTTCAAGCGAACCACGTGGACGACTTCGGGCCTCGTGCGTCGTCGTGATGTTCCGGAATCACCATCGGGGATCACCTCGTACGTAAGTTGGCCGACACGTCGTAGAATCTGGTAGGGTTCGAAATACCGTTGCAGAAGCTTCTCACTGAGTCCGCGTCGTCGGATGGGAGTCCAAACCCAAACACGATCCCCTGGGTGGTACTCGGCGTCTCGGCGTCGGAGGTTGTAGCGCCCTGCATCCACGAGCTGCTGGTCCGTTGTACGGACTCGAGCGAGCTGGCGAGCCTCTTCCGCACGCTGAAGCTATCCTTGGACGTCGGGGTTGGGGTCGTCGTCTTCTACATGCGGAAGCATGGCGTCAAGCATCGTAGTCGGCAGTCTTCTATAGACAAGCTCGAACGGCGTCATCTGTGTAGTCTCCTGGATAGCCGTGTTAAAACCAAGCGTGACATACGGGAGCACTTCGTCCCAAGTCTTATGTTCAACGTCAACTTACATTGAAAGCATATCTGCGATTGTCTTGTTCAGATGTTCCGTTAATCCGTTCGTTTGGGGGTGGTACACCGTCGTTCTTCTGTGATCCGTATTGCTGTACCGTAATATTCCTTGCATCAGCTCCGCAGTAAAGGCCGTTCCGCGGTCTGTGATTAGGACTTCTGGGGCTCCATGTCGCAGCACAACTTGGCTTATGAAGAACATTGCGACTTCCATGTGCAGTCCCCCTCAAAAGAGCGGCGGTCTCTGCGTAGCGCGTCATGTAGTCTGTCGCCACGACAATCCGCTGGTTCTAAGGAACTTTATGTAGGGAACGGGCACAGAAGGTTCATTCCAATCTGTTGGAAGGGCCTCGATGGGACAGCGATTGGCTGCAGAAGTCCGGTGGGTATCGTCGCTGGGGTTTTTCGTCGCTGGGAGTCACGGCAGCTCCGGACGTAGTGGGTGAAGTCGGATGCAAAGCGGGGCCCGTAGTACTTTATCTTGATTTTCCGAATAGTGCGAGCTGTGCCGAGATGTCCGGAAGACGGGTCGTCATGGCATGCTTCCAAAATTTTGTCACGAAGATCTGCGGGGATGACGAGATGACAATTCGTTCTCGTTCGGGGCTGAAATTCTTCTTCACGAGTACGGAGTTTTTCAGGCTGAATGCTGGTAGGTTGAGTTTGAAGGTCCTAGGCAGCCCGACGTTGTTTCCTTCGACGTAGTCGATTATAACGCGTAAGTCGGCATGGGCATGCTGCTGGGCGGCTAGGTCGCTCTCCGTCACGACTCCGAAGAACGCGCGGTCTTCATCGCAGTCTTGTGCTGGTGGGTCGACGGGAGCGCGGGACAGGCAGTCGGCGTCGGAGTGTTTCCTGCCGAATTTATAGACGATTGTAACGTCGAACACTTGCAGGCGCAAGCTCCACTGCCCAAGACGGCCTGAGGGGTCTTTCAAATTGGTGACCCAACACAGCGCATGGTGGTCTGTCACAACCTTGAATGGTCTACCATACACGTATGGGCGAAATTTTGAAATCGTCCATATAATAGCGAGGCACACTTTTTCAGATGTTGAGTAGTTTTTCTCCTCCTCCAACAGACCACGGCAGGCAAAGGCGATTACTTTTTCGCAACCGCTTTGCTTTTGGACGAGGACGGCACCCAAGCCTATATCGCTGGCGTCCGTGTGCATTTCCATTTCGGCGTTTTCATCGAAATGAGCCAGCACGGGCGGGCTTTGCAGGTGTTTTTGCAGCTTGGAGAATGCTTTTTCTTGGCCGTTTTCCCATCTAAAAAGGGTGCTATCTTTCGTCAAGCGTGTGAGTGGCTCTGCAATGCGTGCGAAGTTTGCGACGAAGCGCCGGTAGTATGCGCACAGTCAGAGAAATCTTCGCACGCCCTTGTTGTTTTTGGGCCTTGGGAAGTTGGCAATGGCTGAAGTTTTTGCGGGGTCAGGTAGGACTCCCGTGGCGTTCACGACGTGGCCCAGAATCTTAAGCTCTTCGTACGCAAAACGGCACTTTTGAGGCTTCAGCGTTAAACCCGAAGTACGAATTGCCTCGAGTACAGACTCCAACCTTGCAAGGTGTTCGTCGAAAGTCCGGACGAATACCACAACATCATCGAGGTATACGAGCAGGTGTGCCACTTAAGGCCAGCTAGCCAGTGTGCATGACTCTTTGAAACGTTGCTGGCGCCGTGCACAGCCCAAATGGCATCACCTTAAACTCGTATAGGCCGTCCGGGGTTATAAATGCGGTCTTCTCTCGGTCTCTCTCGTCCATCTCAATTTGCCAGTAGCAGGTCTTCAGATCCATCGATGAGAAGTACTTCGCATGGCAGAGGGGGCCGAGGGCATCGTCGATTCGTGGCAGGGGGTACACGTCCTTTTTGGGGATTTTGTTCAGTCGCCGGTAGTCACCGCAAAACCTTAATGTGCCGTCTTTTTTCTTCACCAGTACGACCGGGGCAGACCAGGGGCTTTTTGATGGCTGTATAATGTTGTCGCTGAGCATGTCGTCGACTTGGGTCCGGATGCCTTCCCGCTTGTGTGAACAGACGCGGTATGGTGACTGTTGGGTAGGTTGGGCTCCGTCCTCGGTTATTATTTGGTGTTTCGCTAAAGGTGTCTGACGTAGTTTTTGTTCGACGAAAAACACTCGCTGTAGCGACGCAGCAAATGCAATAATTTCTTCCGTTCTTCTTGCGGTAACGCCGGATTCGCGTCAAAGTGATTCGGAAGCTTGAATGTATCTTCGGGTGCGCGTTCAAAGTCAGCAACCGCGAACACGTTACATGCTTCTTGCGTTTCTTCGAGGAACGCAATTGCATCGTTTTGTTTAAATGCTGGTGTTCCCCGCCGAAATTAGTGACCAAAAGTTGGGATTGGCGTTTCTTAAAGCGCGCAATGCCTCTTGTGACCGAGACACCGCGGTCGAGGAGCACCCTTTGGTCACTCTCTAATATAGCGTCGACATCAGGAACCGTATCTTCACAGTAGACGCTGCTCATCAAGCTTGCGCGGGGTGGCAGGGGGACATGACCGTCGGGGATCCTTACAGCAGCACGGTTTTCGGGGTTAGGTTCCGTCGTGATGCAGTGATCGGAGGAAAATGTTATAGACTTGGCCTGTAGATCAATTAGTGCACCGTTGTCCGTCAAAAAGTCCATTCTGAGAATTAAGTCACGGGAGCAGTCAGGCAAAATGACGAACGCCGCAGGGTACGTTGTGCCGTCTATGGTGACGCGCTATGTGCCCGTTCCACTTGGCGTCACGAGGTGGCCTCCTGCTGTGCGAATGTGCGGACCATCCCATCTGGTCATAACTTTCTTCAGCTTAGACGCAAATGGTCCGCTCATGACTGAGTAGTCGGCTCCTGTGTTTATGAGGGCGACTGCTTCAAAGCCGTCGATGGACAGTTGAACGTCCGACGCTGCTTTCTTAGAGTTCCGGGTGCGTCGTGGCGTCGTATATCGGCTTGTGCGTGTGGACGGTCGGGCACTGTGCGTCGTGGTCGTCGTCTTCTCAGCGTAAGGTTCGGTTAAGTCGGGTACGCATCGCGCCGTGTGGTTGTCAAGTTCGAGGGTCACGCCCGGGTTAGATCGGGTCCTCGGGCTGAGGGCATGTCGGGAATCATCGCCTTCCGCGAGTCTTTTTGTCGTTGGATGGTTTTTATTTTCCCGCGATCGTGCAACTTTACCTCCAGAAGTTGCTGCTTTTAGTTTCCCCCGCGTGAGCTGGGGGACATTCCACGTGCGAAATCAGCATTTCTACAGCGGTTGGGTGACTGGTATGGGTAGGGCGACCGCGATCGGTTGAAGTGGCTGGTCCTCGGTTGGTGTTGGGCAGGTATTCGTCGATCTCAGTAGGGCGCTGGCCGGATCGGGGGCGTGAGGTATCGACGGAGAAACCACGTCGTCCGAGTCTCCTGTACGGGCAGCGACGATAGATGTGACCGGCCTCTCCGCAGTGGTAGCACAGCGGACGAGTATCGGTGGTTCGCCATACGTCCGTCTTCCTCGGTGCCTGGTTTTGGCCTGCAGGGGGTCGGGTGAGCGACAGTCGACGGCGGTACGGCGGGACTTCTTGATGACGGGTTGGAGCAGGGCGGGGTCGTCGAACAGCCGCGTAGTACGTCATAGCTTGAGGCTCACGTGGTACTTCGGAAGGCGTAGAAGTCCCCAAATCGAGTTGAATTTCTTCCCGGATCACGTCGCTCATAGAGGTGACTTGGGGTTGCGGCGTTGTTGGGAAGAATTTCCGCAGTTCTTCCCTGACGACAGCGCGGATTGTCTCACGTAGTGTGTCACAGCTAAGAGCCCCGGCATCGATGTTGTCCGCAACTAGCGCATTGATGGAACGGTCGTACGGCCTCGTACAAATTTCCAACGTCTTCTCTATGGCGGCCGCCTCGGACGCGAATTCTGCCACCGATTTGGGGGGGGGGGGGGGGTTGCGGACAAGGCAAGAAAAGCGTTCCTGATTCACTCCTCCGATCAGAAACCTCCCTTTTCTTTCTTCTGTCATATCCGGGTCCGCGCGACGAAATAGTCGCTTAACGAAGATTACCTTAACGATGATTACGACTCCTTCGTTCGGGTGTTGCGTTCGAGTTTTGAGTAAAAACGTAGCTCGTTCTTTTCTCATCACGGTCGTGAGGGTCTTAGGGACTCGCTTTTGAATTACGGCCAGTCGGTCAAGACGCCCTCGTGGTTCTCGAACCAAATTATAGCTGCATCCTCCAAGTAAAAGAAAACCTGCCGGAAGGATTCTTCATCGTCCCACCTGTTGAAGATGCGCACGCGCTCCAGCTTCTCCAACTATTCCTCCGGGTCTTGAGCAGTAGCTCCTCGGATCGTTGGCGGTTCCTAGGGCTGCTGCAGCAGGATTGGCGACGTTGGTTCTTTCACCAGGTGGTGGTTGCAGCAGTCGGTGTCTTGGGTCTTTCCGGCAGGAGGCCAAACTCGGGCGCCAATCCTTGCAGTAAGAGGGTGGCTCTAGTTGGACGGGGCTGGCGGCTTGCTGAGGTCGTCATAAAGAGTGCGTACACAGCACCTCCACCAGATGTCACGAAGCCAGAGACGACGCAGTTGTCTTGAAGGAAAACACGTTTATTGGAGCGAGCTTGTGCTCCCCTTCAACTCAACGAATACGCATGCGGCGAAGCAGCAATCAACAAAGTGACGTGTGCGAGCGTGCGTCGACGATCGGAAGGCCGCGGCATCTGCTCTGCAGGCTTTTAGATGCGACGCTCAGAACATCTTTTGTCGGCGGCCCTGTCGTTCCTGCGTGCGTCCGTTGTCCGCATGCGTCCGTTGTTGTCCGCAGCCACTCTCCCGCTCTCCTCTCCGATAGCGAACACTCTCTCGCGAGGGGCATTGGATTGGATTCGATTGGATTGGCTAGGCTTGGCTTGGTTGACTTGGATTGGATTGGATTTGGATTGGATTAGATTAAAGTGGATTGTGTTGGATTGTGTTGCGTCATAGCCACGGCAGACGAACTGGCGCCGGCGCGTGCCCAGGTGAGCGCGTGTGCGGCCCAGCGCGCTCTCACTCCGCCGGTGGGCGGCGCTGCGTGCGCTGCTGCGCATGTGCAGTACTCTCTCTCTCCGCGGTCTCCTCTCCTTCGGGCGCGCTGCGCATATGACCGGTGTGACGGTCTCCGGCGGCCTTTCGGTCGACGGTTGCTCTCCGCTTGCGCTTGAGCCGCCCTCAGCGTCGCATCACACCAGGGTTCCCGCGTGGGGAGGTGGACGTAATTTTTATCTTTCGGCGCGAGTGTTTCTGGAAACGTCGATTTACATCCAGAACGTTGTAGATCAGAGAAGATTATTCTGGACAAGTGCCGTTAAGACGAAACAGTCTGCTTATCTGAATGAGATAGCCCGTGCGGCATAAAAATCAATAATGCAAGACGCGCTTCGCTTGACACAGATAACAGGGCCGGGCGCGGCCGGGCAGTAAAAACAAAGAATAAATAAACAAACAAATGCATACATGGTTCGCGGCAATATTGGCCATCCCACACATCGCTCATTGCGTAGTCCCTGTGGTCATTTTGTTGATCACAAAAAAGATATGAGACAACCAGAGTTCTTCAGCGCAGTCAGAATTGAGGCCATATAGATTTTTTCCGCTAGCTTCACGCGTCAAATCATCATCTTCATCATCGCCATCATCAGCCTGTGCAGGGCAAAGGCTTCTCCCATACAGAGTAATTCATGGAGCACGCGGATGAGGACAAGGAAAGAGAACAGACACCAAGTAATTGAATTGTCCTTGTCCTCGTGCTCATGCGCTACGAATTATTCTTCATTGCAACCCCAACTCGCCTAGGAATTCGTACTCCTTAACCTTACTTCTCCCATAGATCTCCAGTTACCCCGGTACTGTGCTAACTGCGACCAATGTATCCCGCCACATTTTTTCATCTCATCTGCCCATCTAACTTTGTGCCTCCCTCTGCCACGCTTGCCTTCTCTAGGAATCCACTCTGTTACCCTTAGTTGCCAACGGTTATCTTCCCTTCGCATTACATGCCATGCGCCCACCCATTTCGTCCTAATTCGCTCTCTCCTTGCCCCTTAATGTTACGCCTATCATCTGCCATTCCAGTGCTGAATGAGTAGTCCTTAACTTAAGTTGAACACTTTTAGTGAGCCTCCAAGCTTCTCCCCGTAGATTAGTACTGGCACGATGCAACTGTCATAGACTTTCTTCTGCACGGACAATGGTAGGCCGCCATTCATTCATATCATTCATTCGTCATCTCAGTGTACACGTACTCTCCAGATTTACAATGCAGTGTGTTCATGTGTGCAAGTACGTATACATGTATGTATGCATGTAAAAATGGATGGGTTGATAGATGAGTGTATGTATGCAGTATGTGTGTGTTTATTTAGAGAGAGAGAGAGAAAGAGCTTTTTATTAGATGAAAGCAGAGAGGTTTGCCGGCATGTTCCTGCCTACATGCTACTCTGCGGGGATCGGGAGAAGGGAGTAAAGGCCCTAAAAATGCGTTGAGTGCCTCAACAACGCGTCTATATCTTTGTTTATTTCTGTCTGTAGGTACGTGTGTATGCATGTATGTATGTATGTATGTATGTATGTATGTATGTATGTATGTACGTATGTACATACATACCTATGCACGTACGCATGTATGTACGTATGTATGTATGTATGTATGCACGTATGTATGTATGTATATAAAAATTTATGTATGTGTGTCTGAATCTGTATATGTACGTATGCATGCATATATGTATGTAGGCATGTGGATATGTAAATGTGCGTATGTATGTGGGTATGTATGTATGTGTGTATGTTTGTATGTATGTATGTATGTATGTTTGTATGTATATATGTATGCGTTATGTATGTATGAAAGAATATACGATGTACTGGGCTGCTTTCGCGAATGCTTACCGACGATGGTCCATGTCTGGCCAGAAGCTTAACATGTAAAGCACACAGGCTGTGGGCCACTATTGTATTCCAGGTTGTTATCTGGCTCATCGAACGATGAACATTCGAATTTCATCGTCCCGTGCTTGGACAAACACTAAGGTTGGATAAGAGCGCCTAGTTAAAAAAACAACAGAAATATAACTCCCGCGTATGGAACCTAAACGCTTTTGCCGCAATGGTCCGTAATAATGCGAAATGCAATGGCTGCCAACGACTGAAATCTTCATTTCACTAAGCACGATAGCAAAAGATCAGTTTACAACAGCTTTAGCAGGCAAAGTTTAACTAATGCAAATTGTTACATAACATATCCGATGTTTATGTGCACAGCGCAGTGATCGACAAAGAGGTACCACCCCTAATATGTAATGTAGCAACCAATTTCCGCGTGCTAATAGAAATGTTTCAACAATTCACCTTCCGACACTGAACTTTCGGAGAAGAATCTTCCTTCGCGGCGTCATAACATTAATAGAGGCGTTGCAAGGGCAATAACAACCAAGAAAATTAGGTGCGTTCGCTCGACTATACACGCTGATGTTAAATGTAGAACTCGAACGAAACATTAACCTGCAAGAAAACCATATTATCTGAAGAAAATGTCTTTAGTCGATTTTAAACATTTTGGCTCTATTTTATGTTGGCGTACGTGTTTTGCTTTGCGTTTCGCTCTATGTGCTCGAAAGTTTACGAATGCAGAACAGATAAGATATCTTTGAGAGCAAATAAAACCCTGAAACAACCTTCGCAGAAGTATTTCCTGTTACTGGAACAAATTTTTCCTACATCCGCGGCGATTTTTGGTGTCCTTGATCGAAATAATAATATTCATACTCCTCATTTGGACTTTTTTTTATGAAATCGGAGCTTTTCTGTGGCACTGTCCCTGTAAAAATTGAATGCAAGCTGCTTCACAGTCATAACTCAGCAAAGTGGTCGGGCCGTTTGGAGCCTCTTTTGTGACCCGTGGGCACAAAATATATTTCTTAAATGAATTTCTCCCTTCACAACTCCTGAGATAGAGCATGCCTGGAGGTACTTTGAAGGGCTAGAGATTTGGAAAAGTCCGTGAACAGCACCTAGTACTGAAGCAATCTCAAAGAAATTCTAAAACGGAAATCCTGCAAAATACGAGTTAATAAAAGAACAAGAAACAGTACATAGACCGAAAAAAATAAAACTCGTCAGCTAACACCATTACCCAACACACTAAAAAAGTTCGCGCAGTAGCATTCGTTCAAACTGCGGAATTGTTTTCGAAAAGCTTAGGTAAATTTTTTTTGCCAGACGGCCCATTTCATAAATTCCGTGCTATATTCTTTTTGTAACAAAGCAACACTTATTCTACCTTTTCTTGTTGTTTGACATGGTTAATGGTCAGAGAAAGCCCATACGTAGGAGCAGCATGTCACTTATGGGCTGCCAGGCACAGGTTACGCTTTTTGTAACCTCAAAGTAGCATGAAAGTGTCAAACTCCAGTGCTCGTATGACACCTCGCCACAAACTCCTGCTGCATGGACCCCCCAGTGTGCATTTTCCTTATTCTTTATCCTTATCCTCAATTGTGATCCTTTATCCTTATCCTTGTCTTTTATCCATTATTCTTATCCTTTATCCTTATCTGTTATCCTTATCCTTTCCTTATCTTATCCTTTCATAACAAATTTTTTACGGTGCACACTTTTCCGTGTAGTCTTTCCCAGGCGTTATTTAGTACTGTGGAAAGCAGCTCGATAAGTGTACCTGCCTGTTTTCCCCAGAAAGATAAGCGAAAGAAACTTTACCAAATGTGTTTTTACGAGTTTTTTTGAACCACTATTGACTGAAAAATACAAACTCCTAACGCTTTTCGCCCGATTTTAATAGGGTTTGACGTGGATTAGAGGAACAAAATGTAGCGTTGTGCGCTTTACCTGTTGTTTAGACTGGCGCATTTTTAAAGAAGACTCTCAAAATAGGAGATATGTGTGCCGAGATGATGTTTCATATTGAAATAAACTTTATTTCTCTCTTGCTGCGGTACAGTATACAGAGGACGCATAGGAAAAAGCTGCAAACAACACATCTTGAAGACCCCATACGCCCAACCAAACTGCTCGATTAATATACAGTTCACTTCGTACATTCTTCATACAGTTTACTTCATACAGCAGTGTACATCGGCCAAAGCACAATTGAAACATCTATGTGATGTGTCGGGCGCTGAGAAGCATAAAATAAAATCACAAAACGCACTTGCACGAGAACGAACAAAATTACCACAGGCATAAAAAGCATAGCACATAGCTTAAAACGCACAGCATAAAACCTAAAAAAACTCCTAGAACAAAGAATATTGGGTTTGCTGCTCGCACAAATTGCTGCTTGACAAACAATTTATTGCAGTCTCATCATGACAATTCAGATTGACCCGAACAGGTAACGAACCGTATACAATTTTTTCTTCGAAGTTTTTTCCATCTAGGTATTATTACTCTAAGGACAATTTAGATACAATGGTAAAATATAGCACAATGACTGTAGGCGACAATTAGTTTGGAAAAAAGGCAGGAACCACGCGAGACGCTGGCGTACGTTGTAAGAAGTGGCATGGCGTGTGAGGTGAGGACTGGAAATAAAAGATTCCTTGTTTCATGATATTGCATTCTTGTTTATTACTAGCAATATAAAGGCATATAAGTTATAACTTTAATTAGATGGTATTGAGCAAAATATTGTTCGGTGTGCGCATACCATGGTACATTTACATTTCGTCTGACTTCGTTTTTGTGCTACCAGTAATTTTAGAATATTTTTTTGTTGTTGTTCCTCATACCGTATGACAATATGTTATGGCTGGAAGCAAAAAAGCATTGTTTATAACTAGCTTCACTCCCGTTGGAAGAGAGTACCTGTGTTTACGTATTACACCGTTTATTTTATTCATTTTATTGCGTATTTGGTCGATTTGTAGATCCCAACTGAGTGTTTCTGAAAAGACTACGCCTGAGGACTTTATGTTTGGAACAATATTAATAACTATATTTCCATACAGCAGTTGAATAGTATCACATACAACTTTGTTTTTCTCTCGATGTATTACAGCTTTTCTATTGTTGGTATTTACTTTTAAGTAGTTTTTCCGCGCCATTGTTGAAGGTATTCGACAAATTGATTGCGATGTACTGACAATGTTGTTTCTGTACTCTAGGACACTATCATGGTCATAGTTTTGGACAGTACAGAAACAATTAAAGTGAGATTAGTTATTCGGAGAGTTCCTCAATTTTTGACAGCACCATCTTTATTCTTTATAAGCGCTTGTCGAACCCGAGTTATAATTGATCAGGCTGTTCTGGAAGAGCTAGCGCGCTTGAGGTCAAATGCCAGAGTCTGTCCCACGAAAACCAATAACGCATGCCGATCAGAGGAGAGTCTACGCTGCCACCTCATCAATTCAGAAGCGACGCTGCTGTCATGGAAGGCACAAAGGATATTTTCGTCGGTTTTAATTTCGCACCGGGGCCCCCTCCCGGTATATTACACGTATGTTTTCCTCATTGCGTGGGTAGACTGTTGTATTCGGGACAACAATCCATCCTGTTCCCAACTAGACCGTCAATTTATTATGTTTTCTATATATCTGGTCATCGCAGTGTGACTGCCTATTACCTAATTATTGCAACAGTGAGACTATGAATGAAGCTTCAGTTTGACATACGCCCAAATGACATGATCAGCGTGTGCTCTGCTGAACGCGCTTACACGCTTGGCCACGATACCCGGCAAACGTGCGGAACTTGAATAGACATTTACTAGCCTCCAACTATTCAATAATTTCGGGCTAGTAAATCGGTAAATTTGAATTCGGAATGCACGTACGATATGAACCTTTATCAGTCCGTCTAAAGAGCATCGCACAAGACGGTACTTTATGAAAACGAGCGGTCCAATAAAAACACTGTGAGAGCATCTAAATTGATTACTGTAATATACTCCTGTGCAATTCAGGAAACGACCTCACTAAGAACCGCCATGTCCAGGGTAAGCTTATTTCAACCTGTTCTTTTACAATAAAACGCTTTTGTCATTACAACCTATGTCTCTTTTTTTATTTGATGCTTACATGGTTAGCCAACACTAACAAACTTTCGTTGATTTTCATGCCAAGCTTACTTCATCGTTCAAGCTCACTCCTGGAGGGTACATTCTACTTACTCTTCTCTTCACCCGGACTTTGATGACAAGAGCCGGAATTTAGGGAATCTTCTGTGTGCTTTGGTTCTGAGACGCAAAAAAATATGAATTGATAAGCGAACGCTAGGTGTTTGATATACGAGTGCCGAAAAAGGTGTTCCCCCCTTCCATCGCTAGAACTTCGCCCATAAAGTGCAACTTCGTGAACAATTCATCGCTGGCCGCTTTGCTGTGCTGCTACGAAAAGTGTTTGACTTCAACTGATGACAGCCACAGAGACTGCTGAAGCCGACACAGTGGCAACCTGTACAGGAGAAGGCTGGTGCAGTGGAAACGAACTTTCTCTTTGCTGGAAGGCGTCGTCTTCAAGCCATGAACTTTATATCGCTCGTTTATACCACTAGAGATGCGAAAGGTTGGAGAAGTTGGTTGCGGATAATTCTTGGGTGCGTTGAAGCGTTGGCGTAGACAGAGCGCATGAGCCGTTAAGCAGCCTCGCGCGATGATAGTAGTTCTCACACGGGAATAACAAACTATGCCGAAAGAAAAACGTTTGCCACGGGTGTAACACAACTATGACACTGGAAAGTTTCTCCTGGCTCTTTGTGTTTACTGCTTCTTCATTCTTTATTTCTTTTATTACGCCTGTACGTAAATTTAGCTTTTTATGCAGTTTTGAATGCGCATGCAATATCATGGTAACGTTTTATAGAAGGTTAAAGACAAAGCATGTACAAGGGCTTGACAATCATTTCTATTAAATATCCACGTGTCGTTTTGTTCTGAGTATACTGACAGTTACCTTTTTGAACGTAAGTGCTGGCCGTTTTTTAAGTACGTTGCATTATTTTATCGTCACTGATAAAATAACGACAAAGAAGTTTTATTGTGCGGGGAGGTGCGACATAGCATATTGGCGTTGTTTAAATTGAGACAACATGGTATCTGCATCGGTGTGCTGATCGATAACCTAAGGCTTCGTCACAAAGCAGCACAGCACAGCCACGATGAAGCACGGGACAATATTCGATCAACTACGTATGTAAAGAGGCCACAAAGACAAAAGTTCGAATAATTGATTGACTGAAGCTTCATATACCCTTTGCACAGCAATGTACGGAAGAACACTGTCGTGCCTAATAACCCACGGCCATTGGTTCCAACCAGTAAATCCTCACCGAGTGGCCTCCAAAATTGACTGGAGACCTTTTAGGCACACCTTAACACAATGTGAGCTGTTCCAAGATAGATGCATGGACAAAAGATCCTTGAAATATGGTTTGTCCGTTGTACCAGAGAGGACTACACTTCCCATCGTCTTCTGTGTATTTTGACGGATCTCCATCGCATTAGTACGCCCTATACCTAAGCACCAGCCACGCAAGCGGTGCAAATTAGTTTTTAGGGCATTTTCGCAGTGATAGGAAGTTTGAATCACTTCCTTTATTACCAGCTAAACTAGGTGTTGTTCTATCGGGGACGTCCTAAGAGATGTATGTTTTTCGTTGTCTCCTTGTTATCCCAAGGCCGCGTAAATTGAAAAATTGCTAACGTTGCGGACACGGGAACTTACAAAAAATGCCAAAATTAGATGCAGGCATTATTATTTGGCAACAGTCAGGACAGTATATTATGGGTTTTAAATGCCGAGATACGTAATATTTTAAACAATTTTTTTTGATGCGGCCTTTGAGGATTTTGAGAGGGCCATAAGGACGAAAATTCCACCTCCGTTCATTTGCAACAACTATTCCTCACCTGCTAAGTCAACTACAATGTGGCGCAGAAGTTTGCTGTCTTCACTATTGAAAAATAAATACCAAAAACGGTCACTTTTGGCGCTACGGAGCGTCACCAGTGATGCTATGACTGCGGCCGCAGAGTAACGTGAGTGACAGCTTTGTTCAGTAGCTACTGAACGCATAAAGATGTAACGAATACATAAGGGCTGGGCAAGAAAGCAAACGGAGAATTACGCCAACGTTACCTTTTTTCTCTAAGTCAAAGACTTTGTCTGTACTTTCGCTAAGAGTGCAATAATATTACTGGGAGAAAGCCGTTTTTTCAGTGAATTCAACACGTATTTTTCTCTTTGATCCCTTAGGTGTTAATCACAAATCGGGTAAAATTAATTTCTTTTCCTCAAGTATATTACTTCATCATAATCATTAGAGAGTCACTTTGAGCCTGATAAATATTAATAAAAGTAATTTCAGAGCTAACAGCAAGAACAAAACTTCTAAAAAACAAATTTCCCCTTCACAAGACGTCGCTAAAGAACAAAAAAATTCTTCTTATTTTTCCCGTTTAACAGAAGTGTTTGTAAAGCTCCACTATCTGAATTTTAAGGGAAAGAACTGAGAAACTGCTACAACTACACAATTGCTAAATAGGGCCCTAAGTATCGGCCAGAGTGTGGGGAGCGGCGTTCCCTAGAGGATGCGAAATACAAACTTGAAAAAGAAAGATAAAATACGCGAGGTAAAATGCCATTCAACTGCCACAAAGGTTGGTATACTCGCTCTAACAGAATATAATGGCTCCTTAGACCAAGGACAATTGTCCACGCTGTTACGACGTTGGACTGGTTTGTCGTTCTGGCCTTTTTTTGTGGAGTGCTTGGTCGCTAGGCTCTTCGATCCCCGTGCTATTATGAGGCGTACCCTTGAGTCGGAGCCAATTCGACGCATCATTTATGCCATTTTCCGCTTTGCGACCGCCCCTTGCACCAACCACGCTTTCAGGCAGGGTATTGGTAAAATGTTAGCAATGCAAAAGGCTATTTCGTTGCGCAACTCTTGCCCACTGTTTCAGTTTATCTTGTGACATTGTTTACCGTTGCATGGTTTCCCGGTCACACTCGACAGAGCACCACAAAACAACAAAACGGGAAGGTTTTTTAAAAAATTGTCTTCGGCTTCACATGTCAGTAAACAGTCAAGAGTTTACAGAGGCGGCGACTTGTTAACTTCGATCCTTCTAATTTGGGCAAAGTTTGTTCTACGAATGACAGCGGCGATGATCGAAAAATCAACAAATAAGGAGTATGTATTCCAATTCAACATGATTCTAATATAAGAGTGTAAAAAAGAACTGCTTCCATCAGCCACGCTTTACGCCAGCTCCGCAAACTGGTCCCGCGACCGACTAAAGCCTGACGAGTGTAGACTAATTTTACAGACAGAACCCTTCACAGAGTTTATTATTAAGCGCAGAGCACTTGAGGGCCGCGCCTTGTCGTCGTAGCTCGTTCGCTGGACCCGAGTAGAGTAACATGGAGGGCGTCCCGTGGTAACGCTGTCGTCTGCTGTCGTTCGCAGCGTACCCCGGAGGCTTCGAAAGCCAAGCGGTTTATGTAGTCATTAGCGTTCGAAACTCGTGAACCGCTGGCGCTTGCCCTACATCTCCGAGTTTTTTAGCGCAAAGAAAACTATAGGTACATTTGAGCAAAAGGACACGTAATTAACCGGCAGCGCCCGCGTTCCATTAGTTAGGAACGCTCGTTGGGTTGGTGTTTAGGCTAGTAAGCGAAAAAAAAATGTCAGTGCAGCGCCGTCACGTGCGGGAACAAAGCACAAAGAGAACAGAACTCCCTCTGGCGCAGTTTCAAGCAGGGGCGTGCGAGGTCTGCGAAGGCGGGAAGTTTTAAATGCGTTGGGTGCTTGCATTGTGCGGATAACGGCGCTGCAGCCCATTATGGCGAATCACTGCTCAGAACTTACGTCAGCTTTCACATTGAGTGGAACGGCTTCACTTTTTTTTAAAGGAAAGCACCACCACGTATCACGGCGAGATAAAGTCAACCAGACTGACACATGTGGTATTTTAGCTTGCACGGAGAGGGCTATAAGGCAGTTACAACGCGCGCGCTTATACGTTCACGGATATAGACCCTCCGGAGGGGCTGCCGCCGAGGACGCGAAACACAAGGCTTCTTCAGCCAGGTCACATCCGGCTGAAAAGTTCAGGGCGTGTCTTTTGTGTCACAGGTTGAAACACACGAAAGCGAAGAAAAAGATACATGTATATCTTGGAACGCCCACGGAATGCTATTTAGTGTAACAATTCTGAATGTTCGTAAAATCGCGTAACCACCACCAAACAATAATTTTGGCAGCGGCAACTAAAGTTGTCGCATTAATTCTTTTGTCGCTGCTCATTCAGAAACGCACAATTATGCCGGTCTTGGAATTAAGCGTTGGAATCGCAAAGAAAGAAACAAGTTGTATTTATTATAACCTTTTACGGTACTTCGGGTGTGGCATCTCCTGGATGTTGATAGAAAAATTCCCATTAGCCTGGTCGCCGCCCATCATATGCAGAGTGGTTTCGGACAAGCTCTACACTGAACATTGATGTAGGGCTTCAGCAGTGTGATTTCCGTTAGCACCTTTTTCAATGACGCTATGGAAAAAGCCCTTTGTGCACTATTCGGTGAGAAACCATCGTGACCTCTGTTGTTGTCCAGCCAAGATAATGGCCGCTGGTATGAACAAGTACAAATCACACCTGTTGTCCGTACGGATTAGAATCATTGCATCCATATTAGCAGCCCAATGTGCTTCACTGCGACATATCCACACGTTGCCAGAGGTGAAACAAAAGTTGTCATTATTTTTGCCCCTATCTTCATAGCAAATACGGAACTGGGAGCCTTGCCATCAATTCGAAACTTTCAGAAGCTAAAGTGCCAGCTTCACAAAATTTGGTATACAATAAACAGGAAACGGGAATGTTGCTGAATGGTGAGTGCGGCGTCACATGTACACGTTAGTATAATATGTGTCCACAAGCCACTAAACCCCTGACACTGAAGAAGCCGTGGCGTGTGCCACTCTTCTTGTTGACGTAATTCGCGCCGTAAGACGATGAAACAAAAGCAAAGAAAGGACACAACACGGTGTAAGACAAAATAAGCCTGCGAAAGTCATGCGCCTGTGCGGCGATGGCGCAGCTTCGAAAGTGTTGTTCTGCCGAGATCAAGGACGCCGACTGATCCCGCCCTTGGTGGTCGCTTTTTTTGTGTTGTGCCGAGATTTAGGCGCTCCTAAAGGTCCCCTAGTGTTCAAAAATAATCCGCAGCACCACCTTTGCGCGCCTCATAGCCCATGTGAAGCCTCGACGCGTTAAACACCCAAAATGTGAAATATTTGAAGTAATTCGTGCCAAAATACAAAGCAACGAAAGCAAAAAAAGAGAAACAAATCGATGTATGTGTAAAGAAGTTGTTAAGGAGTGTCGCTAGGCTTTGCCATAGAATCACGTAAGCAGATTTAGGTGCCCCCAAAGATGAATTGTTTAGATGGAGCCCTGCTTAGGGCAGCGCGTACACAAATGGCGTCGTCCGGATTCGCTAGAAAGATGGAAGTTACCTTGCTTAAAAAGGGAACAAAGCCAGGCACTCCTTCCCTCGGTGCGTTGTTATGTCTCCGTCGGGATTGATAAATACGTCAGGACTGCTTGATGTTCACGACGAATAGAAAGTTCCAGCGGTTGCATGGGTCGTGTTAGCAGACCAGAACCAGACAATGGCCCAAATACATCTATTTTTTCCTAGCGGTATAGCTAATGTTTTTTCTCCTCCGCAGGTTTCTGTGCGTTGGAATAGCTCCACCACTATTTTAAACAGTGGCAAATAAGTTCAGAAAATTGGAAATAACAAGTGGACGTATTACGAGCTATTTGCCGCGCTAAATGGGAGCAAATAATAATCACAAGTCGAGCCGGAAGCGCAGCTGCTTCTTGCCTTGAGATAAAAATAGTAAAGCTGTGAAGTCGGAACAACTTACAACTCCCTTTTGCAAACACTGAATTGGCAAAACGACGTAGGGATCAAGTGTGTCGCGGGTGTAACTCGAAACAGATGTTTGCTTACGGAATGGGGTGGGCAGGGGTTGAAATTTCAATATGTTTCTTAGGGCCAGTAGGTGGCGTGTTCCTGTGCCAACGACAAAATATACGGTGTTAGAGTGCGTAATCGCAGCGCCAGGAGAACAATAGTGTTCGGCATTCTTAAAGCTTTTTTTCTCGACGAGGCATAACATTATAATATCGTCACAGCATGGCCTGTTGCACACGCCCGGCAACAAAAAACAAAAGGATGAAAGGATGCCTCGTGGAGCAACCAACCAACCGACAGCGCCCAGCCAACCATGCCACGCGCTGAAGAAGAAGAAGGGAGACGCGTGGCGAGGGAGACAGAACTCGGTGGTAGAGGCGCGAGGGCGTTCATTTTTGTGAGGCACCTATTCGCCTTTTAATAAATCTGTTTGTCCTTTTACTGCCAACATCATCTTGAGTTTGTGCCTCGCTACAATATATTCCCCCTTAAACAGAAAAACTCGCCTACTAGCAACCGCTTTAACTTACCCCTCGTGAGTACCTAATCACCACTGATGCCAGTCAGCGCTCACTTAGACCTCGGTAGCCTAATCTCTATTCAAGCCACCACATCGCGGGGATGACTGATTAAAGCTTTTGTTAGGAATGTGACGTATCCACAAAACGCTAAGCTCCCGCTCTAGCGATGTACATCCAGAATCAGGACAGCGGCTTTGGCTACGGCTAATGATGTCTCTCAACATCCAACTTTGCTCTTTGTGGCTTCGCGTCCCATCCCGTCATCTGCTGCTTACAGTCACTCGAGTCAGTGTGCTTGCGTTAAGCTTAGGTGGCGGTGTCTGTGTCCCCGCGTCGTTTGCACAATTCGTTGCTTCGCACGTCGCCCCTACCGCTTTGGTTGCGCCTCGAAATCACTAACTAGAGGGCGCAGACTGCGCCGTGGGCGACTTTTTGCGCTCTGTGGTTCCCAAAAGCGACGTGGTTTAATTGCACGCTGCGAAGCTCAGAGGCAGTACGCCTGACTGCACGAGACAAAGACGCTCCCAGCTAGGCCCATTAGGAAATGTGAACTTTGGTACTTTACAATTTTGTTAGTATTGCGCACCGCATCCAGTTATTGTGTGAGAGCGCGAAACAATATTCAAAGAAAAAGACGCAGGGCGAGCAACCATTTCCCTCAAAATCGCCCAAGCGCTCTACCACTTCGCGCTTCCCTGTAGAGCACAACACAATCCTGCGAATACATCTGCGCTAATTTCAGGCGAAGAGAGACACTACTTGCCTCGAGGGGCCGCTGTAATTGTCCAACCTATGTAACAGAAGCGGCTATCTTAGGTCGGCCTTTAGAGCCGTTATGCCGTTACCATAAGGAAACAAAAGCCGTACCGATGCTGTACAGTTTGGCACCCACATTGGTACTTTTGTGAGCGCTTTGCAAAATTTGTAAATATATACTGCTTACGCCAACGTTGTCCAAAATAATGACGTAAATATTCAGAACGTGCCATTAGTGTGAAGAAAAAAATCTGTATTATTATTCTCCGGGATACCTCTTCTCCGCTATCGTTCTCCGGTATACCGGTATCCTTATCCGTGATTGTGACGGTGCCGTTATTGGCTCCGTGTTCTCCAATGCCTATATGACTTCAGGAATTCCGGTACGCGGAATACGCAGCGTCTCACTTTCACTCTGAGATGCCTGTAGCTAGCCTCCGTCATATCTAAATCCAACACGTTTAGACACCTCTCCACAGCCGCAGCAAAGGCCGCAGTTGTATCGACTCTGAGTTTCGGGGCAACTGGTTGTAGCATGTTCTAGTTTCTCTGGAAACGCCATGATGATATTTTAGATGCATCAATATACTTTAGTTGGAACCATGTTTAGCGTAACGTATAGCAAAGTTTAATGCAAACGCCCAGTAATGTAATGCCCAAAATTACGGAAGTTCACGGTCAATTCTTCAGAATGTGACAAATGTCAAGCCAAAACATAGTGGTCACATTTTGAGCAGTACCAGCCAGCGAAGCAGAGTTATTCGCACACGAATATATTGGGAATATGCATTCCGTGCAATCAGGACGACTGATGTTATTTAGCGGTGCTAGTGACACCAGCGGAGTATATGCTTAAGCAGTTTAAGCATTCGTATAAGCAGCTAATAGTGACAAACCAAAATACCAGCTCACGCAGCGACCATGGGGACGAAGACTAAATAAATTTCATTTCGTGCCGTAGGGGAGCAGCACAGTTATTACACCTTCGGTTATAATATTTTGCCAACCTCTACATAAATAGGCTAAGGAACACGAAAAAGCGCTTTGATTTATCAGAAAAAAATAGTCGTTTATTTTGGGATTACATAACACTGAATAAATATCCCAGCAGGGAATGTTTGCATTTGTATGCGTTTTGTTTTGACGAACGCAAAAAGAGAAGAGTTCTTGCGTTGAACGAACCCCGAAATCAGAGAAAACCTCACCATTGGAAGTGACATTGGCAGGGGAGATGGTGCTCACTGCGCAGACCGACACCTAAAGATTCATTCTATCACATGCGGAATGCGTTCAGTAGGGGGAAAGAGGGAGCGAACGCAAGAAAAACTTCAAACCATGCGGACTTTCATTTAAAAACCCTGGATATTATTCAAAG
Organism: Haemaphysalis longicornis; assembly: GCF_048455015.1. NCBI lineage: Eukaryota > Metazoa > Arthropoda > Arachnida > Ixodida > Ixodidae > Haemaphysalis > Haemaphysalis longicornis. The sequence continues at coordinate 56,908,662 of NW_027526295.1, read as the reverse complement.
CTAACGAAGAATTCATTGCACACAGAATATATTTATCCCGCGACGGAGCGTTGAAAGATCGGAAGAGGTATTTTGGCTTATATTCGTTTATGATCCCTTAAAGCGTTGAGAATTTCACGAGTGTGACGAGGTCGGTAGCCTACAGAGATGCAAATAATTTTACACGTCTAGGAGCATCCGTGTCATTTGGATGTGGGTCGCGATATTATGTATGCGCATTTCCCCTGTTTCCAGCATGTATGCAGCGCCCCGTCTCGCTCACGTTTCATTTCACGCTTGGCAACCTAACTTCCTAGACAGCACTGCTTCCATATTTCTCAAATTCAGTAGCGTGTTTTTCGCGTTACGCAGCGCTTGCAATCGTATTTCCGTTTAAAAAGCGCCATCAACACCCCCTTTTTTCTCCGTACAAAAAAAACGCAAATGCCATTGCGTTATGTACGCGATACGTCCCCGTCGCTGAAGAGCCTTGAGGCTTTTATGTTGGAGAAGGAACGGACAGTGTACTCCCGAAGATCCCGCTTTCCGAAATTAGAGCCGCTAAGAATAATTACTCTTCAGGATCCACGTCGCGATATACTGAGGCTTTGCCGCCCACCATCTGCGTAAATCTTCTTGTGGTGGAAAAAAAAACGACGTGCACATGCCAAGACAGCCTGCGAGTTGTTACTTTCTTTAAGCTGTAGCGAAGTTTCAAAAAAGTTGCATAGACGTTTCACACTGTGAGCTCGAGTTACGCGCTAGCCAATCAATTGTTTTAGCAAGGCTTCAACCTGAAGATTTATCAGGGAAAATAATGTAATTTCTGCGAAAGCTACATAGCTATAGCTTATTAAGCGTTGCGGAAATATCCATTACGGGTATGTGTTCTGCTTTGTGTGTCTAACTCTTCGCAAGCCTTCGTGGTGCGCATTATGGACTATGAGTACAGGCACCCATTCGTCCTGGTCTACCCCTGATTTATTTATTTATTTATTTATTTATTTATTTATTTATTTATTTATTGATTGATTGATTGATTGATTGATTGATTGATTGATTGATTGATTGATTGATTGATTGATTGATTGATTGATTGATTGATTGATTGATTGATTGATTGATTGATTGATTGATTGATTGATTGATTGGCGCATATCCCACCAACGGATGTCTGAAAGCGTGCTTCAGCAGCACACGTTCTCGTCTAAAAAGCGTTGTGCAATAGACACTGCGGGTAGGTGGAACTCTAGCGGTGCATCTCAATGTTCCAGAATAACGGGAGCTTCTACCAATGGCTACGTGCGTAAATATCGCATGTTCGGCGCAATGAAAGCTTTTGTTTGAAGTCCCACTATATCAACCGCTTCCGGCAGCTTGAGCTACGCTGACTACAACGAATACTTTTTCGGATAGGTAGCGTTTGACAACCTCATACTACGAACAGTGACGTCAAACCTACCGCCGGACCTCTCATACTTCAGTTGCCCCCTCACTCTACTGCTACTCCGCATAATGATCTGTGCAAGCGAAGAAAGGAAGGAGCAGTACAGGAAAGGAAGGCCGGGAGGTTAACCAGGGTACTGTCCGGTTGCCTATCCTACAACCTGAACCAAGCTATAAACCTGAAAGTACGGGAAGCCGAGAGCATCGGCGCTGCCGTCTCTCGCTACCCTCTGCACGAACGCTGGCCGACCACGGGCTGTAGAGGACTCATTCGCAAAGGATGCCGCGTCGCCTTGGAATTACCTCTGAAAGCTTCCGACGCCAGACTGGAGGCGACCCGCCGCGGTGGCAAAGTGTCTAAGGCGTTGTGCTGCAGAGCCACAGGTCCCGGGTTCTATTCCCAACCATGGCGTGCACTTTTCCGATGGAGGCGAAAAGCAAGAACGCCCGTGTGTTCGAGATTTCGGTGGACGTTAAAGATACCCGGGTGGCCAAAATATTTCGCAGCCCTACACTTCAGCGCACCTCATCACCCGCGTAGCGTCGGCGCGTTAAACCTTATAATCAATTAACCTGCGGGCAACAAGCACACAATACGCCGGCAGAACTGAGCGAATGCTACCACACTGGCCCCAGATCATGTATACAGGAGGCGCAACGGCCCAGTGCTGGTCGCGCGTGAGCGGTGAAATAGCGTCATAATAAGAACGAATGCAGACTAAAAAGCTTCGTAGCTGTGACGGAAAAAGGACTGATGGCGGCCACATTTCATTCCGCGGCTGCGCAGTGAAACGGCGATCTCAGAGGCACCGCAGTTTCTTCTCCAGCGACAGATGCCGCCAGCTTAGCCGAGGACACGCGATTTTGCCTTTATAATGCCTGACTAGGAAGCTTTGTATTTCCTCGTGTATTGTTCTTTCTCCTTGATACCGGCCAAATAAACCGAGTACCGCAAAGCTCTGCAGGCATACTCTTCCCGGAGGTACTCGCGATCAGCCCAGCGCAGGGGCCTGACTCACTATGAACTATGAAATCATCAATCAGAAATCATATTCTCGTCTGAACCATTACCACAAGTATGCACTCTCCGATTCATACTCATCAGCCATAGCACTAGCCCGAAAATTCTCCCTCCCGAACAGCCTCATCTGTCGATGCCTCAAGATATCTGCACAACGAGGATTTCACCAAAGCTTTTGTGCACTTTTTTCTCGTCTCTTCCTCTTGCCGTTCTCACCTTTTGTAACTGCAAATGCGGCAATCGGACTTGCGTGAAACAAAAAGGCCCAGTCATCACCATGGTTTCGGATTTACCAAGAGCCGTAGAACAGCCTGTCAAAAGGCTCGTGTTGGTAACGTCGCGCAAAATTCTCTCTCTAAATTGGTCATGGTGAAAGTAATATGGTTCCGGCTTACACGGGACTGGGAAGGATACAGACGGCCCACACAGCAGCCCTAACAATCACCAAACGAGCATGCGATGTGGACGGTTCCCTCTATTGAGCCAGATACACCACGGGCAGTGTCCTCAAGCTCAGATTGGTCGCAGAGAATTACTGCTTCTCCCTTCACAAGCTTCCTCCCTCATTCTCATCCGTCACTCTGGAGGAGAAAGGCCTCTGGCGTATACTCCAAACGGAACCTCTGCCCCGTTCAGCCGTCCTGCATAACAACACGAGAGAAGCGATGCAGGGGCATTGACTCTGGGTGCACATTACTCAGCAATACTGTGTTTTATTCCCCTGGGCTTCGACAAATCCGCTGCACTCACGTACCCCAGATAGAAATTCATCGCTTGTGTAACCATTCGCCGAATCAAGAAGCCGAGGGCGAATGACAGTAATAATACAGTAGGCGCAAAAAAGTGGGAAAGTGGCTTAGCGGGCAAGCACTCTTTTAGAAGTTCATACTCGCGTACTAATTAAAGGTCTAGGCGTGTAATATAAGAAGTGTTTGCCCTCGCTGCTTCCAAATACGCAGTATGGTTATTCTTGCCGGTGAGTACATTTTGTGTAACTTGATTTTGGCGCACGAGTGGCCGTTCTGTGTTGGGAAGTTGCGATCCTAATAAACTGCCCACTTCTCGGTAGCATAAATTATTGAGTGCGCGGGGAACGCATCAGCCGACTGGCTAGATACGCCAGACTAAAATTAATCCTTGGAGCTGCGTTTAGGGATCCCCGTTTTCTCTACTGCTTCACTTGCAGCTTGTGCCAGAAAACTCGGAACGTACTTCATATTCATGAAAGCATTTCGCGGCTCTTTGAAGCCCGAAGAAAAGGACCATTTCCCAGCCCGCCTCGCCGTGCTTGGCAAAAACGGGCTCCACCCGGTTAGCTTGTAAGCGCTTTATGCATGTATTCTTAGCCGTAGTCCCCGTTCCTTTTGAATTACGCTTGGGACTATTGGGACGTCAAAAGTTCTTAAAAGTTTGGGCTCCAATTAGTGAGTGGGGCCGGCATACAGAGCCCAACGTTAAATCCCACGCGGGAACACCTCGCGCCCTATTTAAAAAACGAGAGTGTTTGATGAAATCTGCCTTTTTCATGTTCTTAACCTTAGTGTCGCAACACGAGGCAGCTGGTGCACAGTACTGGCTTCGATGGGGCGCTCTCAATATTTACTAAGCAGCCGTAGGCTACGGCGTTAACCCTCACTTGTGGTTTGAGAAAGCTGCGTGACAAGAAGGCCATCACACTTCTGTGTTACAAGGACGCTGTTCACTTTGCTAAATTTATCGCAATCATAACTAGAGATGCAAGAATATACACCTAGCTCTGTCATGAAATGTTTGGGACGGTTTAAAGACGGCTGATAAATTAGTTCTGTTTGAGTTGGGACGTTTACAAGCAACGCAGTATGTGCTTGTTCTCCCTCTTGTCCTCGCTACTTCTCAAATTCCACATAAAAAAGCGCTGGCTTTCTGAAGGACATGTGCTGTAAGTACAGCATTCAAATGGCAGCTAGAACGCATTTGGGGATCAAGCCATCTGCTTCAATGAATCATTAATTCTTCACGGGAGGTGGACGAGTTCTGCTTCTTTAGCCACTCTTCGGCATAAAAAAATAATGGGCTGCTGAGCGCTGTTTTGCAAATAAAATTCATTTGTGCTAATAATATGTACATTCTCTGATTTCTCTCCTTCTATTAGGCCCGCTATGGCGATTCTTAATGACATTGCTTAATGGGCTCGGGTGGGGTGCTTTTTTTCTGTATAGGCAGCCAGTATAAGATGTATTTTGAAGTCACCCGTTCATTCTGTTCGTCAGGAAACCCCTGTCTTTAGCAAATGTTTTGTGAAGGTAGCAGTGACTCGCATTTTTTCCCACATGCTGCAACACAAGTTACTCACCGAGCAATGTGTGAAAGGCCAAGGTGAAGCGAGATGTCATTAGTTCCTGTGCCCAGCGCATAAAAGGATGGTGCAGGCAATTTCACGGAAATCTGTTTGCAAAGAAAACAGGAAATGTAGCTAAGGGGTCTGTTACATAGGAATTACCCTTACCGAAAAATTGGGGCAGCTTCTCAATAGTAACGGGAAGGCTGCGTGGGCAAACAGCGAAGCTTGCGGCCCCAACGAGTTTCATCTTGGTTCGGCTAAGTTTTGCCCCATTATGCTTGGACACTTGGCAAAGTTTTCTGCTCATCTTCACCGCGAAAAAATAACCGAACAACGATGGGAGGAAAGCACAGGCCAACCGCTGAACCACAAGAAATCTTTTATTGAAGAAATGGAAATATAAATTCGGTAAGGGAACAAAAACAATGATTAAAATACAAGAAAAATGGTAGTCATCCCGCCATGCGAGAGTGGATGATCAACGAAGATGTTGTAAACCACTTCAAATGCTGGTGCAGGAGGGTGTGAAGTGTTTATTTATGTATTTATTTATTTATTTATACTGCTAGCCTCAACTATGGAGGTTGTTGCAGGTTGGCGGATACATGAATAATAAGCATGCTCGTTTTGAACAATTCACAAAAGCAGAAACAAGGGTCAAGGTGAAAACAACAATATCTGACAAATAGACTTCACAAATAAACATGCGCCTTTTCAAAGGATAACAATGATTATGTATTACATATGGAAACACATAAAAGTTTCAGGAATAGGGAGTACCGAACACATATCAAGAAGGATTATATAGCAAAAAGTTACACAGTTTAGAAGCACAATTTTCAAAGATGAACTAGTAACAATTCAATTAGGAAGGGTGTGGAACCTGTGCTCTATAAGATGTTTGTCGTGTTTTGTTCTTGTAGACCTAGAAACAGATGGAGTAATGCATTTCGTACAAGGTTTTTTAGGCCGCCATGGTTTAGTTGACACAGAAATTTTAGGCGTAACATTTTGGCGCGTTCACCTATTGTAGGTAGTTGAGCTCGTCTGAGTAATTTCGTGCGGGAGTCGTAGCGTTTATATTTCTCGTCGTCCCGGCGGGCTTGTCGCTGGCGCTCGGTTTCTCTGGCGCCAAGTGCTGGGTCCCAGCTAGCCTCACCCATGCGCTCTAAGCGTTGGGCAAGAACTGCTCAATTTAGCGACACTGTTCCTGCCCAGCCTTAAAACATCATCTGCAAACATAATCTTTGCGAGGACCACCTGGTGGGAGAATGGGAGAGGGGCATTGTTCAAAGGCGTGCCATTATTCTTACTGCTGTTTCAATGCTTTTTTTGTGGTCTTTAAAAGAAACTCTGACCTCTATCCTGTATGTGTGAGTCGCTTGACGCATGTGCTACGGCGTCTTCGGCGAGAACTGGTGGGTCCTGCCTAGGTTTTTGTTTGTGACACAAAATTATCCCGCCCCTTGGAGGCTGACAGATTCGCTGTGATAAAACCCCCTAAATGCGTCTGCTCAGACCAACGTTCTGATGCACTACTTTCATCAAGATGCGTCGGTTGTGCCTCAAGAAGCGACAAAGACGGAGGAGCGCTAACTGACGAGTTAGACATCTTACGAATTCTATAGTCTTCCAGATCTTTCCTCGCGGTTTGGTCACCGTGCCTAAATATAACTGGGGTATCACATAGGAAAGGTGTACAACTGCAATCATTGAAATGGGTCGAAAGACGGCCTGAAGGCACTCTCTTAAGTGAATTATAGTGCTCGTGCAAGCGGGCATTTAGTCAGCCGCCCGTTTGGCTAACGTAACCACGACCACACTTAAGAAGAATGCAATAGACCACAAGGCACAAACGGTTTTGCAGGCTTTACACCACCGCTGCATGCTGGGTCCTTTTAACTGACCCTCTTTTCCATGGCGGCCAGATGCGGTTAAACTTTTGTTTGCCGAAAACACTACATTGACGTTCGACATACTTTCTTCAAAGGGTGCGATACACTTTGCCGGTAGAGGCTTACGACTACCATTTTCCTTGTGTTTATCTTCCACTATTTGAACGAGAGAGGCCAAGTCCCTCCATCGGGCAGGCGGGAGCGGCGCCAGGAGTCGCTCACATAACCAGGTAAAGGCGCGGTCACACTAGACCGACGGCACCAATATTACTCGATCTAGAAACGTTGGACACGGCGGTGACGGCGACACTGCGCCGAAGACGGCGAGTCGGCGACCCGTCGGCCAACTGCCGAGTTGCCCGGCCGCGTTGTCAAACTATGCCGACAGCGACACAAACACGCCGGGTGGTGGAAAGTCCTCGTAATTGGGCCTGGCTACCCGACCGAAGACGCCGACAAAATCGGTTGGACGACCTGTCGCCCGACGTGTCGTCGGGAATCTATCGATAAAAGAAAACTGCGCCCCGTCAGCCATCGTTCCCTAATACATGTGGCTGTGTTTTTTTAGTTTATAAAGTTTAATAAACCTACTAACTCCCATGAAGCCCATACATCTCAACACTACCGCTGATGCGACCCGTATTTTGGCTTTACAACGCTTCGGTGACGTCGCTGCAAACTGCACTTGCGTGTGCGACCGGCAAAAATATAGAAAACATAAGGTCAGTTACGTGCAGAAGAAGAGTTGCGGAAGGCAATTTAGGTAATAAGGAACCAATATCGGCCAAAGTATTTAGAGTAAAGGTAACACCAAACCACTGCAAGCACTATTTCCACAGTGCGACATCCAAGTCAGCAGCCGGGCAAACATCTGAGATCGCTTTCTCGAAGCAGCTGGGATGATGGCGACCAGCTATTGGGGGGGGCTTCGGGAAACTTTACCTCGCAAGTGCTATTTAAGAAATTTCCCTTTACGAGCCAGCAATTCTGGAAACCAGATAGTAAACACCTATGTATGTAACGAATAGTGGGACTCTATCTAGTACAAAGGTTATTCGGTGATTGGCACAGTTTGTGCGGTGGCGCAGTGGTCTCGAGCATCGCCCTCACTCGATCAACCTTAGCGGGCTGAAGCCCTGGCGGTGTAAGTTTTTTTTTCTGAGCGGTTCTTTATGTGGTATGGCTTCCGTATCCTATTCGCGAATCATGTGATGCGTATTTTGAGAAACAACTACCTTCGTTATGGAAATGTTTCTTCGAAACAGGGAGCGGCTTCTCAAAGCCGCAACAATCGATTTTACTGTTTTGCAACGCGTTTATAAAGAATGCGACACCATTTTGACACTGTAAGGCCTTCTTTCTGACAGGAGGTTCGCTTTTTGCTGACGTACGCGCTAGTTTTTATGCATATTCTACGTGCTACAGAGGCCTTTTCGAAGGGGTTCCTACAGAACCTCGGATATTATCAATGCTGCGGATGCAGCGAACGCAGCACTTTTTTCTTCTATGTCTGTGATCCAAAATGAAACTGAAAAGTACACACAGTAGAAGCAGTACACACGCGACTACGCACAAACGGCTTCAGTCGCGGCCATAGCAACCCGATACTCCAAGTTTAATTAGAGCACGAAAGGGTTCCCCGACAGAGAAGAAAGGCGGGTGGGATGTCATCGCACGGTCGTCGGTGTTGTCTGATATGCGAGTCGGCCGACAGCGTGCAGACGCAGACGCCCCGCTGACTTCTCGACGGCGCAGTCGGTTGGCCAACGGTCGGCGTCGGTGCGCTGCGTTTCAGTTGAGGAGAAGGTCACATCAAATGTCACTATAACTTTGCTACGAGGTTGAATATGAGAAAGTTACGGGTGGAAACGATTTTTTAGGGTGAAGGGAAACTTAAAAAATTCAGCAGTACCGCCACACTGGAAAGAACGACGACCACCGAAACGCCGGTGTGCTTTAACTCGAGATTGATTGGTTGTAAGGTTTAACGCGCCGGCGCGACGTAGGCAATAAGCCGCGCCGTAGTGGAGGCCTTGGATTAATTTTTACCACCTGGGGATATTTAACGTGCGCCGAAATCTCGTACACACGGGCATTTTCGCTTTTCGCCTTCATCAGAAAAGTGACCGCCGCGGCGGGAATCGAACTCGCGTCGTCGTGCTGTTTTATCTCAAGAGGGACATTAAACATACGTATAGATTTCTTCACGAGAGTTTTTAGGGTGGCCTCCTCGTTCCAGGAGACCATTGGCACGGGCTACTTCGTCGCTCTTTTTACCAGCTTGCACTGGACGCCAATGAAAGAGCTGGCCAAGGCACTCTCCAAAGGCTCATAACTGTGGAAGAGATTGGACTGGTCAGGTGTAGTTTGAGTACAGCTGCCGACGATATAAAAAGTGTCCCGGATCTTCCCCAGCAGCGGCTCATAATAGGATGCACGGTGGGGCAGCGTGGGCAGAGGGGGTAGAGTTACGGTAGGAGCTATTTTGTAGGCCACGAAGTACTTCCTCGTGGTCTCTGCGTAGTTGTTTGTAAGGTAGGGTGTATGTTTGTTTTTAGAGCCTATAGTTCGTGGTAATCACCTGATACGAGACTAGGGGAAGCAGACGCATATCATCACCTTAAAGTGATTGGCGGGTCAGCTCTCGAGCTGGGAAATGGTAAATCTTGTTCCCTGAGACTCCAAAGTGCGCAGGCGCCAAGATTATCTTTACGGTTCACGCAAGTTGCTTTAAGGGTGGTCTTGTGTATTCGGCTGCGTGAAACATTGTGCCAAGTCTGTTGACAGTCAGCTATTACGGTCTCATGATGGGCTTGTGAAAGCAGTAAGGCTGCGGCTGCCTTTTCAGCAAGTAAAGGGATGTAAAGGGACGGCGAGTAAAGGGGCGAGTAAAGAGTCTCAATCCACAGACACGCTGGTCTTGTGCTCTTAGTTTACAATGTCTCTTTATAATAAGGCACGCTTTGCCGTAAACAGGGCCGCATCTGCGTATGCAACTGTAGGATGGCTACTATACTGTTTCAATATACCAAGGGCTCTTTTTTTTCTGCATGAGTTACACACGGGGTGCACGCTTCTTAGGCGAACAGGCACTATAACTTGCCGCCTGATGTCATGCGGGATATCTTTGACTTAGGATGTTGGGTGTTGAAGCAGAATCAATAATGGTAGTGTGGAAAGGATGAAGCTGACGGCTTCTGCGGTGCCCCTACTGGAATGGATCTGCTTAGACGAGTTCATTAACTCCGTTGTTAACTCCGAAACAAAGCCATTTGTATGTGGAGGTTCTGACTTGTAGGCGAAGCCAGCTTCTTGGCGTTCCTTATGATAGGGTCTGCTTTCTTCAGATCCGTTGATGAGAGCAGAGCATCGGGCGCTATGTAAGCAAGCCGATACATGACGAAGGCATGGATGAATTAGAGTGTACCGGATTCGCGCGCACCCCATGTTTTTTCACTCTCTTGAGCATAGGTGTGAGTAGCTCCAGGATAGTGTAGGTTTTGTTAATATCGGTGGTGTCTTTCTTAACAGCCTGAAAAGGGACGCCCAGTATGTTGATGCTTTGAGCAGAGGTCGTAATCTAACCCTCTATGTGTATGTTGATGGCGGGTGTTCCAGGCAGCTACTTTTTAGTTGGCGACACGGGCAATAGTTCACATTGTTCATGGGGTCCGGCTCACTCCGCATAACTTTGACAACAGACGAGTTTGTTGCTGGGCTATTTGGTGCATATTAAGTTTAGAAAAACCAGCTGAACATTGAAAACAAAGGACTAAGTGTTAACAAAGACTTGAAAGGGACACTGCTGTCCCTGTCCCTTTCACTTCTTTGATAAGACTTAGTCCTTTGTTTTCAATGTTCAGCTGGTTTCTTCTTATCTCGACTTTGAAAAGCCATTCACTACGACCGCACCTCAATCGACGCGGCTATGCACACACCAAACACTTTTGTTTGTTATTTGCGTTTGAGATTACTTCCTATGCAGTTGGCTCCGCGAAACGTGGACGCAGTAGAGTTGTATTCAAGTGGAAAAACTTGAGGTTGTCCGTTTTCTTCCGTAGCTGCTCATGAATTCACCAGAGACAGCAACTTCACATTATTTACAATTACAATGCGCAATACCTTAGAAGTAAAAGAAGATGAAACTCGATGAGCCTTGAAGTAATCTTAGGCGCACCTCATCGCCTGCGGTGCGTCGGCGCGTTAAACCCTACAATCAATCAATTGAAGTAATCTTAGCGGCCAAGTGTCAGGTAATTCGTTTCTAGATAGGTTATATAAAGCAGGCGTTACAGCCGTTTTCTGTAGCCATACTGCCTGTGTAGACCGTAATATATTGGCAGCAGGCGGGGATTCTGTAACGCTTACAACGTCAATGTGAACTAATTATCTCAAGTAAGTAAAGCTAAGCGTACTGATATAGTCGTCTGAGCGGTCAACTAAAATTTATTCTTTTCCTAGTATTCATCATCTTCATCATCATCCTAGATAGCAAAGTTATCTTGAGAGCTATACAGCACTCGAAGGAATCTGGAGGAGGAGGATTTGGCTGTCCGCAGGCGTTGACTACTCTAAAAGTGCATCAGTTTTTTGTCCCCGTCCTTAATAGGGCTCCATTCTCCAAGTAGTGGGTTAGGGAGGAGAAGGAGGGCCCTTCTAATTAGGTGAAGTTGGTCGGTTGGGTCCGGCAAAGCATGCCGGCATCCTTTCACATTATCCTTTTGTCCGCCGCACTGTTCCACCACCGCATAATAAACTGGCCAAAGGCGAAGCAAACGTCCACCGACGACTTCAGACCAACACATTGCTTCGCAGCCGGTGAAAAATGTTTCTTGTCGAGGGGACACGTAGAGGGAGGGGCAGCGATTATCGCTTTTGTGCATAGTTCTACTGTTCAAGGATCCTGGTAAAATTCTCTGGCTATTCTCGTTCCGGGAGCGACATTCTGATGCCGCAGATCAAAAAACAGTGAAGAATAATGAAAGTTGGCGGTGAAGTAGAACAAAAGCCTTGACGGCGCGGATAACCTTTCTGTCGGACCGTATAGTCCCTGCAGCCTAACTAACAATCTAGACGAGGAAGAAAAGTTCATACACAGAAATAACCCGGCGACTACATAAAACGCACCCGGTAGACCGATCCACCGGAAAGGTACCCCGAACCGCAATTGTAAGCCATTAACGTCCTACCGAGCGATCGTACGCGGTGACCGTGTTACGTCAAAAGAACGCATTGTGTTTGGTCAGTTATCCAAGAAACCCGCTGTCAGGTCCGTAAAAGACGCCTGGGAGGTTGCCCGAAATTTAAACGAGGCATCGTCGTGCAAAAGTAAAAAGTTGTAAATGTGGCATCGGCACACTATTTTCTTCATGCTGTCGACTCTAGGGAAATTCCCCCATTGGGTATTTGCCACGGAGGAAGGCGCAACCATGACAATTTGTTTTTTGTGTGCTGCTTGCAACGCGTGGAAACAGCACACAATCAATACGTTTCCATCTGCCGATAGGAGCAGACGCAGAATTATTGGCTGCGTGCGAGATGCGTTAACGGCCAACGCCCGCCATGGTGAATCCATTGCTGCGTTGCCAAAGCATTACCGTGTTCTTCGGCTCCTCACCGCCCGCTAGCCCGGTAAGCGATGAATCATAAGGTTGTTCTGCACTGCGATGTCGCCGGTCAGCCGTATAAAACAGGATACTTGAGATATTAGTTGATAGACGCCGGATTGATCAAAGATGTTTGGGAATAGAGACCTACCGGACGCCCACGTTTGGCTTCTCCATGTCCTGACATGCGACGCAAATAAAACCTGCTGAAAAGCCGGCCGCTGAGTGAGAAAGGACTGCTCTGTCTCGCTGTCGACTCCGTCAGGCACGAGTTGAGGTTAAAGATTTATTGGGTCGCCTTCACCGCGACAAATGAGAAAATACGCAAAATATTCTCCGAATACGGGGACGTGAAAGAGGCGGTGAGTACCAAGTGGTGTCTCCACAACCTTAATATATCCGTGTCGACAGCCCCGATTGTGCTCCTAGCTGTGTCTGTAGAGGTCACAACAGGCCGGCCGCCTCACCAACTGCGGTTAGGCTCCGTAACGGAACTCGTCACGGTGCCTGTGCAAGCCCATATGTGCAAAAGGTGTCGTAGGGTCGGCTATTTTCGGGAAGAATGCCGGGTCCCAAGGTTCACTCAATTCCACGCATTTGGCCATGAGCGGGCTCACTGCACTCTCTCGTAAGCCCGAGCTGGAGGTCGAGGCTGTGAGGGACACAACCTTTAAGTAGTATGGATGAGGGAGCTGCAGAAACAGCAGCGGCGCCAGCAGCTAACTGAACCCAAGCCTCCCCAATGCCATTGTACGAATTTAAAACGCACTCTTAGACAGGAGACGACCGGGGCAGAGACAAGCACTTGCGTCTGTCCCGCTCGCCCCATGTCTGAAATAGTGCGCTTTAAATTGGTGCAGTGGATTAGCAACTAGCTCGAAACCACATGTGGTTAATTTATACTCCATTGCCAACCCAGCGACGGGAGCGGCCACTGCGGAAAAAGACGTGAGAAACCCACTAACAGCGGAGACAGATTTGCCAGCGGCCGACAAAATTAGACACTGCGTTCTGAGCCGTGGGGCACCCCTACTTCAGCCACACGCACAAGCCAGTGCACCATTTTCGAGGTCTGCTGAAAACGACTGATAACCGCGGGGCGTCAAGTGTGTAGACGGCTGAAAAGGTGAACAGAGCTGCTGTAGCAGCGCTGTTTCAGGCAGTTCGAATGGTGAAGTCGCGAGCGCAATAAGGGTAGTTCGGTGTGGTCTGAAACTTGGTCACACCTAATTCCTCAATGTGACTTGTAAATCGATGGTGCTGTCTTCGCTGCTTTTCCTGAACCAACTGCCAAAGCTGTCCGCGGTAATACACCTCAGCCAATCCCACGCATCCTCAACCTTTATCGCGAAGCTCAGCCGAAAAATATCTGTCAAAGCCTAAAGACGCCAACGCGGCTTTTATCGCTCTTCAATGCCCTTTTCTGACGGTTAATATATTTGGGAGGGTGTGGGGGCCAACCGAATCATCTGTACAACTTCGAATTGGAGTTCACCGTGACGAAAAGTGGGGTATGACTTAGAGCGGGCAAGCGCCGAATAGAGGTCGTTGGGTATGCGCAAATTAGCGCCGAAAACCACATAGATGGGGATTTATTTTTGCCCAGCAGCCCAGACAAGCATTCACCGGCTCTTCATAAGATCAACTTGAGGATACAAACGAAAAAAAAAATCAACGTTCGCACAACGAGCGACACGGGAAGTAGCATGCCGCATCTATTGGTCTCCAATACACTTAGGGTTTGGCGGGCCTGACAAGAGCACAGAAGAAATAGAGTAACTCCAAAACACCACTTCGCGGAAGCCCCACGAAGCTGACGCACCAACAGGTACCTTCCATATTTCCCCCGCTTTAACTGGCACGACTCGAAGCTGCGCTAACTTGGTCGGACGTATGAAAGAGCCGCAATTGTCAGCCGGAGCGTCTGCAATTGTCAGACGCTCCGGCTGACAATTGCGGCTCTTTCATCCGTGGCGGCTTCCCATTTGATAATTGAAAAGAGCGGATCTCGCGGCTCCTATCAATAGAAGCACCGGAGGAAAATGGAGAAAGGGCCATTGGCACAGCGGAGCGTAAGCGTGGTTGCTCATTGCGTTGGAGGTGTCTCTGCGGCAAGGAATCCTAGAGAGCGGTCTTCATGCTCGGGAGCGAACTGCCCGCAGTCGACGTCAGGTATGGTGACGTTGTGGTATCCAGCGCGTGACGTGAAAGCAATACGGAGAAAAGGTGCAGGGAGGGCGGGGGGATGAAGAAGGCTCGGGGTTGCAACGGCATGTGGCACCATATGTCGAAAGCCGGCCTCGAAGCGCGGTTTCTCCCCACCCCCGAACAGTTGTCGCCAGCGCGGTGCGCGTTAATTAAAGTAATCCGTCACAAGGAGACCCTTTGTAAATATTTTAACGCTTAAGCACGCCTTACTAATCTTACGTGTCTAAGGCGAGGTCAGTAATCTGTTGTCTAACATTAAGCAGGGCTACGTTTAACCTTCAGTTCATGATTCTGCACTGCCGATAAACATAATAGGATGATTCCGTGTTCTTGTTTTCCAACCTAAAAGTGGATCAGTCATGTTTACCGTCCCCTCCAGACAATAAGCTTCATGGTTTTCTTTTTTTGTCCTTTAGAGCATCTTTATTTCGAAATACACGTCCGGAGCACACAGTGGGCGTTATTTGCTATTCGCTGCCTTCAGCTGTCAGTACCGAGCCACTGCATTCTCACCTCCAGCCAGGTACGGGCATCTATTAGGGAGCATCTTGGTCACATCAGCCTTAGTGGCACATGTGAAGCATCAGGAGGTTTTAAGCCAGTCCACTGCTTTTTACGTTAATATGACGCCCGGGTCCATTCAATTGAAACGAGAATTTGGCCGTGTATATGCGTGCTTAGCTGGAAATCTCGGCAAAAGGCGAGAGCTTCTGCAGCCGTTGCCCAGTGAGATTCTCTGTTTTCCCATTCGCATCCCTCACGCTATGCTTCCCTCCATCCTCCTTTAGGGGTTTCAACTCATGTTCGCTCAATTCGATTCAATATTCCCGCGTCCGCACTGTTTACGCGCCAACTGCAGGGATCTTTTTCTTGCACCCTATTTTAAAAGGCTGGAGGTGACGCCACTTTTAACAGTTACTTTTATTTTGCTTTTCTCTGGCAGCGTTTTTCCCTGCGTTCGTATAACAGCCTTTATTGAAATTTCTATCTATTGAAACAACGCCGCTACTGCCCGTTCTGCACATATGTTGTTTTAAATGTGCCGAATATTTTCTACTTGCTGAACAAAGTTGATGGGTAAGATGAGCACGATCAGCTACCGTAGATTGAGTTGTTTTGCCTATATATGCTTCTAGTTCACAAATTCTTCAAATATTAGTCTTGCAGGTGGATCGACCGATAAAAAAACAGATAGACAGAACAGCCAAGATAACCGTGTTGAGGTCGCCCAGGAAAGATTGTTCTCTTTTTAAAGTGCTTTTTCATTCGGGGTTTTTTATCGTAGTTAAAAACAAATCCGCCAAGGTGTCGCAATAATGGGTACGAATACAGCGCTTCCTGGAACATGAACTGTTGAGCCATTGTATACCTGGCCGGAGAATGTACATTAGATTCGTTGCGTGGCAACGCACAGTTTTCGTCGTTTTGGGAGACACCAATTAAGTGTAGGAGATCCCAGCACATGTGCAATTGATATTAGGTGCATGCGGGCACACAGGCGTGCTGGACACTTAGAGCTGATCTGTCGAAAATATGCTTCACTTTACGTATTAACGATGAGGGTGAAATATACAAGCTTCACAATTTTAATCATGGCCACTGGGCCGCAACCTCATTCTTAAAAAAGGGAAGGTTTCGGCTATTCACCACAAACGTTATGTCATTCTGAAGCCCACGAGGCGAAAGCAAAATACTTTATTGTTTATGTAATTTGCTTGAATGTCTGCGAAAAGCGACAGAAATAGGGACTGATTTTCCAGAAATTAGAAGACTGGTAAGCTGCCAAAATGGGGCAAATCCCGCGGTAGTTGCAACATATCTAGCTGGAAAAGGCTATGGATTGGCCACAGCCGACTGGTTGCTAACTGGATGTGTAGGTTTGCGTGAGTTGGTATTTCTCACTTATGTCACGTGCAGAAAAAACATGGTGACAACATGTGAGAGACGTCACAAAAGCACAACAACCGGGTAAAACTCCTCGATATAAGGGACTGGTTTTCCGACAGTCGAACATGCTAGAAATACGAGCTGTGAGCCTGCCAGCCTCTGCTTCCGTTTTCATCAGGAAATTGGAAAGATTTGAAGCTAAGCGTAGCAAAATTGTTTCTTGGATGACCTACAAAGTTCATCTTCTGTAAAGTGAAAGAAAGCCTAGATATGCCAGTTGACCGCCCTGAACGAGGACAGTTTCCCTGAGCATTCTTTTGCATCTGTTGCGCATGACGTGGGCAAAACCCGTTCTTCGCGAGCGCCTTTAGACAAAAAAATGAAGACGACAAGCACACCGTGACAGCATACAAGTACGCGCCGGTTACACCATTGGCGAAACAACCACTGTAAAGGTCATTCTTTCGCACACCAAAAACTTGCATTTAAATAAAAACATTACATAGAAAATATATAACGGGATTGTGGCATAAACGCAAGGATAAATTTGTGGATTTTGTTAAAATTGTTGCTTACGCCATCCTTGTGCGGCAACAAGTACATGGGACAGGCAGAGGCCGTGATCGGCTCCCCCGAGCATGACAAGATTGGGCGACATGCCATGTGGGGCACTTTGGGCATTCAGATTCGTGCCTTTCACTGTACACCATTGTTTGCAAAAACAAAAAGAAAGTGGTGACATGTCCCCAAAAGTGTCCCACGCTGAGGGTAGAGGAAGCATTGCGTGTGTGTACATGCCTTTTTTGTGTAGCGGAGATGTGATTTTGGAGTGATATCTTCAGAACCAGGCTAGGTGAAAGTGGCGCATCCTGTGTTTGTACTTCATCCGTCTTGATCGCGTCTCTTTGCGTGCGTTAGCGTCCAGACTTGGAGGGATTGTAAAAAAGACAATTATACCCTCACAATCAATACCTTCCGAGTCTCATGTGTGGTATTGGCGAAGATATATTACACGCTCTTTGAAACGCGCAATGATTGCAGGCATCTTATCGTTGTAGTTGGCTGCTTCGCAGAATTCTTCGGAACAAAAAGTAGCGCAGAGCTCGGCTTCTTTCGTGAGACAACGTTAATTGGCATCTGCTGCTTTGGCCTTTCCTGAGATTTCTTGCTCTTCCTTCAGATGTCGCAGGCGAAACACACCATATCCGATCCGATTGAGGTGTTCGACTTTGTTTTTTGTTGCTTTTCTTTATTCTTTACCCTCAATTAGGTCAGGGTACGACAATGTATGCTAGTATTCCCAGCGGCGATTGACAGCCTCAGGTAATTAGCGACTGATGAAGACCTCCTGACCGCAGTCTTTCAGCCTCTGCCGGTGATTAAGAGTCTCCGTCACCACCTAACCAGAACATGCTGGCTGCGACCCTTGGTTGCAGAGCGCATTCGGGCCTACATCAACACAGCAAATGAGAGAACTATGCATTGCCACAGTGTATCATACATTCAGGCATCCACAATAAATTAAACGCCATGTGTCGGAATTTAAAACAAGAGGGCGTGTTTTCTTTGTTCCTGCCCCATGTCTAACTTTTTTATTGTTGCTTGAGAAAAAACTACGGGGTTCAGTTAGTTGCGTTCAGTTCGTTTACTCCACGCATCACATCACCATCTCGTTCATGGTTTCCACCCCTGATGTCCTTTCGGGTTGTATTGCGTTTAAATTCACAACGTAATTCAAGACGTGTAGCAGGGTGCAAAGATAAGAATAAAACGATTCAGTACAAACAAGACAATGACGCCTGTTTGAGTTCAGAATGAAAACAAAACAAACTATGGAACACAGGCGCAATATACACCGAAGTCGAGTGTTGAGGTTAAATTTCAACAAAAATAATTCTTCATATTCTAGGAGATTGCAATGCCGGACAACTAAAGCTGCCAAGCTTGTAGAAATCTACACGCGGCAAGAACGACTTGCTTAGAGGGTCGATTGAGGCATGTATATTATGTGTATTATTTTAACGCGATGGCGTTTTTTAGGCTCCTATTTTGATACTATTGTGGCTCCAAGCCGTCCGCAATCAGCCTTGCTCATCAGACGTCTACGCAAATACGTCACCACTGCCACCCAGAAGCTACGGCTGAGGCAGAAAGATTCGAAAGCTCTGCTGAACCTATAATGTGGAGCTACGGCAACAGAAGTTTCCAATGGAGGACAATGATACAACGTCGGATCCGAAAGAAAGGGCACGCATCTTCACCAGGTGCCGCACCTGCGTGGTGAAGTTTGTTCTATACCCAGTAAGTGGTAGTGTGCTCCGCAAACACGGTCTCCAGCAGTGCGCGGAAATTAACGTCATCACACCGAAGCGGATATCCACCAGAAGATCAAAAATATTTATTTTCGGTAAATCATGCCCCGAGGCTACTCGTGAGGTACGAGGCACATCGTAGTGGAAGCCTCCGGAACAATTTTGGCCACTTTACGGTCCTTACTTGCCCCGAAATTCTGACACACTGGCGTTTTTGTTTTCTGCTTCGATCCAAAAAACGACCGCCGCCGCCCGGAATTGAGCCGGCGGCCTTAGGCTCAGCAGCGCAACGCCTACCCACTGAGCCATCACGCTGTGTTTAGCACCAGGACTTATGCCGGCGCCAACACTGGGTCACCTAACTAAAACAATGGACGAAGGATTAACGCCGGTCAATCAGAAATCAAAGAAGGCATAGATTTTAAGCCGAAAATAGCTAAAATAAAGCCCATTATATAGCATCTAAGCACGTAGGGTTTCAAAATACTTTTCAATATTCTTACGGTAATGCCTCCGCTGAAAGTTCGGTTTGGTAAATGACGGCTTGCGCCACTCGGCCAAGTTAAGAATCACCCTAAAAATAGGTGCGCATATCCTCCCAGAGAACAGCCGCGTATGAATGCTCGGCGGGGTTCTAGACAAGCAGGTAGTTCCCCACTCACAATGGCCAAAAACAGAAAATCTTTAACCAATTAGTGCCGACAAGCAAAACGTCCGACCAAGAAAAAACAAGAAAAATTGAAAAGAAACGATAAACTCCATGCATCGACTGATTACGAGCAGAATATAGCAAAGCCTGCCGTACCACAAGTTTTCCCGCACTAAAGAAAGTGAAAGAAACACCATCATTAGGACCGTATATAAGGCAGTTTTCAACCTCGCCATTTTGACCATGAGACGAAATAACAGAGGGGGCATTACCTAGGTAACAGAATCATAACTTCCATACGCATGTCTAGAAGACGGGGACGGCCATTTACCCAATGGAGTGATGAAATAACACTATTCTGAGCTAAGACTTCACTCGGGAAGTGCAGGACAACAGCGGGTGAAGTTCAATAGGAGAAGCCTTCACGCTGTAGTCGTCCTAAATAGGATGTTGGTGATGATGACGATAAATAGGTCCTCACCTTGCGTCTTCCTAAGGCATAAACAGAAAAGAAAAGACAGGCACCCCCACCCCTTTGAGAAGAAACCATTGCACGCCATGATAGACATGGCACCGATAGGGTGACCCCGAATAAAAGCTCTCCTCTACCAATAATACGAATCTAGTCCTAAACAATAAGGGGTGGTAATGCCAGGCTCAAGTTCATTCGGGGAAAGTTTCAATATCATGAGACCACAGTACACACCTACTCCGGTACACACCTACCACAGTACACACCTACCACTCTGGCAATCCTTTTGGCTGAATGACCCTCCATCAGACGTGAACAAAGAAGTGGCAGTTGGAGCCATCCACTTGGCAATGCAAAAAGCGGATGTATCAAATAAAAGCATAAAATCATTACAGACTCACAAGGGACATTCCACAGTTTTCTGAAGGCAGAATACCAAGCGCTTCGGTAAGATATCCCCATCCATATTGCAGAAAGTTAACAACGTCACTTGGGCGGCCGGATCCAATGGTCTGAAAGCGAACGACGCACTCTGCAAGAGGCACACAAAGTCACATACCGTGGTACTTGTGACCACGGCTACCACACTGCCGTCTTCGAAAAACGTCAAGTACGAATCCTCATCTTATGCCTAGGAATAAAATTGTTCCGCTTGCTAAAACGAGGTCTTAATGCCGAAGAATCACTAACTCTGAGGACTAAAAACCTACACTGATACCTCAAAATCTATGTGCGTTAATATATACGGTTGGAACATCAGACATTACTTTGGAACTTTCCTTAAATACGGGAAACATCCACCCTCTTGCGCGCAACCTAGCCATGTTTAAAGGTACACGACCGGAGGAGAACAACTCAAACATAACATATTGCACTTTTTCCAAGCATGAGAGGCAGATTTGACCAGATCGTTACCTCAGGACCAGGGTGAGCAGATTGAGAGGGCAAGGGAAGGAACTGCTGCATCTGGTGCCGTAGACTCACGTTTCACCTTTGAGCTCCCTACCATCTCTTTACCTTATTTTCGTAAACCTCAACTATTTGTTCCTGAACAAAAATCTCTCTCTCTCTCTCTCTCTCTCTCTCTCTCTCTCTCTCTCTCTCTCTCTCTCTCTCTCTCTCTCTCTCTCTCTCTCTCTCTCTCTCTATCTCTCTATCTCTCTCGCTCTCTCTTTGAAAAAAAAAGAAAATCGTTCAGCCCCGCCTAGGCATCGCAGAACAAACATTTATACACTGAACCTGACTCATCCAAGCTCGAACTCACCAACACCTCGCATTTGCAACCTTTCGCGCTACCATTTTAAGCCACAGAACCGCAGAGCGCCCTTCTCTCCCCTGAGTCACGGCGAAAAAAACCCTAATTCAAGATGACTGTGATTTGGGCGAGTTGGTGAACGTTCATGATTGAAAATCAGCGCCGAAAAAACAAAACACGAAAAAGGAACGAGAAGTAGACTGGACAGCGCTGCACTCACCCCTGGTTTATTTGGAAGAAATCATTAGTAATATACATAAATCAGTCTCCCACGTGGCGGTAAATTATTACACAAATAAACAGAAAAAAAAAACACAATCACTCATCGGTCTGCACAAGTGTAATCTATTAGTATGCGTGGTGATGCAAGGGTGTCACTCAGATAAGCGTATTCCGGTCATGCAGCACTACTGAGGGCATACTGATACATCGGTCGGCAGATCGTCGTATTTAAAAGGCGTCGATAATTTCTCTTCTTATCTTATCTCTGTGTTTCAACAACACAGTGGTTTCTTTAAAGACCGGCACACAGCTGCTCGAAAATATTTATTCCAGTTTTGACATTTTATATTGAGGCAAAGGCACTGAAAGTTATGTAAAACACTGTGGGAAAACATAAGATGGCAGTGCGGAAGGAGAGCTCAAAGGTCGAGTGCGAGTAGTTTGTGAACAAGAAAACAATTACTGCAATGTCACGCCAAGGCGTGACCGCTGTTTTGTATGGAGAACTAAGCAATTTCTATCCAGGGGAATCGAGACGGGAAATGTGGTAAGTTTCCTACCTATTTTTAGATGGCGAGAGTCAGATACAGAAGCTATGGGAAATCTCAAACCACCGTTCGCTTTAAGTCTCATTGTCATTTATTTGTTTCCCAACAGAGCCAACCGATAGCTGCAAAAATGGACTAGTTAAGAATAAAAAGTGATGTGCAGCCTAAGAAAGCGTTTCGTGAACTCAGCCCCTCTCAAGAAACGCTAGGCGTTCTTTGCGAGCCGTGCAGTGGTTCCTTTAAATTCTGTTTTATGTTTGGTTTTTGCAGCAGAGGGAGCATCCGCAATACATCCGTGAAAACAGCGGCTTGAAAAGATGGCTGCCACGTGATTGGCAGCGTTTGCCATTATACCACAAGTTTTATTTCAAATCACAGCTTGTGAGCAAAAAAGGCCAATGCAAACATAAGTAATCGTCGTGGAAGGTTGAGAGAGACAGCTCTTTATTCGAAGAAAGCAGAGAGGTCTGCAGGCATGTACTCGCCTACATGCTACTCTGCGGTAATGGTGTGAAGGGAATAAAGGCCCTAAAGAGAGAAGAAAAAAGGAAGAGGTAAAAAATAATGTAACATGGAGCGTTCCCTGGGTGACGTAAAAGTCCAGGTTGTCTCACAGGATGAAGATGTATCGTTGTGTATTGTCTGTGCGACGCCGATGTCGTGTAAATAATCAGACACTGCATCTAACACTTTTCGCTGTGATGATGGAGATGACCATCGTACGAGAAGAGCTTTCAATGATAAAAGTTTTTTGTTGAGGCACTCGATATTCTGGGGAGGTGGTTCCTTTCGTGGTTCTACGCCGGACACTCCTGTAAAATGTGCTCAACTGTTTCTGGCAAAGCACACATATCGCAATAAGGATTTGTGGTTTGACCGAGGCAGCTCTTACGAACTCCTACCGTTGACTCTTCCAATTGTATATATTAAGAGATTTGCTATTGGCGATGAGATGTTTGAGTGGCGCCCTCTGGCTCTGACGTCGGCTTAGGGACTCGCGCCGCTGTCGTCTGCTACGCTCCGCTTGTGAGGGGCAGGAGTGCCTGTGCTAGAAATCGCCCGCTTTGATGCTTTAGTGCATTAAAAGGCTTATTTTTAGTAATTCAGTTAATTGTGCCAGCTTCTGACACATCTGAATAATTTCCTGCCGTATCTCACACAAGTTTGCAACCCACGAGGAGAGAGAGAACAAACAGCATCGGTGAAAAGATGTTGTGTAACTCGTCATTTCTAGCTTATTTACGAGGTTCAGCGCTCAGAGCTCCTCGATAAGTATTCAAATAGCGTAGGCTTATTTCAGTATTTGAGATACTCTTATGAAGACTCCAGAGTTGAATGCTATGTACCAAGCAGCGGGCCCCTACACGCGCAATCCACAGCAGGACACAAAGCCGCTGGTTTCTATTTCTTTCGTTGTTGTCGACTTGTATCAGATGAATATTTTTTTCTGTGCTCCATGCAATAATTTTTCTGCGGCGTCACAAACTATCTTATTACTAAATTTGTGGATGTTTGGGAGGCTCACAAAGATATTGTGCGTATTTTCTTCAGGATGTTTGTCATACATTCGTTTCTTCCCAAATTGGCTTTCGTTATGGCTGCATGCAAGAAGATGCATATCCGCAGCGTGCGTCGTATTTTCACATGCAAATACAAGGAGAAGGTTTGTGCTACGCCACCGCGACCGCGCCCCAGACAACCTGTCCAGAATGCTCGAAAGCGGCTTTTCTGCTCCGAATTTCTATTCTAACCATGGTTATCATAACGAGCTTACCCTCTCACACGAACAATTATGACATGATTACAGTGTTCAAGGCTTTATACACTCACTAACATACGTAATAAATAGTATACGTGCATATTTTACAAGCATCTAAACCGATTAATATTTCCAAGCAGCTCCTAATTGTTTTCCAACCCTTACAGGCGTAAAGAACAAGTCCTGGTCTACTTGGGATGGCGTTCTACGAATTGAAGAAAATTACTCTTACTCTCTTGTCCTGAAGTGAGGATCCGGGTCACTAATCAGCTCGACTGCACTATTAAATAAAGTTTCGTCCTCCTCCTTCACTTCCTCCTACTTCTGCTCCTCCTCTTGAGCATGCAGTTTTCCTATATACAACGCATTTCTGACTACTGGGGCGATATGGCTGTGACAAATGAAACCGAAATATCCCTCCAGGTCTGAACAAACATATTGTTACTGTATCTTTACCGTAGACGTGACTCGTTTGCTCATTAAACCCCCATACTGGTTAGAAGCCTCGTATAAAACGATCACGTGCCTATGCACACAGTAGGTTATTTGGAACTTAGCCTACATTTTTTGCGCGCCATAGTGCACGTCGGCGTACTTTCATGCCGTGACAACGTAAAGTGATGTGATACAATACTTTCGAGAATCGGAAAGGTTGCAAGCACTGTTTTACCTCACAAATGATTACCGGGAACCGTAATAACTCCTGCCAAAACCGACAGCCTCGAAGGCCCGGAATTGGTTTTGGTCTTGTATTTTCGCTGTTGTCGCTTACTATAGCTAACTGTTGCCTTTGTTCAAAAGATTGTTTAATACAGAAGCTGACACCCAGCTCCAACTCTTCACGCTTCCGCACAGGACCAGCTTCGCAAGGAATGGGGTGACGCCGGCAATGTTTCTTCCGTAGCGGTATCCAAAACTGTACTTCAACTTACGCCTTGAGCTTGTGTGTGCGATTGTAAGTGTATTATTATGATGAAAATTTACGCACACGCGAAACCTGGTGCGGAGAAGCATCAGAAGTGAACCGAGCGCAAAGCAACAGCAGGGAGAGCGAGCCCGAGTGATGCAGACGACAAATGCAAGAATCGCTAAGGTGACGTCACGGAGGCGCGGTTCGCACCGCCGCCCGTGGTCGCGCTCACAGCCACTACGGCTGGTAACTCCTGTGGAGCTGTTGTTCTGGACAAAAATCATGATGATAACGATGAGAACAGCGATACGACTTATGATTGGAACCTCTTGCGTGAAACAAGTATTAAGGAAGGCAGAATATGGATTTATGGTTGATTGGTGAAGACGGAAGAAAAATGAGAAGTTATATTATTAGGGAACTGTTCGAGTTGTACATGTGTAGGCGGTGCAGACTGGCACATATGTGTGGGAAAAACACCAGGTTTCAGTACATTCTAGAATTTCTGACTGTATCGTTAAAGTGTGTATATAGAGCTGTGTGTGGCAATTTTCTTTGGAGAACTTCAATGAAATACATCCTACGGCCTTGGCAGCCAGAAGGTACTTTTTTGTCAACATTTTGTTGAAAAGACTTTGGTGCTTAGTGTTTATGCAAATTAGTCGCCGGTTTTCTCCACACAGGGGACTAAATATATATCTTTGAAAACGAGCCATTTTCGATCAATTGACTGGGTTGAGGCATGAAGAGTAGGCTAGTGATTGAACATTTCGGACTGTTGCGTATTAGAGACTGCGTTACCCAAGCTGTAGATGTTTAAAATAACGGAGCATTCCGTAAACAACGCTCTCCTGCCCAGCCTAAAATTTTAGAGTTTTAGACGAGAAAATTTCGCCAAAGAAATCATTTTGAATACCATCAGGCTAAAATTCACGTTGAAGTGAAAGCTACACAATACTCAAGTTCAGGTTGAACAGTCAATCTAACACGCTTGTGGGTAACCTGGCCAAAACGGTTTGCGAGAACCAAACTTCAGCTATCTGTGTAATCCTACTTACGAACGTAGCGCAGGTCATTTCTGAACGTAGCTAGTTGAATTTCATTCCAGTAGAATATCCGACATCGGTGTTGCCATTCTGTGCAGCAATCAAAATAAGTCTTTTTTGGATATCTAAACGCGAAAATATCGGTGTTTTTCTCTTTTATTTTATTAAGCCGCCCGGCAAAAATCACAGATGGTACAACAGGAAATATACGCAAGTGAACTAGCATTAAACTACTATGACGGTTCGTACGCCTCATACACGTCCACAATTTTCAATTGCAAAGGAAATCTCGGGAAAATTTAAGGCGAAGTGTAAGCTAATGGCCGAATGCACGAGCGTTAAATAACTTTTGAATATAGGCGTTATTTCTTTCTACTATGAAAAATTTACGTTAAGAACGAACCAGAGTGCAGGATACGATGCGTTGTCAGAAACTTTCCAATATACTACGGCGGCACTAGGATAAGCGTGACTCCGGGTAGAGATAGCCTCGCGCAAAACGGAATCACAAGCTATGGTGGGGGTAAGGCGATAAAAATGGCGCTCTAATGGCGCTATAAGTCGACATAAAATTAATGAAAGACCCAAAAATCTGTCGGATTGAGCTGTTATAAACGGAATAAAAATCTACAGATTCCGAAAAATACGTTCGTTCACCCGAGAGATTGCTCGCGAGTGGGGCAAACGCACAAAAATTGAATTGACAACACCTCCATTTCATGCATCATGACAGCAATGAGGCTGTAGCGCAGCAGAGTGGAAAGTTGTAGTGGGAGAGAGGAGAGGGCACAACGTGGTGCAATCAGAAGGAGATTCCCTCTTGCGGCATTTGCAGCTGGGCAAGCACATACGCAGCCAGGTTTTGAGGTCACATTGGTTTCACTACACGTAACTGTAGAGAGGTATTTTACTCGGCACGATTATCATGCAAAAGAGGTGTACTAGCGGGATACCAAGACCAGAAAGCTGGCGCAGCTTGCAGTGGTGGTGCAAGGCCCGAAAAACAGCAGAGCTGGGAGTCGACCTTGCTTCTTCCCCCACTGACCGCAGATTCCACGGGAGCGGCAGCAGCCAGAACACAGCAGCGCAAAGCCGTTTCAATTGTACTGTAACGAAAAGATAATTAAAATATATAGAGTGTTTCATTCAGTAGCATTCGTCGTCAGCCCTTTCGTCATTGTCTTCCGATGGCATAGCCGCGTAGGGAACATCCTCTTGTAGTCCGTCCACGCCTTGGTAGACCTCCTCTTCTTCAGTTGGCGTGGCGCCCGTCTCCACGCGTGTATTGTGAAGGAAGGGATGGCTTGACAAATTCGCCGCCATCGTCTTCGACGCGGCGGACCCGTTCCACGCCGGTCCCTACACGACGACGACGGCGGGTGATGTGGCGTAAGCCCGCGCGCAACCCCGAACGACTCCTGGTGGTAGCCGCGAGCCACGCGCTCACTTGTGGTCGGTATTTCGTTGCTACAGCCACCGCGCCAATGTCGTGCCCGGCGCCTCGAGCCGGAGACGCCGGAAGGTCGCGGCGAGGCAGGCTCTCGCGTGCGCCCAAGGATATCTGTCTCCGCCAGACGGATTTGTTCGGGCGTAAACAGCTCTGCGGTTAAAAGATAGTCGATAACAAGGCAGCTGGTCAGTGCTCTCTTCGAAAGCTCGTAAGAAGAATGGAAGGGATTGCGCTGATGAAGTGGAGCGCGGTCCCACCCCGCTGCCTATTGATGAGCATCGCGGGGGATTCCCTGAAGCGTAATAGCCAGTAAGATAGGGTGGGCTGCATTTAATGGAATTTAGTGATAACGGTGAACGTATGTCTGAAGTGCATTGAGCTGCCGTTCCTCCTGTTTGGAAAGGTGTTAGGAACGTCTTAACCTACAATGCTTTGTTATGTCTCTCGCGATATGTCATCAACTGGATTGGCGTGTCCTGCTCGATTCCCGGGGCCCGGCGGGTTAAAATGTTCGGTGAATAGGTGGATGGTATCATTTCGCGAGACGAAAGAGTGGGAAAGTGTCCATTTGATCATGATTGTTCGGTGTGATGGATGTTGAGAGATGATTCGGGCTCTTCAGGATGAATTCGCCGGTAGGGGAGCTACGGCACGCGTGCTGCAAATCTCTGCTGTTGACGTCGGCTGTAGTTAGTGCTAGGGTGAGAGTGTCGGCTGCTTCTCAAGTTTCTTAGGTGTCGCATTTGAACAGCCTTTGCTGATTATGTGCTTATTGTGCCGGACGACCGCGGCATCATTGCTGCTATGCCGGGTTTAAGAAGCCGCGTCCTTGTATGCGGTGGTTGATTCTTTCCCGAAACTTATTGAAGGTAGCCGTATCGTTTACTGTGTTTCCCGCTTTCCTGTTACACATTCATGCCCGCGGTCTTCATATCTTTCTCCCTGTTTCGGCGTGCCCACAATTGAGAACAATAGGCTAAATGAAGTTAGCAAGGCCAATCAATCTGCGCTTGAAAACGAATTCTGACTTTCCCTCAAATATTCATCAACTGTGCAGAAGGCAGGCGCGAATAGTGTTCCTCAGCAAAGAGGAACCCTGGCAATTTTTAGTAGGAGCACGTGGCGCCAAAAGAAAGCGCGGATATAAAAATTTATTGATTTATTTATATACTTTTTTATTTATTCATTTATTTATTTTTTATTTATTTAGTTGTTTATTTTTTTATTTATATATTTATTTAATATATTTATTTTTATTTAAGACTGACCGACGATTCAGTAAATAGTACCGAAATGACCAACACTATTTTCTCAAAACCTGAAAAACGAATGTGGAAAAGAATGAATTACTGCCATACTCCTTTTTTGGTGTAGAACACCACGACACCACCATGCTGCTGACTATAGTAATTAATGATTCAAACTAGTCGTGATTGACTTCGTGTCGAAAGTGGCAGGATGGGCCGCAAGTGCCCGTGCGTAGTCGTGAAAGAAACATCGCACAACGCTTCTGTGGGAGCGCCGTAAGCTGTGCGGGGGAAAAAACCTACAAAGCGGCTATCACAAACGCCCTTCAAGAATAAAACCCGAAACACTATAGCTTTAGTTTACGAAAAAGTACGGTTCTACGCCGATTTGTCCACCGAACACATTCTATACCAACCCAGGCTTCGCTGTGAAACGAGAATAGCGCAGCAATGCGCCTCACCCACCCTCCCTGCTGGCAGGTGCTCGCGCGAATTACTTATTCCTGTATATTCATGGAAACCGTGTGG
Organism: Haemaphysalis longicornis; assembly: GCF_048455015.1. Classification (NCBI taxonomy): domain Eukaryota; kingdom Metazoa; phylum Arthropoda; class Arachnida; order Ixodida; family Ixodidae; genus Haemaphysalis; species Haemaphysalis longicornis. The sequence continues at coordinate 56,879,902 of NW_027526295.1, read as the reverse complement.
GCGCGTCAGCAGTCACCTCCCGATCGTGAACACACCGCCGGTCCAGGACATGACCCGCTGAGGCGTGCCTTGGCCCGTAAACAGCTGAACGATATCGGCAGGAGACTTGCGCGTCTTCACAGTTTTCGAAGGAAAATGTGTTTGCCACAACAGGGAGCGACGTCATGAATGCACCGGGACGACTACATTAAACGAGAACACAAACGTCTGGTTGTACTGAGTTCCTGAGAAGTCGTAACTCTGTAGATGACGCGTAAGGAGATGATGCCAAAGCTGCGGGGGCCCGGAACTCCGCGAAGCTGTCCTTGAGATGGCTTTTTCTGCGGGCCTCCGGCATTGTCATGATGTAAATAAAGTTCATTGTTCAAATGTATTACCAGAAATAAACGTTAAAAACTAGGAAAAGCAAACTTGACTAGCTGCTGTCATAAAGCATCGCCCATTACGTTCTTTAAATCCCATGACCCTAGTTGAAAAGTGTGGCAAAGCGTGTTCCCTGTTCGAGCTTTGTTGATATTCCAGATATTTCGATCTCCTTGAAAATGCGAAAAGGGGGCTTAGCAGTCATTTTTTCACTCAATGACGGCAGGCTGCATTTTCCGTACGAAAAGTGTATTCTGCACTGTAAAGGGAAGCTGGGGAGGCCTAATTACGAAGGAGGGGCTTAAGCTACAAAATCGCAGCCCTACGAAAAAGAATAATTATCCAATCATCTGGATCATGCCTTCACCGTATTGTGCTTTTATTTCCGGAAAGGCCGATAGCGCAATGTGAACTTCCAGACAAGAAGACACATATTAGCATGGCCCTCAGCTGTCGCTTTTTTTTTTGTCTTGTTCTGGGCGTGAGGCTCCGTTTCGTAATCAAGATGTGGGTTATTTTATTCGAACCTGGGAAATGAGCCTTGAAGAGAATGTTCCAGGGCTCGAGCAGCGGAACCGTTCTTTAATTAAGGCCAGGAGCAGGGAGCTCCACTTAACATGTCGCACCCGTACGTACTGCCAGAGAGAAGCATATCAGTTAAGCACAAGCAAGCATCTTAATTAAAATATTTAGGTGAACGAAGTTTATGAGGAAGCTTTGCGCGAGAATTAATTACCGCCGCCCTCCGGGGCTTTCTAAAGCGAAGCTTTGTATGCCTTCCTGGTGTCTGTGAACGCAAAAACGCACTGCAAGCACGCAACTTTACCCAATCGGACGACAAATAATAACTATGGGTTTCACGAAAAGCACACCAAGCGCATAAAAACAACAAATAACGCTTCGGGTACTTGGAATCGACCCTAAATCCCCCGCGTCATGAACTTGACGTCTATCCGATTACGCCATTCCGACACGCTCGAATAAGTTTGTATTTTGGAATTTCCCTCAGATTATAAGGAAGAAAGGTTTGCGTGTTAACCATCTTTCTCTTTAAAAAATGGGCTTTGAGTTTTGCCCCGAAAAAGAAGCATGCAATCTTTTTAGCAAGCGCAACCTTGCAGTTCGCGTCTAGTTGCACGTTGTGAAAATCGTGCTGAGTGGCGAAAAGAACGTGCCTACGTAAAAACTTTTCTGCTCATACCACGCTCATATCGGCTTTAGAGCTATTCCAAATACAGCCCTGTAAGGAAAAATAGTTTGTGAATTTATCTCAGATCACGTGACTGTTATGGCCAACTCACTTAGCCAAATGTCATTTTTCAGCTTCCCTTAGAATAAGGTTTTCTGTGGCGCTCATGCCAACCTGGCCCACATCATCTGGGCATGCTACAGGACCCTTCCCCGAAATCCCTTTTGAGGAGAGGTGGGAGGCCTCGCTTCGCAGCCCCGACCCGGACCTACAAGTACGCCTGGTCAAGAAGGGCGGAAGAGGTCGCCGAAAGGCATCGGCCTACGGTCAGCACGAGCTCGCCCACCTAATTCAAGGAGCAGACGTCCTGGTGGGGTGGACGTTCAGCCCTTACCCGTCGCCAAAATAAGTACTTCAATTCTCCTTGGTCGCTTCCTCAGCCAATAAAGTGTTCTCTCTCTCTCTCTCTCTCTCTCTCTCTCTCTCTCTCTCTCTCTCTCTCTCTCTCTCTCTCTCTCTCTCTCTCTCTCTCTCTCTCTCTCTCTCTCTCTCTCTCTCTCTCTCTCTCTCTCTCTCTCTCTCTCTCTCTCTCTCCCTCTCTCTCTCTCCAGCAGCCTGTGCTCTAGAGGGAGAGAGCCTAGCGCCTGATGCTGGACAACGTGGGAATGGATGTGTTGCACAGGCTTGCACCGACACGCCATAAACAGCCTTGGCGACTCTTAGATTCCTCAACAATGTCACTCCTCGTAATGCTTTCAGGAGAGGAATGACGGCCTCTTTTACTTAGTGATAAGGGATAATGCTCGTGTCACTTGATGTCACGTAACGTGAGGAGTGACAGACAGAGGACGAGTGCATTCGTTTTTTTCCGTCGATGACAACGATGCACACGAACACCACAATAACGGTTGCAAAGAAATCCGGCGAAAGCTAATTTGACAACGACAGGGTCACAAAACACTTTGGCTAAGGTGTCACAAATACATTCGCTGTAGTGCAAAAGAAATCCCTGTTTGTTCCTGTTTTGCAAGAAACGGAAGGGGGTATTGTATGACGGGAGATGGAAAATACAATGCATACGTACAAAATGGCGCAAGCTTTTTCTACAATCAGTTTTTCACTGCTATGGTGATTCGATAAGAGGCTGTTGCAACTTTATAAAACGCAAATTACACCCGAGTTCACTAACAGCGACACCACTTGCTATTTCACTTTGCTGTCTTTCATTGACCACTTCCCGTCATGAGTACGGAAATAGTGTTACCTAGAGTTTTAGTACACAGAAATTTTGCAATGCAATCGTTTCCCAGTCTAAAAGAAGGTGAATTGTAAAAATACGATTAGAAGGTTTTGACTCATCGATTCTGCTTGGTATTTTGGGTGCTCCAGTGCTTGTTTCCTTGTGTACAAGTTAAGAACAGGAACAGCTATTCATGTGTATCACTAATGAAATGACGCACTAGGGATCCAACGCTCTCGCAAGATCTGAAAAGAAATTGCGCTTACTGCGGGACATCGTCTGCTTCTTCTCACTTATTTATGTTTGCCCTACTGCAGTGATTGATAACCACAATAGCAGCAAGAAATCACGTAAACGACCCGTGTTACCTTCCAAAATAGTTCTAGTAATGCGCTCTTTCCGCACCCTGAACGAAAATCCGGCAGCGGGGATGAGGGGGGGCATCAATCATCGTATATTGAATGATATTGTATATTGATGAATATCACAAAACCATCATCTATGCTATATTCACTTGGGCAGAATAAATTTTTACTTCAACTTTTTTTGTGTCTGTTTAAGGGTTAGTGTCATTTTAAATACCTAACTCAAAATGGTTATGGAGAAGCAACCACGGATCAATATTAGTTTCCGTACTGACTGCCCCCGAATTCTTCTTTCTGTAAACCAGCCGAGTCTCGCGATGGGCTATCGATTAAAACGATTGGAGCTGCTAATTACACAACTATGTACTCCCAAAAACGGAAATAAAATACAGGCCGTTCTGCCTGGCCTCCTGTTCCGCATTTGCACTTGCTAGTTAAAAGAAAAGACTGCATAAAACACTAAGCGCCGGGGTCGTAATGAAAGACATAAGAGACGATGCCGAATACACATTAATCTCAGCTTCTGCATTAAAATACCAAACACATTTATTTGAAAATCAGACACCAATAGTAAGGGGCAGCTGGATAATAACACCGTAAATAAAAACAACGATCACCGAAAAGTGTAGCTCTCTTCGTTAGTAGCCCGGCGAGTATGGACTCATTAGGTATTTTCAAAGATTCAGGTGATTACTTTTCATGTATTTTATGCGCTTATTCTTCTTCTCGTTATTCCCCTCTTCACAAGAGGTGCCATCAGTTGCTTTTCTTTTGTCCTACCTGCCCCGGGCATTCGAATATTTTAATCGCATGTTACTGTTATTATTATTTTATGGCCATCACATTGCCCCAAATGTACGTTTTATTTTGTTTACTTTTCGGTTTTGTGGTCAGAATCTGGCTGCTCCTAGCTTCCTTGTCTAAGTTAGAAATGAAGCGCGCGTTTTCGCACTTTTTTGTATGCAGCGCAGGCTATCTGAGTTTATAGCAAGAGAGTGTCACCCTGTCATCACGCGTATAGAATGTTCTTTATCGCCGATGTTCCAGATTTGATTCGATGATTATTGAACGATTAACGCCGAGGTGTAGCTGCTCTCAAGATAAGCACCGTGACCTTCGACTTACCGACCCTCGCCTACGCACGACACCTTGTTGACTGCTCCTTAGCCGCTTGCGTATTTTTTGGGTTCTTAGGGGCGCACAATTTTGCTCGAGTAAACGTCTGTTCCTTGATAAATCGGTCGTCGTCCTTGGCTACGTGACAACTGTTCAAGGTGCTGGGTACATGAACCCTAAGCCCTTCGCAAGCTGCCAAGGAAGTCCAACCCGTGCCAGCCGCCGACAAGCAAAGTATCCCCGCATAATAAGGTCTTCTTCAAAACAGGTCGATGAAAGCAGAGAGCGACAACGACCAAACCTGCGAGTTCGCCGCAGTGGTTCTCCAACAACTGCGGGAACCATTGTCGTTCCGGGGTCCCCTTCAGAAAACACAGAGGAGTGGTTGGAGATGCTGAAGCCATCCGGAATTTCAGCCGCTGGGATGACAAAGAAACCCTGCGGCCTCCCAAACTAAGCTCGAGTCTCGTTGGAAAACCACAAGAGTTCGCTAAAATGATCGATCATCCTCATGCCGTAATTGTTGAAAACGTTCACAATTGTCCTTCCTAAAGAACGAGCATAGTTGTTTGTACAGACACGAAACCAACACCCCAACAAAGGTATGGTGTTCGTACAATAAATGTTTATGCTGCTCTGACGCGCTGACTCCGGCGTAGCAGAAGAGAATAAGCTGCGCCTTCTGATGCGGGCCGTTCAAGAAGAGGTCTTCGCTGGACTCATTCGAATCCCACGAAAACCACCGCTGAGCTCGTCCCAGAGGCTTCCATAGTTGAGAAGACCCTAGACATGCGCTTGACTCACAATTGCTGGTTTTGACCACCACGTGCCGCATTAAAATTAGCGTTTGAAATTCCCAGCTTCGACGTCAGCACTTGTATATCACACATAAAGGCAGAAAAAAAAGAGGCTGACCTCGCCGTTTCCCCATTGACCGTCGGGCCCTCACCTGCCGGATACGAATGATGACAACGCAGTTCTAGCACAACTGCCAAACAATCGCTGTTCCGTTGCGGTTTGATAGTAAAGCTTCTGTAGCAATAAATTCAGAGCCAGACTAAGAAACGTTGCTTTGCCGTTCGACCTTTTTTCAAGTTTTTTGCCACGTGAAGAAGCAAGGGTTCTCACTGATTACGGTTTCTCGTAGATAACACGGTCGAACATTGATGCGACCTAGCTTGTTTAATATTATGTTGAGCCGAGCTGATTTTTGCGACTCTCTACTCCGGAAAAACCAGATATTGATGCAGAGTTCTATTAGCAAGGTTCATGATCGCTAACCAACCAGTCACATGTGAGACAAAACAAGTAGGTTTTCGAAGTGCTCGCATTTCTGCCCGCCCCATTACCAATTGTCCACGTCATAGTCTAATGTATATTCGAAACGTTGTCCCCCTTTTTGCTTTTTCTGATACCATAGCCTCGGTACAATTTTTAAGAAGGTAAAACAAATTTATGGCCTCTCTGGCGGATCTCTTTTTGTAATCCAGGGGGAATTCTCAGGCTGCCTGGGTTTCAAAGAAGACTTTCACACCGGCTTCACCTGTGCCATTCACATGGAACGCACTTTCATTTGAGCGGTAAACCTCGGGCTGCACAGTCAACGTCAATCGGTGACGCCTAGTTTGAGAGAGCTGGCACGTCCGGGCTTGCCGACCAGCATAACATGACCACGTTCGCGTATTTGGCCTACTCTGGAAGGTAGGCTGATTGCACCACCAAGAGCGCTGCCGGCGGCACCGGCCGCGAAGCGCATGTAGACCGGATGTTGCTTCGGGCTGCACAGTCGACGTCAATCGGTGACGCCTAGTTTGAGAGAGCTGGCACGTCCGGGTTTGCGGACCAGCATAACATGACCACGTTCGCGTATTTGGCCTCCTCTGGAAGGTAGGCTGATTGCACCACCAAGAGCGCTGCCGCCGGCACCGGCCGCGAAGCGCATGTAGACCGGATGTTGCTTCGGGCTGCACAGTCGACGTCAATCGGTGACGCCTAGTTTGAGAGAGCTGGCACGTCCGGGTTTGCCGACCAGCATAACATGACCACGTTCGCGTATTTGGCCTCCTCTGGAAGGTAGGCTGATTGCACCACCAAGAGCGCTGCCGGCGGCACCGGCCGCGAAGCGCATGTAGACCGGATGTTGCTCGGGCTGCACAGTCGACGTCAATCGGTGACGCCTAGTTTGAGAGAGCTGGCACGTCCGGGCTTGCCGACCAGCATAACATGACCACGTTCGCGTATTTGGCATCCTCTGGAAGGTAGGCTGATTGCACCACCAAGAGCGCTGCCGGCGGCACCGTCCGCGAAGCGCATGTAGACCGGATGTTGCTTCGGGCTGCACAGTCGACGTCAATCGGTGACGCCTAGTTTGAGAGAGCTGGCACGTCCGGGTTTGCCCACCAGCATAACATGACCACGTTCGCGTATTTGGCCTCCTCTGGAAGGTAGGCTGATTGCACCACCAAGAGCGCTGCCGGCGGCACCGGCCGCGAAGCGCATGTAGACCGGATGTTGCTTCGGGCTGCACAGTCGACGTCAATCGGTGACGCCTAGTTTGAGAGAGCTGGCACGTCCGGGCTTGCCGACCAGCATAACATGATCACGTTCGCGTATTTGGCATCCTCTGGAAGGTAGGCTGATTGCACCACCAAGAGCGCTGCTGGCGGCACCGGCCGCGAAGCGCATGTAGACCGGATGTTGCTTCGGGCTGCACAGTCGACGTCAATCGGTGAAGCCTAGTTTGAGAGAGCTGGCACGTCCGGGTTTGCCGACCAGCATAACATGACCACGTTCGCGTATTTGGCCTCCTCTGGAAGGTAGGCTGATTGCACCACCAAGAGCGCTGCCGGCGGCACCGGCCGCGAAGCGCATGTAGACCGGATGTTGCTCGGGCTGCACAGTCGACGTCAATCGGTGACGCCTAGTTTGAGAGAGCTGGCACGTCCGGGCTTGCCGACCAGCATAACATGACCACGTTCGCGTATTTGGCCTCCTCTGGAAGGTAGGCTGATTGCACCACCAAGAGCGCTGCCGGCGGCACCGGCCGCGAAGCGCATGTAGACCGGATGTTGCTTCGGGCTGCACAGTCGACGTCAATCGGTGACGCCTAGTTTGAGAGAGCTGGCACGTCCGGGCTTGCCGACCAGCATAACATGACCACGTTCGCGTATTTGGCCTCCTCTGGAAGGTAGGCTGATTGCACCACCAAGAGCGCTGCCGGCGGCACCGGCCGTGAAGCGCATGTAGACCGGATGTTGCTTCGGGCTGCACAGTCGACGTCAATCGGTGACGCCTAGTTTGAGAGAGCTGGCACGTCCGGGTTTGCCGCCCAGCATAACATGACCACGTTCGCGTATTTGACCTCCTCAGGAAGGTATGCTGATTGCACCACCAAGAGCGCTGCCGGCGGCACAGGCCGCGAAGCGCATGTAGACCGGATGTTGCTTCGGGCTTCACAGTCGACGTCAATCGGTGACGCCTAGTTTGAGAGAGCTGGCACGTCCGGGTTTGCCGACCAGCATAGCATGACCACGTTCGCGTATTTAGCCTCCTCTGGAAGGTAGGCTGATTGCACCACCAAGAGCGCTGCCGGCGGCACCGGCCGCGAAGCGCATGTAGACCGGATGTTGCTTCGGGCTGCACAGTCGACGTCAATCGGTGACGCCTAGTTTGAGAGAGCTGGCACGTCCGGGTTTGCCGACCAGCATAACATGACCACGTTCGCGTATTTGGCCTCCTCTGGAAGGTAGGCTGATTGCACCACCAAGAGTGCTTGCGGCGGCACCGGCCGCGAAGCGCATGTAGACCGGATGTTGCTTCGCACGCGCCATTGCAGCGTCACCGCTTGTGACGTGCCATCATTCTTCAACCGCTACACGTGCCTAACACGTACCCCGCTTTAAATCTGGGTAACTGGTTTTTACATCGGTTGGTGTAACTGGTCGCTGACGGCGATGGTGGGGTTTCTTTAAAGCGGAGCTTTTCCGTCTACCCCCCAAGGGTTCTGTCGCGACCGTTGGTGTCAACAGAAAACTCCCGCGAAAGAATAAAAGAAGTTACTTGCACCGCCAGAAATCGAACCTGGAACTAATATAGTAACGGTGGGTAAGCCCGTTGTCTTACCGATTGAGCTACGAGCCCACGTGGAAACGGGGAAGACAGGCGGTGCACTCACCAAGCCGATCTGCGGGTTTACCCCCTCCGTTCTCGCTGCATGCCACGTGATAGCGTCACGCGATCTCTCGCGCCACTGCGCGCTCAGCCCACGACACGTGTAGCGGCCATGCGCACGCCTTGCGCATGCGCTAGGAGTTGATAAAAATTAAAGAAAACTCAAACTCGCTGGTTAGACGATGTCACTTCTCCGTCTCTCCCGCCTCCGAGGGAGGCGACGGGATCGGCGGCAGAGACGGGGGAGAAGTTCGATCATCCAACACCGGATTTAGGCCTCCTTTATTTTTATAAAAAAGGGTTTCCACTCATCCAACCACCTTTTGTGGTTCACGCAATGATTTAACTTAAGAAAATAATAACGTTTTCAATTAATAAGGGCGTGGTTAAGTGCATTTCACTTCACTCTTTGTAGAGCCACCTGTGTGATTTCAAGTGACGTGGCAGTTGTGGATGTCGTTCACAACTTCGCTTTCCAACGACTTTCATGGAGTGAATTGGCGCACCTCTTGAATCCTTCCAGTGGCCGCATAATGATATCAATGTACACGAACAACAGCAAGTGAGACATTGGCGCGATTACGGTTTTTGATATTTTCGCCTACAGGCAAGTGGCCGCTGGAGCACAATATGACCACTTTGACTTTATCTAGTTAACTTCTGGATGTCTCTAACGCACCCGAAATTACAAGTGCTGAAAATAAAAAATTCCAGAAATTTTCTTCATTCGCTGTAATTTAAACTGGGTGCCATAAAGGACAGCTAATGCTCTGCGAACACACCTTTTTGGTAGTGGCGTCTGGAAGCTCTCTTGCGGTATTCCCCTATTACTATAAGCTCTTAAGGCGTGTCGCTGATGTCGTGAGAAAATAAACGAAAGTTTCGCAGAAGCATGAGTTCGTGCCTTTGATGAACCTCGCTCCAATCGAGATGTCATTGCTACACATTTTATTGGTATCGTTGCGCTGCAAATATTCACCCTAGAAGACATTTTAGGCATAACCAAAGTGAATGAAGTACTTTTTTTTGAAAATGACAAATTGCCTCCGAAAAGTAGCAAACCCCCACCTATTGTTCAAACTTCCTGTTTGAGAGAATTGGGGGAAGTGGTGAAATGTTCATCCGCGGGTAAGGATGGGAACTTTATCGAAACAATATTGTTTCATTTATTTGTCAACTATCCTTCAGATTATTTTATTCGTTCAATTCTGTATACTACCTGAACAGAGAGTGAGAAGAGAAAAGGGCGGACGACGCAAAACATTTCGCAGTACATTTCGCAGTTCACGTTCTTTTTATTTTTAAAGCTATAAAAAATGAACCCACCTTCCTGCGAGGGGAACCCTGTGGAGATGCGACACATCTTGGGGCACTATCGTCGGCGTCGGCGTTGGCGTTGGCGGTGGCTCGGCAGCTCGCTTCTCGCGTACGGCAGCGGCTTCACGTTGACGAAGTTCAGCATCGGCTGCTCGCTTCAACCGTTTGCGTTCGGTATCACGTTTACGAAGTTCGGAATCGGCTCCTCGCTTCAAACGTTTGCGTTCAGCATCACGTTCACGCCACTTCGCAGCCTTGTCTTCAGTTGTTCTAGCATTCCTGTTATCACAGTGATCGGTGCTTGTTACGGTTGCACGGGCGATAGCAGAATTGTTAGGCTCCATTCAACGCATCGATCGAAATCGGAACGCTGGTGCTGGAATGACCGCGGCTATGACGCAACGTGGCGCGGCTATGACGCAACACAATCCAACACAATCCACTTTAATCCCATCGAATCCAAATCCAATATAATCCAATCAAAACCAAGCCAATCCAAGCCAACCCAATCGAATCCAATCCAATTCCCCTCGCGAGAGAGCGTTCGCTATCAGAGACGAGAGGGGGTGAGCGGCGGAGAGCGCAGCTCGCGCGGCGAGGAGAATGGGGGAGGGGTGTGGACGGACAACAACGCCGCATGGAGGGACAAGGAGAGTGAATGAGATGCAGTCGCATCTAAAATGACACCTTCGTATACAGGCCCAGCAATTTCATTGCTGGGATCACCAGTGGAGTCACATATGTTCCAGTGGTAACGTGAACAGCTATTGTTTTCTGGGTGACTAAGTAAACCCATGAATGAACAGACAGGTCTCTTCATGGCGATAGTCCATACATTGTGCTCGTGTCTGCCCCGGTGGGTGTCTATAGATAATGACAGGGCCGTTTCAGTGCAAAATTGCATGACAGTCACCATCATTCTGCTTTCTGATAGGAGGCGCGGAATGTATCAAATACGACCAGCTTTACAACGCTTTGGCTTTTGCGTATTTTCTGGTGCTTTGTCTGTTTGTTGGTTTTCAGGGTGAAGCTTCAGGGCCGCAGCTTGTTCGCAGTGTTTCGTTGCTTGCTTTCACAGATGCACTGACGTGTGTTCAGGTCGTTTTGTCCCTAGCCATAGACGAAAAAATGGTGCGTAGTGAGCGTCGCGATTAACTCTCAGCCGTAAACAGTAAAAATTTCAAACTTCCGAGATTAATTAATGCGCCAATGCTGTACACCTTAACTGGCTTGAAGCACATTTCGAACAAAAGTCAGGGAACAATAACACTAGCGTTTAAGAAGGCTTTACTTATAAGTCAGCTTCGTAATGTTCCTCTGCCACCAACATATCACCTTATATTTACTGTTATTTTAAACAACCATCAAAACTACGCAAGAATTTCCCTTACGTCCTGAAAATGTTGTGCCTCTGATATGCAAAATACTTACTAGTGCTCTACAGGCGCTTCGAACTATTCTGTATGAATCCTAGACAGGAAATTCATTTTCTATCTACCTGTTTAACCTCCTCTGCAATGCCAAACAAGGGTGATGTCGCAAAGTCAAGGGTGTCGCGGAACATGCAACACCAGGAACAAACCATATATTTCGACGTTTCCGTAATTACAATTTCGTTCTTTGCCTTTTTACTTGCATCGGTTGTTATGCCCAAGAGCCAATCACTCTTGTTAGGCTTAACGTCAGGCAACATTCTCGTTCCGCAAACGACGGGCCAAGCAACGCCGAACGTATTGTACATCAAGCTGCGGGTACCGGTTAAAGACCTGCGATCTCAAATCGGGGCGTTAGGGTTACCGTCGGGCCATGGCATACCAGTGTCCACCGGGCCATCGCCAGCTGTTTGGTTGGCACCGGAAACTTCTTTCGTAATTAATATTTATCATACATAATCACCTTTTTTTGACCACATGTCTCTTAACAGCCAATGCGGACGCCAGTCTAACGCATACCCACAGGCCAACAGCCTCACAGGCCCGAAGCTCTCGGAACCAATACCCGCGTTTGGAGCTAAATAGAATTTTTCACCAACGTTACTCTCATCGCGCAGATACGTGGGCAGTGCGGTTCTCGCCACATGAGCCATGCAATGCTCCAGCGAGGCTTACCCCTAAAAAGGCTTCATCACGTGCCACCCTTCCCACTACACCACCTGAAAACAGGTCCGCGGCACCAACTTGGTAGCGCATGTTCTGTTGCGCAAAGTAAACTTGCAAACGTGAAATTAAAACAGAACTCCTAAACTACAATTTTGGTGCATTAAGGGGTGAAAAATACCATCACGACACAGTTGAGTCAAAGGTGTGAAATAATGTAACCCCACTGTAATTTAAGAGTTAGTGGGAACGTGCCATAATCGCTGGCAATTGTTTGGGAAGTGGTATTTTATTTCGCCAATATAAGTTCTGCATTCTCTGCGTCTGACTGCAGGCATACCGAGAAGCATGAGGACCACGGCAGCAATGATTGGAATCTCCACGGCGGAGAAGAGTGGCTGCGCTAGCAGATCTAGGTGTTGGTGATTGCGCGGCGGCGGAATGCGATGATAGTCGTGCCGAGAAGGCGCTTTAGCTCACCTTCAGTTCCAGAAACAGTTGACCTGTCCTGAGCTGCTGCTTTAGGAGTCCCTACTTTCATACAAGATTTCAAAGCAGCCGACGAAAAGCCAAAGACAGCGACTGGCCCCTTGGGTTGCAGTGATACTGGTACAAGAGCCGGCTTCCCTGTATATCATAGCCTAAAATCGACTGAGCTTGTCTAAAATCTTGACCCATTTCATTGGCATTTCATTGCGGGCAAAAAGCACTTAGTGTCCTTCCCATTCTATTCCTTCAAGCGTTGTCCGCATTCGATTTACATTCCATTCATGGTTCGCGAGAATGTAATGATCCGGAGTCATTCCATTTTCGGTGTGGTAACTCCGGAGAAGTCAAACGCCTCCCTAGTACTGGAGCTGGTTTTTCAAAAGTGGGCGATAATCGCGACTTCAGCTTCTCCGCTGGAGTGGTGGCGGCATGGGCAATTTCAATAGCTTTCGCGGATGTCAGGGACCGGTGGAAGCAAAGTAAAAGGCTGCATTGGCCACTTCGAGTTTGTGGGTAGGCAATGTCGGTGGTAATTGGTGAAGGTGGTCTTCAGGCAATGACTCTGTAAGAAACTTGTGTGAGGGACCGTGTAGTGCTATATCGGACACATAATCTGTTCTGCATTGAGTATACGTGACACGCATGTGACAAAGGAGTAGACCGACTCGGAGTATGTTGCGTGCGTGGCGGGCAAGATATGTGCTGCATTCTGGTTTTCAGGTGGTTGGCTGATGATCCGTGGTACCTCCATGCCCGGGGGTGTGAGGGCTAGCCAAGTGAGTTGGGAATAGCGTTGGGCATAGGTTTCGTCGCGTTGTTGTAACGCTTAGTTGCAAGAACATTCGCTGAACATCTATGCTAATAAATTTAGGGCGTGATGTTCAGAACAAGAAACTTCCCTTAGTTCTTGTGATAACCGCCGGTCACAAGTTTAATTTTTCCGGCGGAATTTAACTGCTATTGGCGTGCTATCCAAAATGTTCTAGAATTTGGTGGTGGCAATTGTCAGCGACACGTTTTTGCCAGACGTGTTTTCAAGGTGTACGTTGCAAAAGTTCTTTATGAACGTCTAGCAATGGCGGGGTGAAATGTTCGTAGTAAAGTTTGCTTTTCCAGTGCGATTTTTAGTTTTTCCTTTTTTACCTCTGGAAAGGAAAGCCGCCAAGCTTTATACGGCCTTCTGGTGAAGATTTTTGTATTATAGATATTGTGTATATGATTCAATCCTGGCCTCAAATCTGCCTCCCCCAGCCCCCGGCCCAGGAATGTCGATGAAATACCACTAGAGTAGATTATTAATACGCGACGCAGTTGTACTATCAGAAAAGGTGTTCAGTTAAGGTTGCAACGCGTACAGAAATGTGTACAGCAGAGACCAACGACACGGCCTCTGTCACAACGTGGCGACCAGCTAAAGGCCGGAAGTGTAAGTTTGAGGGAATCAACTGGCGTCGACCCTGAACCAGAGGCTGAAGAGCATAAGCGAGCGCCCAGTGAAGGCAACGCAATGTCCAAGCTGTCTTGTCAAGAGGAAGCCGAATATACATTGCAGAGTGCACAATCGCATTACTTTCCATGAACATAAAAAGGACTCAAAGTTTGACACGCGCGGAATCACGCAGACTGCAACTAGCTGGTCAACCAGGCGCAACCCCTCTTCCACTTAATTTACTAATAATAAATGTACGTTCCTCTTGTACTAGCAACATATAGGTGCCGCGCTGTATATTACAGTGCGGATGACATCTCGAAATATCTCGAGGTCGAGCAGTAATTGTCCAACCGTTTCTTTCCCTGGTCGCTGATTGAATTTTCTTTACACGTCACATATACACGGACACACATGCATACACACGTACTTGTGCACGTGCACCTACGCAATCACACACACTCACACAAAAATGCACCCACACGCTCAAACACACCCACACACACGCACCCTGTCACAAATCTACCTAACTGAAGCGATGACGTACTCCCAAGCGAAGTACCATAATGACAGCAAAGTAAATGTGTTGCTTCCTTGGAGTCCTCTATACATCTTCTGGAAGTAGTTCCTGCCGTATATCCCCGAGGCAGAAGCAATCCCACAGAAGTTAGCTAACCACGGAGAAATAAGAATAAAATCAGGAAATTCTCCAGAGAACGGTGGTGGCGCATGGTACTGGAATCGGACACGTACATACAGCGGCGCTTCTGTTCCGCAAATTGGCTACGACGTACGGTGTGAGTGCGAACCCCGTTCTAGCATTAACAATTAAACTTGAGCACCTCTAGGCAGCCCTGCAGGTAAAGGGTTGCAAATGAGCGGTGCTCGCTTGAGAAGTTCGCCGATCGTTCATTACGCCTTCTCCGGCGGGCTTCTCTTGTTTATTTCGCTAAGCTAGGAACAGGGGTGCCTGCTCCCGCGAGCGGTGTCATTTACAAGCCGCTCGCACCTGGATGTGTGCGCCCTCATTACCGGGATGCGCTGAGCGACCGAGCACCCTTGTTGATTGAAACCAACTGCTCAAGCTTGGCGCAATAGATTTTGATGCAGTACATCTTGCACCCGGTAGCTTATCAGCGAACCATAACTTACGCAGCCAGCCTTACTCTTAGCTGGCTATGGGGGTTATATCCCAGCATAATCGGACCTAAACAACACAAAGTGATCTTAATTAAAATAAATAACAGCATAAGCGGACATAAAACGGAAGAAACATCCTTTGGCGTAGAAAAAATAACGTTCATATGTAGATTTCGAATAAAATATTGGGGCATATGTTCAAAGGATTTCTGATGACAAAAGGCAAACAAAAAGTGTTCATCTGTCACACTACCCCACGACTTTGAAGGGCCCTAACAGACGGCTGTAGCCGCACACATGTGCCTATCACAGCCGGCTGCTCCAGGTCGGCTCAGTTACATGGGCAGACGAAGTCGACGTAAAGGGGGCAAAACTACCGAACATAGAAGAGCAATCGGAACGAAAGCGCACCCAGCACAAATATCGTCGCGGTACAAAAAAAACCAGTTCAATACCAGCAGCCGCAACTGCCGTAAAAGGGACAACCAGGAAAACGGACTTTGATTGCCTGGGCTGCAACAGCCAGGTGGGGTCTGTTGATTAGCTTAAGCTGGTCGCTTGGGTCCAATCTAGCGAGCATGCAGGGGCACCACTCCCTGAAAGGAGATGGAAGAGGAAGGAGGGCGGGGGTGTGGTCAGAAGCCCAAACCATGTGATACAGTGTGGGGCAGTGGTTCCATGTGGCGGGATATGAGTGAGAGGGGAGGGCAAAGAGGAGGGTGCCGTGGGGAAAAGTATTGGTCTGAAGTCTTCGAGAGGTCGTTGCTTCGTGCTTGCTCTAATTACTATCTTGTGGTGGAAGAGTGCGTCGGGAAAAACGATATTTGGAGGAGCCGACGAAGCTTCTTTTATTCTGCCCATCTTAATGTGCGCGGCCGGATCGCTATGTTAACAGTCACCGCAGAAACGGCCTCGGCCTCCGCAAGGAATGTGGCCCTCTACTGAGCTGTCTTTACACCGTTTTCACAACTGTTTGGAGATTTAAAAAAAAACTCTCTTTCTGAAAGCAATGGCGAGTTTATAGTAGTATTAGCAGAATAATATTCAGTGGGATACCACGTACGCAAGTTGATAAAAAGGAGGTTACAGAGGAATGAGTGAGTGATGATTGAGACGAGCTTAAGGCGCTGATGGTTTGGTGCCCACCCGGTGAGGGGACTCCTCTAGTCCGGGAAGCCCTGGTTAGCGCTGGCTTCCCAGGCCCTCTCCACCAGTCTACGCTGGATTGAGAGGTCAGTGCTGCCCAGTGGCCCGCGCACTGCTCGTTGGTTTGGTCAGTATGAGGGGTAAGTAATGAAGTTTTCGGACTCTCCCATACTTATTAATACAGGGTACCAGGTTGAGGAAATACATTAAAGGTAGCGGTAGAGGGAGCTGGGGAACATAGCATGGAGGAGAGGGGCATGGGTTTAGGAACTCGTCTGAAGTCGCCGAATGGCAGTCGCCTCGGCTGTCGATAGGTAGGGGTGTGTTGTAGGGAATTGTCGTCGTTCATTACCGTAGCATGCAAGGATTTCTGTGCTCGATGAAAAAGGAATGGCTTGGGAGAGCGAAGGGTCCGCCCATCTTCCAACTCTTGACAAAGGCCCGGTGCGTATAAACGCGGGCACTGCCGTGTGCCGCCTCGTTTTTACTGCAAAGCAGTATATGTCTAACCCCCGTAGTTTCCATTCCGGTATCATCGATTTATTCGGCGCCGCTCCAGGGCTCCTCCTCACCACCGCTGACCCCTCTTTGACAACTATTTTCCCCTTCGCCTCCACCCATGCTCCTTTGGCAAGTGGCGCCGTCGGCAGCTAAAGGCGGTAGTGCGGTTATAAGATCATTGCAAAAAATAAACAGAAGCACGGATGGGCGTAAGAAATGAACTGACGATTACTACACTCTCTATTGTGAAATTTGTGCGCAGCGCGAGCGGCAGTCTTTTCTGTCACGGCGCAATTCTTCTGCGTCTCAGGAAGTGTTCGCGTGATCAGCGAACGTACGGCGGCGTGCGCTAATCTGCTGCAACTTCACAGTGCGCCGTCACCGCCGCCGGCCAGCATGTTTCAAATCGTGTTGGAACCTCCTCCGCAAATGTCACGTGGTTCGGATTAGCCGCGCAAAAGGGAGCAGCGTGCATGTTGTTGCATATCGTGTTTGAACCTCCCGCGCAAACGTCACGCGGTTTGGATTAGCGGAGAATGGAACAGCGTCTGGGGAAAGTGTCAGGGGGAGGGCGCCTTTTGGTGGCCACGCATGATACATGTCTGAGGGAAAGGGAGCGAGAGAGATGACGTCGTAGCAGCACGTGTCGTACTCCACTTCACCCTTTGATAGACGCTCCTCTCCGTTTTCTTTCTTTCTTCGCTTCTGCGTTCGCTCACTCGGTTACGCTGACATAAACACACGCCGCTCCCGCGAAGCCCAGGTAACGGCTGCCAAAGGGCTGCCCCCGGAAACGATCGAAACGTTCCGTCACCGTTTCCGCTCAAATTCACTTGGCCAAGTACCTGCGATTTCCTCCCGGTAGAAGACAAACTTCCCCAGTTGTAACGCCGGCTTGAGCCCATATTTCTTTCTCAGCTTGAAAAGCCTTCCGAGCGACGTTTTTGCCGGTGTCTTTCATGCCTAATTATGCGCCATCACCAGTAGCCAGTTTATGCGTGCATGGTTCGCGGGTAGAAAAAGGGGGACGTGCACACACCCTAGGCGTCCTGCCAATGCCGATGAAATGCCGGTTGTGCTGGTGGGAGATTTAGATGTCGAAATTACGCGGCTCAGTGCGGTTAGTCGGCTGTCCTCCTTAATGAGTGGTTCGGGTGTGGGTTGATGTGTTACACAGACATCTTGCACACACAGTAAGATCCGTACAAGGGGGAGCGTTCGTTTGGAGGAAGAGCAAGAATTGAAGCGTTGGCCGGAACTTAAGCGCGAATGGGCGCAAAAGCAATAGAAAGCTGCTGCCATCGCCGTTACCGCCACAAGTTCAGCTCGTCGAGTAGCCGTGAATTTCTATCAGATGAACATCAACATGCCCGTTAGGAACGATGAAGTGAGCCAATATCACTTCTTCACAGGGCTTCCGGGGGATATTTTTGACGGTGTCTGTCACTTCTGAGCACGCGCACATGACCGGTTGCCGGTTTATGCGTGCGCAGGTTTGTAGTGGAGAATAGTGGGAGGAAGTAGAGGAGGCGTGCACACGCAGCTATAGGTTTCATGCTCATACTGATGGATGGCATGTCTGTTGTGATGGTACGAGGATTAAACGCGGACGTTAAACGGCTCAGTGAGACCTGTCCGGAGTCCTTAGTCGTAGAGCGGATTGAGTTTATGTGTTAGGCCATGCTCAGACTACCGACGCAAAAGCCGTATCGTGATCTGTGGACGTAAAAACATTGCATGTCACGCTGTTCGGTTGGCTAAGACTTGAAATTACGTCATTCTTTAGAGTTATTACGACAGTTTCTACAATAGTCTAAACCCGGCCTTACACAAACAGTAAGATGCTTAAGACGCGGGAGGGATACAGGAAGTTCCATGTTTATCTACAAGAACAAAGCTTGGATCCGTCAGAGGTTCTTTCAGCTAATGGGCTTGGAACTGTGCTCCACAGCAAACTACGCTAAACGTGTTTTGTTTCCTGCACTCCGTAGACTACGTCGAGCTTTGAAGGTCATCGTCCTTCACAGAGTGGAAATGCACTAATTTTTTCTCTAAGGACCGGTCTCCAGGGCTCCAGATGATGTGACTTTCCGGGATCGGAAGCACACTTCGCAGAATTTTGGGGGGCGCGGTTGATAGGCGACCTAGCAAGAATATGCGGAGGTAGTTTGGGAGTCTGTCATTATTTATTTATTTAAAATACCTTACAGGCCCCTGTTCAGGGCATTGAGTAAGGGGGGTAACGAAGGAAAGAGTTACAGATCATTCATCACAAAATCAAGAGTTAAAAAAAACATCAGAACAACTTATGACGACAAGGTTCGCAATACACGTGCAAGTTCGAAAACGATAACAAGAAAAGGAAAAGTCATTGTCATATCGCACACACGTAAACTGCGCACAAACATTGCAAGTATACTGAACGCTGACACGCTAGTAGGTAAACAGGAGAACAACCAAAATATGTGCAGACGAAGTGCACCAATCAGTTTCTGCAGTCTCGAGTATGCACAACGGAAAGATAACAGGAAAAAAGGTGATTGCATGAAGGTGATCGTTCCCAGTTGTGGCGGCCTAAGCGATCGTAAGTTGGGCTGCCTCAGTTGATGTTTTATCTAAACTCGGGATGTATTATCTAAAGGTGAATCTTGCTCCTATTTTGGGCCAACAGATATAGTGTGAGCGTCAACTTAGCATACGCCTTCTTAACGAGCGAGCCTCAGCAACGTGAGTGGCTACTATTGTATTTATGATTCATCTTCATTTCGACATTGTGCGGTCCTATCATCGTCGTACTTCACGTTCGTTTTTCCAACGCGCGAAAACCATTTGCGCTAGCTGGAACGGTTGCTGTTCTTTTGCGGCCGAACCCGGCTCTCGCCAATACAGCGAACATATAGCCTTCTCGCAGACTGTCTCTCAATATATTTAATGTAGTCACTCACGATAGTTGCAAGGAAAAGGTACGTAAGTCCTGTACACATTACTTTAGCAAACTTCAAGAAAAGCAAATATAACAACTGCAGTATTCTCTTGACCGGCCGACAGAGCCGGAAAAAGGGTCATGGGAACCTACTTTTTGGTAAATGCATTACTGGAGCAGCGCAACGGTAACATGTTTAGTCGGGTTTAAAGTTTGCCCGCCAAACATTTCCCGCTGCACTTAGTGCAGCATTATTTTTTGTTTGCTTCTATATGATTTACCTTTCTTGGTGTTCAGAGTTTCAAAAAGCTGAGTAGTGCTGCAAGGTCTCTGTCGGTAACTAAACCAAATAACCCAGTCTCTCGACTGGATGAGTGCGACCTTCTTCGTTCATCGAAAATCGTCAGTTTGCGTCTAAGCAATAGAAATGTAGTTGAAGATAGAGTAGTAAATAATTCTTCTATTAGAGCGGATTGTAATCAGAACACAAGGGAGACGTGAAAAAATCAGAGTATGGCGATGCTACAGGGTGGCTTGGAGGGCCAGACAACGCATGCCTCGTACGCAAAACATAAGATAAATGGGTAATTAGGGACAGCTTGCTTTCTTTCTTTGGAGTTGGGGTTTCTTCAGAACAATCACGTGCAACCACTGCGTTAGAGATGTACTGCCTACTCGGTAATTACGCGCTCAAGCGTGTACCGACCCGGTGGCCGAATCGAAAGCACTAGTAATTCGGAAAAGCACATTGAAAATTTCCTGCAATTCGTGCCGTCTTATATGGACTCCAAACGGCAGCTGTGCCTATATTTGCGGCCTGAACTTGTTTTCCAAGTCGACGAAGTCGTTTTTGAATGACGTAAAGACCATAATGACACATAGTCGTATCTCCCCGCCTTCATGCATGTGTCGTCGAAATGCCATAATCTCCGGCAGCTCCTGCCCCGTAACTGCATCTCCTTTCTCCACTCCCACTCTACTCCTTTCACACTCTTCTCGTCCCGTCATGCAACTCTCAATATATTGAGACGGAGGTTTGCTCAGTTTAGTTTAGTTTGCACGCGTTTACACTGCTCGTACGCCATCTTGTGGAACTTATTGTTACTGGCGGGCTTGCATCGAGTTCTGAGGTCGAGGCTCGATTCCGAGCGCTTTCTATATTCTTAAGCGAAAACATGTTCTTTAACGACTCTGTTAATTTGCTATTGCTAAGATTATTTCATTGTCTATTTAAAAAAAACATTGGTGAGATAATTCATGCTTTGTCTTAAATATGACTTCCTTTTGCTGTGTAATATTGCCTTGCATGAAGTAGGTTCTACAAATAGTTTGGAATGGCTTTGTCGGGGTATATTTTCACTTTTGCGAGCCGCTGAATTGAGAGACAGGCAAACTGGCGTAGAAACAGGCCAAGATAATGGTGTTTACGTAGCCCAAGAATGAGTGTCGTCTTTGAAAAGCACTGAACTCAGTCGCTTCGCTTTTACAGGGTTACAGACGTACGCCTACGCGACTCGCGAAGTACGCAAACTTTCGCAGCCTGGATGTGCTACTACCAAGAACAGCACAAAATGACCTCCACGTGGTATGTCGGGTTGAAACGTAGCTTTTTAAGTGCGAATGCACTTCTTAAGCGAGCCTGAATCGTCCGCCGCCGTAGTCCGCATAGCAACAGCTGCGGGTGCGCGCGCTCCTTGTCTTCCTCCTCGTCTTCCCTAGCAACGGGGGGAGATGGGCGCGCGCTACTCTCCTCCTCCTCTCTCCGCTCAGTGACTGCGGGTGTTGGGCGCCTCCTCTCCACTTCGGGCGGGAGAGCTCTCGCTCGCGTAGCGAGAGCTCCGCATTCCGACGCGTGAGGGCGCTCGTGTAGCCCTCGCCGTAACGGCGGGCGCTACTCTCCTCCTCCTCTCTCCGCTCTGTGACTGCGGGTGTTGGGCGTCTCCTCTCCACTCCAAGATCACGATATCCACCGTAATCGCGCAATCAACAACCGTGCATTCGCACTTACACACTCTTCCCCTCGGGGAAGTGCGAGGGAATTTTTTTTCGTTACGCGCATTGTCGCTGCGTTAGAGGTTCTTTTCACATCACACTTGACGTCAGTGAGAGTGGTTGGTGCGATACAACACTAAGAAAATCTGCTGCACAAACTGCACGAAGTTTTCACTAATACATTTCCATAAATCTGCTAAAGGCAGAGTTTGATGCAGCAGCTCTCTTAGCGCCACCACGGATAGTCGACGTTGCTGCACTCTCGGTTTACAAGTCACCATGCACTCGCCTTTAGACCCTGCATTGCCATCACGTTCGCGCGCCGCATGAGTTCGCCATCCAAACCATCCATGGCTACTCTTTGAAGACGCTCTTAATCGCCCAAACCTTCACCCAATCATTCGTCTCATACAATGTATTTACAGCTGTTTGCTTATTGGGCTTTTTTTACTTCGTGTTTTTGCCGCGCGGCATATGAAAGACGCTTTAAAGATGGGAGGAGAGAAGGAAGTGGGAAGGCAAGAGAAAGAGAAGAAAGTAGGGCAAGAGGGGCTGCCAAGAGCACAGATGGTCACGAAACCGATAGGTTTTCGAGTCTACAGGTATGCATGCAGTCCAGTGGCGTGCAGAACGTCCAGCAGCGACCTGCAGTATTTATCTTCCTGCACCCAGCGGTAGTAGTCATGTAGTTTACCTTACCGGAGACCAACCTTTCTGAGCGCATCATCTGCTATAAGAGTTGGAATGGTTGACTTCAATTACAAATTATTGATTTTGAGACGCAGAGCCAAGAACGGGTGCAAGAACTCTGGATGTTCTATACCTGAACACCATTACTTTGCTATGCGCACATTCACGTGAACGGCTGTGCTGGCCCTTCACATCATTTGAAAATTAGCGTATATTGAAACACACCTTTTCGTGCCGCAGCACCTCACAGCTTATCACGATAACAAGGAAAGCTCACCGGTGAGTTTAGAATGACGAGAGAGACCAATGCTGATGTGACAGAGCTTTTAAAGGGGCTAGTTAGTTCCCGACCTTCTAGCTCCTTCAATCGAGTTGAGCGCTTCAATCATATCATGTATACGTTCTCCGTCCGTCATACCTTAGTGCCAGCAACGTGCAACACGACGGCCAGCCGGAGCAGACCGGGGTTTGCATTTAGGTAGTACAGTATTTAATCGATTATAATAAGTGTCTCTTTCCCCTTTTCTTCAGCGATCGTGATGCCGAAAAGGAGGGTGGGTGCTTAGATAAAAATAACCTAAGTTAACCCTCCCCCCGCGATGCTGTGTCTCGACAAGACGCGCGCAAGGAATAATGTTTTATTTGGGAAACACTCCAAAGAAAAATAGGTACAGACAACGATCCCGCCGCTTAGGACAACAATCCCACCACTTACTCAGTCATCCTCACTACCATTCCAGTCCGCTGTGGCGCTTGTGCCGCCGCTTTCAGTATCCCCCGCAGGTCGTTTCCTGTTCAGTTGAAGTGGTTTGTAAATGAAAACTTCATAAATGGATTGACCACGACGTCAACTCAGGTCCGCTTCCACGCGTCGTCTGAAATCCACCTTGCGATGGCTCTTTAGAAAAAGGGGTGCTTAATTCGTATGCCAACATTTTTTCTCCAAATTTTTGTCTGGGAATTAGGGGAGGGTGCTTAGAATTGGAGGGTGGATAGAATCGCTACAATACCGTAATTGCCCCCTGGCCTTTGTAATTACCTACCAAAACTATTCTGAAGCGGCAGCTTTAGGACATTATGGAAGGTGACTGTAACATACTTATGGAAGAACTGGTTACCGGAGGGAGGGTGGACCCACATTCGAGTTAAAATTAGCTTTCACAAGGAACAAACAGTGAAAGCAGTAATACGTAATACATACAATCACATTCGGGACACGGTCATGGAGCGAGCTTGGTTTTGGTACTGAGAAAAATTGGCCGCGTACTGCTCCTTTCGTTGCAATTGTCGACAAAAGACGATAGCCTATTAAATGCCTCCTTTCTCTTTTCCGCTCACGTCTCGTGCTGTTCCTCTTTTGTCGTGCTCCACCCAAGAGAAACACGCTAGACGTTTGCTCAAGTCAATTTAAATTTACTGCGTTCCACTGCTCCACTCCGGGTGCCTCCACGCCAGCGCAGCCGTACGGTGGAGAAGCACTGCAATCGGAGCGCCCTACTCCGGCATTTGTAGAACCACGTTACACTACTCAACGTGCGTTTCGAGCAGAACGTCGAACGTATCTAGTGGAGCCTTTCGTAACTGTTTCCGCTTGATTTCTTAAAATTCCTCCGGTAGCTATAGTGACGCGGCCGGCAGCAGGCGACGGAATTAATTTTTTTTTCTGTTGTGGAAGTAGTATATCATTTTGCAAAATTCAAGCATGCATGATCTGATCACTTTTATAAAGAAACACTGTAAAAATCGCTCATGTATTGGTTTTTTGCCTTATATTTGCGTACTCTCTTGTTCTTGTTCAACTTTATTGACAAGTATGAACATTGATCTCGGACTTAGACGGTTAGATTTTTGTGGGGTATATAAGGCTATAGTGCAGAGAGGGAGAGAGAGAGAGAGAGAGAGAGAGAGAGAGAGAGAGAGAGAGAACTTTAATACGCAATAATGCGCGAGTGGTTCTTCACTCGAGGAGGCCATGTGCTGACAGGCTGCAGTAGCCCTGGTCACAAGCAGGAGCTGGTTCTCAGGTCGACAGCTGGACAGCAGTATCTCCCACTGCTCAGGGGAATGGGGCGGGTTCTGGGGCGGGAGGTCCGTGTTTTTTGTGCAGTCAAATAATATGTGTTCCAAAGTTCATGGCTCCTGGCAGAATTCACACTTGTCAGAGTACTGTGTAGGAAAGATTTTGGTTCAGTTTGGCCGGATGGCTTAGTTGAGTCTCAGATAGACAGATGGATATACTGACAGATAAAAATTGCTGCATTTAAGTCACCCAGGAAAAACTATTGTTTTTAAAATCAATAACGTGTTGCAACACCACGGTGGAGGCTTCACAAATGATCCAGCAAATCGGACTGCAGTATTACCGCCGTTGTGAAAAAACAATTAAGTGCGGTGCGCAGCCACCAAAGTTCAGAGGCAAGGGGTACTCGTAGAACATCTAGTGGTTGCAACAAACACCAAAATTTGGACGTCCAGGAAAGTAATGATTTTCTCTGTGGTTAATCTGCACAGAAAGTTCTACCATGCTTGCCACGCGTGATTGTCCGGATTAAGAACAGCAGCATTCGTGCTGTGTAATTATCCATCACAAAATATCCAGATGAAGTAAAAGCGAAGATTTGAAAATATATGTAAACCGAGAAAAGAAACCATTCCAAAACGCTGGCGTGCAGCTCAAAAGTAAAGTAAATGAACACACGACTCTAATGAAGCATCAAGTGCTGTAAGGGCTCAACAAATACAAAGCAGTGCGAGGAAATTGGAAAGGGAGAGTGGTTTCGGCCCAATATTGGCGACCAATCCCAGTTATCAAAATGACAAATGTTATCAGTCATGCAATGGAGCCCTCTCGGGCCGGGTATGAAATGAAACAGTAAGTCGTTGGACTCTCATAGCCCATATGAACAGAAACAGGCGGATTAGTACAGGAAAATATTGGATGGGCGTCATTTGAGTTTGTCAGGATTGAAATTAGACGTGCTTTGGCAAAAGCGAAAAGTACATGTCCCAGTAATTAGAAAGCCAAACTGTTTTTCTACATCTAGAAAACGCCTGGAATCGGTGAGTCAAAAGAAGCCTGGTGAAATGAACATAAAATTATTTCGCCTCCATGGCGCAGCAGAAACAGACATAACCATCAGACAGATTCAAAACCGTCATAAGCGAGTACACAAAACCAAAAGAAGTAATTGGAAATGTCTTTCACATGCACTCAGATTGCGAAGACTACATCAGAAAGAAAAACCTCGCTGATAGCCTGAAGGAGAAGGCTTTGCTTTTGGGAACACAGGGCATGTGAAAGAAGAACGTTGTAGGGATTGTGATTGCGATAGCTTTGGTGATTCCAAAGTTGGGCTTTCTCAGAGACACATGTGAGGAGTAGTTTGATGCTGTTAACTGGTGCTTGCAACTGTACAGGGCTAGCGTGTCATGCGGAGGACCTTTGTTCTCTCAAATCGTCTTTACGCCGTCAATAGAAGCGGCTCGAGAGCGGGATTTGTGAGTGGTGTGCTTGCAGGAAAGATGAAAGGAGAAACTTTGCCTGAGGCAGCGGGTTATGATTTTTTCGATCCTTAGTTTATGCGAGGTGCGGAGTAGCTTATGTGCCGTGGTCGGAATGTTGTTGGTCCTCACAGTTGCATTGCCGCTGAGGTAATAAGAATACACTCTACTCCGGTGTCGACGTACTTGACCGAATCGCTGAGGATAGCGGCGCACCTGGGAGGCAGCGCGTCCCTGGGGCGCCCAAGCGATATCGTTGCAATGGTCCGAAGAACAACTTCCGGAGCCCGAGGAGGAAACTAAGCTCGACGCCCTGTGCTCGTGCGAGCCGAACTTCTTTTGTTCAGAATCGAGAGTAAGCTTGACATCGCAGCTTTTTTAAGCACATACCCAATGTCAACGTTCTTATTGCGCAAAAAACGACGTACCTCCCCGCTGCCATTTAATCTCTTTATAGTGGGTCGTTGTCTGTGTCAACCGTTGTGTTGACAATGAATGCCACTCCATTTGCAAACCATTCTAAAATGAACAATGTTATTGCCTGCTTTAAAACTGCCGATGGCATGCCTACGCTGTAAAGACGTTTTCGAGAGTGGTGGGTGCCTGGACGCATCAGCGTTTCCGGAAACAGAAGTAATTCCACATGCCATTGTGACCTCTCTTCGCAGTGGCGAAGCCACCCCGCAGGTTTCCTGCCAAGGCATGGTGCCGTAAATTATACGCCTAACGTGTGTAGATAGAACACTCTGAAATAGATTAAAGTTTTATATCTCTATGGAGACGCTGAAAACAATTAACACATGCTGCGCATTCATGTGCTTGAAATGACACCTTAACACCAGTGTGTGAAACTTTCGACAAATATCATTCCTTGACGTTACAAAGGAAAGTTTTAGTTCCAACGAATAAAGAAAGCGAAACTCTGCCGAACTTTGCACCATCTCTCGCAACGCCAATCAGCAGCACGCGATGAAAGAGGAGAATGTAATAACACTTTTCGAGATGTTTGTGCTGAGCAGCTTAATTTACGTAACCCCCTTCTTAAATCTCAGAACTGACGAAAAGGGAAAGATAAACGTTATGATCAGAAAAGCCTTCAAATAGGCATCACGAAGAAAATGCTTCATTGAAACCAATGGGGTCAGGCAGGAAGAGCAGGAGGTCGGACACAGGGCCTCCGCGACTTCCAGGGCCCGGGTGATAGCCACCTGCTGGGCGGCTAGATCGGAGCTCCCCGGGGTCTGCTGCCAGTGGGAAGAGGTAGAGAAGGGGGGAAATGGGCATTCTGACATTGTCATTGGGAGTGATAGTCAGTGTCCAGTACGCCACATGAAGGGCAGTTGGGGGAGGATAATCGATGGGGTGGCAGTGTACCAGCTGTTGTCTATGGGAGAAACTGCGTGTCTGTAACAGGCGCCAGATGTGCGCCGTCTGCGTTGTCAGTGATGGTTGAGGAGGTGGTAGGCTACTGGGGAATAGGCGGTTGTGTTGTGGAATATCCTGATAAGTAAAAAATTTGCCTGGCGATTACGATACTCTCTAATGAGGCGTGTTTTTTTTTTTCGAAAGGAGCCAGATCCACCTAACGCGAATTTGAGCAACAAGCGAAATGCAACGCCTCAAAAGCTCTTATATGATATGTTTGCCATGCCAGCTATCGAAAGTTTATGGTGACAACCACGGAGCAAGATAAATTATATCTTGCTCCGTGGTGACAACTAATTGAAAATTGTGTCCTGAATTTGAGCAATGCTAGTATGTTAAGGTTGGATTTGGGTCATATTGAACTGAAACACCCAAGTATTTGCGGCATTCTTGTGAAAACTTTATTTAAATTGTATTTCAATAATGGCTCGATTGAGTTTTGGCGGGAACGGTATTAAACATATGTAACAGGGCTTCAAGAACAGTAGCAACTACACATGAAGGGCAGGTAAGTCGTCTTGGCACCCATCAACGGCTGTTTTCAAAGTCTTCCCCATGAGCCAGGATAATTTTCTTGGGCACGCCTAAAGGTGAAGTAAGCAAGCGTACATTGCTTTGCCTTCAATTTTCAAAACGCTTCACGAGAAGGCTGCTCATATCTTCTTTCCCACCTTACTGAACTGACTGGTTCGTACTCTCAGAAGAAGGGGTGGTGTATTTGCCAGGACTGGTAAGCGGCGCCTATTTGGTTAAGTACTAAGAGGGTAAATATGGACGTAAAAAATAATTATAGCGAGAGTTATTTCGTAGTGACGCGGAAGAGGAGACGAAATGGTTGTTTCACATCTCTCTGTTTCATTTCGTTCACTTCGCCGTTGACATCTGGGGACAGATCTTTCGCCGATCTCCTAATTGCCCTCTGAATTGATAATAAGTCAGCTCGGAAAAGAAAAAACAAACAAAAACTTCCTAAAACAGTCCCGAAAAAGTCTGAGCAGTCAAGCCAAAAGCAAACTCCCATTGGGATAGTAGATTAGGCTCATTTTGATCAGTGAAACAGTGGGATATGGCAAATTTTTTATACAAACTATCATCTGCGTACACATTTTGAGGGTGTCATCTCACGTATTTTCTTGCCCCCCCTACCCCCTTTTTTTAGGGGAAAGTTGCCGAGTTTTTCATGTCACTGCCTTTTTGCTCGGCTTAGTTTCAATTTCTGGATCTGGCTAATTTCGAAAAAGCGCCTGATTTGGGCGCAGCTGTTTACCAGTTTTTACTGTGCAAAAAAAGTTCAGGCGAAGACTTTCACACGGACATATTTGTATGATTACAGAAATGTTCTATTTGCAGTGGCTGATGAAGGGAATGCACCGGTTGCCTCTATCATTGTTCAGAACTCACTCACGGTTCGGGCGTCGGCGGTGCGGAGCCTTTGCTCTGGCAGCTCGTTTAGCTGCAGTAGCTGACGAAGCAGTTCCACCAGTTGCCTCGCTCATTGCTGGGCAACAACTGGCTGAGAGTTCATTTCCGCGTTCCCCAACAGCTGCTGCAGATACGCATGACCGGCTGCGTCCCTCGCAGTTCTCTACTCACTCCTCATGGCTGCAGTGCGCTGAGGCAGCCTTCACTCGTG
This sequence comes from Haemaphysalis longicornis, assembly GCF_048455015.1. Classification (NCBI taxonomy): domain Eukaryota; kingdom Metazoa; phylum Arthropoda; class Arachnida; order Ixodida; family Ixodidae; genus Haemaphysalis; species Haemaphysalis longicornis. The sequence goes on along the minus strand of NW_027526295.1, from coordinate 56,851,177 downwards.
GGTTCTCTCGACGGCAGCTATGGAGAGCCTCTGCGTCGGCGAAGGAAGTGGGTTTTAGGAAGGGACCGCAAACTGCGTTTTAAGAAGCAAGCGCACATCATCGTCACACGCACGCCCCCCTCACGCTTTCGCCAAGCGTGGCGCAGTCAACCGTCTCGTGCTAGAATTACTGTATATCGCGTAGCGCAAGAGTTGCGCGACTGATTGCCACATGCCGCGGGTTCCCGTTCGACAGGAAAGCCCGCTTTCAGTTCTGCGCACAAGACCCCGTATTCAGTCAGTTTTGCTGAACTCAGCATCGGCGGTTGTGGTAGGGGCGGCAGCGGCGGCTTCTCAGCTGATAAGCAGCCGAGATTCGTGCGCCAGTTTTAAATGCAGAGCATTTCTTTAACTCACGATGTCACCCGGCGTTGGCGTGCCTCGGCATCCGCAACAGCCATTCCAGGTGCGCCCTCTCCCCCACTCCTCCTCGCCTGCTCTCCGCTGCTCCTCGAGTGTTCTCTGCGTGCTCGGTTCGCGTTCAGCAATAGGTGGTGCGCGCATGCGTCGTAGTTTGGCGCGGGAGCAACAACAGTTGTGGCGTGATCGTGACGTAGTCGTGACGTGGTCGTGGCGCGGTCGTGCCGTGATGGGGCGGTTCTCGGCGTTCGCTCTCGCTGTCAATTTCTTTCGAACCAGATAAAATCGGGTATGTGCGCCCCCCGAAAATGCTCTGCATTTGAACGTGCCCCTCGCGAGGGGGATGTTTTTCTTGGGTGGCTAGATTAGACCCCCCCTCCCTCCTTCAGTTCCTTTGTATGCAGACAGAGTTCAACGATGCGTTAACAGACAAAAAGGGCAAACGAAAAAATTGGCCCGTATCTGCTGGCTTGGCTGTAAATGTTTGTCCTGCCGCTCCTCCCCACTCCTCCTCGCCGCGGCCGCTGGCGCGGCGGCCTATATACGAGAAGGGTGGCTTTCCCGCACGACCTGGAACTCAAGATGGCGGATGGATGCGCAACTCTGCTACCCAAGGGGAGCTGTAAACAGGAGCTCTATCTCGTGCGTTAATAGCGTACCTCCACCTCCGCTCCGCACTCTTTGGGACAAGCGTATCGCGCCGCCACGGCGACGCGTCCTCCCCTCTCAATTTCTTGACATTCTTCCCCTGTGATTTCTTTCACTCTTGTGACTTGCCATCGCTTTGTCAGTGGCACCGACGGCGACGCCCTTTAGCCTACGAACAAAGCCTACAGCCTACAGCCTACGCGAAAGGGCTGCGCCCTAAAGGGCTTCTCCGGGTAGCTCAGGGACGTAGCGAATGGGGATAAAACAAACGGGAGCCCGTAAAACAGCCGCTCGAGCATGTTCTGAGCCGACTCATTAACACGTATCCCAGTGAGGGATACTAGCCCGTGCTATGAGACGGGTTGTTAGGGGGGATTTGTTAAGGGAAATTTGAACATGCTTTAGAAATCATGCGTTTGGAGAAATTTCTAGAATCATGCGTTTGGGGACCACCAGCAGGCGTAGTTTCCCACACCTAGCGGCGGACACCGGAGCGCCTTCTGGTTTGGGGGTGTGCGGAAGGGTGAATACAGGCAGACGGGAAAGGGAGAAAAGAGACAGGGAATGTGGGTTTCATGTTCAGGGGGAAGAGAATAGATGTGTATGGAGGGTCAGGCGCCTGGGTTGTGTATGCCATCGTGTACATATTTACGGGTACATAATTACATTACGGGGGATGTGTCGGCCTGTAAGTTATTGAGAGAGCCGCATGTATTGTGAGGTACTCCGCGGCTCGTCAAGTTCAGACATAGTGTTATATAGGCCAAGAGAGCTGAGTCGTTGGGAATTTCTGCGTGAAGGTAGGTGTAGGTGTTGTGCGACGCTGCGCGTCCAAGCAGTGGGTTTGTGTGTTGGTGAGTGTGGTGTGCAGGAGGTGGGAGCAGAAACGACTGACAAAGAAACTCTTTAAAAAAAATTCCCGCGCCTTCCCGCGAGGGGAACATGAGTAAATGCAGAGCATTGGGGGTCGTTAACGCCGCGTAAAGTCGCGTTATGGTGGGTAGTTGGGTCGTAGTTGCGTTGGTGTTGGTTTGGGGTAGAGAGAGGAGAGTAAAGTTGCGTTAGGGTGGAGCGAGCGTCCACCAAGGAAGGAAGGAGCAACGCAGTGACTGAAGCACGAGCGACCGCTAGCCGCTTTATATTTGCAGCGCGCGCAGTAGAGGGAGAGCAGTACGGGGGGAGAGCGCGCATGCGCAAGCAGCGCGCGCCCTTGCACGCCCCACCACGCTGCTATCACGCACCTGTTACGCCGAGACCGCGACGGAGCGAATGGGCTGACTACGATGCATGCACACGCCAGCTGCTGTTGAGAGAGCGGAGGGAAGGAGGACGCCGTCCGACGCAGGAAGAGGCGAGGCTAAGAAATGCTCTGCATTTAAAACCGTTGACGTTCGGTGCGCGTAAGGCAATTTGTGCGTGTTGATATTCGTTTGAAAATGCCCAGTGTCGGTATACTGTACGGGTGAATTGAATTATGGTGTGTGTAGGCGCATTTCGAGTGTATATTCAGGACCAATACGCGCAGCTGTGGAGTCTGGGGGACGAGTTGGTCATGCTTTGAATGCATATGGGTGTGTGATCGGATTTGCCGGCTTGTGTACTGCTTCAGTATTGCGGTACGGCACTACAGCACGTCAACAGCCATTCATCAATAGGCGTAGCATCCACAAACACCTATCATGGACAAATCACATCGACAATATTCACGTAAAGGTAGCACGGTCGGTCGGTATGCTACGCCGTCTTTATAGTTTTTTTTTTACCTGTTTGGTTCAGGGTGCAGTTATATTACTCCATTGTACACTCACACTTTACGTATTCTATGCTATTATGGGGCACTCGTAACAAATGTGATATTGATAGCCGTTCTGAAGCGAAATGGAGAGACGAGCTAGTTGGTGAACATCCATGAGTAGAACTTAAGCGCTGGGGTTGTTTTCCTTTCTCGTCCCTGTGTCTGTTTGCGCTTACGTTTGACTCATGGAGACTCTGAGTTGCAGCGTAGAGCCATTCCCTTACTGAACCAGTAAAAAATATATTACTACGATAAATCTTATCTCATGCAATACAATATCCCAAATATATAACAAGCCTTCTTGGTTAAACTTGCGGTGTTTGTTTTTAAGCACGTAACGATAAATTAAAATTATTTCTGTAATAAATTTTTGAACAGAACTATTGGGTATGCGCTACATCACACATCTGTTGTTGTAGACAAGCCACCTACCAATTACGGCATGCAATGATGGATTATTTGATAATAAAACTTTCTAATGACTACAATGGCGTAATTTCAATTTCCAAGGATTCCAGGAATGTTCGGAAGTTCAAATATACTGCTCGAGCTGTTTCCTTCTGCGGATGAGCTATCATTGCAACGATGCCACTTTGTAGGTTCTAGTACTTCTTAAGCGCCATCTTTGTCTTTGTGGTTCCTTGTGTTGATTTATGTTACCTGAGCAGATGTGTGCTGTTACAATATCTATTATGCAGTGATTGCTATATGTTACGTTACACTATGGTAATTGAGGTGAAATAGATTTTTTCTCTCACTTCTTCATCTCTGAAGGTGATTTTTATATTGTATGCTGTTTGTGTGCTACCACTGTCTCTGTTGCTGGCCAAGCGGTGTTGAACCTTGTCATGAGGGACACTCCTTCCATCCGTCCGTACGTCCCGCCTTCCAGACGTGTCCCTTAACTGCTCATTTGTGCTTCAGAGCCAGCCCCATTAACCATTACGGATCAACAGGCTTAACAAGCAGCATTAGAGACAAAATGCGATTTAGGGGTATAATAAGACACCATTATAGTAATGTATAGTATTGTAAATGTCACGCGAGGGTACTCTCAATTTCAGACAACATATCTTAGGATCTTCATCAAGTGTCGATCATGCCTCTTGTGAAGAAAGTTCGTCTGTGCTTCCTATATCGCAGAATTTCGACCAGAACTTTTGCAACCCATTTTATCGCAAGACCTATGACTTTCATACAAGTGAGCCGAGCAAACCAAGGGAGGACGCTTTCTATGAATGTTATGACCCACGCACGAACCTGTACAGGCACTGGCGCTGTGCGTTTCACTGAAACGCCACAGCGTTTACAAAATCACTGAAATTAGAGGAGAGCAATAGCCGCAAAGCTATTGCAATCGCGAAGTGGATGTGTTTCATAAAGTTAAGTGAATTTAACGGAGATGCATTAACCCGCCAATGTGTATTTGTCATTTCAGAGCAAACGTGCATACTTTAGTATTTTTGTTGATATCTGCGAGGACTAGAGGTTCAGCTGAACCTTGCGTGTTTCCGTGCTTGCACAGTGTGAGGCACCGTGTATTCAGCATTTCCTCGTGACATTTCGATCTCCGTGGAATCCTCATTGCGTCAAAGGTTTACCTCCATCAGTGAGGTATTGTGTTTTTGCTGTTACGGAGACTGCTTCCCATGGCGCACCACGACTGCTTTTCAGGGTGCAAGAGAAAATGCATGCAGACAGAAAGCAAGCACAAAACCATCTTCATTAAAAACGGTATTTTCTACCCAGACACCTTTTTACAGAGATTCTGTGTGCATTTTAATTCAGGATTTTTTGCTACCACAACTACCAACATCTCAAAAACATTGCAAGTTTTTTCTCAACGCATGTTGGCTGGTGTATTCCCCTCCCGCTGCCGTCGCCCCCCCCCCCCCCCCCCAAAAGAAAAGACATAAAAAACGAGCCATCCCTGCAAATCTAAACCTCGGGGAAGGAGCGAAGCATGCATGTTATAAGTGTATTATAAGGTCGCAAGTACCTCTCTTGCCACACGGCAGGCGCTGATTGGGCACCGGAGAAGCCAAGGTGGGAAGAGCAATCGGGAGCTTGCTGATGCGGTGGCACCCTATCTTGTCGTCGGCATAGGCATAGGGAGAAACTCCGGGCCGGACTCCAGCGACTCGGTACACCAAGCCACCAGCTGGAAGACTTCAAGTTCTCGGACGCCTTCCGACGGAAGTTCGTCCAGCACCTCGTCAACTTCCTTGTTGTGACAGGACTGGTGCGGCGTTTGTAGCCGTCGAGCCTCGGACGAAACGAACGCGACATAGACTGTGCCCCAATCTCTTCCTTCTTTCCTCTTTCTCTCTTCCTGTCCTTTGAAGCCCCCTTCCCTTTCCTGGACTGGGTTGTATGAGGATCAACTCCCCGACTGAGTTTAACAATATACCCCGTTCTTGTCTCTTCCCTGAGTTCTTAATAAATCACCACCATCATCCACCCTCTCTCGTGTTGAACTGAATTTCAGACATTCTCGTGCCCCACCTTCCCCACTTTGGGGTAGTGGCAGGGTCAACGCGAGCGCAGCACAACGCCCGCGCCTCTCCCTAGGGATCATCCTCAGGGATCAATGAGGCCTCGGCACCAGGTAAACGTGCCTTTTCTTGCTTCGACCGACCACCCGACCCGATCAGGTCTAGCGTAGGGAGCTGGCGGGTGCCTGAGTGTAACACAAAGGACAACCCCTCTACAAACAGTGATTAGTTATTATGAGCTTTAACGCACGGACACTACCCAGGTGATGAGGCGCGCCGTAGTGGAGAGCTCCGGATAAAATTAGACCAACTGGGGGTCGTTAACGTGCGCCTAACTCTCAATCACACGAGCGTTTTCGCTTTCCGTCTCCATAAAACCAGTTTACAAGCAGCTTGCTTGTAGTTGACAATGACTGATGTGGACGCGGAGCGTTCCAGAAATCTCCAAGTGATGTTAGTTTATTTTGAACCGGTTTTACCCCTTAGACAGTTTTCTGTTAGTATACCTTACGTTCTAGCGTGAGGCGTTGGAAAACGAGTGTTTCGATGTTTTAATCCCGTGAGAACAGGAGACGATGACAGGAGACGCCGATAGCCCGAGCCCATAAGGTGTTTGGCCCCTATATAGCGCCGAATTGTTTGTGGGCATAATTCTTATTTACTGTTGGGATTGAAGACGTCGCGATGAAGAATACCAAGAGCTACTTTTCTTAAAGATAGGCTGAACTTTTCGCCGAACCAGTGCGGGTGCGCGCCATGAATGCTGTTTTAAAGCGAAGCTTTGTCTCACTGATGACGTATGCCAGGTCGAAAATGCCATGTACGAAACCAGCTTTCACTGACGATGATGATAATCGTCGGTAAAGCGAACAGAAAATCGCCTGTTGTGGTCGGATTCGAACCTCGCTTTATGCAGCGAACATGGATCCAATTGCGCATTTCCGACATGCTCGAAGCTTGTGTGAAATAAAATGACAAATGTCACTCATACCCACGAAACCAGGCATACATTCCAACGACCGATTTTTTCTTTCAAGTTAACAAGGCAAAAGCGAAGCACGCAATGCGTGCTGCACGTACATCTCTTCTTCGTCGTCCACTTCGTTGCGTGACTCATTTGAACAGCGTGGCAGTCCGCGGAAGGTTCAAATACAATTTACAGACAAGGACTGCTTCATCTGTTTGAGTTTATTTTGATGAAAAAATGTCAACCACATCAACATGAGAACATATTGCTGCCAGAAACGAAGATGAGAACCTAGCCCCCGCTCGCGGAATGGCTTTAGCAAAACAAAACAACTCCAGCACTCTCATCAAGCGTTACCCCGCATGCAAAAAACAACTCCAGCGCCAATGCTAAAGATGCAAAGATACCCTCCTTGGGAGAGGTACCCGTGGCCGCAACATTCCCCAAAAACCATTATAGATAATTGGAGACATGGCTACGATTATGCCAATCCTTCCCGAGACGACTTACAGATCCCGCCACCACTGCCTTGACTCGATGACAAATAGCTGGTGGAAGTTGACAATGCCGAGGATGACTTTCCACCCACCACTCGCCGCGATGAAGACGACACCTCTTCGATGTACATGACGACGATTACTACCACCGCAACTATGCAAATAAACAATGATACTAAAACGTACAAAGGCAATGCTCACATAGAACAGCTTCACCGTTAAAGTCTTGCGCGTGAGTGCAAGCATCCCTAAATTTTTGCTAAAGTCCCTGGTTTTGCACGCAGTTCCAAAACTACACATTACAAATTGATCCACTTGAATTTCGTTTAAAGCTGCTGCAAAAAATGCGATAAAGCTAAAACTTGCAACGAAATCCTCAACATCAACTCCGATCGTTCCTCGCCATCAAACTAAAGGTCTGTGACAGTTCAAAAGCACATCTCCCCTTTCCCTACTCAATCAGCCAGTCGAACATCAAGCGTCATACAACAAATACTTTTTCATGGGTGTTGTAAATTGCATTCCCGCATAAATAAGGGACGACTTCTACCGCACGAGTACTCTGGTGAATTTTAATGGACCTGCGAAGTGTTTGCATATCTACAAAAGGCCCCAACGGGCCGGAATATCGTTATGCGCGAGCGAACCGGGTTTTATCGCCTGTTTTCCTCTAGCGTGTGCGGCCGACACTCGAAATCTAATCTCATTACACCGAATGCGCGGGGGAGCATTCATAAAAAAGAGACGCCGCGTGAAGCAGGCAGAGTAATTTAGAGAAATCGCTCTGCAGGGAACGAAGCACGGGCGTTGTTCGCATTGCTTTATGGCTAGCGATAACCATATAACAAAACAAAGCATGTGCATCTGCGTGACAGGAAAAAGGTGACGGTCCAAGCAGAGCACACAGTTGGCTCAATCGTAGTTGGCTCGTAGAGATTTGGAAGCAATACAGCACCAGGTGGTTCCCTCGAATCCGAGGACTTTTGGAGCAATACAGTAAGATGTGGTAGGTCGTTTCGCGCTGAAAGAAGTTTTTCCCAGTTGTACGTTGGGAAATTCTGCATTTTTTGTCCGATAAGTTACACGGCGCATTTAGAATGAGTATACGTCTGAAAGTCAATAAAAATTCAACGATGCCCCAATGGGCCTGTAAGTTGACGTGTCACAGACAGCCTTTTCATGGCCGGCTTTTTCTGCGCAATATTCGGTGATTTACAGCAGTGCGAAGAGAGCGAATCGACAATACATCTGCAGAGCAATGGCTGATGTCGGCTTCCAAAATACAATAAATCCGAGTTTATTTCATCCAAAGAGAGCACAATGCGATTGAGGCATCCTACCTGTCACGCTAACATGCGTCTTTTGAATTACAAACTGGGCGCACTACACGTTATCGCGTATTTCGGCATCAGCGAGGCTTGCAGGCATGCAACATTTTTCTGATTATAAAAAAATTTCCGCAACTTTCCGTAGTGCTCCAAGGCTGGAGAAACAGCAGAGCAGCCGGCGTTACCTAGGAAAAAGTTCTTCGAGCTCCTTGATAGAATTGCGGACTCGAACTAGCTCCTCGAGGAAGCACGTGGGAACGTAAACTACTCCCCGAATCTTCTCGAACATGTCCTGATGGAGAAGAAACCACGCGGCTTCCTTGGCCCATATATCGACCGCCTTGACCATGTTCAAAGCGAGCGCCTTGAGCCCTTCGGGGTACCCATGTCCCCGCGTTCCTCCAACAATTCGGCCACGGCCTTGCGCAGGTTAAACATTCCGCGGTCGGCCTCGTCCGCGTAGTAGACGACGTACGTGGCACAGGCATAGTGATCGAGAATGACTTGAATGTTCATGTTGGAGTTGAACACAGAGGCAATCCAGGGGTTGAGTGGGTTGACCCACTTCTTATCGGGGCGCCGCTTGAACATGACGTAGGAAAGATTTACTTCTTTCTCGGACCTTCTCGGGTGATGCACTGGGACATGAATAAAAGGCATAAGAAAGACAACATATAGGAGGGAAAGTTATCAGAAATATGTAAGAATAAATGTGTAGGTATATGCAAAGAAAGAGAGTGATCAGAGAAGTAAAAACATTTTCTAAACAAAAAGAACTTATACAAGCATAAGAAAGGTGGTGCTTTTGACGCAGAGACACAGAAACAAAGAGAGTTGTGCATGCGCGACCTCTCCACAAAATCCGCATTCAAAATGTCAGCTTTCTCAAGGAGCGTGCAAAAAGAACCATGTCATTGCAAAAAATGTCACTGCAAGATACAAACACACTATTAAACGCATGTTTGCATCGGTTAGCGGGTCTCAGGCTCAGTGTTCTGTTAACAACACAGCCACCAAGTGACCGCAGTGGTCTTCTTGGAACTCGCAGGTGAACAGAACGTACAAGGCCACGGCTGTCAAACGTACAGTGAATACAGTTAAAAGAAAAAATTACGCCACGCCTGGAATGCCTAATTCATAGCTCATCAACACTGAGAAGCGCGAGAAGGCGACCGTGCCCGTAATGGCTCACTGTTGAGTAACGATAAAATGCGGTTCTAGTAAAGCGCCTCTGAATCTTTTCTAGTCGAACGGACGACAAAGGGCTTAAACTATTCCAAATGGCACTTGCAAATTACGACTTCGGTAAAATTACGACGGGGGCGGTGGAGTGAGACAAAGTCCGATCGCTCGATGAATTCGCTGGTGGACCGGGAAATCACGCCAAGTGTTCGGAGACAGGTGTTCGTCAGGCGGTCCAGTTGTGAAATGAAAAGTAGTTTTACGTCCATCCTAACACCCAAATCCCACACTGCACTGCAGTGCGCCTTCCACGAGTACACCAAGCAGAGAGTACGGCAAAATGAGCGGGAAAGTCTTACGAATATATGATATCACGATTGTTTTGGAGAGATTGAGCTTTAAATAGTTGCTGTCGCAACATGCCGTCCAATGTCCTTTTGCCGCAGGACGCGATCGTCCACTGAAGAAACCGAGTGATAGGGCTTCATATCATCGGCTAACTGAGAGAGCGAACAGGGCCTAATGGGAGGATGGATGTCATTAACAAAAAGGTTATAGAAGAGGGTCCAGTGTCGAGCCTTGAAATACCCCTGATATCATGTCGAAAGACCGCGATGCTACGCCTTCATGACAGACACAATTGGGCCGGCTTTTTATATAACTGCCGAACCATATAGACCTTGTGCGGACGACTTGTGAAGCCGTAAATCATGATTGACAGCGCCTTAGGCCTTGCTACAGTAGCAATTTAGTATATCTACATGTTGACGAGAGAGCACTGGAGGACCGATGTCGTTTAGAAAACACGCTAGATTTGATTCTGCTGACCTTCCGGGCATGAAGCCGTATTAGTTAGGATGAAATAATGGATGCATTGCCTCCAGAAGGTAAACAATCATGACTTTTTCAAAGACTTTGGAAAAGGAAGACAACAGGGAAAATTGCCTATACTTTCCCGAGATAGTGGCTTTTCTGGATTTGTGCAAAAGAAACATTCCGCCTAACTTCTAGTCTGTTGGAAAGTGTAGCTCAACAAGTACATGCGTATGATGTGACACAGCAGAGGTGCAAAGACAACGCAACCTCCTTTCGCTATAAAGCAAGGAGTGCTGTCGCAGCCCGCTTACTTTTTCCAGGTGAGTTTGCGGATAGCGGACACGATATCACTCTCGGTAATGTTCGCGATTTGCAATACTGGCCCACGGGACTGGAAACAGCGCTCACTGCCGCTTTCAGAAGACGTCTAGTAGGTCAACGAAAAATGACGTGCGGAAAGTTCACATACGCCTTCCTGGTCAGGCGCAAACTTGTCACCACCCTGAATTATTATACTATCGCGTGCATGACCTGTGCGGAACCTAATATACCGCCAGACCTCACGGACGTCGTGTAGTCAAAGCAGTCTTGCATCTTTTGGTAGAGGTCATTTAGTTTGTGAACGCGTTTGCGCTCATCCATGGCTCCTTCTTCGTCGCCGAGTTCTACGTCGTCGTTTAAATCTCGCTAATGGCCTTCGCCATCGGGACCACATGGAGAGACTTGATCTTACACGCCTGACCCAGGTATATCTGTGGGCACGACCACTCCTCGCCATTGTTATCGTAAAGCAGAGAAATCGCCGCCCTACTTTCTCGCGCAGCCATGACCAAGTAGAGTTTTAAACCTGAATGTAACGAACCACTGTGTGACGAACTCCTGGGTTAAACGAAGTTTCTCATTTCCCCACTGAAAGCCCCATTGGAACCCATGTTTTGCCACACCTGTAACGAAGGCTTTACTGGAAACCTTGATGCAACAACTTCGCTACACTGATGAGCCATTGTTTCTTTTTTGCACTTTTTCTGGAACTTCCGCTGGAGAAATGCACTAGTTTCGCAAATTTCCCCCGCACCGCATACTACACTGCGTGTTCACGTGCGAGTGCGATGTCGGTCAGGTGCAGGGCCTGCTTGTCAGCGTGTAGTCGCGCGCCTGCGCTGCTTCCTGGGGTCGGTTCATTGATGATGATTTCTGCTGCCAGAAAACAAAGTTTTTTTTATTTCCAAGACGAGCTTCCAATTTTAAATGCAGTCTCCTCCGGCGAGAAACAAGAACGTCGCCGCCCGGTACAGCATCCTAGTTTGAACCCCCTGTCCAATTGTTAGTGCGGAAAAGAGCACCAAGTTCACGAAAAGGTGTCGTTTCAGCGCAGTTTGCTCTTGAAACGTGTTCAGGAACCGACGAGTGTCAAATGGAAAAGTGATACTTCAGTTACGTTTGTTAATAAGGGATTATGTGGCGTTGGTTCTTTGGAGTGCTATGGAAAACAGCAGGTGGAAATCACGCAGTTTTTTACTGTGAAGCAAACCCTTGAAGAGTCAGTTCACCGTCACTGATATCTAGCATTTTTATTTCGTTTCCACTTCATTCACGCGGGACTTACCACGAAACATGCATGCAATTAAAAACTGCTATTTTTGGTCACTTTCGTTATATGCAGGTTTGCCTGTACTGGCGAGACATGTTACGCGGTTGCAGGGTGGAAGACACTAACCATGGTAGGTAAAGGGATGATTTATTTAGCGGCAATATTAGCGCGATATGGCCCAACTGCAGGGAGCTGACCCAGAGCGCTACTTATTATACAACACCTCGAATGTCTTGACATCCGTATCCCGCTCGAATTTATCCGTAACATCACGTCCTTCAGCCTCCGGAACAGCGTGCTTTACAAATGTAATTTCGGAAACACGAGGGACGCGTTTCTACTCGTTGTGCCGGCGGCAACGCGATAGGAAATATTGTACGAATGCCACGACGACACCTCGGCGGGGCACCCTGGTTTCAGCCGTACAGTGGCTAGGATTTGTGACAGATACTACTGACTGAAACTTTTGCAAACGGGCTAGCATTACGACATGAGCTGCCCTGAGGGCCGAATATGGAAGTCTCCGCCTTTGAAACAGGCAGGGCATCTTCAGCTCATAAAGCCGCATACAGCGCCATTTGAAGAAATCAAACACAAACAGCGAACAACATAACGTGCAAATTGGAAGGGTTCATGTTGCGATACACTAATCCCGTCGTCTCTCAGCAGCGTGTTTGCCAGGAGGCCAACTGCCAACCACGAAAATTGAGCCAGTTTATTCTTTGTCCGGTTGTTTTCACTGCTAAGACTACCCCATCTTAGAGATAGTATTTCAACTGCCGATTTTTGTGAATTATGTTTCTATATTTCTATATAAAAACGACCAAGCAATGCGTGGTGTGCCCAGTCATAGTCACTGAGCGAGAAGATGGAACGGGAAATAGCAACGTCTATTTTATGTAATTGCAAAGATTTCTTGATATGTGTTGGAATGGGGAAAACCTCAGGTTTTAGCTCATCACACTAACATAACTATAAACAAAAACCACAACTGAGCAGATGCCAGAACACGCGTACCCAAATGTTCCGCATCGCCTCACGCAGCTGTTTGGTGCGAAATGTTTAGGGTACTTCACTGCGTCAATGTAAACCTTGAAAACAATCATAAGAATTGACTACAGTGTGAGAAGCGCATGTTCTGTTTCCCGTTTTGAACTCTGGATACCCCTCTGTTACACCACGTTTTACCTCTAGACAGCTGAAAGGTCCAGATATGCTTATAATGCGAAGAAGAAATGCTTGACAGCCTTCTTCATTCTCGTATTATTATGCGAGGTTTTGCCGCCAAAACTGCGGTGCAGTTTGAACGTATATGGAGAACGGTGCTCGCCATTTGTACATGTGGTCAACCCTTGTAAGTTAACTTTATTAGCACCGATGTTAGTGCGTAGAAACGATCAGATAATGAGATGCACTACCACCGACAGGTGTCGCTGCTTTGCGTATGCAGTGAAGCTTTTTTTCTGTATACACGTATTCCCAAGCTTCTTAGCTTTCTCATCTTTGTAATAAGAATGCAAGGTGGCTTCTATCGTGACTATTACAAATCAATACTCTTGCACGAGTTCTATAAATTTGTTCGCGAGAATAATTATTATACGATGTAGTTGTGACGTTCATGGACTTTTGTAGGCTGTTCAGTAAGGTTGGACGCACAAACTGTCGAATAAACAAAAACCTTATTACCGATAATTTGTTGCAAAGTGACTCAATTCCATCTTCCCCAAGCAAAGCGGATTTTGCGTATTGTTTAAGCGCAATCTATAAAACTGCTTGTTCTGTCTTGGGTGTCCCAATGCTAAAAATTCGGGGAATTCCTTGTTAAATGGATAATGTGCACAGTGCTGGGGTATCAAGGGGCATTGCTAGATGTGATTCCGTATATTTTATGCGAATAGAAGCGGTTGTTTCGCTAGGAATGCTTCCGAAGAAACGTCGCTGTAATATTATCCTGTTTCCAAAAGTGCAAATCGATTGGGGCATTCTTACGGAGGCTTGGATGGGGATGAACTCACACACACCACCAAAATGTTTGGGGGCGACACAATAGATGAGTCCAGCCATGGGTGAGAATGATGACCGATCTATTTGCACTATGTACACGGCTTTTGTAGTTTTTTGGTACTATGACGGGCAACGCCTGTGACCCATAATAGGCTGTGCTCTAAAGCGGTGGTCGCCCTGTTTGCGAAGTGTGGTGGAGAGTTGGGAATCGGTAACAATGGCACAACCGGTGGTCAATGGTCTCTTTGGTGGCGCACATACGCCAAGCGTGGCCTTCGCCCATGCCAGTAGTGAAACCTAGCCACAGGCGGCAAAACAACGTGACGCCAGAGTGAGGCATATTTGTGGTACTTCACTTCCTGAGAGACACGAGCCTATGTGAACAATTCTCGTGATGTTATTAGAATGCAGCCCGTGTCCCTCGCCAATTATGTGCGTTTGCCTTCTCACTTTTGTGCGTTTTCTTTTTTTGCGCGTCCTTTGTACAGTTTATTGACTTACCATCGCCGCGCTTTGTGTTTTTTTTTCATTTTCTTCTTGCTTAAAATCGCAACAGGGATACCGCAAAAACTTAACCGGTATTCCGGTCACACGACAAAAAAATTTGTTTGGACAACAGAAGTCCTGATGTTACGACAAAGCCATCGGATGTTAGGACACACATTTCTGTCGTAGCGACAAAGTAAATTTTCTCAACGTCAAACATTCATTTAGTAACCACAGAACGGCCATTTACAATACTCTTTACGATGGGCTATAACATTCCGACCATGGGCGACACTTACTCTTTACCCTTTACCAGACACCAGACTGTTCTGGTTTGAACTAACATGCTAAATGTCTGTACGGATGCTCCAAGAGAATGAATTACAGGCAATGCAAAAAAAAATTAGTGCAGGCAATTCACCATAGCGCTTGTTTCACCGACTGCGTGCTTGGGAGACAATCACGCACTCTCTCTTTGACGGCTTCTTGGGCGCTTCGATTTTCCTATTGCTTATGGTGGAACGTGCGTTCTTTTAAGAAACTCGACGTAAACATTGCGTGTGTCCTCGTTGCGGGACACTATGATCCGGGTTTTTTTTACCTAGCTGTGCAGTACCTCAGAGTGCAGTATTGGTTGTGACATTGTAAAACAGCAGTTCTCAAAAAAAAAACATACACCTTTATTGTGCAAACGCATTATGAACTTCTATTGTATTGCAAGTGGAAACACAAGACGAAAAAAAGAACGATTTGTTGGTGAGATATGTTGGAGAAAATGTTGCGCACAACGTCTTTAGCGGTTGTGGCAATCGGGTGGAATTACGCGTAATCTGGCGTTTGTTTATCCCAGAAAGTGCGTAGATCTGGCATACAGTTGTGACATGGCGGAAGATCACACGACCCATGTAGCGAC
The DNA here is from genome assembly GCF_048455015.1 of Haemaphysalis longicornis. NCBI lineage: Eukaryota > Metazoa > Arthropoda > Arachnida > Ixodida > Ixodidae > Haemaphysalis > Haemaphysalis longicornis. Next base: position 56,836,056 of record NW_027526295.1, on the reverse strand, counting down.
GAAGTGATGCACTTACATAATGCGACGAACGTTTTACATGTGGCCATAACAGAGCCAGGGGTGGCTGCACCCCCCACACAGCTTCCTTCTTGTCATCATCGTCTTTGGTCTGGGGCCATGAGCCGCGGGGATCGTTCACCACCTCCCGTGACAATGTGTTCAGTTTAACGTTGGATATCTAGACGAGAATGGAGAGAGTGGAAATACATTTCTTTTGTTTTGTCCTTGACTATAACGTCATGAAGGCCATCCTCATGCGATAGCCCTCAAAAGGTTTGGCAGTACTATGTCTGTATAAACAAATACGAACACAGTAAGCTGTTCGTCAAGAACGAGAGGTGTTAAGCAAATGGCAGGGTAGGAATTGGTAGACAGTTGGCTCTTACCCGCCACCGCCCGTAAACCCTGAGGTGTTTTCTCAGATGAAGGCCAATGATTGGAAAAGTGCCTATAGTACCTAGAAGCTCTGTGGGAAAGACGAAACTGCGTTGTTGACGCAGCCAACCATTTGCTTCTGAAGCGGCCAGCGGGACGCAAGTCCCAAGCAGTCGATATTAGATAGGAGGTGACAGGAATCCATAACATAAAGATCGCGAGTTCGCACCGAGACGAGTTTCGGCTCCCCTTCGTTGTCCCCATTTGTGTTCGGGTCGATATTGGGATGGATTATGCAGTACGTACTTCCTTCGCGAGACCATCGCCACTTGCGTTCTCTTTGGGGCGGGAAATACAACCCATACTTTACCCCGCTTGTGGGCGCTGAAGCATTAGCGCTAAGAAGACAACCTCCGTTGTCTCTCTTAGGGCTGTTTACGAGAAAGGAACTGATCGAAGCTCCCATGCGCTATCTCCTTCTACTGCTGGTCTTTACTGAACATGAAACTTTGCAGGTCGATCTCGCTTTTTTCAATTGGGTACCATGTACAATCCCCCAAAAGACTACAGGATGCACTAAGAAACACGCTGTAGCTTCGTTATGTTATCTCGGAAACGATAGTTGGTTTACGAATGCGTGCCTGTACCGGTAATCCGTATGCGTGCCATGAAGCCCACCAATGCCCTACACACTAAGCGATACGCAAATACCCGCAGTGGGTACTCTACAGCGCTTTATGAGCAGTTTTGTATGGTGCTTTCGTACAATATTTGGTAGTTGGCGGTTTGGAACTGTCCGTAAGAGTTTTTACTCAAACGAGAGATTTTAAGTGCAATGCACTTCTTAAGCGACCCTGAACCTGCGTCCACCGGCGATGTCCGCGCACGTGGAGATGGGCGCGCGCAGCCTGGCCGCTGACATGGCACATACCCACGTGGGGGATTGGTCAGGAATCTCCTCGTCTACCTTGGCAACGGGGGGAGATGGGCGCGCGCTGCCTGGCCGCTGACATGGCACATACCCACGTGGGGGATTGGCCAGGAATCGGGCGTGAGAAGGGCTAACGCACCCGCTTAAAGGAGTACTGACACGAAATTTCAAAGCTGAGATCCGCTCTAGCAATCAAGTACAACGACAACACAAATAGGTGTCTGTGAATAATTGCATCTTTCTTTCTTTGTAGTTGTGTGTGTGTGTGTGGTCTCTCTTTCGCGAACATTACCGAACCGCGCAAATTCAACTCGTGCATTCGCACTTTCACATTCTTCCCCTCGGGGAAATGCGGGGAATTTTTAAAAGTATTTCTCTAATGACTCTTAAAGCGCTAATGATGCAATTTCAGGTTTTGAGTTGGCGGTTTGGTATGTGTACTAATAAATGACTGGAATAAAATCTTCAGACCTGCCATTATGCTGCTGATAGTAACAGCTGCTTCATTTGTCCAAGCAGATGAACTCGCAACGTTAGCAGGGCGGTGACTTCTAAACCATTTGTCTCGTTTCACCAAAGGGCAATCAAAGACGTTTCTGTAGCCGTTAATCTAGTGTATAAAACTTCAGCCGGTAACTAGTTTGGCTTCTCAACTGTGGATATCTAATGCGCTAAGTTCGGTGAGTTGCTTACTATCTTAGGTAGTCATCGTAGTAGCGAACATTACAACAGAGACAGGGGTAAAGAGGAGAGCAAACACACGCTAGAACTTCAACTCAGTTTATGCAACACAAACACAGAAAACGTCCATATGTACATGAAATGTGGAAAGGATAAAAATACAGCGAAAACAAACAAAAATGTGGTTGATGCCTCTTTCATCCGAATCGGTACAACACGAATGTGAAAAATGCCTTCACAGGAGCATTTATTCTGCGTCCATAGAACTTGCACATCGCTATTTATATTACGTCGCTATGGCACCGTTTAGACACTGGATTGCACGCGCCGGAAATTAGCGTGAATCCGACTGAAATCACAACCCCTTGAAAACCATGCCAACGAAACGGAACCGAAACCGAAACCACAAGCAGTAGGTGGCGGGTGTTGCCTCGATCCCCACGCGTCCCGCGTACACGAAGACGCTGGCATCGAGGCGCCAACTGTAGGCGCTCATTAGTGTCATGATGAACTACTTCGCTTAACCTCTCCTAGATAACAGAATATCTTACACGGCATCTAAATGAAGAATGTAGTAAGAAAGATATAAGGCGTGTTCGTAGACCCACTTGTGTTTGAATTTGTAGCGCAGTGGGCAGAGCGCTGTGTACCTCCCATTGCGGCGAGAGAGTGGGGCTCGAATCCAGGCGCAGCCGCGCCAAAGCAACTTTTCCTGGCGGCGTCATTTCCGTGACAGATATGACACCAGTCAGATCTTCGTGTACCCTTGAATTAAACACTTTCGTGTAAAAATAGTACCGCACACGTCAGACTTGCTCATATCACAAAGCCACATGACAGTATGACATGATGTAAAAACAGTGCGGTAGGACCAAAAACACGAGGAAAGGAACCAGACAGGACGAGCGCTGACTATCAACTGAAAATTTTATTTGACCGGAAAGACATATATACATAAAAAACATTGAAACGATGCATGTGCTAACATTTGTGCCTACCGGTACATCACGTCGACCTACCAACTCGCCCAACTTTCCATCCTGCCACATGACAGTGCCGGCCATCAAATCACGTCAAATCACATCACAGTGGCTTGATATCCACATCACTGGGGATATTAAATGTCGCAAAGAAAACTGGGAGAACATGAGGACAGGACCCTTAGGTAGACACGTCCTGAACTACCCTCAGGGCTTTGGTAAAGCATTCACACTTGCTCCGCTTGTCTACTCGTTCCCCATAGCCTTGAGAGAAGCGTGTAGGCGCATACGAACACTCTTAGTGAAAATAATTTCGACTAGCAATTTCAGGAACACTGTTAGTAGAAAAAAGAACGGCAGATTATTCCCTGACATGAATAAAGCCGCATGGAATTGTACTGCTTATGGTTATCCTGACTCTACATTTTAATTGAAATAAATATAACTCATCGCAGGCAATCAATAAATGCATGAAAAAAAGTTTCTTAGTGCCAAAACAACAGTTTACGGCACCTCCATAGTCGTTCAAGTGCTATGCAATGGCACTTCAGGCCAGCCTGAGGCAGGGGGGCAGTTATTTTAGGCTTATAGAAGATTTCCGTTGTCATCAATGCGCAGCCAGCCAAATAAATTATTATTATCTTTACCGAGCCTATATGACACTTCTCAAGACCTCTGTACCGAAACCCATCAGTTGTTGCAAACTATGCGGTGTATTTTCTAGCGTTCGACAACAACAACAAAGCACGCGTCTCCGGCTTTCACCCCAAAAACAAGTGTTTTGTGGGTAAACGTTCCCTGGCAACCACAAGAACTAAACGTGAGAGGTAGGAGAAGCGCACCTACTAGCCAATCAACTGCACCTAGGCTACGGCGGTTCTATACTCGCCAATTGCGCGTGGTAACAATAATACACACGTACTTTTTGCCACCCTAACCGCACGTCTGCGAAAAGGCGGAAGGAGAGCTATCATTATTCCGTTCCGTTTCTCGGCATTAAGTCTTCCAACATCCTTGCCTCATGCGAGCAAACGTTTGCTCATGTGGGTTTGATACAACTTAGTGTTACGTCATAAAAGCTTTAGCCTCTAAAAGAGGTCTTTATAGGGTTTCAGAACATGCGTTTTCCCACGTCTTTGCCCGGAGACCTGTTTCCGCAGATTCGCAAAGGAAGTCATCAAATATCTTCTCGTGCCGAAGTATCCATAGAGAGGAAAGGAGCACACAAAACGAAGGTCTATAGATCACGGAAATCCGGAAAAAATGAGCCTAATATAGAACTCGGCCGGTGCTTCTATCCTCTGCCGGTATCGTTCTTTGGTGCGCATTGCCTTATCGTAGGCTGCCGAGCGAAGCAGTTTAGCGGCATTGAGGGGCGTTTGTCTTCCCCGTCCAACAGGATAGATATCAGCGTGCGTCCGTTTCGTTTGGGAGTAAAAGATGAGTGATGAGTTTTACGAGCAGACAGCGGAAATCTTGCAAACCAATAAAAAATTATGTTGGGGTCCTCGGGGTCACAGACAGCTGAACACTTATTTATTTTATGGAATTAACTAGCAGCGTATGTTTTCTGCGCCAAATTTTCTCTACTGCTTTCGTGTGATCTATCTAGATGGTTTTGTTTATTTTTTACCAGTCCTATAAGACGAACACGAGATACTACCGGTGTTCTGGGCATGGGGTTAAAAACACCAGAAATGCATACTTGAAACTAACTTCGCTCTCATGTTAATAAATACAGATGGGGGATTTCTTTCACCAATATTTTCTTCAAACGAGAGATTTCAAACCCTTGTGCGCCGATGGTCTATATAAGGCACAAGGGCTGATTACGCATGGCCGCTGGGGCGTCAAAAAAGCTCTTTCACCTTCATCACATAAAACTGCTGTTTAGCAGGCTCGTGCCGCGGCAGCTTTATATTTTTTCCCTCATTTACATGTAAACTTTTGAGAGCTTGAAGTGGACTCAGTAGACTGAACGCAACCCCATTTTTCGCAAACAAGAAAGCAGTCCTGTTTCATTGAAATGTAATGCATGTCCACAAATCCTTGTGCACCACCTAGATACACGAATTAGCGTATCGCATATTTAAGGTTAGACTTACTATAATTTTTCCGGGGGAAAAAATTTGAGCACTTGAAAACATTTAGCCCTAACGAGATTAAAATATCTGTATCTCCTTACGCAAACCACCTCGTGCATACGGTCCCAAAACCTCTCGAATTATCTTTTTCTCTCAAAGTATCCCACTATAGGCAAAAAAACGCATACGAATTTCAGAATTAGGTTTCCTAGCCAGCCTAGAATGATTTACCGTGTTTTTCCCATTACCCAAAAAGTCTTCGGCTCCGTAAAGTACAGTGAAATCGTCATATAACGAACTTCAGGAAACAGCGGAAAATTCCTCGTTATTCTGAAAGGTCGTTGTTGCGAAAATCGCAAAATTTAAGACAACAAAAAGTATTTCAATGCCTAAAACGACCAACATGTACAGCAATGCATCATTGAAGTCATTTTTCACAAAAAAATGCACAGGTGATCACGAAACAATGCACGTTTAATTAAAGTATTTGGCAATTTTCTTCTGGTGCGTGCAGCACAAGCTTCCTAGCACGAAGGACTCCAACTTTTCCACGTTCTTGTAGACTGAGTCAGTGAACGTGCGGTTTTTTCCCGGAAATGCGCAGAGCTTTAGTATGCTGTCCAGCCCATCCGCAGTCGTCACGTGCTCTTCGTAGTCTTCGAGTGCTGCCGCGGGACCCTCAGAAGCATCGTCGTTCATGCAGTCCTCGCTGTCTTCTTCATTCTTAACGTTCACGCTCGGGAGAATGTCCTTTGTTGTCAGCTCCCCTGATGTCCATGAAGATCCAGCAAGCCACCTGAGAAGCGTCGGAACGTAGAAAAACTTGGGGTGGGGCGCGAGTAGCATGGCCGCGGCTTACTGGACGGAGAAGGCCAACCATGCTTCATTTTATTCTCTTCTCCTCGCCCTCTTTTTTCTCTGTCTCGCATCGGCTCGCTGATAGCGCGGAGGAAGTTGCAAGACGTCCTCTTCTGCGCTGCGCTTTGCCGTGTCGTCTACTAGCATATCCGGTTGCCGCGATTGTTTAACGGAAATCTAAGAATCTCTGGCCTTGAAAATATGAGTTCGTAGTACTGAGGTCTTGTAAACATGGCCCGGAACTAAATAAAATAATGATTATTTTGATACGTTCGCTATTCCTAATTACGTATTGTGAAATAATTTTAGATAAAAACTATAAGCAGTCGGCGTGGGATTTCTTAAATGCTCGTCAATCTGAAAGTTTGTTAATGTGGTGTTTGTTGTACCGAGATTTGACTGTAATTATATCCTTTTAGGGTCAGGAACTCCGCAAAACAATGCTTACAGAATTTCACTATGAAATCTACCGAATGAAAACGTTAGTCACTATATAGACGTTCTTTCAAATACACAAATGCCTGTTAAGCCAAAATTGCTTTAAAATTGAAGTTAGCGCATTTATATCACGTACAAAATCTCTAAAAACGAAAAATAGAATGTTCAAAATTCACGAAGTATATTACCCGCTCAAATATTCATCCAGCAATGCAGAAGTGTCCTTCATCGCGTTTTCTACGGCGTCGAAAGTACGCATACAAATATCGAAAGAAGTAATTTTCCACAGTACTTTCAGGAAGCATGGCCAACCGTCAAGTACTCCAAGGCAGGCAAATACGAAAATAACGTTGGTCGTTTGTGTATTATTGAACAGATTTATTCTTAAAATCTTTTACAGGTAGAAATAAAGTGACCCTAAAACCTGTTCGCCAGGTGTAATCCGAACCCACGACCTCCTGAATACCGGTCTGATGGCATCAGACCTGCATTTTGAAGGTCATGGGTTCGCCTGCGACTTCGGGAGCATGTTTTTGAAGCGAAGCTTTCTATTCCGCACTGATAGCGACGTTTCCCCAAAACGCACTGCGCGAAAGCATACCTTCTCTGATGAGGAGGATGATCGTAGGTGAAGTGAAGGATGGCTCAAACGTGAAGCTTTCTGTAGTAGAAAGCGATGTCTTCAAAGTTTAAAGTCAATGTCCAAAATATATGTCGTTACGCCCAAAACGCGCTGCAAGACCGCCAACTTACACAATGGGTTTCTTCTAAGGCGCACCAAGCGCCTTAAAAAACGCTTCCCGCCATTTGAATTGAACCTGGGTCCTCCGCGGTATCAACGACCGTCAATGCGACTGCACCATTCTGATACGGTCGAAGCGATGTGGATTTTGGACTTTGACTCAGGTTGCATGGTGCCGTTTTAACCATTTTTATCCTAATTCAATAAAAGGGCTGTGATTTTTCTCCGCGTGGTTTTTTTTTTATATATAACAGATATCGACACGAAAAATACGGTCGTTTTAAACCAGCCTATTATTGCGCACTAGATTAATGTACCCACGGGTTGCATTAGTGACGCTCCCCTGTAGCTCGTCGGACGGTTGGTCGGCGCGTTTATGCTTATAGAAATTACAGAGTATGGGTTGAACGCGCGTCCCGAGTGAGTGCTTTATTGATATAGAAAGTGGAAAAGGAGTATCTGGCCTTTCAATGCCTATATTCATTATCCATCGATCAAAACTATGTACCCTCAAGTTTCGCTTTCATGCGCAGTTTAAGGTCGTTATTCACGTTACCGGGCAGCATTGACTGTTCGAACTTTATAAAATTCACTTAGTCGTCTACTTTAACGAAGTCCCGGAAAACAACCGGTAGCACCAGTAAAATAGAACGCTCCTTCTGAATGACAATAGCAAAATTTTGAACAACAAAAAGTGGTGCAGCTTGCACTCAGTGGTGCACGGCTGGACAAATAGCAGAGCTCACCTTTATTTCCAAACTTGCCGCTAAAAGCTCTCCATGACTGGCAGGCCCGGAATGTTGTATCGGCAGCCCTTCACATCTCCCCCAAAGTGGACCGTCATATAGCACGCAATACAAACCCCGACAACCGTCTTCCCGAACTCGGCATCGGAAGCGCGAACTTTCAGTATTTCCCGCTTCAGGCACAAATGCACGTGCACCGGCGAGGAGAACAGCACGCGAGAGATGACGCAACGAACGCGATCGCATAGGAGCCGGTTTTATAGGGCGAGGGACCCAGATTAGATTACGACCACTTGAAGCATTTTTCCCCGGGTTTCTCTATTTTTGTTTCATGTGCCGGCAGTCTTTTCATTGTTTTTTTTGTTGTTGTTGTGCTTAATTTGGAGGGTTAGGCTATCGCTTTTTCCGTTCTTTTATTGTGTTTTTTCACATCCCTAACCGCATGCCTCCATTTGCCTTCCCGTATTGTATTGAGGCGGCCTGGGAAGGCAAGATGGAATGGTTTTGCAGGCTACGGGCGCGTAAATTGGTATTTGTATTTGTATTTGTATTTGTAGGCGTCCCGCACTGCCTGCCAACACATTTTTTTTCTCCAAATGGCTGCACATGTTATTGTTCCACGCCGGTGCGAACCCCGCTTCCCTCAAGCTTTTGGGGTGGCGCATTGGTTATGTTGCCGGTTTCACGGCGTGAAGGTGCCGGGTTCGATTCCTGAGACCTCCCGGAACACATTTTTTTCTTACGGCGGGCACTTCAAGCCGCTACTCGTGGGCTCCTTGCCTTCTCGCCACTTCCCCTCACTCTTCGAGGTTTTTTACTGCGATGGACGGATAACATTCGGCCTAAACAGCTCTGCTGTTAAAAATCTGGAGATGGTGGTAGTTTGTTTTTTTTTTTTCTACAAGTTTCACAGTGATCCTTACAGTAAGTTCCTTGTGCCCTCCAAGCAGATTTCTTCAGGCGTGAGCAGTCGCATCCTCGGTTCTAGAAGCACACTCTAATCCATCTGTATTTTCAACGCAATGGTTGATCATCGAGCACGCCGTTGTTAGCAGATCACTCCTTTACTGAAGATCCACCGGTGAAGCATCACTGCGCAGCTGCATTTCCGCACTCCTTAAAATTCGCACTGCCGACGAGCTCCAAAACACGCTCTTCCATAAAAATATTTTCAGCTGCTTAACACCTTTTGAAAAATGCTCTTGGTGTATATAGAAGCGTATTTGGCATGGTTTCGGAGGTTTGATTGTTTAATTCGGATGTGACGTATATGATCAAATTGCTGGAGTTTTACCTTTACTCCAACGCACGCCAGACAACCCTGTTCCACTTTGTACCCCTGCCTAATTTCCCCTACCCAGAGCCACATTCTCTGAAGGCGCCCTTGCAACCCCACCCAAGCACACAATTACACGGGAGAGTGGCTGTCTGTGGCGGCGAGTGTCCAAGAGCGACGGGAGCGGCTGCCTGCACAGAGGCGCCGGATCCGTCCCTAACATCCCACGAACAATAAAATTTCTATGTTTATATCTAATGTAAGAGGGTACTAATCTCTTTATAATTCCTACTCTCTCTTGCGTTTATTATTTGTGTCTCCTCCTGTTGCGTCGGAATAATTCGAGTGCCTCACGAAGGCATCAAATATACTCGGGCACAACTTAAGAAGGACAACGCAAGTTGCCACTGTGCCTTATCACCTCAGCTGGCCGTTCCTCGAAGCGCCGCCAAACGTGCCTCACTGCCAGTATCTTGCACATGACGCTAGTCCTATCGATGATTTTTCTGGCTTCATGCGCTTGTAAATTACTGCAGCAACAATAAACAAACTACAGAGGAAACAGCACGTGGCGTCACGCATAAAGTGCTACCTTCTTTGAAAAGAGCGCGCCCGCGCTGACATCCGGGCCGTCGCATCCGAGGAGGGGTACACTCCCTGAGGTATTGCCGTTCTTAACTTGCACCCGAGTATAGCGCTTTGCTAAATCAGTATTCCCAGCTCTCAAGTATTCTTTTTCATGCTTGGTTCACTATGTGCGACGCTCTAGTAAGCGATGGTGGCCATTGAACATGAATTTGAGGATAAGTCGCGCTTTTTATGCTCACAGAAACGGACACAGGAAAAAAGCGTACACTTTCACGAGAAGACGGTGGTGTCTCTCGTTAAAGTGTACATTTCTTTTCCGGTGTCTGTCTCGGTAAGTATAACAAGCGCCACTTACACCAACAAGCCCGAAGTTCAAGCTTGGCTGAACAAATTTGACCACTGAGCTTTTGAATTAAGCCAATGGATTACCGCTAGTTCAGTAGTTTTGTGGGAGAAATGAAAGGCTGTGTTGAACTGTTGGCCCCTTTTGTACTATAATAAAGAATAACAATTTCCGTTTTTCTGTGGTAGATTCAGTTCGCGAGCGTCTTCGTTCAAAATTATTTGCATGCATTTAAAATTTTATGGCGCCCACATTCCTGACAATGGAAGCCTAAAACGCTGTTTTGCGTCCCTGGTTTTCGCGCGTAAAACGTGCTTTTAATGCTAAAATTGCAGCCTCCGGTAATCACATTCGCTAGCTAACCATCCGAAGACGTATGGTCTCCTTATTCCGAGATCCAAGACACAGGGGTAAGTGCTCGTCTCAGTAAACTTGCTTACCCCTGAGGCATTACATCTTCATCCACGGCATTTCATTCTTTTTCCTTGCCAATACGGCCTTTATTTCTCCGTGTAGATGAATTTCCTCGAACACCTCCGGCCTCTTCACTCTTCTTAGACATCTCATTTCTATTGATAGCGATTTCAAGGCAACTTCTGATTAGCTTCATACTAGCCACCTGTCCCACTCCAAGAAAAGTTTCAATGGGAAAATGAACCAGAAATGACGCATCAAGACAAAGGGGCATTCTCGGTATAAAAGACGTTGCTACCCTTTCGAGCAACCGGTCAAAGAACCATAGCGACGTAACGTTCGTACAAAGCGGAACAACAGCTTCTTAGCAAAAGTAAACCCCTAGTTCTACTTTTGCTGCATTTATTCTGGGAGATATAATTCTTGTTGGTGAATTCTTCCGGCCTGAACAATTTCACGTTTGTCTTTTAAAGGATGAAAGACTTCTAATGATACTTTAGCGTAAGTGTAAAAACGAGTGTGGTGATTCGACGACCTGTGAAGGTTTCGGGGTAAGGTGGGGAAAAGCCGGTCGCGCAAAATCGCGTTTCCTCTCTATATAAGTGAGGGCACACACCACGCCGGATTAATCAAGGGGCGGAACGCTGAATGGAGGTTTTCACACAATGCACCGATTCCCACATAGTCGACGTGGCACAGAAGTAGCCTACGGTATTGAACTGTGATGTGGCGGGAGTTATATCGAGCAGACGGGACGCTGTTTAAATGCCCCAAACTTTAATATTTTGTTCAGGCGTGAGAAAAGTTTTCTATGACCTTTTTAGGTCATAGACTTCCGACATCAGAAATATGAAGTCAGAAAAAAAATGATTCATTCCGACAGACACTAGGACACACTGGACGCTGCCATACACTGGGCACTGGCGGTCAATATATCAGTTGACCAGGAGAGATGCCTTGATTACCATGATTTATGGTTCAAGTGAAGACACGAACGTAAAGGTTGTATTGTTATCATTTGTAATAACAACGAAATTGCACAATTTCAGTTACCTGTCACTATCCCGTTGAGCCACTGGGGCTCGAGGCGAGTTGACACGCGTAAACAATATTTTTTTAGCAAACGGAAGTACGTGCTGCGCTCTCTTCTTTAATTTTGGAAAGTCCAGGATCCTTAGTCTGTCGATAGGTGGTGTTAAATGTCGAAACAACCACAAACTCCGAGACAAAAGAACAATTGTTTGAGTTCCCGTTCTCCACTCGTTAACGCAGCCGCTTTTCGCGCTCCTACTCACGTTTCCACTTCAATTCAATAGAGTTTTAGCATAGCGGCTAGCGCAGGCTCACGCTACGGCGGCGGGTTACCACGCCCCGACTGCGCAGGTGCGCGCGGGGATGGCAAGCAGGTTGCCCTCAGCCGACCGAATGCGCGGGCACGGCGAAGGCCGGAACTATTCTCCCCTACCGGAACTACTGTGAACCTGCCCAGTCGGGACCCACTACCCGCCGCCGTAGCATTAGCCGAGGGTACCCGCAATGCTGAAACTCTGTTAGCGAGCCAAGCGACGTCAGCCGAATGGAGCGATGCAGCTCGCCACTGGTATCGGGCAGTCAAAACAACTTTCGCACAACACGGCCGGGCTGGAGGAGCGGCGGGCGCGCAAAGTGCGCTTTCGCCGCTCCTCCAGTCCGGCCGTGCGCACAGATGGACGAGCGTCCCCGTTCCCCTCGCGCCACCACTGCAACCCTCCTCCTCCTTTCGACGCCCTATACCCTCCTTTCATCTCTCCACGCACTGCAGCGTAAAGGGGGAGGAGGGAGAGCAGGAGGGGCTAAGTACGGAGAGGAGCAAACACCCCTCGACGAGGGTCTCCGTTCCCCGCCGCGGCGAGCCACGTGGTATCACTTGAAGGGGAAATTCACACACACAGCGAAACTCTCTGGACCAGGGCATTATATAGGTGGCCCCTTAAAACGAGGAGGCAGGTGTGTAAGCGAGACGTGACTCGTTTTAAAATTATTTGGCGGATCAGCGCATTGAAGCTACACCTATGCTGGGAGGCGAGCCGTAGTGCAGGGCTCCAGAATATATTTCTTCTATTGGGGATATTTAACGCGCACCTAATCTCCACACACGGGCATTTCAGCTTTTTCAGCTCCATATGAAAACCAGCAACGGCGGCTGGGATTGAACCTGCTCACTGGAGCTCCGCAGCACAACGCCTTAGCCACTGAGCCACCTCAGCGGGTTCGCCATTTCTCGTACTATCTCAAAAAGAAATATTTCATTTGGATAAAGATCTCCGACGCAATATGTGGTACCAGTAAAATGCTCCCAGTTTGTATATATTTTTACTCTCACAAAATAATATCTAGTTTTGAGTGGCACCTTGTTTGTATACGCCCGCAACCTTCTGAGTATTTTTGGGTCATACTCCGCGAAGCGTAAACTTCGTGTAGCGCAAACTCTACTAAGCTAATTTGGACCTTTTCCAACAAAAATATAACCAAACACACCAAGCTTCTTGAATGAGTGAATGCCATGTCATTACGCATTGCACTGTGAAGAGAACGGAAAATTTTATCCTTGTGTTACCAATAGAATGCACCGTCGTTCGGCTGCAGACGCATACCTAAATTTATTAGATCCTTTGTGCCGTGCATTACTGGTTGAAAGCACCGTCTTTTTGTTTCTGGAATAGAACAACGGTGTTGCGATAACCTTCAACAGATGTATTGCGGCACAAATCTATTACGCTCTCGCATACAAAATACAGCACTGCCTTAATCTTGTGCAAGAAACGATTGTGTGGAAAAGTGCTGCCTATTTGCTGAGGGATTGCAGTATACCACACAGCTTCGATTTTTTCACAGGAGTATAGATAATTTAGGTGACGTTTTTGGGTGCTGTGCAGCTGGACAGTTGAAAATGCGGCTCTCATTGTCATCGTAACGAACAAATGAGCTTTCAGGTCAAATGCTGTATTGCACATTGTTTTCCGCGAACGGCAGGTAGTACACGTGGATGTTTGAACAATCACCGTGATAATCCAGTGCTTGTAAGCCCTGTAGCGACATTTACTTCAACGGCACTTATAACTTTTACACTTTCTGTGTGCTTATTATATTCTACCACCACGTCAGCGCAGCTATGGCAGTTTTCAGTTGCATTTCCTAGTACCTTACCTGAAAAGGTAAAGGATGCCATAAGAGAGCGCTGGCCGACAACCAGAAACTTTGAATGGCTGTCTTCTTACGGCAGAAACCGGTATTAAATTTCGGCACTTCTTCTAAAATTCCATGGAAAAACCTTGGAAATTCATCGGTTCGAGATGGAAAGTGGACGTTTGCCGACAATTAGGAAATATAGCTACAACGTTGTGGCTTCAGCTATGTGCCTCTGCCGTATGAATTGTAGCAATAGGTCCCTCCACCGACGAAAATATTATGGCTCTCAAAAGTTTTGGAGATTAAAATTTCTTTTGGGTCCGAATGAAGCCCGCGGCAGTGTACGGAATGAAAAGACGTCCTCTCGAATCTTATGCTCCTTCTTCGCTCTTCGTTACTTTGGAAGTGCAGCGCAACAACGGTCACAAAAGCTCGTATATAGTTTGAGGCACGAAAGATTCGAGCATACCTATTTTTATTTTTCTGCTTATCTCTAAAAACGCATCCTAATTTGCAAGAAAATAAGTGAAGTATGGCTGCGCATTGGAAGGAAGAAAATACCAATGTAAGAGAGGCCTGCACACCAGTACGTTCTCGATCCGAAGGTCAGTAAATCTAATAACGTACGAAGCCATTTTAAAGGGCTCCACAGACCGGCTCTTTGCTGGTGAGGGCTCATTGTTGAGAGGGTTTCGAACGACACAAGCACGAAGTAGGAAGTTTCGGCGGAATCCTTTTTTCTTCATTGCAGACGTTTTCAGAGCAGTAAGTGAAGTCGACAAGACTCCGTTCGGTTGCAAAAGGCATTATTAGGTTTAGTATTGTCAGCAGGTACTTGCGCCGGTCTCAGAAGAATTCGCTACCAAACACTCCACTTAAACCATTGTGGGGAGTAAATGATGGTATTCATTATAACACTCCACCAGTGAAAAAATGTAGTAAAACACTGGACGGTCACTCCTTTCATGAGCGTGGATATTACCGGCATGTGCATTTCATTGCATGCATAGGCCATTGCTATACTTTTGCGTTACTATATACAGTCCAATGTTTTTAGCGCACCTTTTTGGAATTATTTTATTCAACAAATCGGCATACATTTGAAGAGATTGAGCTACAGCAGTTGCCTGTAAAATGTAAAATGTTTGCATATGTTTTTGCAGTTCGACTATCAACGCTGAAGGCATCTGTGGCATTTAAAGGGAGTGTTCTTTTTATTTATAATTTCACTCAATATCGGACACTCGTAAGCTAATCTCGATATAAAATTAAGTGATGAAAAGGTTCAGACCCTTTGCTGCGAACAGAAACCTTGCGGCTAAACACAGGCTGTGCTCCTGCTTGACAGAGGTAGCCTCAAGCAGAGATTCTGCGGAAATCGTGTTTTCACGACTTTAAGGAACCTATAAGATAAGTACCCTAAACTGGATTCAAACATTCCTGAATTTTATAAGCCATATTGTGTATTTATGCGGCACAATGCTTAGTATTCTAGACGACGTATCGGGGGTTATGCTTCCCACAATATAGAATGCCGTACTGTGCTATAAACCGGAATCATTGTTGCCTTCAAAAATTTAGCTTCACACGCTGACGTGCAATATATGGCATGTCCTTCTTCTTCTTCGCGATAACAGTCAAACGATATAGTAAACAATAATTGCTTTTAATGCGTCATATAACCTTTGAATGACACCCAGCCAATGCTTCCTCCAAAGGTCTAAGTGGTTTCCAACTAGGTTTTGCAATTTGCTCGTCGGGATACGATGATGCGACCTTCTATTGCGTTGTGAAATGCTCACATACAGAGCGTCTTCATTTATTGCGGCTCTCTCGTCAAACCTTCCATCCGGCTGCCTTGTCTTTGCATAGTAATTCACCAATAACTATGTCCGACGTACCCGGGATAGACGAAAAACAATTGTTCGCTCTTCCAAAGAAATCTCGCATAAGGCAATAAAACAAGGAAGTACAGTCGGGTTCACCAAGCTGCTTTGAATTGTGCCAATTTGTAGCCAATAAACAACACCCCATGCATGGAAAGGATTGCGTGTCATCCGGAACGTTATCATCATAGGCGTCGAGAAGTGTCTTTTCGCAACTTCACAACCGCAGAATGCGATCCTGACGTGCTTGCGCTTGCTCGTTCTCCAACACACGCGCCGGGGCTTTAATCAACACGGTCCGATCAGCTTATCAAAGCCGTATATGGGCATGAATTAGGGGTCAGTTTTGTCGCCCACGTTAATACACCTGAAACAGCCGCGTACACGAGTACGCCATTGAGCAAACCTGCAAATGGCTGTACAATGAAACTTTTTAAACGCCAACCGGACCATGAGCAAAAGCAAGATAAAAAGGAGTAGAAAGTAACAGTCATTCCAAACGTGCACCGCTTCTGACATAGGTAAAACAATGTAGCAGGAAAATACGGGGTGAATGTTGCATTCTCAGCTCCATTTAGGCTTAGCCGTGCTTTCCCGGGCATACAGAGGAAGATAGATCACAAGCCTATAAAATCAGAAAAAGGCTGCAGCATGATGGTGATGATGGTTGGTTTTTTTGGCGCAAGGCCGACTAAGTGCACAGAGCGCCAAATAAGGAGGCTGCAGCATCGACCACAATAACAAGTGTGTGCCCTGTCGTACGGGTGTTGTGTACAGGTTGCGCCTCGATTGCAGAAGTGTGTATTGGGCAATCAGGTAGACGTGTCAACACTCGTCTGCGGGAACATTCGAATAACAAAACAAAGGCCACCTCTTCCCACTTTCCAGCGCACTGCCTCATGTTGCTGCAAGCCGTGTGTTGATGAATGCGACATTTTTTTGACAAATAAGGACCAGATGACACGAGAAGTTGCTGAAGCTTATCATATCAATAAGAAACAAGCCGGATGCATATGCCAACCTTCCCTGACGCTGTACAAGGTGGCAAAAGCATTTTTAGATGCCACGTAACTCTGTAAGTGTTTCTCACGCTTTTACCCGGTTTTATCAGAAGTTGTAAATTTTGTTTGGTTTCACCACATCATATTGTACGTGTCGGCTATGAATTTGTGTTCCTTTCCAATAAAATACCACTTGCGAGTCAACGCCTGCCTTGTCAACTTCTTATGTGCCCCTCGTCGTTTATTGCGCTGTTACATTCCAACGTGAAGGGACCATGTTTTCCACTTGTACCCGTGGCTGCAGATGCCTCATTGAAGAGTACTGCCCAGGGTTGTGTCAGTTCAAGGATATTGGCCTGCTTTGCTTCATTGCCTTAAAGAAAAGAAACGAGAAGAGAGTGGGCGTTCTGCGAGACCTCACTGCTGAGTCGCGAGCTGGAACGACGACATGCCACGCAAGCGCCGTCAAGAACATGGGGAGTCCACCAATCTGGAAGGAACTGCTAAATGCTAGCACAGCCCGAACGCGTGCCAATAACTGCAAAGACAGCTGAGGATCGTAGCGACTCATACGTGCAATAAGTAAGCCAGCCAATACTGCGCGCCGCTGCATTGCACTAATATTTAGGTAGCAAATAACAGAACTTTTTTAAATAATCAGTGACAGAAGAACGGGGAAACATGGCGGTTACTCAAAGCACGGCTTCATTTCGTAGAACGGTCATATTTTTTTCTTTGGTGTGTCACGTAAACAGTAAAGATAATGCCTGCCTCTCTGTCTATTTTGTTGCAATCTATTTTTTGTTGATGCTCATTGGCAATATCCACCCTCTTACCCAGTATTAACAAAAGCCCTCGGAGTCCTGCTTCCCCACGAAAACGTTCCCGTCTGGTTGACGTCAGGTGTGTTTTCATAAGGTAGAGTGAGGATAAAGTATGGTCTAATATATGAGCTGGCCCGCCTCCGAGTCTCAGATTGCGCTCCTCCACTTTCGGAAGTACCGAACTCCGTGCGAGGGAACATTCATCAAGGAGATTCCACCAACGTTGGACGCGGCGCTCCCTTGGCAGTTGTTGTTGATCTTGGGTTTCATGGGCTTTTTCGCAAGAACGCAGAATATTTTCGTTGCTTTTGTGCCTTCAGGTCACCGTGTTGTTTTCGCAAAGGCAGTTGGCCAGCATATTAAATTCCAAAACAAACTACCATTTTAATTTTATACCACGATGCTATCTTCAAGGTATACTAGACTCCAGATTGGTAGAGTTTTTTTTGTCGTGAGACTAAAATATTCTGCGGTTATATGTAGGTGTTTCTAACGCTAAGGCATATATGCTTAAAGAGCGCCAAGACTACCTGGTGTGTTAAACCACTCTGTTTTCGGTTAAAACATAAATGGAATGACTATAGCGTTACTAAATATGCGGCAATGTAGGTGAAGAAGGCCCTCCCTTTAGCACGTGAATAAGATCATACTGAAGAATGAAAATGAGAGTATTAAAGTATGAAGAGCAGCCAAAGCCTCGACAAGTTTACTTTCCTCGGAGAACAACAGGCAGGCTCTGGAAAGGACAGGAAATCCCTCAGTAACGCCCTCTCGTCCTAGTGGGTCTGAGGTTACGTTCGATAAAGACATGTGTGTTAAAACTGTCACATGATAACGCAAGAATTAACAACCTTCATTTGAAAGCACTGGTTGGTCTTCTAGAATCAGCTTTGCGTTGTAATTTAATTTGGTTGGTGGGAATTTCAGCAAAATACCATCATTTAACATGGTTTAAAGCAGTGAACTAATTTAACTGACGCAGTGAACATATTTGTTCGCCACACTTATCACGTATTCGTGGTTGTGTCCTGTTTAAAAGGTGTGTGAGTGTAAGGGGAAAGTCTCCAATGCTGCTAGCCTTCCGCGGTAAATGCGGTGACTCTCCATCCACCCGCTGCACAGACACGTGTTTATACTCCTGCCAATGACCCTACATCACACGCACTACATCATTCAATGTTCGCAAGCTAAGAGCCTGGACAGTACTAACTAAATCTGCGGAAGCCGTGAAACAAATAGCCGCAGCCTAGACCGCAGCCCACGGGCAAAAGAATGCCCAACAGTTCCTAAAGATTCACAAGGTGAATTCCGCAAATTCATGTGTAGACGAACTTCAAGGCACGAGCCTGCTATTCTGAAGACCATTCCTCCGCTCCAAGAAATTTACAGCACCCGGGAGCCCGGTCACGATTCTAATGGTGCTGAAGCTACACACGTTGCATCGCTTGTTTGAACATACCTGGACACAACTCACTAGGTAAAAACCGCTCGTGAGGTCGTAAAAAAATCAAAGCCCCTCACTTAAGAGACAGATTGTTAAAACGCGTAGCCTTCTCCCATGCAAAGTGGGTGAAAGACAAAATCGCACACTCACTCTCCCTAAGTCTAAAATACAAACTGTCAAATTCCAAACCCAACGTCCACTTCAACTCAGGCAAATTCAAACGTCTAAAGCCCCCTACCCCGCCACCTCCGCCTCCCCCGCCCCCCCCCCCCCGAATTCCAAACAGAAGTCCACCCCTCCTTCAAGAATTAATCATCATTATCACTTCTGAGAGTGTTGTGTGGCTGCCGAACTATATTTTGCGTATTATGAGAGGTCTGTTGAGTGTGCAAAGACACCCCATTGTGATGTTAAGTGGTGTATGATTGGTGTACTTTACGTGCAACCCATTGTTAAAAGTTGGCTTTCCTGCAGTGTGTTAGGCTGGCTTTTCTGCGGTGGGTTTTACTCAGAAATCAACGCTCTTAGTGAAGCAGAGCAAACTTCGCTTTAATATACGCCGATGTCGTTGCCTCTTCCCTGCACCTTACCTGCAGTCGACAAGAACAGAAGCCGACACTCTTTATACGCTAAACACTAATTTCTATTTGCGCCGCACCCTATTTTCTTCGTTTTACCCATCTATCTTCCATCGTACCTGTGATTACTGCCTTTCCCGGTCGGCCTAGGCGATTTGCTATGGCAGTGGCCGCAATTACCGTCCCCTTATGCGACAATGGGTGGTTAGACTCACCACCGCGGACGCCACAGCCTAGCAAGACCTGGTAGAGCAGGTCTGGGTATCAAGCCACAGGCTTAAAAGCCCGGAACAGAGTATCTTGTAACCAGACGTTGAATTCACCATCAGCACCAAAGGCCGACCCAGGCTCATTTTCTTACTCACTGCCTGCTCCCTTTTCTCGTTGCTCTGCAATGTACAAAGCATATTGAATTTTTGCCTGTCGCTAAAGTAATGATTTGGTTTCCCCCTAGCGACTGCAAAGAATGAAATGGGCGCTAAGACGACAAAGACGAAGTAAACACAAAGAACACATACAGGCGCTAAGTTCGTGTTCGTCTGTTTAGCGCCCATTTTATTCTTTCCAGTAAGCATGAATCAACCAGATTAACAAGTTTTGTTAACCCACTAATGAGTTTAATTACGCCGGTTTTTTCTTTTCATGGTGCAGCGGCTGCCTGTTTTTGTTGATGATCCATGGTGGCATACATTTCCTTCCTCTACGGTGTTACGCAAATTCCCAGGGGCCCAGCCTTTCCCCGAATACCTTTCTTTGCCGATGACGTTAGCCGTATGTTCATTAGCCACCGTCGCGATGAAGTATGGCTCCTCTTTATTAGCCCGGACAGACCCGTCCGCCTCAGATTGCACCCGGGTACTTAGGTAAGCAGCGCACTTCCCGAACAAGTGCATTATTCACTCAAGTTTCACCTACGTTGAACGGGTAGCTACATTTACGGTCGTTTTTCTTCCTGGAAGTCGTTCACTTTCTCAAGAGAACGAAGAGTATTCTTATACCTCTACGTCTTGTGGTTGTTTCGGGGCTACTAATGATGATGTTGGATAAAGTTAGGGGCCACCAAACAAGCGAAAACTTGTAGCTGTAAAAGCTGGGACTCAAGAAAGATTGTCTTCGCCATGCAGAACTCCGAAATAGGGCTGAGTCATTCCGTATGCACTCCCTCAGTATCAGTGCGTGTGGGCTTGATATTAGTATCGGATGGTTGTATCTAGCCAGTGCTGCACAAAAACAGGTATGCGTTGTTGCTGCTTCCGAGCGTATTCATGATGTGTTTATACTGTGTTTGGCAGAAAGCCCCGACTCTATATTATGGCGCAAAACATGTCGCGTAATTTAAAGGAACACTGAAGTGAGATTGTCAAGCTCCCAGTTTGCTTGCACTGCGTGGACCGGCTCAAATTAACACACTTTTCATCGTTTATCAGGTTGACAACTAGGTAATGATTTTATAAAGCACGAAAGAAGAAAAACTATCATGCGCGGTATGCGGCGGCCGCACCAACTATAGGCTGTGGCGACGGGAGGAGATGCACCGTGATTGGACGATGTCCAAGGTTAGCATTCAAACAAGTTTCGGTTAGGGCTCTGTAAAACAACATGCTTGACATCCGACGCTATCGTTAGATGGGGATTCTCGATATCTTAGTAATCGTCGTACCGCGCTTCTGCCTTGTTGTCGGCTGTAAAATGCCTAAGATAAGCCTCCCAGGACTGCTTGCAATCGTAGAAATCACTAGCCGAGGCTTACGCAGTGGATGAACGTCCTCCGCACCACCGCAGACACTCAAACGCCATGCGCTTTTCCCCCATATTTGGAGCTTGCCTCACTCATGCCTGTATCGTAAAAAGCGCGTTCGCACCAGGCCAATGGTTCGTTGATTCTGGCCTGTGCCCACTGCCCGCAAGCAGTCGGTGCTTATGAAAACAGCACGCAAACGACAACTCGCTAGCGCGTCAGTGTCAGCTGGCGCGCGTTCTGTGAACTAGTTCTTGGAGCAATGAACGTTGCGGCCCAAAAATGGTGAACTCAGTAGAGAAAGCATCGGCCGAAAACGAAAAAGCCAACTTACAAAAAAAAACAAGAAAACAATGTACCCGCGGGGATTCGAAATTGTGACTTGCAACACAACATACCTAGCGCTGCAGACCACTCAGCCACGGGCCAGCGCTGTCAGCGTTGGAAATATAGGGTATATAATGTGTAACCCTGTTAGCACTTTTATTTATTTGTAGCATTTCAAGCAGCTTAGGTAACTATTTGTTGTGTAGCGCTCGTACAGTAAGCGTCCCCCAAATTTCCACGGTATCTCACGTCTAGCAATTGCATTTCTTAGACGAAACAGCGTTCGAAGATGGGGTGTAGCCCGAAACAACCCATTTCCTCTTGAACCCGAAAGGCCCTTCCCGTTTGGGCCACCCCGTGCGCGCCCGTTCCCAAATCGCCCTTCCCATTTCACCGCTTTCTGTTTCAACCCGTTCCCAAAACACCCCTCCCTTTTCAACCCGCTCCCAAAACGCCCGCCTAAAATAGTTCAGATAAGTTTCTGAGGTCGAAAAGTGGGCTGGGCAAGGTAGTGTAGGTTACTCAGTAATTACTACAACATATATTACTCATTTCTTGCCTAAATATTTAGCGCTGGGGAAATTCTATTTTACATTGACTCTAACTCTACTAGGTAGATGGCGCCACCGACACGCCACCGCCACCCATAATATTTACCGCTTTCATAAAATACTTTTTTTGTGCAGTTAGTTAGATTTGGTAATTATATTTGGCGAGATATTTTTGCTGCTTTGAAATAAAAGAGTAGCCCTGTACTACCCCTTATAAATTAATAGTTGCATTTGTTAAAACACCCGAATTCATTCTCGGCAAGAGCTACGGACGCTACAAACTAACATCACTGCTACAGCGGAAAGGTTTAATTTTGTTAATTCTCGTCCTTTCTTTTTCGTGTGTGTTGCATATAAATGCATGCGTATTCGTATATGCCACCGTAGGGACTGGCACCATCACCGCTGCCGCGGAATACGCATGCCAGCAACACGTTCCAGACCGCTCGACCAACGCAGAAGCAGACGGAAGGGTGTGGTTTCAGCTGTAATTCACATACGCTGTACCGGGTCGGAAGTAACGCAGCAACCTACAAGTTGTTTTTTTAGTTGGCGCCGCGTATCGTAAAACGGACCATTGCAAAACGGTTGCAGGTTAATAGGTTGTCTCCATACTTTGGCTTTGTCAGCCGTAGCGTTTTTTTACGGTGAAATATACGTTTGACATAAATTCACTTTAATGTTCAGGTTACGGCGGACGCAAGTAATTTCTGGCTTTCGGTTGCGTCGGACGTAACTCAAAACATGAGGTTAAAATACAGTTGGACGCAACTTTAATTTCAAAAATCGCACGCCTCGGTCCGAGTCACTCGAGTCAAGACTGGGTTCGTTATTCTGGGAAGGTGCTAAATGGGAAAATACGAAACGGGAAGGGCGTTTTGTACCGGGTTGAAGCGGCATGGAACTAACGAGCGGTTCAAATGCGAACGGGTTCAAATGGGAACAGGCGAAATGTGAAAGGGCGAAAAAGGAAGGTCGTTTTGCGCCGGGTTGAAACGGGAGGGAACAAGCGGGAAGGATGAAATGGGAATCGGTTCAAACGGGAACCTCCCCGCAGATGTGTGGTCATGCGGCTGACCGCTGTGCTTGTTCTCCCAGCGCAAAAAGTGCTCAGTGCTCCCTAGTTTTACGCTGTACGCTACAAGTGTCAGTTTATTTTATCCCCTTAGTACCTATATTGACTTCGCTGACTCAACTCCCGTCTTCAAGTGGCCTTGGATTTTCCCACTAGCGTACCAGTCAGCGAAGCGTCACCTGTACGGTTGTGCAACGCTCGTGTTGAGCGACCTTGACTTGGAGCTAGATACAGTGTACAAACTAACAAAAATAAAGAAAGGCACATTCATGCGTTCACAAACGTGTCGTGGCTTCGTTTCAACTGAGCGAACGAGCCCCACACAAACACACACCTCCAGAAACACACGAGTGCAGGCAGCTAAATCTCAAAACGTGTGCCACATATTATCAAAATTGCAACTATGAAGCATGAATATTTGAAGAAACAATTGTTACGAGAAAAGCCTTCATAAAACACTCGTACATAGTAGTACCGAAATTTCAACCCTGTAATGTATCTCAAGGCCACTATTTCTGACACTCGGCTTGTTGCCTTTTCTATTAGGGCAACTTGAAAAAGGTTGTAACTGTTAGGAACTTTAAAGATTGCAAACGGATGTTTCATTGCTGATTACGATGAAATATAGAGGAATGGTTCATTCGTCGATACAGTGCACAAATATGTGCTATTGGGCTCATTCCTGTGTTCATTTGAAATATTTTTCACAACGTCCCCTACATCATTAAAATACTTTTGTCTGTTGACGAACAGTGCAGTCGATCAAAACAAGGACAAAATGTAAAAGAACGAAGAAGGCGCTTACTCGCAACTGATATTATTTTCCCGAAAAAGATACTATATACACAAAATTAAAGATACGAAAGCATAAATCAGGACGAAAACAAACCACAAAACTGCCAGTTATCGGGACTGCACCCACCAACAAAACGCTGGATTATATGGCTAGGGAAACTGCCGACAACTGGTAGTTGTTTGATGAAGTCGTCATTTGGGCGAGTTAGTACATACTTTCTTTGTCTTAAAAGGTCCGCCGAAGAATGTGTGCCTTCGGTTGTTGTTTTCCCTTGCTTTTCTGCATCCCTTTTAAAGCCTCCAATGGTTTGTTCATGATGGTTTGTTTTTTTAAGTGCTCTTTTCTTAAATTTTTTTGGACAGTGCATTTTCGGATGAAATAACAGTATATGTAAGCCAGTAGGTTGTTTGTCATCCTATCCTTCGTCATTTTTTTTTCAGCTTGCGCTCCAGTTGAACGTGCATCGCGAATCCGCCCAAATTTTCACTTCGCTTTACCTTTTTATATTCTTCCGCATGCCATAGAGGATACCCAAGCAGAGATTTTTGGCGTCCATTTGTGTCCTTCTGGTAAGCTAACTGTTTTACCCTGAGTAAGCATGCGAGATATTATTCATTTATGTCATTAGGGGCATTTGAAACGATATTTCCAATATAATGAACAGATGAACCTTATCGCGGTTACGTAAATGGGAACTATACAAAATTCTGGAATTTGAGCAAGTTCCAGAACTAGTTATAAACGAGCACCTTCTTTCATCCAATACAGTTACCTCCTGCAGCATTATGCAATAAAATATTTGGGTGCCAATAACATATTTAGGTCTAATGTGAAACGGACTTCTTAACTGATGTAGAATATGCCCTACTGCCAGCACTTTGTTATTCAAAAATAATTACTTCAAGCTTTGTCATAAAATTCATTTAGTTTCATAATTTCTGGAATAACCAATAAAATGACTCGTTTATAATACCCTCTTGATGTTTAGTTTAAGCTGTCACTTTCTTTTGCAATATCTTCCTTTAGATCTTTCGAAAATACTCCACCCAAAACGTCACCCCTCTTTGAAGTAACAGTGGTATATCGTGAATGTGTAAACGAGAATTTTAAATATGATATTACTTCATATTTTGCAGAGAACGCCCATCGCTATCATACAAAGAGGTTGGCCGCATCTTCCTACCAAAGCTGTCTAGTGTTCAATATGCAAAGGTAAGTTGCCAGGCTTGCGAAGTCAGCTAGCCATAAAGAGCTTCAAAATTTAGGTCAAATATGTGACGTATTTACAATACATACACTACTTACACGAGCAGACAAAGCAGCAGTGCATGAGGGGACCATTAGAAAGCCGGTGTAGTTGTTTTTGTTGTTGTTGCCCCTTTAGATATGGCACATACCCATTTTAGGGATCGACCAATCAACAGAGGATGGTTAAAATAAAAGGAATTCTTATCTAATCATGAGACGCTTAGAAAAGATAATTTAGACTGGTTGGAAAGACTTTTAAAAAAAACTGGAAAATCAAGGCGAGGGTGACCAATCGCAACACAAAGTGAATCTATCGGAATTTTCAATGCAGCACAGGAGGGCAGAGCATACATCCCGCCGTCAGAACCTCGTTTATCAGCGTGATCCTCCTCTTCGTCGTTCTAAGGACCGACCAGCGTACCTCGATGCTGCCACTGGTTTGTCGTATGCTGGATATACTGGAAGCGCCACTTAACAATATTTCCACGTAGTCAGGAACGATGCCAGGTTTTTTTAGTAATCAAATTTTATAGGAGTGAACCCATGCTCCGCCATAAACCAAAAATGTACAAACCCTCAACAGCATGAAGCCACGCGCACATTCTAGCGTAGACGAAATAAATGCCAAGGCGTTCGGTCTACTTGTCGGCGTATATTTATCGGGGAACGCAGTTCTTTCACTAAAAAGCCGTCCACACCGGGAACACTGTCAATGAAACAAAAAAAGTCTAGGTGAGTGAAGACTGAAGAGTGAAGAATACATGTCAAACAATATAGCAGCGAGATATGCAAGCCCAGAAAGAACAAAAGGGTGCTTCGCTGTCATTTATGGATAATATCACCCTTCGGAGAAACGTACCGGCGCAAAAAACATCAACAATGCTATTTATTGAAAATAGCTCGCGCAGATGCCATTTGTACTGTCTCATTTGGAAAATATATTGGTTAACCCTAAATAAATTATATGTTTCAGGGAGCAAAACAAGTCATTCCCGAAGCGTGCAATACCCCACATAGTTCAAGTAGGGTTTATTGGCTACGAGAGCCGGGTTTTAGTCAGGATTCGAGGCTGTGTCTGGCAGACCAGACAGAGTTAGTGTCAGTCGTCTTACCTATTGGGCTACAACCGTTTTTTTTCCCTCTTTATTACCTTTTTTCGCACACGATACACGTCACGGATGGATTACAAACCGTCGGCCGAACTTCGGCTGACGGGAAAACTTAAAATGAACATCAAACCTACACAGTTCTTCTAGCACAGGTAGCCATTCCATATCGGGAGTCTGCAACTTGTGCACTTCATAGAGCAAACCAATACTCTGTGCAAAGTATATGTTCACAGTGAGGGCGTGCTTGTCAGCGTGGCGCACCGCCATCCTCGACCTCGAAATGGCATGCAATACTAGAGCCATGATGAGGTCATACGGCACATTGTTGTCTCTAGCTACGCAAAGAAATCGTATGCCTTGGGGTGAAACGGGCAGGTCTATCTTTAAGGTCCTTTGCAACACATCCTAGAAAAAGATGGCGTCCTAGCACTCCGCGAACACGTGCTCAACAGTTTCTGGCTTGTTGCATAAAGTGCACGTTGTAGGACCAGCGACAAACAAGCCTTTCTCCTGCATCCACGTCGTAACGGGAAGTGTACCGGTGTGTAGGTGAAAGAAAAATGTTTTCACGGCTGCTGGGACGGCTATCTTTTTAGCACGAGATAACACGTCCTGGCCAGGAAAAGATCTATACACTGATCGGTAAAGTGACACAGGTAACAACACATCCTTTAAGTCTTTAGTAAGCGCCTTTCTTGACACAGATGCTAAGTACTCCAGTGAAAACCGTACTGCTAGAAACCTAAAAGAGTATACAACCTCCTTCATATAGCCTTTAGTTCTGCTACAGGTTTCATCTGCGGATGAGGCAATATATGTTGGCCACGCTTTCGCCAGCACACTTCGTACAAATGTTCGAAGAAAAGGGTTATTCGTATCCCGTAAGAGCAAAAACCTATTAACAAGCTGATTGATTGTAGGGTTTAACGCGCTGACGCGACGCAGGCGATGAGGCGCGCCGTAGTGGAGGGCTCCGGATTAATTTTGACCACCTGGGGATCTTTAACGGGGGCCGAAATCTCGTACACACGGGTGTTTTTGCTTTTCGCCTCCATCAGAAAAGCGGCCGCCGCGGCCGGGAATCGAACCCGTGACCTCATGCTCAGCAGTGCAGCGCCTTAGCCACTGAGCCACCGCGGCGGGTCGATTAACAAGCTGGCGAATGTAAACGTGACACAAACCAACCCCGCCCTCCTTAAATCGCCGGAAAGGATTGGTTCTGTTTAAACGCTCCCAAACTTAAGACCAAATGAACACGGCAAACACACGATGCATTTTCTGAACTTGAACTCTCGAACAATGAATTACTTTCATCACGTGCCACAGCTTTGCTACCAGAAAAAGATTGCAAACTGTGGCACGTGCGAAAACAGTCAAAGCTCGACCTCCCCACTTGGTTGTCTCTTCGCGCAGCCTCACCGTTTCGGATTCCCAGTAATCGCGGCTATCCTGATAACTGTCCAGGGGAACTCCGAGATAACGCACTGGTGTGCGTTACCATGACACATTTTCAAAAACTGGTGGTGCTGCCGCCCACTCCCCATGAAAAAAAACCCACACACTTTGCCCAATTAACAGAACTCTTTGCACGCGACAAAATTCTTTTGTTGTCATTATTGCTTTGCTGATGCTCTCCTTGTCCTCACAAAATACAGCCACGTCATCCGCATATGTTAATAGGCTGACCTCACTCGAGTGTAGGCAAAACCCGCGCACACCATCATCATTGATTATGCGCAAACAAAAGGGTTCCAAAAAATGCAAAACAATAGAGGCAGGGTGTCCCTGTCTCACAGAAAATAAAACTGAAATACATGCTTGTTTTGGATACATGCTTGTTTACAATCAATTTTGTGAAACATTCACGATACGCCATACGTACACTCTCCTTCACAACATCACCAACATTAACATAGTCCAGAATGCAGAACAAGATTTCGTGACACACTTTATCGAAGGCCTTCTCATAATAATTCTGAAGCATTGCTACTCTTCTACAGAATACATCACAACACTGTAAAACAATGCGTGCGACTTTGGCTACGACCGTGAGTTAGGACCCGAGTGTCAAACGGATTACTCCCTCACCTGTAACGGTGCGGTGTACCTTAGGACCTCCTAATGTCCGTCCGTGTTCATCCATGCGCACACCACCATCAAGCGAAAATCAAGCGAAATTCGATTTTAGCCATGAGTTGCAGTTTCATTTAGGAAATAATCAAGGTGCAACCCACGGCTCAAATCGAATGACGGTCGGGGCGCAAATCGGGTGTCACTCGAGGCGCAACTTGGATGTCATTTCGAGTCCCCGTAATCCGCACCCTCGCCATCATCCACTGAGTGGAAATGCTACCATTTTTATACATTCTTTTTTATTCTCAGCAACCCTCATTGAGCGTATCTACAATGGCGTATTACTTCATGCATAAAAGCGGCGGTTTACATTGCACAGCATGTTGAAGTGCATTTAACGAGGGTTCTCGTGTTTTTTAGTTGTCACTAAAAGTGCAGAGGATGAACCGCTATGTAGAAATTGTGCTCGACCGGAACAATACTGAAAATTCTAGTGCAACGTAACGCGACATCCGAACACCTACTGCAATGTTCTTGTATTTGTTCTGTAAGAAGCGTCCGTTTTTGTACACACTGCTCGAAACAATTTCGACATTCTTTTACGGACAACATACACCAATAAGGCACATGTTTATAGACCTTGAAACGCCCCGACTTTATAACAAGGGCGAAAGTCTGTGTGTGGACCCACAAAGCAGTTGAAAGGAAGGTATATTGAAGAACAGTTATGGCATTTTGTCGTTCAGAATTTTCGGCAGCCACGCAAGAATGCTTTTGATATACCAAAGTGGGCAATAATCTGGGTTGTTGGTCGGTTGCCTTCAACTTAAAAGTTGCCTTGGGCTCATGGAGACAAGTTGAACGAATTGAAATTGGAATGCCAAAGGGCATGACGTAACACGTACCATTTTCCCGCAGATGTGTGTGTACATCACTTTCCATACCGCACTTGTAAATATTTCTGAATTCAGCCGGGTTTTTAACAGAAATATGTTTTTCCCGCGCAGAAGGCAACCTCGAAGGGAGGGTAGGGCGGAAGGTGTTTCACAACAACACGAGACACCTTGTGTTACTCATTTATGGCCTTATTCTCTATTTGGTACACGGAATGAAAATTTGAAAATTCGAACAAAACGTTTTATGCGTAGAACTTAGTTGTGTCCTGAGCTTCCGGACGGAAAACTGTGGCTGTGTGTGCATTCGTCTTTTAGACGCTTCAGGGCGTTTCGTGGCATCTGTTCTGAGGTTTACGTATTTTTTGCTACGAATGGTGCATGATTTGTGGCTGGCCTTAAAACTGATGACATGCAGCAAAGATGAAAATGTTAGCTTGTGTTTCTATCCGGCAAAATTACTGCGTGTAGGCTATTCCATCTTTGTGAGAAGACGCGCACCTGTTATTAACAGCCCTTAACAGTTGCATTGCCAACCTCCACCTTTGTAAACGTCAAGTGGTTTTACTGAACTGCTGCAGATTTCAAACGGCTACACCCATTGCCCGGAACTGGGGCTAAAACTTTCTAAAGGATCTTTTAAAAGGCGCAACAATTTCTTTCGAAATTTGCAGCAGCCGGGGTTTCGCACGAGGCGGGGTTTTATTGAAAGGAATAAAGTTTTTTATTTCGTATACATGGTTGGGAGGCAAAAATACTGTAGGTATGTATTTAATGTAATAGTACCACAAGAGAGCAGCACTTGCCTCTCCTTTACAAATGCAGCAACACTCGGCAGTTGTCCAGACACACATGAGTGACTCAGATGACCCAAAAAAAAACGACGTTTTTAAAGAGAAAGGAAACAAAATTACTGTTGTATTCATTTCCGCGCTTTCCAAGCGCTGATTTAAAAATGAATGCATGTGTGGCATCAGCATAGTTTTCTGTTATTACGCTAAGAGTTGGGCTGTGGTAACCGCACCTCGAAATTGGGCAGTAAACGCTTCCCGCGTGCGGAGTCACCGCATGAACGTCATGCAATATAGCAGCAGGCGACGGCGGGTTCAGGATTACCGTCTTGGGAAGTTATCACACAATATGGAGTCTGCTATTTAACATTGAAAAAGTGACGTCAATTAGGCTACCAAAGACGACAGAAAGAAATACATAGAAAAGAAAAGCAAAAAATGGTCGCTATCTGCTCCTTTCGTTACAAATCTCAAGGAAAGACGATAGTCGACTGGCGCCCCTGCCAAGTAAATGATTTCCTTGCCTGTCCACACACCTCTCATACTGTTCGTCTCCAGTCTCGTCCCTCTCAAAATAAGAGGCTTTTTGTAAAGTCAATTTAAACTTACCCTGTTCCATTGCTGCTTGCCGGGTGCTCGATGCCAGCGCTTCCGTACGGCGGAGACACGCGTGAATCGAGGCTTCCTGTTTTAATGTCTCTAGAGCCACGTTGCCCTATTCCATGTGCCTTCCAAGAGGAACGTGGAAATTATCTAGTGGAATGATTTGTAACTGTTTCGGTTTGACTTCTTAAAATGCCGCTAGAAGACATAGTGGCGCAGGCGACAGCAGGCAACGCAGTGAATATTTCATGCAGTGGATGGAGTCTTCCATTTGAAAATCAAGCATCCATTAATTCGTTGTAAAGGAACACTGCGAATATTACTTCGCACTAATTTTTTGCCTCGTAACTGCGTAATGTTTTTGTTTTGCTCAACAATGATGACAAGAATGAATATTGCCACCAGACTTGGACGTTTAGAGTTGGCTCTGGGTATATAAACCTATTGTGCAACTTCTGTTTCGCTTTGGCAGGGTGGCTGAATTGAATTACAGATAGACAAATTTTCACGTTCAGTAGCCCAAGGAAGACTATCGTCTTTAAAAGCACACACGAGTTCAGGAGAGCATGTCCTCGGTCACACGTCACCAGTTAGACGCCTTGATAGCGTGTATGACGTCCTCGGAGGTACCATTCCTAAACACATCAAGGTCTCCTACAAGAGAGCCTACAATTGCCAAGCATGTACCCTACTAAGGTAGTCATTATAGCTGTAACGCGTTTAATTTTATTTTTTCATTCGCTTACATCACGTCGATACCCCGACAAGACAACCATATTCTCGGCGAAAGTTCGTCCGAACAGAAGAGTACATGTGAAGCTTGTCGCATTAGCGCATTGTTTTCTCGATGACTGTATGGAGGACAAAATGAACGTTGCAAGGCACAAATCACGGAGAGCCAACACAACAAGGACAAGTGAACAGACCCACACAAGGCGCTACTAGTCGCTTCTCCTTGTTAGTACTAACGCTTCCATTCTTTGCCATGTCCTACCAACAGACCCGAACCAGCACACTGGCAAACAAAGGTTCCAGCGTTGTTCGGTATATATGAGAATTTCGGTTAACTGGCTTGTTCCTAACAGACATTTATAGTACATGTCTCACGGCCTATTAGCAAATGTACAGCTACGGTGACTATCACGCACGGCTTCTGAATACTTATTGCAGAGTGGTGCTGCAAATGTTTGGGAATGGCCACCCGTCGTCAATACAGGAGAGCCGACGCGGACGATCGTTACAGAACACCACTTCGACATACGAAAAGACGCTTTAATTCTCGTTATATGCGTTTCACTGCTGAAAATACAATTTAAACACGGGTTATTTTGTCTGGGTCGGTAGAAGATATAAAAAGCAGCGGCACTTCTAATAGGAACTATTATGTAACCCCTCACTTTGCGCAATCACTACGTGAGTCCAATGGCTACGGAAAGGTTTTAACAGCTCAATATCAGGCCGCTAATACAAAACTAACTACAGCGTAAAGTGTTAATAGCTCCCGTGAAAAGAGAGAAAGTTGGACTTGTTGCATTCTTAAAAACAAACACAACCTGAGCTACATAAAAAAAACACATAAAAGAAAGGAAATTACGTGAAAAAGCAAAAACAAGAGCCCACTCCCAGCTGGTTTTTTCTTCTTGAAGAAGAGCTGGCTTTCTCGGACCACTTAAGCGACTAAAGGGGACCCACCATTTTTCTTAACGGGGCTTTAACAGAGCGAAAGGGGCGCGGGGGAAGTTCGCGAAATTCAACTATGCATTTCAACCGCTTTCAGCGCAGTCGCTTCACAGAGCTACAGATAAGACGGGTGACGGTGATTGAGTTAGTGCTTCGTTTACTCTACCGAGAAAAGCAGCCGATCCTTTAGGCCGTCGTAAAGTGGAACGGGGGTGCTTTTAAAGAGCTTATTTTTCATCTTTCCGTCAAGCTCTTCAGAGCGCACCGAAAGTGCAGCGGTTTTCACCGAGAAGTTGCACACTCGTGGTTCCATTAGTGTTTATTCGTCTCTCCAGAAAACGTCTCATATAGCAGATGAAGCCGGCCCGTTAGATGTATCACGCATCTGTGTCCAGTGTAATAATAATTAAAATGCTAAGTTGGTGCACCATACCCAAATAAACCTGCTATATTGATCATGTAGGCGTTACACACCTGTAGCACGTCACGGCTGTAAAGGGCAGGTGCTGAGGACAGCCCCGTCAGTGCCAAACTATTTTAGTGCATATTTTGTGCACAGTAATTTATAATAAATGGCCGCGTATGTGCGCCTTTCGTTGCAAATGTCGATGAAAGACGAGAGTCGACTGCTGCCCCTGCCAAATAAATGCCTCCCTTCTGTTTCCGCTCACGTCTCATGCTGTTCCTCTCCCGTCTCGTTTTAGATGCGACGGCATCTCATTCACTCGCCTTGTCCCTCTATACGGCGTTGTCATTGTCCGTCCACACCCCTCCCCCATTCTCCTCGCCGCGTGAGGTGCGCTCTCCGCCGCTCACCCACTCTCCCCTCCGATAGCGAACACTCTCTCGCGAGGGGCATTGGATTGGATTGGCATGGCTTGGCTTGGCATGGCTTGGATTGGATCGGATTGGACTGGATTGGATTCGGATTGGATTAAAGTGGAATGTGTTGGATTGTGTTGCGTCATAGCCGCGCAACGTTGCGTCCTAGCCACGGCAGGGGGTTCACGCACGTTACACGCGATGGGAGAATCAACCTAACGGAAACAACAACGGAACCCCCTATGCGTCGCATCTACACAGGGGTTCCCGCGAGGGGAGGTGGAAGTAATTTTTTCTCCCGTCTCGTTCCTCCCACGGTAACACGCTAGAGGCCTTCTCAAGTCAATTTAAATTTACCGCGTTCCACTGCTACAAGTCGAGCGCCTCGATTCCAGCGCTGCCGTACTGCGGATACGCTCGTGAATCAAGGCACCCTAGTACACCGTTTGTAGAGCCCCGTTGCCCTACTTTACGAGTGTTTCAAACCATAGAGTTTCATACATAACAACTAGAGAGGAATCTGGCGCTGCGATCGTACGCCGCCATGGGAATTGTGGGTACTGTGGGAATCGGATTGGCAGCAAGTGGCTCGTGCAAAGGGCTATGGATATGGCTTCTCGGCTCTGAGAGGTTTGTTAGTTCTGTTTTCGGCACGTTTTTATCACGGAAGCAATGGAGGACGGAAAAATGTCCGCACCGCTTACGACGGGCGGCTCACTGGCCCTCGTAGGGATAAATAAGGCCAGCGGAGTTGAAAAAGCTTTTTATCCGAAGGCGGTATACTTACTTCGGCACGCTTGCTGCGCTGACGAAGCAGGAAGGACGGGGAAGCCGCGGCCGATTCTGGATAGCGCTGTTTTTTGGCGCAGCCCTACCCCGCCGGAAAGAAGAAAAAGCTTCAGCGACCGAATGTTAAAGGTAAGTTTACACAGCGGAGTGTAGCTGTAGACACTATTAGGCTCTGTGGTAGTTGCGCTCACGTAAACGTACGTACTCAAACTACTTTATTGTTGCAAATGAGAGTGCTGGATTTCTTTGTGTGTGGGGTGGGGAAGGGGGTGATGGAGCCGTAGGGGGTGTGTGGAGCTCGACAACAAAATCAGCCGTACTCGCTCGCTGGAGCGCGCCCGTCTCGCGGCCCGAACTCTCACTTTCTCCCCCGTGATTGTAAGTTTCTCTGTGGCACCGTTCCCTGCCCTTGCGTATTCGGCTGGCGCCGTTGTGAAATCTCTCCCCGCTACCCGAAACTGTTATGTGGTGCGCCTCGCAGCCACTGTGCTCGCGAGACCAGCTGCCGTCGTCGCGACCGGCCGCTTTGCGGACCCAAGACGGGCGTCGTGATAAGCGGAGCCGTACGCGTCGTGAAATAGCCGTATACTCACTCGCGAACGCGCCCCGACAGCCTGCACATCGACCTGGCGGAGTTGTGCTGGAAGAAAAGTAGGCAAGAGATGAGGACGCACGAGTTGTAGTTAAACAGATGAAAATTTAGAAAGTAGAGGGGGATAATATAATATGCAAGGACAGGTAACGCTGAGAGAGTTCGGGCCGCGCGCCGGCGAGCGAGTACGGCAATTTCACGACGCTTGATTTTGTTGACTTTCAGGAGTACGGCACGCATATCAAGACGCCTGTGTTGGGGCCGCGAGGCGGATGGTCGCGACTGCGGCAGCCGGTCTCGCGAGTTCGGTATCTGCGAGGCGCACTGCGATGAATTAACGCGGTCTCGAGTAGGGATGCGCCAGCCGTCTTTTGTTGCTGGGTGACGCCGTACTTGCACAGCGTAACGGTTACGTACGAAAGAAAGCACCGTGTAAATTAGGTACAAATGTAACTGGTCGCATTTGATGTTCCCAGAAGAAGCGCCTAAGATCCCACTGGTAATCCGGTCAGCCGTGCTAGTGCGTTGGCGCGCCAAATTTACACGACACGCTCAGTTGCTTGCGCAATCCAAGGCCAGTATTAAATGTGGAACCGGGCTATGCATTGCTGAAGCATTTCAGAGTTTCACTAAAAGATGAGTGACATGCTGGCCACCGTTTGAGCTAGCGGATAGTGTGTGACAGGTTTAAACAAACATTATGTGCATGTCACTGCGAACATACGAAACGCGATCAATACATGTGATATACATTTTGTCACACTTAAACTGAGGTTGGGTTTTGCAATTGCTATCATAGTAGCAACTTGTTGACACGATTGTTTTGTTTGCATGTTCATTATTCTTGTATCAAGTTGCATGCCTTTCACTGCAGGCTGAATGAAGTACAAAGGAGTGAAATTGAGAACTTTGTGCCTTGCAGAAACTGTTTATGCCTTTAGTAGCGCAAGAAATTTATCCTCTATGCAATGAAAATTCAATGTTACAAGTAACGAACAGGCAAAGTTGTAAACATGACATCCAGGGCAGTGTTCCAAACAGCCATGCTCAATGTTAATGAGTGGCTGTCACAGCTCAGCCTCCTTCTCACATAATTTCCAATTGCATATTTGGCCTCGTGCATGTCTCCACTACATATTCAGCGGTGCCTGGCCACCCCATTCTCCACTGATTCGTCCCAGACAGACAACCAGCAAGCCACAGAACCCAGCCATGCCCATACATCATGCCCATGATGTGAGTTTACTTCGCATTCTTAGTAATTTATCTTGTGTTCTGTCATTTACTTCATATTCTTGTTACTTTATCTCGTGTTCTGTTGTTTACTTCGTATTCTTGTTAATTTATCTAGTGTTCTGTCCTTCCTTTTTTTATGCTATTCCACAAGCATTTTTTGTGGCTGGTGTAATATGACCTGTTAGCTTGACGTTATTTCTCTTTATGCCCCATTTCTTGTTTACCGATGATGGTGTAACCTTTTGACATCTGGCCTTGGCCTGACTAACCAGTCATAGTGCACAAGCTTAGGGAAAAAGTAAATGCCTAATAAGGATTTCAAAGAACCAAGCATGTGCAGTCGTAGGCATTATTTCCAAAGGGGAGTTTCCATGTGCACAGTGACATTACTGGAAAGCAACCTGTGTGCACCCGCCGCGGTGGCTCAGTGGCTAAGGCGTTGCGCTGCTGAGCACGAGGTCGCGGGTTTGATTCCCGGCCGCGGCGGCCGCTTTTCTGATGGAGGCGAAAAGCAAAAACGCCCGTGTGTACGAGATTTCGGCGCACGATAAAGACCCCCAGGTGGTCAAAATTAACCCGGAGCCCTCCACTACGGCGCGCCTCATCGCCTGCGTTGCGTCGGCGCGTTAAACCCCACAATCAAATCAATCAAAGCAACCTGTCATTAAAAAGGGCTGGTCGTATTGTGTGCATTTTCTTAGGCACACATATCGAAACCCTCAACCTCTCCCCAGGTATTTCATAACATTCGTGAAAAATTTCCTTTTATTTAGTCATTTATGCAGCACCCATTAAACCAAAAGGTGGCACATCTCAAACATATTGCTAAGTTCCTCGTTGTGGGTACTCGCTGTCAGCCAACACAAACAGAACTCATCACATCAAAGATGGTACACGATGGGCATGAATGCCAATGCCACTAAGGTCTGTAGTGGACGCGCATTTCACGGCGCGCTGAAGGTGCGTTTCTCACGCTCGCTCGGGCGGCGGTTTGCGTTACCGGACCCGCCGGATGTATGACGCGTGAGCTATTGTGTTCCATGCCTGCGCCGCCGCTCCATCGGGGACCGGGGGGGGGGTTTATTTCTCTTCGCTTGATAAAGGCACTTGAGTTCCAGCAACCGGTCGGTGTGGTCGCTCTTATCGTCACGAGACATGGTGTCAGAAGTGGGATAAAGTAGCGACACATCAATCGATTATTAATAGCAATCAGTCTAAGGTGCGTAGCCTGCAAAACACGCTATGGCGGATGGAGAGATCAAGCCTTCTATCCAGTTCAGCGGCACCGGGCTTCAACCGCCACCAAAATTCGATTTTGGGAACCCAAGCTCCTGGAAAGAATGGGTGTACCAGTTCGACGACTATTGCTATGCATCTGGGCTCTACCAAGCGCCGGGAGAAGTACAGGTCAGAACGCTTCTTTACGCCATGGGCTCCCAAGACGCCCGCCGCGTTCTCTACACTAGCATTGTCCAGCGAAGACTGGAGCTCGCTAGAAGCAGTCAAGAAGAAGTTCACCGATCACTTCATCCACCCGGTCAACGAGGTCTACGAAAGTGTCCGCTTCCACCGTCGAACCCAGGGCGTAGGCGAGACCGTAGACGAGTTCTACAGTGCACTGCGTACACTTGTCAAAAAGTGCAACTACGCCTCAGCGGAAGTGGAAGAACGACTCGTTCGAGACAGGTTCGTCGTGGGTCTCTGGGACTCTAACCTTGTGGACAAACTGTGCTGAACACAAAAGCTTACCCTTGAAGAAGCAAGACTACAGGCTCGCATCAACGAAGATGCCGTGAAAGCCCGTGCAGTGGTGTTCCAAAAAGAGCGGAATCCTGCTCACTGTCGCCGAGGCCAAAGTTCAAAAGCGCTTCCAAAAGCCGCGACATGGCTCGGATTCTCAAGGGAGCTCCGGCATGCGTGTTACGAAGTCCAACACAAGCGACGCTACCAGGAGCTGCAGATACTGCGGTCGACCAACGCATCCTCGAGCAGACTGCCCAGCTAGGCAAGCCAAGTGCAAAGGGTGTAATCGGATTGGACACTTCGAAGCAGTCTGCGAAAAGAAAAGCAAGAAGAACATGGGAGCTCTCACACTTCACTCCGTAGCAGCCCTCACCAGAGCCAAGTTCGTAAAAGTGGCCGTCAACGGTCACAACGCTAACTTCAAGGTTGACTCGGGGGCGGAGGTGACAGTGGTACCGGACTCGTTTTCAGGCATACATAAACAGCTGCAAAAGCCAGAAGGTGAGCTTACGGGCCCAGGAAATTACTCCCTCACCGTTCTTGGAACATTCCAAGCGAAACTGAGCTGGAAAGGCAGGTCTACAGTGCAAACAGTGTATGTTGTGCCTTCGCAAGACCCGCCACTTCTTGGATTCCCTGCGATACAGGCTCTCGGGGTTATACGGTTCGTGGGCAGTGTAACGGATTCTACCGTCACTTTGAAGGACAGTCTCTTCGATGGCTTGGGCGAGCTGCAAGACGAATACGTGATACGTCTCCAACCAGGAGCCAAACCGTTCTCACTCAGCGTGGTGCCGAGAAGAGTACCGATTCCGCTTCACAAACCAGTTCGAGAGGAGCTCAGCAAGCTCGAATCCCAGGGAGGCATCCGACGGGTGGACCGTCCCACACCATGGTGTTCCAGTATGGTAGCCGTTCCAAAAGGCGGAGGAGGCTACCGAATATGCGTTGACCTCACCCGACTCAACGAAGTCGTGCTTCGGGAGCGTCACATACTACCCTCAGTCGAGAACATCCTGGGACGCCTCGGGTCAGCAAAGGTATTCTCTAAGCTCGATGCTACCGCTAGCTTTCACCAGGTTAAGCTTTCCGAAGAAAGTCAAGAACTCACTACGTTCATAACACCAATGGGAAGGTTCTGTTTCCAAAGGCTACCTTTTGGAATTTGCTCAGCGCCAGAATATTTTGATCGACAGATGAGCAGAATTCTGGAGGGCCTCGAAGGAGTTGTGAGCATGATTGACGACATTCTTGTCTTCGGAGCATCGCAGCAAGAGCATGACCAACGTCTCAAGCAGGTGTTACAGCGCTTGGAAGAGGCGGGAATCAAGCTGAACCGCAAGAAGTGCACGTTTTCTGCAACCCAAGTCAAGTTTCTTGGAGTCATGGTTAGCGCACAAGGAATCAGTCCCGATCCAGAAAAGGTCGAGGCCTTGGCCAAGTTACCAACCCCATTGGATGTCAGCGGTGTCCGAAGACTGCTGGGAATGGCGAACCATGTGGGCCGCTTCATTCCTCATCTTTCCGACATCACAGCAGCGATCAGGGCATTGCTTCAAAAGAGAAACTCGTGGCTTTGGGGACCGTGCCAGCAAGCTGCTTTCGACAAGCTCAAAAGCTTGCTCAGGTCAGAGGTCTGCATGGCTAAATATGATCCATCGTACCCCACGGTTGTGTCAGCTGACGCAAGCTCATATGGTCTCGGAGCCGTATTGCTTCAACATCAACCATCGGGAGAACGACGAGCGGTTGCCTACGCCTCACGATCTCTAACGGACACTGAAAGCCGCTACAGTCAGACGGAAAAAGAAGCTTTGGCTGTGACGTGGGCTGTCGAGAGGTTCGATCAGTTTCTGAGGGGCATCGCATTTCAAGTCGAAACGGATCATCGTCCTTTAGTCATGCTCCTGGGATCAGCAGAACTCGACATGATTCCGCCCAGAATCCAGCGCTTGCGAATCCGTCTCATGCGCTATCAGTTCACTGTTCTCTACTTCCCTGGCAAGCTGATTGCCACGGCAGACACGCTGTCAAGGGCTCCTATTCAGGGACACGATCCGGAACGAAGTCAACGGCAGACAGACTCCATCGAGTTATTCGTCGGGGAAGTCGTTACAGCAGCTGCCAACCTCATGTCCTCCCGCATGGATGCGTTACGCAAGCACCAAGCGGAAGACGGCCTCTGTTCTGGGCTACTCCGCTTCTGTGAGAAAGGATGGCCAGAAAACGTCTCAAAGGTCCCAGTTCATCTAAGGGAGTACTGGAAGGAAAGAGGCAACATCACAGTGTGCGATGGCTTCTTGCTCAAAGATCGGTGCATCATTATTCTAAGCTTGATGCGCCGTGAGGTACTTCAGCAAATCCACGAAGGCCACCTGGGCATTGGACGGTGCAAAGCAAGGGCAAGGGACGCAGTTTGGTGGCCTACCCTTAACAGCGAAATTGAGCAGCTCGTAACATCGTGTGAGAAATGCACTCGGACGAGAGTTCAGCGTTCGGAGCCACTAATCGCAACACCGACTCCAAATCGGCCATGGCAGCGTGTAGGCGAAGACTTGTTTGAACTTGACGGAACTCACTACATAATCGTGGTGGACTACTACTTTCGTTTTCCGGAAGTAAACAGCTTGTCGTCGACCACCTCCACAGCTGTCATTGCGGCTGTCAAGAGCACGTTCGCGCGACATGGAATACCTGATGTGTTCGTGTCCGACAACGGCCCGCAATTTTTGTCACGGGTGTTCGCCGAGTTCGCGCAGACCTACGGATTTCATCACATCACGAGCAGCCCGGGTTACCCACAGTCAGCCGACGAGACCCACACATGGCGCTTCTGGTATACCGCGACACGCCAGGAGTGAGCGGATACAGCCCGTCGCAGCTCCTAATGGGCCGACGCCTGCAAACGACAGTGCCGAAGATGCCAGACACCCTGCAACCGGAGTGGCCACAGCACGATAAATTCACAGCTAAGGATAAAGCTAACCGAACAAAACAAAGTCAAGTCTTCAACCGTCGTCACGCCGCCCATCAACTCCACCCACTCGCTGACGGGGAGGATGTGTGGGTGCAGGATATGTCATGCGCAGCAAAGGTGCTTAGCCCAGCAAGAAGACCGCGCTCATATGTGGTGGAAACACCGAAAGGCATCATTCAGCGCAACCGTCGGCATTTGGTGCCATTCAACGGTGCAGGCATGCCTGAGGGCCTTGCGTCTGACAGTTATTCAAGCACAGGTGAAGCACCAGCAGTGACGGTCGAAAGCTCCGCGGATCAAAGTAGAGAGCTAACTTCAAATCAGCGCACCGAGCAGCCAGAAGCAACGGCTGAAACAACAGCGATGTCACCATCAACCAAGTGCGACAGTGACAGTGACCCACGAGTGACCAGGTCCGGCCGACAGGTCAAGCGCCCGAAAAGGCTGGACTTGTAAAACACAATTCTCTCAGAAGGGGGGATGTAGTGGACGCACATTTCACGGCGCGCTGAAGGTGCGTTTCTCATGCTCGCTCGGAAGGCGGTTCGCGTTACGGGACCCGCCGGATGTATGACGCGTGAGCTATCGTGTTCCACGCCTGCGCCGCCGCTCCATCGGGGACCGGGGGGTTAATTTCTCTTCGCTTAATAAAGGCACTTGAGTTCCAGCAACCGGTCGGTGTGGTCGCTCTTATCGTCGCTCGTCAGCCGACGAGACAAGGTCCATGTCACAAGTACTCGCTCATAGTGGACAGTGGCAGAATTACGTCAAAACGAGCAACATCTCAGGAAAGACTGCCAAGGCCAATAAGTTTCCGGTCACATGCACTCGTTCATAGCAGACAGTGGCAGCATTACGTTAAAACGAGCAACACCTCAGGAAAGACTGGCAAGGCCAATAAGTTTCCTGTCACTGGCACTCGTTCATAGCAGATAGCGGCACCATTACGTCAAAACGAGCAACATCTCAGGAAAGACTGCCAAGGCCACTGATTTTCCGGTCACGGACACTCGTTCATAGCAGATAGTGGCAGCATTACATCAAAACGAGCAAGATCTCAGAAAAGACTGCCAAGGCCACTGAGTTTCCGGTCACGGACACTCGTTCATAGAGCCAGTGGCAGCATTTCATCAAAACGAGCAACATCTCAGGAAAGACTGCCAAGGCCACTGAGTTTCCAGTCACGGGCACTCGTTCATAGCAGATTGTGGCAGCATTACGTCAAAAGGAGCAACATCTCAGGAAGGACTGCCAAGGCCACTCAGTTTCCGGTCACGGGCACTCGTTCATAGCAGATAGTGGCAGCATTACGTCAAAACGGGCAAAATCTCAGCTGCCAAGGCCACTGAGTTTCGGGTCACGGATACTCGTTCATAGCAGATAGTGGCAGGCCACTGAGTTTCGGGTCACGGATACTCGTTCATAGCAGATAGTGGCAGCATTACGTCAAAACGAGCAACATCTCGGGAAAGACTGCAAGGCCAATAAGTTTCAAGTCGCATGCACTCGTTCATAGCACGCAGTGGCAGCATTACGTTAAAACGAGCAACATCTCAGGAAAGACTACCAAGGCCACCAAGTTCTCTATCACAGGCAGTCACTCAGCCCACAGAGCCCGAAAACGTGCCGCAAACACTGAACACCACAAAAAAGGGCCCCAAGGCCACCAAGTTCCCTGTCACAGGCAGTCACTATCAGCCGGCAGAGCTAGAACACGTGCGTCAAACACTCAACAACACAAAAAAAGGTCCCCAAGGCCACCAAGTTCCCTGTCGCAGGCAGTCACTGTCAGCAGATGGGGGCAGAACATGTTGCAGGCAACACTGAACACCATAGGAAAAGATACCAGGGTCAACACGCACCCTGTCAGAGGTGCTCTCTGTCTGCCGACAAAGCCAGAACAGAGCACGTCAAACACGAAACACCACAAGAAAGGACACCAGGGTCACCATGTTCCCTGTCCTAGTTGTCAGCCGAGAGGCAGATCACAGCGCGCCAAACACGGCACATGTAACACCACAAGAAACGACAGCAGGGTCACGAAGTTCCCTGTCCAAGGTACTAGTCAGCCGAGAGGCACATGTAACACCACAAGAAACGATAGCCGGGTCAGCAAGTTCTCTGTACAAGGTACTAGTTGTCAGCTGAGAGGCACATCACAGCGCGTCAAACACAAACACGGAAGAGCAGAAGAAAAGACACCAGGGCCACCGAGATCCCTGTCCAAGGGAGGAGCTGCCAGCTGAGAGGCAGATAACAGCACGTCAAACACGGCACACGTTACACCACAAGAAACGACAGCAGGGGCAAGAAGTTCCCTGTCCAAGGTACTAGTTGTCAGCTGAGAGGCACATCACAGCGCGTCAAACACAAACACGGAAGAGCAGAAGAAAAGACACCAGGGCCACCGAGATCCCTGTCCAAGGGAGTAGCTGCCAGCTGAGAGGCAGATAACAGCACGTCAAACACGGCACACGTTACACCACAAGAAACGACAGCAGGGGCAAGAAGTTCCCTGTCCAAGGTACTAGTTGTCAGCTGAGAGGCACATCACAGCGCGTCAAACACAAACACGGAAGAGCAGAAGAAAAGACACCAGGGCCACCGAGATCCCTGTCCAAGGGAGTAGCTGCCAGCTGAGAGGCAGATAACAGCACGTCAAACACGGCACACGTTACACCACAAGAAACGACAGCAGGGGCAAGAAGTTCCCTGTCCAAGGTACTAGTTGTCAGCTGAGAGGCACATCACAGCGCGTCAAACACAAACACGGAAGAGCAGAAGAAAAGACACCAGGGCCACCGAGATCCCTGTCCAAGGGAGTAGCTGCCAGCTGAGAGGCAGCTAACAGCACGTCAAACACGGCACACGTTACACCACAAGAAACGACAGCAGGATCAAGAAGTTCCCTGTCCAAGGTACTAGTTGTCAGCTGAGAGGCACATCACAGCGCGTCAAACACAAACAC
This sequence comes from Haemaphysalis longicornis, assembly GCF_048455015.1. Lineage (NCBI taxonomy): Eukaryota > Metazoa > Arthropoda > Arachnida > Ixodida > Ixodidae > Haemaphysalis > Haemaphysalis longicornis. Next base: position 56,792,688 of record NW_027526295.1, on the reverse strand, counting down.
GGAAGAGCAGAAGAAAAGACACCAGGGCCACCGAGATCCCTGTCCAAGGGAGTAGCTGCCAGCTGAGAGGCAGATAACAGCACGTCAAACACGGCACACGTTACACCACAAGAAACGACAGCAGGGGCAAGAAGTTCCCTGTCCAAGGTACTAGTTGTCAGCTGAGAGGCACATCACAGCGCGTCAAACACAAACACGGAAGAGCAGAAGAAAAGACACCAGGGCCACCGAGATCCCTGTCCAAGGGAGGAGCTGCCAGCTGAGAGGCAGCTAACAGCACGTCAAACACGGCACACGTTACACCACAAGAAACGACAGCAGGGTCAAGAAGTTCCCTGTCCAAGGTACTAGTTGTCAGCTGAGAGGCACATCACAGCGCGTCAAACACAAACACGGAAGAGCAGAAGAAAAGACACCAGGGCCACCGAGATCCCTGTCCAAGGGAGTAGCTGCCAGCTGAGAGGCAGATAACAGCACGTCAAACACGGCACACGTTACACCACAAGAAACGACAGCAGGGGCAAGAAGTTCCCTGTCCAAGGTACTAGTTGTCAGCTGAGAGGCACATCACAGCGCGTCAAACACAAACACGGAAGAGCAGAAGAAAAGACACCAGGGCCACCGAGATCCCTGTCCAAGGGAGTAGCTGCCAGCTGAGAGGCAGATAACAGCACGTCAAACACGGCACACGTTACACCACAAGAAACGACAGCAGGGGCAAGAAGTTCCCTGTCCAAGGTACTAGTTGTCAGCTGAGAGGCACATCACAGCGCGTCAAACACAAACACGGAAGAGCAGAAGAAAAGACACCAGGGCCACCGAGATCCCTGTCCAAGGGAGGAGCTGCCAGCTGAGAGGCAGCTAACAGCACGTCAAACACGGCACACGTTACACCACAAGAAACGACAGCAGGGTCAAGAAGTTCCCTGTCCAAGGTACTAGTTGTCAGCTGAGAGGCACATCACAGCGCGTCAAACACAAACACGGAAGAGCAGAAGAAAAGACACCAGGGCCACCGAGATCCCTGTCCAAGGGAGTAGCTGCCAGCTGAGAGGCAGATAACAGCACGTCAAACACGGCACACGTTACACCACAAGAAACGACAGCAGGGGCAAGAAGTTCCCTGTCCAAGGTACTAGTTGTCAGCTGAGAGGCACATCACAGCGCGTCAAACACAAACACGGAAGAGCAGAAGAAAAGACACCAGGGCCACCGAGATCCCTGTCCAAGGGAGTAGCTGCCAGCTGAGAGGCAGCTAACAGCACGTCAAACACGGCACACGTTACACCACAAGAAACGACAGCAGGATCAAGAAGTTCCCTGTCCAAGGTACTAGTTGTCAGCTGAGAGGCACATCACAGCGCGTCAAACACAAACACGGAAGAGCAGAAGAAAAGACACCAGGGCCACCGAGATCCCTGTCCAAGGGAGTAGCTGCCAGCTGAGAGGCAGATAACAGCACGTCAAACACGGCACACGTTACACCACAAGAAACGACAGCAGGGGCAAGAAGTTCCCTGTCCAAGGTACTAGTTGTCAGCTGAGAGGCACATCACAGCGCGTCAAACACAAACACGGAAGAGCAGAAGAAAAGACACCAGGGCCACCGAGATCCCTGTCCAAGGGAGTAGCTGCCAGCTGAGAGGCAGATAACAGCACGTCAAACACGGCACACGTTACACCACAAGAAACGACAGCAGGGGCAAGAAGTTCCCTGTCCAAGGTACTAGTTGTCAGCTGAGAGGCACATCACAGCGCGTCAAACACAAACACGGAAGAGCAGAAGAAAAGACACCAGGGCCACCGAGATCCCTGTCCAAGGGAGTAGCTGCCAGCTGAGAGGCAGATAACAGCACGTCAAACACGGCACACGTTACACCACAAGAAACGACAGCAGGGGCAAGAAGTTCCCTGTCCAAGGTACTAGTTGTCAGCTGAGAGGCACATCACAGCGCGTCAAACACAAACACGGAAGAGCAGAAGAAAAGACACCAGGGCCACCGAGATCCCTGTCCAAGGGAGTAGCTGCCAGCTGAGAGGCAGATAACAGCACGTCAAACACGGCACACGTTACACCACAAGAAACGACAGCAGGGGCAAGAAGTTCCCTGTCCAAGGTACTAGTTGTCAGCTGAGAGGCACATCACAGCGCGTCAAACACAAACACGGAAGAGCAGAAGAAAAGACACCAGGGCCACCGAGATCCCTGTCCAAGGGAGTAGCTGCCAGCTGAGAGGCAGATAACAGCACGTCAAACACGGCACACGTTACACCACAAGAAACGACAGCAGGGGCAAGAAGTTCCCTGTCCAAGGTACTAGTTGTCAGCTGAGAGGCACATCACAGCGCGTCAAACACAAACACGGAAGAGCAGAAGAAAAGACACCAGGGCCACCGAGATCCCTGTCCAAGGGAGTAGCTGCCAGCTGAGAGGCAGATAACAGCACGTCAAACACGGCACACGTTACACCACAAGAAACGACAGCAGGGGCAAGAAGTTCCCTGTCCAAGGTACTAGTTGTCAGCTGAGAGGCACATCACAGCGCGTCAAACACAAACACGGAAGAGCAGAAGAAAAGACACCAGGGCCACCGAGATCCCTGTCCAAGGGAGTAGCTGCCAGCTGAGAGGCAGCTAACAGCACGTCAAACACGGCACACGTTACACCACAAGAAACGACAGCAGGATCAAGAAGTTCCCTGTCCAAGGTACTAGTTGTCAGCTGAGAGGCACATCACAGCGCGTCAAACACAAACACGGAAGAGCAGAAGAAAAGACACCAGGGCCACCGAGATTCCTGTCCAAGGGAGTAGCTGCCAGCTGAGAGGCAGATAACAGCACGTCAAACACGGCACACGTTACACCACAAGAAACGACAGCAGGGGCAAGAAGTTCCCTGTCCAAGGTACTAGTTGTCAGCTGAGAGGCACATCACAGCGCGTCAAACACAAACACGGAAGAGCAGAAGAAAAGACACCAGGGCCACCGAGATCCCTGTCCAAGGGAGGAGCTGCCAGCTGAGAGGCAGCTAACAGCACGTCAAACACGGCACACGTTACACCACAAGAAACGACAGCAGGGTCAAGAAGTTCCCTGTCCAAGGTACTAGTTGTCAGCTGAGAGGCACATCACAGCGCGTCAAACACAAACACGGAAGAGCAGAAGAAAAGACACCAGGGCCACCGAGATCCCTGTCCAAGGGAGTAGCTGCCAGCTGAGAGGCAGATAACAGCACGTCAAACACGGCACACGTTACACCACAAGAAACGACAGCAGGGGCAAGAAGTTCCCTGTCCAAGGTACTAGTTGTCAGCTGAGAGGCACATCACAGCGCGTCAAACACAAACACGGAAGAGCAGAAGAAAAGACACCAGGGCCACCGAGATCCCTGTCCAAGGGAGTAGCTGCCAGCTGAGAGGCAGCTAACAGCACGTCAAACACGGCACACGTTACACCACAAGAAACGACAGCAGGATCAAGAAGTTCCCTGTCCAAGGTACTAGTTGTCAGCTGAGAGGCACATCACAGCGCGTCAAACACAAACACGGAAGAGCAGAAGAAAAGACACCAGGGCCACCGAGATCCCTGTCCAAGGGAGTAGCTGCCAGCTGAGAGGCAGATAACAGCACGTCAAACACGGCACACGTTACACCACAAGAAACGACAGCAGGGGCAAGAAGTTCCCTGTCCAAGGTACTAGTTGTCAGCTGAGAGGCACATCACAGCGCGTCAAACACAAACACGGAAGAGCAGAAGAAAAGACACCAGGGCCACCGAGATCCCTGTCCAAGGGAGTAGCTGCCAGCTGAGAGGCAGATAACAGCACGTCAAACACGGCACACGTTACACCACAAGAAACGACAGCAGGGGCAAGAAGTTCCCTGTCCAAGGTACTAGTTGTCAGCTGAGAGGCACATCACAGCGCGTCAAACACAAACACGGAAGAGCAGAAGAAAAGACACCAGGGCCACCGAGATCCCTGTCCAAGGGAGTAGCTGCCAGCTGAGAGGCAGATAACAGCACGTCAAACACGGCACACGTTACACCACAAGAAACGACAGCAGGGGCAAGAAGTTCCCTGTCCAAGGTACTAGTTGTCAGCTGAGAGGCACATCACAGCGCGTCAAACACAAACACGGAAGAGCAGAAGAAAAGACACCAGGGCCACCGAGATCCCTGTCCAAGGGAGTAGCTGCCAGCTGAGAGGCAGATAACAGCACGTCAAACACGGCACACGTTACACCACAAGAAACGACAGCAGGGGCAAGAAGTTCCCTGTCCAAGGTACTAGTTGTCAGCTGAGAGGCACATCACAGCGCGTCAAACACAAACACGGAAGAGCAGAAGAAAAGACACCAGGGCCACCGAGATCCCTGTCCAAGGGAGTAGCTGCCAGCTGAGAGGCAGATAACAGCACGTCAAACACGGCACACGTTACACCACAAGAAACGACAGCAGGGGCAAGAAGTTCCCTGTCCAAGGTACTAGTTGTCAGCTGAGAGGCACATCACAGCGCGTCAAACACAAACACGGAAGAGCAGAAGAAAAGACACCAGGGCCACCGAGATCCCTGTCCAAGGGAGTAGCTGCCAGCTGAGAGGCAGATAACAGCACGTCAAACACGGCACACGTTACACCACAAGAAACGACAGCAGGGGCAAGAAGTTCCCTGTCCAAGGTACTAGTTGTCAGCTGAGAGGCACATCACAGCGCGTCAAACACAAACACGGAAGAGCAGAAGAAAAGACACCAGGGCCACCGAGATCCCTGTCCAAGGGAGTAGCTGCCAGCTGAGAGGCAGATAACAGCACGTCAAACACGGCACACGTTACACCACAAGAAACGACAGCAGGGGCAAGAAGTTCCCTGTCCAAGGTACTAGTTGTCAGCTGAGAGGCACATCACAGCGCGTCAAACACAAACACGGAAGAGCAGAAGAAAAGACACCAGGGCCACCGAGATCCCTGTCCAAGGGAGTAGCTGCCAGCTGAGAGGCAGCTAACAGCACGTCAAACACGGCACACGTTACACCACAAGAAACGACAGCAGGATCAAGAAGTTCCCTGTCCAAGGTACTAGTTGTCAGCTGAGAGGCACATCACAGCGCGTCAAACACAAACACGGAAGAGCAGAAGAAAAGACACCAGGGCCACCGAGATCCCTGTCCAAGGGAGTAGCTGCCAGCTGAGAGGCAGATAACAGCACGTCAAACACGGCACACGTTACACCACAAGAAACGACAGCAGGGGCAAGAAGTTCCCTGTCCAAGGTACTAGTTGTCAGCTGAGAGGCACATCACAGCGCGTCAAACACAAACACGGAAGAGCAGAAGAAAAGACACCAGGGCCACCGAGATCCCTGTCCAAGGGAGGAGCTGCCAGCTGAGAGGCAGCTAACAGCACGTCAAACACGGCACACGTTACACCACAAGAAACGACAGCAGGGTCAAGAAGTTCCCTGTCCAAGGTACTAGTTGTCAGCTGAGAGGCACATCACAGCGCGTCAAACACAAACACGGAAGAGCAGAAGAAAAGACACCAGGGCCACCGAGATCCCTGTCCAAGGGAGTAGCTGCCAGCTGAGAGGCAGATAACAGCACGTCAAACACGGCACACGTTACACCACAAGAAACGACAGCAGGGGCAAGAAGTTCCCTGTCCAAGGTACTAGTTGTCAGCTGAGAGGCACATCACAGCGCGTCAAACACAAACACGGAAGAGCAGAAGAAAAGACACCAGGGCCACCGAGATCCCTGTCCAAGGGAGTAGCTGCCAGCTGAGAGGCAGCTAACAGCACGTCAAACACGGCACACGTTACACCACAAGAAACGACAGCAGGATCAAGAAGTTCCCTGTCCAAGGTACTAGTTGTCAGCTGAGAGGCACATCACAGCGCGTCAAACACAAACACGGAAGAGCAGAAGAAAAGACACCAGGGCCACCGAGATCCCTGTCCAAGGGAGTAGCTGCCAGCTGAGAGGCAGATAACAGCACGTCAAACACGGCACACGTTACACCACAAGAAACGACAGCAGGGGCAAGAAGTTCCCTGTCCAAGGTACTAGTTGTCAGCTGAGAGGCACATCACAGCGCGTCAAACACAAACACGGAAGAGCAGAAGAAAAGACACCAGGGCCACCGAGATCCCTGTCCAAGGGAGTAGCTGCCAGCTGAGAGGCAGATAACAGCACGTCAAACACGGCACACGTTACACCACAAGAAACGACAGCAGGGGCAAGAAGTTCCCTGTCCAAGGTACTAGTTGTCAGCTGAGAGGCACATCACAGCGCGTCAAACACAAACACGGAAGAGCAGAAGAAAAGACACCAGGGCCACCGAGATCCCTGTCCAAGGGAGTAGCTGCCAGCTGAGAGGCAGATAACAGCACGTCAAACACGGCACACGTTACACCACAAGAAACGACAGCAGGGGCAAGAAGTTCCCTGTCCAAGGTACTAGTTGTCAGCTGAGAGGCACATCACAGCGCGTCAAACACAAACACGGAAGAGCAGAAGAAAAGACACCAGGGCCACCGAGATCCCTGTCCAAGGGAGTAGCTGCCAGCTGAGAGGCAGATAACAGCACGTCAAACACGGCACACGTTACACCACAAGAAACGACAGCAGGGGCAAGAAGTTCCCTGTCCAAGGTACTAGTTGTCAGCTGAGAGGCACATCACAGCGCGTCAAACACAAACACGGAAGAGCAGAAGAAAAGACACCAGGGCCACCGAGATCCCTGTCCAAGGGAGTAGCTGCCAGCCATCAGGGACAACACGGTGCAGCAAACACTAAAGACCAGAGCAGTGACAGCAGGTTCACCAAGTTCCGTGTCACAGGGATGCACAGTCAGCCAAAAAGGGCAGAGAATGGTGCGGCAACACTGAACACAACGCAAGACGCCGAGGCCATCATGCTCCCTGTCAGAGGTAATCGGTGTGAGTTGACAGGCAGAACAGAGTGCGTCGAACACTGAACAGCACAGGAATAGACACCAGGGCCGCCAAGTTCTCTGTCCAAGAGAGTAGCTGTTGACCCACAGGCAGACCATATCATGTGAAACTGAACACCACAAGACACCAGGGTCACCAAACACCCTGTCACAGGGTCTCGCTGTCAGCCGATGGAGCAGAGTATCGTGCGGCAAACACTGAACATAGCACAAAGGTCTCCTAGGCCACCAAGTTCCCTCTCATGGGGACTCGCTGTCGCCCGGCGGGGGCAGAACATGGTACAGCAAACACTGAAGATCGCAAATATGGCACCAAGGTCACCAAGTTCCCTGTCACAGGGACTCACCGCAACCGACGAAAACCACACTTTCCTTGAGCTGGGGCGCTACTGGTGTGCAAACAAAACTTGCTTTGTCAGCTTGTGCCTTATGTAGGAGCCTTTGTTTTTTTCAGAGATGCGGCGAGCAATTGCCTTGAGGCGGAGCACGATGTACTTGTGGATGACCACCCTTAGTAAGTTCGTGACATGAGGAGGGTTGTCGCAGTAGTGCTCCAGGCCGTCAAACAAGTAGCTGTGCTGCTGGGCGAAGTTGCTGAATGCTTTCAGTGTTAGCGCAGGAGCTCGTAGGTTGGCATTGTGGCTCTCCCGACGTATGATGTTCTCTGACACCTGAAGGGCGATGTGCACTAACCGAGATGGCTCAATGAGGCCGCCATTGTCTTTCAGAGCTGTCAGAAGGCTCGTAATGTTGTCTGAAAGTAGGAGGCCAGCGCATTCTGTGCAGTGCAACTGCTTCGTGATGCTCCTCACAACATAGCCGCCTATGTATTGAACGACCTCTCGGGAAAACTCACTCAGGTGGAAGTAGTCATGGTCAAGTGCAGCTTGTTCCGACACAGTTGGTATGAGTGCTGCCTCGTTTTCGGGGCTGTTTTCTCGGCTGCAGGCACTCCTGCGCTGCCCCTGGCTGCTGGATAGGGTTATTCCTTCAAGCTGTGCTTGCACGTTGGCCTTTTGGGAAGCCAGCACAGCAGCATGAACGAGTGTCTTCCGGTACGCGAGGCGGAACTGCGCTGCAGAGGGGTTGTTGTTCCAGCCTCCGCGTTGCCGGATGCAACTGAAGTACATTTCAAGTGGGTCCTGGTCCAAATTGCTTGTGCAAATGTACCTACACACAGCAGAAAAAAAACAGGCGCATACAAAAACATTTGTAAGGGAAGTTGCGGCACAGTTTTTTTAACCTTACTTTGGAGCCGGCTATATGCAAGGCATACATTAGCCACCTTCATTGACATCATGCAACTAAACAGCAATCTGTTCTTTAAATGCACACCTTAGCAGAAAGATTGGGCGGCTTACTTATTCATATGGTGGTGGATTGCCTAGTGATACTGTTTTGGGTTCATTGGGTGGCACACAGCCACAGAACGGAGCACTATTGACCAGAGTGTAGTTCAAGAGCGTGCGTGAAACTGCCTGGTCTTGCCAGCCAGTGGAAATCATTTAGGGGTTGCATTTAAACTGAACAGCTACCCTACAAAATAATATGGGGACCCTCCTAGAACTTGCTAAAAATGTCGGGGCAGCAGCCTAGTAGGATTTCTGTACCGATTTTGTGCGCTCCACAACGGTTGTGCTCGAAATATAGATCTAATGCTGCCCCTTAAAGCAGCAGGGTGAGGAATTAAAGGTTAGTGGTTTGCTGTGGTTTGGTAGTTGACAGTCATTCGTTCATTACGTGTTTTTCCCACATCAAGGCCATAAGTTGTCTATTCGTTGTTTGTGCACTGAAACACTGGTTGAGATAAAAGACAATACCACTATGCCTTTAGCTGTACACCGCAAACAAGAGGAGAGGAATAATGGTGAATGTAGAAGGGCCTGTACACTAACCTTGCAGCTGGCTTTTCAGTAACGCGTGCATCAGAGGCAAATGTGGGATGAAAAATGTCTGCCATTTATGTGACATCTCTGTTGGAGGTTATGCAAACAAATTGGACTACTGCCGTGCGCATTTTGCAGGCTTTCAGTACTTCACTGTACTTGCTTTACATTATGTAGTATACCTATGGACCAAGTACTGATAACATAAGCGCTTCCACAGGAATCATGGTTAAGTAATTTAGGTTAACGGTTGTGTAATCATTGCAGATTTTGTTGCTGTCATACAAGACCCTCACAAAAGGCACGCCAGTTGATGTGGTGTTTAGACCTCAGTTCATGCGAACTGATTGGATGCAAGGACAAATCCCATTACAAGCACCATAGAAAACGTTTGCCTGCCAAGCACGCAGCACTCCTCAAAGGATTCGCATTGCACGTGCAAGAAAAACATGAAGGCAAAACGGACTCTGCATTATTGTGAAGATACATTAGTTAATAATTTGCTATGATTTCGTTTGCCATGGAGTGATGTCTTTTTTATTGGAGGATTTACTTTTCATAGAACTTGTTTCAATAATCTCAATCCCTTAATAGGATTTCATGAACTCGGCAATGTTCATACCTGGTGAAGTAGGTAAACATTGCAGATTCTTACGTGAATCGATGCATTGCCGGGGTAAGGGTTAACCTACTAAACGAAGTAGTGTCCTGCGCCTGTGCAATAGCATGCCTTTGCATGTGTGCCTCACGTGATGAGCCTGAAGTTCAGGTGTTCATTTTTGTTAGAAATTACCATCATGCACCAAACTGGCCTTAAACGTATGTCATTGGAAAACAGAGGGCCCTTGTTTTTTGACACTTATGCTTTCGAGAGGGCGCATTATCAGGCCTTCAAATTCAAATGCACATAACTTCAGCCATCCTTCAAACACATCCTGTTCACAGCTACCACATTTTGTGAACTAGCATTTATAATGTTTTTACCTGTACACCCTAGTGCTACAATGTGTACCCACCTGCACAGCTCAGAGTCGAACATCGATTCAGCCAGCATGACCACGCTCTTCAAGGTGAATGCCAGGGATATAGCGGACATCCTCCTGCCGTCCTGCACCACTGGTCTGCCTGACTCCAGCTGGAGGTCCATGAGGTCCTGGCCTGCAGCCTCCATGGCCTCCCTCTGGTACTCAAAGGTTTGTGCTCTCAGTGGTGCCTTAAGTCCCTTGGCCACAGGGCTGGTAGAGTTGAGGGCATCAAAAGCCCTAAGGAAAAGAATCATGTTTCATACAATGTTGCCCCTTAGATGTTCACTTAAAATTGACCGTTCAGCGCACCTACTGACTTTGTTATTACTGCGAGCGTGTTTTTCAGCCTCGCTGAGGGCACTGCGACACAGGCAAACACGTTGACCTGTGTCGACTAGTTCTGATTGAGGCAACTGCTGTAGTTGAAACTGTGTCTATAGTCAGCTGAACCAACGCAAAGTGCCTTTTCTTTGATGCGGTATTTATTAGCTAGCAGCCCAGCTCTTTACTTTTTATGTTCTTTGTGATATTCTGGGGGCATATTACAGGAAACAAGGTGAAATATGAGTTTAAATTGGACATGCGGAGAGATAACAGTTGTATGGTATGTTACAAGTGTGGCTCTAAGTTTCAGTTTGCAGAGGATCTGCCCACTCCAATAAACAATTGTAGAGCCAACAGTTTCCTGAGATATTGAACTTCTGTTAGATTTTCTGCACAATTGTAGATTCCTAATTGTTTGAGCCTGTTGAAGGGTTGTTGTGTACACTTTGCGTATGAGACTGTTGAAATGACCGAGGATAGGGGAGACAATAAGGGCTGCGGCTTACAACTAAAGCTTGTTTGCGGTGTATTCTTTGTAGTGCCTGGATGCCTGTGTTATGGTATCCCGCATATGATTCCTGTGTATTGGATTGATTGATAGATGGATGATTGATGTTGTGTTTAATGTGTGGGAGCGACGACCTGGGCTATGAGGAGTGACGTGTGTAGGAGTCGGCATTACTTGTTGGTGCTCTGCTCCCAAGTGCAGAAGGGCTGTGCATACTTTGCACTGCCATCTTTGCAAGTTCACTTCTAGCTTTGCACCTTTCATCGCAGGGCATGCCATATGCATGCTGCTCGAGCGCTAGCTTGGCTCATGATGTTGAATCATGTTGAATAAGTTGCTGCAACTTGCTTAAAGTGCATTTGAAAGCGTAGAAAAAAATAGTTTCGCCACGCAAGTTTTTACCCATTGCGACTGCCGTCATTCGCAAATGACATTAATTTTGGCTGTGTAACATAGCGTCAAGAAAATAGTATTAAGTCGGCCGAATGACATTCCATAGGAATGACATTAAATTTCTTGTGTCACGGGTATTAGCCACTGAGCCACCAAGGCGGGTGTTTTGGATTACACAGGAAGTTACTTCAAGATGTATCTGTGAGGATGCATTGAATGAGTAGCCCTGGTAGCTGCATGGCATTTAGAGCGGGTATTTGTATCCCTGCAATGCAGGCTTCCAAAAGGGGGGTGTAGGGAATGTTTGTTCAACAGGGAGAGTCAGCAGCTCAGATGCTGAGGGAGGGCAGGCTAGGACAGATTCCTGGGCAGTTTCATTTACTATCCGGGGGCCCATTTGGAGGTTGTGCCCTGTTAGGCTGGCACTTTTTCGCAACATCCAAGTCGTAATACATGTAGTGGGTGTGTAGAGTGGGGTTTAGGCAAGGGATTTCTTACAGGTTGGGGGAGTTCCAGCAGGGTGAGGTGGAATACCAAGCTCCTCGAGAAGGGTGTATGGTTAATTGTATAGTGATACTTGAAGGGCGATCGCAGACCTAGTTTACTTAGTGTTTGTTTGAAGAGTGTCTGTGCTCCCAACGGTTTGTATTATTTTCTGTCCAGTCATTTTACAGTAATTATACGTACTTACAGCATAAAATATGAGCACCATTATGATTGTTAGTCACTGCCTGCCTTGTATATGTGATTGCTGATGCTCTTACCTGTCTACCATCGCGATGAATTGGGCAGTGCCACTGGCGCCATCAAACCCTGGCTGGCGGAGCTCTTCTGCAAACTGCAAGGCTTTGCTGACAGAGCTGCTGAATGTTTGCGCTGCCAGTCTTACTTTCATCACCTGTTCAAGACAAAATCACAAACTTTGTACATTTCATGCGTCTGTAAGGTATAAAGCGCATCTCACCTGCTGGTGGTACTCTACGTGGGCCTTCGAAAGCTTGTTGGCCGCATGAAGGCCTTCCTTGGTCTGTAGCTGGTGCAGCAAGAGTATGTACTTCCACTGGATGCGCTGCACATGAAAAAAATGCACTGGCAGAGCTCCGAAAAGTTGCTGGTTGCTGCCATCCTTTTGTATGGAATGTTAGCACTGCAGGAAGAAGAACATTTCGAGGCAGTAGAATATCCAGGTTTATTAAGTAAGCAGCCCTGTAATCAAAGCATTGTGTTTGTAACTGGCGAATTGTTGCATTTATTTAATGACCTCAAGGCTCAGTACGAGATAGCACAGCTTGATTGGACCCTATCACGCTGGGCTATTTCCCACATATAGTATGACTAGTGAGCCTTTGCCATACGCCTTCAGTCAGTACCATGACCTTGCTAGAACAGCTATATAGCACTCACTCAGATGGCAAACTGAAGCTAATAATGTTGTAACCCTTTATGGCCAGAAATTGCAGGAATGCGACCAGTGATATCGTGTTTCAACAACCTTGTATTCTGATGGTGGCACAACTCACTCCTATTGCATAAGTTACTTAGCTAACTGTTGTTTGGTTTTTTTGTGTAGGTGTCTTGGGTTGCCTCACGTCATTTCAGTGTGCGCTCAAACTAACTGTAGTCGTGGTGGGCCTGTCACTGCCCGTTCTGAGGTTTTTTACACCCACATTGCAGCCATTCTTTGCTTGTTGCTCCCTCGCACTCTCTGCAAAACCTTTTGCACAGTGCTGTCTTGCATGCAGTAATCAGCATGTGCTGAGGGGGCCTGTGGGCTTCTAGGTTCTTGGAACCACTAGTCTGGGATAGTACTGGATAGTCTTAAGGCTATATGTGCCTTACGAATGTATAGCGAAAGAGTACTGATATGCATTTTCAATACACCGTGGCACTCCATGGCAATAAATTGGAGACGTTACTTATCTGGAGCAAAATATGAAGCTTAAAATGAAAAGTAATGCGCATACACGGTGGTTGCTATTCGTGAAAGGAATGATGTGCAATCCAGGATATTTCATTAAACTGGCACGAAGCATTGCACATGAATTATTCATTTTTACGTTTTATTTCATCTGCAAGAGTACGTTAGGCAAACCTCAGTTGAATGACCGAAATGGTTAGCAAGTTATAATTAAAACAGCAAAATTCAGCATTACACCAAATGCCCCACATACACATATGAACGCGCATATACTATACATAGAACACCCTTGGCAATAGCGGCAACGGTGAGGTTTATTTGACGTCTCGGCCAACAGTCTGGCCTTTGCTAAAAGTAAAAATGCAGTCCTAGTTGGGCGCATTTATACAAAAATCCGCCACACTATCACAACTACAGTGAAACACATAAATGAAAGAAAAAAAGAGCAAGCAGAGAGAGAGAAAAGTGAAAGAAGGGGACGAGGAAGTGCTCACATATGAGTGAGTGAGGGAGTAGGGGAGTGATCATAGCAGAAATGTTTTGTATGGCGACAGCACCTGCCCCCGCTGCCGCTTCCCCTGTTTTCGAAAAACAAAGAGTGGGAATGGGGGGAAATGGGGGGAAAAGAGACCAAGGGTGTTACAGGTTTTAAAAAAAATTGTCACTGATTGGCAGGGAGTGACCCAACAAGTGCTCAATATCCGCAGTTGCTGCTCTGGATTTTTTTTAGAAGATTGGGGAATGAAAATAAAAGGTTAGGGAGAGAGGTCAGAGGACATTTCCCATCAAGCATGGGCAATAAGCACAAATAAGTTTTGAAGTGTGAAATAGAAATGTGAAAGAGCAACTTGCAAACAATGGTGAAGTTCTGGTACAAAAAAAAAGTAAAGGGAAAGCAGACAAAAGAAGAAAAGCGGGTTCAGAATGGGAGGTTGAAAACAACGGAAGGATAGAAAAGGAAAGTGGTGCCACTTAACGAATTCTCACACATACACGGCAATTTCAACAGTCCGGTGCTACGTGGATAGTTCGGAAGGTGACAATATTTTTATCACTTCCAGTGGCCTTAGTTTTCTGCATACACTTTTTTTAATTCATATTTCATTGGTATGGGATATTATTAACATTGTTCCAGCTCTAGCTTTGACTTAAGCCAATATCTAAGAGTGATGCTTAGTTTATTGAAAGACAGGTTTCGAAGGCTCACGTATTGCCGAAGAGGAAGGTTTGAGTTTAGTTTTGAGTGGGCCCTGTGCTTCTTTCACGGAAGCTTTAGGAACTTCTGTGCTTGTCCCATATACCTTGAGCTCAAGCGAACAGGTAATGTTGGAGAAGTAACATGCCGTGTTCCCGCAAATTACCAGAGTACCAGGTTTAGGGAGCCAGTGTGTGTACATAAAGGTATTTTGCGTCAGGGCTGTCTACTTTTAACGAGTACCTACGCGTAATTTACTGTGTCCTTGGCTGCTTACTTGTTCGCCATGTTACGTTGACGTTCCCTTTCAATCAAACAAGTAACGCATGAGGACCATCAATGGTTCGTCTTTAGGCACTTTTACACTGCACATTTCTGTTTATGTATCTAAGAGGAAGACGCTAAGGTACTTATGATAACTGCGCTTAAATATGTGCCACCATTCAGACACTGTATTTGCCAACCAGGGTGCCATCACAACAGGCCCAAATGTAAAACCATAAATACCCTGAATGTGAAGCCCCTCATTCCGAAAACCACCACCTTGGTCTGCCCAGGTTTCTCGTGTGCGAAGGCCTACACCGCACCAGTGAAGCAACCCGCCACCGCCTCTTCAAACACCTTAAATTCCCCCAAGCCTACACTCAAAATGCCACTTTCTATGGAAGATCAACCGGAAGCCCAATTCTCCAAGCAGGAATAACCCGAGGAACCAAGAGGACGGAAATGCCTTGCCACAAGCCAAGAACCTCTGAGGGTCCGATTACCTTTGGGGAAAAGAAACCGAAATGGGAAATAGAAAACCCGTGCAATCCTCTCAATACAAGCATCCGTGCGGCAACAAAAAGGTGAGCGAATCTAAGTCTTTGTCACACTTTGTCCTCATACACCAACCACTCCTGTCTTTCCCCTGCTGTAAAAGCAAAAATTTCTAGCATCAGAGCAGAGACCTGCTCAGACAGGCAACGTTTGCTTCATGTTTAAAAAATGCAATCCTCAAACTGGCAATCGAAAACCGTGCTAAAACAAAACACCCACAAACACCACAACCCCCCTACCAAATGCATGAAGGCCTCTGGGGCCACCCAGGCTGCAGCAAAGAACGCCGCGCATGGCGAGTGGCTAGATAACAGAAACACTGTTTTAACAATGGACCGCCTAGTCAACCTGGAAAAAGCCTACGTAAGCATAAAAATGAATGTATCGAGCTTCACCAACTCCACCACACTGCACAACTCTGCAGTGTAAGCTTGAAGCTAACACAGAGAACCTCTGTTCTCAAATGGACTTGTTCACGGCAGAGTTCCTCAACAGCATCAACAACCTATCACGGGACATCCCGCAAATTGGCACCCAATATGAAGCAAGTGGATGCTATCCATTAGATCAGTAACAATGGGGCAAACAGCAGGGTACAGACACAAGCTGTAATAGATGCAGCCAACCCAGATGTAGAGTCATTGGCAAATGGAATGTGCACACGCAAATATGAACTGCAACACGCAAATTTGAAAAATAGTGCTACCACATGCCCAGCAATGAGGTGCTGATGTTATAATTGGAAAGCCACATTTCCCAACTTTATTACTGTATAAGCAACGCGTCAATCCCACTCGCATGCAAAGAAGCAGTAGGCCGCAACGAAAATTTTGCGCTTAAAAACTCCATGATTGCACTCTGCCTTCTGTCATAGAAGGCAACAATCGGCCCATTTTGTTCTAACGAGCCAGTGTAGCGGAAGGCCTACCGTGCGACTTCTTCAAAACTGAAGGAGAGGCGGATGCGTTCAATTCTGGCCATAATCTTTGCGCAGGCAGGCACACTGGCGCTCCATGCTCCTCATCACGCTGCCATTGACAAACCAGCGTTTCTGACCTGAGAAATGCTCTCCTGACCGGTCAGCGCACCACACACCACTGCACTCTCATCCACATCGACGTAGTCCACTAAGAGCACACCTTCTGAAACGTCCGCCACGGTGGTTTTGTATTGGTTTTAGCCAATTTACCTACCCTTTCCATTTCAATCTCCCTTCCAAAGGCAGTACAGCCTCGCGTGTGGACACCAGTACCGTTGCACAGTGCACTGGCCCTATTATTGGCATCAACCCACCGGTGTGGTGTTCCATTACCGGTCGCGGCGGCCACCCTTCTGATGGAAGCGAAAAGCAAGAACGGCCGTGTGTTTGAGATTTCAGTGCATGTTAAAGATCCCCAGGTGGCCAGAATTAATCCGGAGATGAAAGATGCATGCCTCATCGCCTGCGTTGCGTCGGGACATTAAACCCATACAATCAATCAATCAATCAGGCCACTGGTGTGGCGGCGTGCAGTTCAAACTATTCATGGCGGAACCAGCATAGGCTGCTTTTGAAATTGGAGGGCATAAATTCGCTAATAGGAGCTATTTACGTTTTTACAGCTTTTCTTTTTAAGGCTTACGGAAGCAAACGCAAGCTCTTCAGTACTACCTCAACTTTATGTTGGCAGAAGACAGGCTCGACAACTCGCCCCGTGACTGTCCCTGTTTACCCCAGCACACCAGGCAAAACTGTGGAGGTTCCCCAACTAGTGTATATAGAGTAACTCTGCGTGGTGCCTACTCGTGTTCGAATTAGGGGACTTTTTGTACAGACTTCCATCCCGCTTGGCCGGACCAAGCCATACATTCTGAATTATCTAGAAATACGAATTATTGCGCCAAAAGCTCTACAACTCTGCGCCTCACAAGAGCATTCATCGCGTCATGCCCTTGAGCCACAGGAGAGCAAGTGCGGCAGCTGTTATATCCAGCCACGGGCTGACTGTGCGGAGGTGTCGCAGCTGTGCCCACTTAATACCTCGCTGCTGCGGGTCCCCACAATGTGGCAAGGGTTTAGCGGCTACTTTGCTGGTGCTCGTTCAATGGCCCACTGCTATTGGAGCACAAGTGTGGCAGGTGTGACCTTTTATTAAACACTCTGGGCATAGCCTTCGCAAAACAAAGCCAAACAGACCTATTGGTCAA
This sequence comes from Haemaphysalis longicornis, assembly GCF_048455015.1. NCBI lineage: Eukaryota > Metazoa > Arthropoda > Arachnida > Ixodida > Ixodidae > Haemaphysalis > Haemaphysalis longicornis. The sequence continues at coordinate 56,775,483 of NW_027526295.1, read as the reverse complement.
GGTCACTAGATTTGCCATTTTTGTACTTCTAATTGACAAGCTTACACTGGAGCTACCAGTTGATTACAGAGTTCTGTACCCCTAAAATCCTGGGGATGCTTATTCAAAACTACTGGGATAAGCAACATTTCTCAAAAAATTACAGCACATAATTTCAACTGTGTCTCTCGCCCAGTGAAGTTGCAACCACCGAGGGGGCCTTAAAGGAGCTACATCCAGAACATACCCTCCCAAACTTCGAAGTCAGTCCACAGACAAGGACACTCAACGATGGGGCATCCAGCAGCCCCAGAGTGCGTTCAAAAAGCACAAGCCTCACGACCTGCCACCAACAGGCTGAACTGGGGTAGGGCATAATCCCGGGTTGATGGTTGGCCAACGCCACGGCACGTTAAACCATCGGTTGCCAGCATTTTAATAATGTTGTGCTTATCCTATCAGGTCTCGGTGATTTGAAAAGCAGCCTCATTTGAATAACAGCACCCTAACTTTCAGCACACACTTCACTCAAATAAGCTGTACAGTGAGGAAAATAATGAGCAGCTGTGCAACTAGCTATGCACTGCACCTATGACATATAACGGGCAGTTCATTGTGATTGGCTGAGGCCTGCCATAGCCAAAATCAAATTTAACGGAGATTATGAGCTTGCAGAATGGTGCAGATGAGATTGCAGAATGACAGCTAAATTTAAAGCACATTCTTTTTGTAGCAGTCACAATGGTAAGGTTAACTGTACCAAGTTTGCCTTAGAGGAGCACTGACAACAATTTTCGGCGTTAATATTATTGCACAGTTCGCTTCCTTCACTCAACAGAATACCCTGGCTGAAATATGAGCGGCCTGCGACGCGAAGGACATAGTTCAATTGGATCTCATTTATCGCGCCGACGGAGCAGTGCGCGGAGCGGCACTCAGCAAATGGACATCAGCGTGACATCACTCCAGGAGAGGAAAAAGAAGTGACGCGACAGCGCTCATCAAAAACTCGTGACGTCACTTCACGCGCGCGGCCCCACAAGCGGCGAGTGGGCGCAACACCCTCTCAACTCTCAAGCGGGCACCGGTGACGTCCGCACAAAGTGGTGAGGTCAGGCAGGGAGTCTGTCACATGCGCCGTTCGGGATGAAAGCGCAGGAATTTGAAACAAACGATTTTCAGGCCGTTCAGTGTAATTAACTATCGCGCGCTGAAGTATTTGAAGTGCTGTTTCAGGTTGGCCAGACCATTAAGCATCGATAAAAGCAATAAAAATGTAACATAAAGTTTTCGTGTCAGTGCTCCTTTAAGGTAGGTTTTTTCTGTTTGCATCAGCATAAGCCACCATACCGGCCTTTGGTTTTGGTACCTCTCATGGATATGGCATTGCCAACGTCATGAAGCATTACATGCAACAGGAGAATTTAAATTTTGGCCTTACTTGTTCAGTTGCTCAGTGAGTGAAGCAGCCTTTGGTTGTGCATGAGTGGTGGGGCCACTACAAGATACCAGACTTCCTGAATAAAACAGACTTGCATTTTTTGCCTGCATGGCGCCTTTAAGGAGGAGGAGGGGGGAGCCAACTAATCCAAGCCCTAATTGTTCACATGGGCCCTTATACCCCCCCCCCCCCAAATATGATCCTTTCTGCTTTTAGATTATAAGAGGTTCATTGACCTATCTGAAAAGCATACAAATTGCTTTGCACCTTCCTTTCAACATACCCATTGCCATTCTCAAACGTTTTGGGAGTGCACAGTATGGCGGAGAGCTTAGTGAAGCCTGCCTTTCCAATCATTTGGTCCGTTTATCCAAAACTCCTAATGGAAACTACTTTCTTAACCAGCGAAGTATAGGTCACAACGACTACTTGCTACAGTCCTCTCCTGTGTTAAAGCCATGCAAACGCTGCCATTAAACCAATACCCACTGCAATGTATCCATGTACCGTGCATGTCACGGGGAACAGAGAACGCTAGCCCTTCAGAAACACCTCCTTCCTTGGTCTGGTCTGCTCTATGTGGATGCTGTAGAATAGACACGCTGCGCCACATTTGCCTCTGCAGTGATAACACTGAGGACCTCCCTGTTGACTTTGACCCCTTCAATAACAATTCGCTTCAAAGGAGCCGTTCAAAAATACACCAACCACCCTGTTTTGATGCTGCCATTCGAAATTCTCCGTGCCACCCACCCCACTACCTAGTGAGGTGTGTCCGCTTTAACAAACACTGGACTCAGGGTTATGAGGGGGCCTGTAATAGGGCTTGAGTGCTCACATGCCAAGCTGTTGTCAGCCTCAAAGCTTATCATGAAGGCAGACCTTCCAGGCGTACACTTGTTACATGCAGAGGAAGTCCCGCACGTTGAAACCTTGCCCACCTTGCATACCTCCTGGCTCACACCAATCGTACAAGTTCCAAAGAGCACATGCGGTGTCTACTTCGGAACACTTTCAAATTCCACTAAACTTCACCCAACCCACCCTTCATCATACCTTTCCCCGGAACGCCCCTGTATGTGCACCCTCGAAACCATTCCCCGCATCTTCTGGCGATGCTCCAAGAATCCATTTTCCATTTGTCCAAATTATTTTGTGAAGAGGTGTAGGGAGGAGGCCTAGGAATTGCAGATTAAAGATACATGCCTTCTTAGTTTGCACCTTTAGCTGTTGATGTTGCCTGCTGCATCAGCCGGCAGCCACAGCCGGCCCCTGAACCACGTTACGCATATCGAAAATGTCTCCGCTTTCGCTGTCTCTACTATTGAAAATGGCTTGCAAGTTTTCTGTAAACGTTGTGATGCCTTTTCTGGCTGTGAGTTAAGAACAGAACGACTGTCGACTACACATTTGTGCTTTTCAAACACACTACTTACGCCATAGGCACTGCTGAGCAGGGTCCCCTTGTCGCCCAGCAGGTTCCTGAGCAACTTCAGCCCATGGCACGCATCGAAGACCATAAAGATTTTCTCCTCTTTGTTCCTAGGGTTGGGGAAGTATGGCTTGAGGTCCTCGTATGCGTGCTCGTGCACCTGGCAGCCGAGAAGTTTTGCCATTGAGACGTTCGCCCCAAGGCAATCGCACACAACGGCTACCACTGTCAGGCCGCAGTCCTGGATGCATGCAATGGCCTCCAGCACCAAGTTTTTGAGCACTTCACCGGACAGGCCAGCATTGAGGAAATAGCCGAACGGCATCTTCCAGGGTGCAGCCAGTCCCACCACCATGAACACGAGGGCGTCTGTTGCCAGTGGCAAATCGTCGGCGTCCTGGGGCTCTTGACTGTGGCCAAGGTCCACATAACCGATGAAGCGTCCAGTGGAAGCGTCAAAGTCGCACGATCTCTTTATGCTCATGCCGTCCAGCAGTATGGAGCACAACCGTTCACGGGGGGTGTCATCCTTATGTTGGCGGCTCAGGTCATCGAGAACTTCGGCTGTGAAGCCCGGCCAGCCGTCCACTGCTTTGAGCCATGCTCTGATTACTCTCGTGCTTGGCATAGGAAACATCTTGCTCACGTAGTCGTACGCACGTGGCGAGTAATAGTGGAGCGTAGTGGCAAATTTTTTCATTTCTTCACTGTAGCGCCTGCCTCGTGGCTGCTGCATAGCATTGTGTGACCAGCTGACAAGGATTTCTTGGGGCACATTACCAAACAGTTGCAGCTTCTGTTCAGCTTCATCAGAAATTAAATGCTTGGCCTTCAAGTCATCAATAAGGCACTCCAGTGCCTTATTTTTTTCCTGGTAGCGCTTCGCTCTTTCTCGAAGGCACTTCAGCTGTTTGCGAGTGGTAGTGAGGGATTCACTTAGCCTCTGTACTTTTGCCTCGGGCTGCTCTTGGTCGAAGTATGCATGGTCTCTGGAATGGCTTGGTCCACTGCTTGCTGATGTGCGCGTGACGCCCAGTGCATGGCTGCGATGCTGTTGTGGCTCACGTTCCGCTTGAGACGGGCCCTCCAGACATTGCAGCGTGCCTGGTGCCTGCATTGAGGTTGTTGCATGTGTTCAGCTTTAAGGGAGTCTGAAATACTTCCAAAAAACACTTTCACCCTTTCATTCGTGCACTGCAAAAGCTGTTGTTATCAGCAGAGAGCAGCATTGCCTGTTTTGCTTGGCCCAGCAGATACTCCTTGTAGTTGCAGTTTGCTTCAAAAGTGGCTATCTAATGCATTCATTGCTGCAACTATTGTGGCTGCAACTTTTGTGTGTTGTGGCTATTGGTCAGCTACTTAGCTGGCCAATAGCTGCATCACCTGTATAATTATGTGTTTCGAGAGCTCAAACACCGCCAAAGCCCAGAAAGAGGGAAAAATCTTTTCAGCAAGTTTGTAGATAAATGTGATGGGCTTAAAACTAATTTTTACCTGAGGTCCTTTGTGACCCCCCCTCACCCCCATTATAAGTACTGGAAGCACTAGTTGGCTATGTTGTGCAGAGATTGCAGATTTAGGAAAAAGGTGAAAAAAGGCTGCAGGGTTTCTTTACCGTTACTATTGGTTCATTTCGTACACACCTCTGTGTGCAGCTCTCCCATGGCAGCGCCACCATTGCGAGTGTCATCTGTGGGCCCCACCACCTGGGCACCTGCCGCTGCCGTAGGGCAACCTGCCCTGCTTGGTGCCGTACTCTGCAAGAAAACTGCGCATCAGTTTACATGTGACTGCTACCAATGAGCGCTGTTTGAAACAAGTAAGAATCGCTTTTTTACAAGACAAAATCTGTCTTGAACATTGCGCACAGTTGGGTAGTCTAGTCAGCTCTCCGCACAACTACAATAACAAGTAAGATCGTAGTCAATGCTGTCAAAAAAATGATTTGAGTGATTTTATTTGGAAAGAAGTCATGATAATAGAATAGCTGTGTGGTTTTTGCTCCTGAAAGTTTATTTGAAATTGTACATAGAAACAATTATCACACAAAAACCACAACTGTGCATGTCTTGCCTTTCTAGAAAGGAAAGCTCTAGTCTAAATTCACTTGTAGATGGCCACTGTAGGGTGGGTCACAGCTGAGATGTTATCACTTGTGTGTTCGTACCCCAATTTGAAGCTGAGCCACACCTTCTTGGTGTTTTATTATAGGAATAGATGTGCACTTGCCTCTAGCAAAAAGATCTGTGCACGCATACATCGCCACGTTTTTTCGTCCACACCTTTATCTTGCTCCTTATACCTTTCGTGCATTCACAAAAACGGCTTAGTGGCTGACGGTTTATGCCGCTGAGCATAACCTGATTTCATCACAGCCGTGGTGGGCCCTTTTCCAGTGACGGCAAAAAATAAAACCACCTGTATGTTGAGCCTTTAGCACCTGTTGAAAATCCCCAGTGACAGATTGATGGAAAATCTTTATTCAAAAGGAAAAAAAAGAGTAGAGGAGGTGGCTACCCTAACTCCAGTGTTTCAGTGGCCTCCAACATCAGTGTGGCTTTCTCTCCCAGCCATTGCTGGCAGGCAGGGTGATTGCTGTGCACGGTGGCCTCCCAAAGCTAACTTGACATGTTTGTGATTGGGTGTATTGTTGGTGTGTACTGGCATGCCCATACTTCCATACTATATGTGGTAACCGTGGTAATTCCCAGTTTATCTTCCATATCTCTGCTACAGCATGTTGTGTAGCCCAGAGAAGCTTTGTTGTGTCAAAAAACGATTTGAGCCCTTCATGTGGCATGCCGCCCAAACCTCCCCTTCTCCCAGAAACACACTTGTGCAGCACATGACACTTAGTCTGCTGGTTCTCACGGGCAATAGTATGTGTGCTGGGCTTGCGAAAAAAATTTCTTCATATGTAGATAGCACACACATTGACCTGTCACCGTCATCGTGACCTCCTAACTGAGGTCACCTGCTCCTCATTTCGGTCAGGTGGTAGTGCAACGCAATTTATTGGCCCTTAGAAGGGGAGAGGGTTGGGGAAAGGAGGCCCAGACTCCAGCTCAGGGGAATCCGAGTGCCATGGACGCGGCCTCTGCTCTGCCGACCAGTAGGCGCTGGTCCTCGAGGGAGGGGCTGTCCAGGATAAGCCTCCAAGGCCTAGGAGCGTGACGGGAGGGAGAGGGGATGCTGCTGCTTAGTGATGGCTTGTTGGGGTGGCTGTCCCGAAAGCAAGGCAGGAGGAGTGCCGATCCGGGGAACCGGAACAGGGGCGGGCGGAAGGCTTGGGGTGCGACTGCAAAGCCACACCATGTGCTCAATGGTTCCGTCGGCTCCACAGAACTTGCACTGAGGGTTGGTGAACTTCGTTGGGTAAAACTGGTGCAGTCTGACTGGAGACGTGAGAGTATTTGTCTGCAGTCGCCTTAGCATTGTCTGTTGTGGCTTCGTGAGGTTGGGATGGGGATGTGGCAGCCACCACTGCCTGAACCGGAAATGCTAATGATTTCGGCGAAAGATGCCAGGCTATCGGGTATGGAGTCCACAGTTTCGTCTTGCTTGAAATCGGTGTTTCCAGAACTGGGTGGAGGAGGGCAAATTTGAGGGGCTCGATGCTTGTGGGCGAGGTGCGTTAGAGCGCTGGCCACTGCGTGAGCTCGCTCATTGCCCCTGTTGCCTGAATGTGCCGGGATCCAAAGTAGGTGGAATGTTGTACTTGTGTGGCGGTGCCTTGATGACGAGGCGAGCAGAATCTCCTGGGCTCTCTCCCAAGCAGAATCTAAAGATTCTGCTCGGGAATCTCCAGAATCTCCCGAGCAGAATCTCCTGTTGGTGCCTGGGCAATGGCCAAGACGATTGCCATTTCTTCGGCTTCTAGGACTGAGACCGGTGGAAAGATTGTCATAGTGGAGACGGTGTGTCCATTCCCATCGACTAAGACTGCAACCAGAGGCTTTTGATTGTAGCTGGCGCCCCTGATGGGGAGGGCTGCAGCATCCGTGTAGAGAACCGCTTCTGGCGGGATGCAGAATAGGCGAGCTTCGATGGTAGCCGCTCTTTTCCACCTGCGGTCACGATGTTTCTGGGGATGGGATCGACGTGTATTCTAGAACGCCAAGTGGGCGGTAAGAAGTGGTTTAATCCGCTCTCAGGAGGCCCATGCATGGGGAGGCCTAGGCGTCAGAGTACGTGTGCCCCCGCCTCCCGTTTTTTTCGAGCCTTCTGAATTGGCACGTCACATGGGCTGAGATTAGTTCATCAATCGTGTTATGGAGACCCAGTTCTTCTAGTCTGTCTGTATTGGTTCGTTGTGGTAGGACCACTGCCTGCTTATAGCATTTCCGTATAATGATGTTTATCTCGTCAGTTTCACGAGCCGAAAGACGGAGGAAATGATGTTTATCGCGCCAGTTTCACGAGCCGACAGACGGAGGTATGGTGTACTGTAAATGATTCGGGTAATTATGAAGGCCTGGACAATTCTCGTAATGTTCGCCTCTGTCATACTGCGGTTTCTACTTGTAATTCTATTGATTAACTGAATTCCTTGTCGGCATGTGGTCTTGAGTTTTCGAATAGTGATGGTGTTAGCTCCTGATTTTTGAAGGTGCAACCCGAGAATGCCAATGTTGGCAACTTCAGGGATCAGATGACCGCCAACTTGGATGGGTGGTCTCTTAGAGCTGCGAACCTTGCTGAGGCGTTTGTGGCCGTCCAGTGGAAGCAACTCCGATTTTTTCGGGGAGCAGTCCAGACCGCAGGTACGGGCGACATTCTCTACAAGGGATGCCGCTTCTTGTAGTTTTTGGGTTATAGTGATTATGCTTGATTGGTTCTTGATGGTCCAGAGTGTAATGTCATCAGCATAGAGTGCATGCTCCACGCCTCCTACTGTCTGGAGTTTGGCGGGCAGTTTGAGGAGTGCCAGGTTGAACAGTGGTGACAGCACTGCTTTTTGAGGTGTTCCTCTATTGCCGAGCTGGATTGCGTCGGAAGTGACGTTCCCGATCTTAATTTTGGCCGTTCTGCTCGTGAGGAAGTCCTTCACGTACTTGTAGACTCGTGCTCCACACCCTGTTTCGTTTAGGTTCGCAAGGATCGCGCTGTGTAGGACATTATCTAAGGCTCCTTTGATGTCTAAGGTCGGTATTGCCTTTGGGTTGTCGATACCATACACATCAATCACTTGACGCTTTAGTTGGAGCAAGACATCGTGGGTATAAAGATGTTTCCAAAAGCCAAACATCGTGTTGGGGAGTTGTCCTGTAGCTTCGAGGAAAGGTTCTAGACTTCTCAGCACGATCCTCTCCATGAGTTTGCCTATGCAGGATGTCAGGGAGATGGGTCTTGGGTTGTTAATATGAAGTGGTTTGTTCGATTTAGGAATAAACCGCACTTCAGCTTCCTTCCATTCAGCTGGAATTTTGCTTGATTGCCAATATTCGTTGAATTTGTACAGAAGAACTTCCAGGGTCTTGTCATCCAAATTAAATAGCATGCTATATGTAATTTCATCGCGGCCGGGAGCACTTCCTTTCCGACTATCATTAAGTGCGGCCCTCAACTCGTGCATCTCTATAACGGCGTCCAATTTGGTGTTCGGTTGGCCAGTATAAGGAGGGTGAAGGGCTCCTCTGGCCGTTTTTAGGTAGAGTGATGTTAGCTCAGCGAAGAGGTCTTGCTGCCGGCCAGTGTACATGTTCAAAATTCTGGTCATGTTGTGATCTGTGACTGTTTTACTTGAGTTGGGATCGATGAGGTGCCTCAGGAGGCTCCATTTTTTGCGGAGACCGAGGCTTCCTTTCATTTGCTCGCAGATATTGTGCCATCAGTCACGTTGTAATGTGCTCGCATGGTCCTCCGCTAGCCTTGTAATATTTCGTATCCTCATTCGAAGTCGGGCATTCTTCTTGTAATTTTATACACGTCCTCCATAGACGGGTTAGCCGTAAGTTGGCTTCCGGTCTCATCGAATTGAGAGGGATGGTTTCAGTACATTTCTGGACGTCGTCGAGAATGCCCTGCACTAGGCTGTCATAACTTGGTACATCTTCTGCAGCTTCGAGGGTGGTATTGACACCTTTACGGTGTTCTCCAAAACGATCCCAGTCTACCACGCGAGCAGTGCGATGGGTCACCTCATAGTTGTTTTGACGCCCAAATGCGACTATGATGGGGTGGTGATCCGAATGAGCGACGAGATGGCACTGCGGCGGACCGCTAGCAGGGCGCAAAGTGCCAAGCAAAACAATGGGGGCCAGCGTGTGTCGCTTTGCGCCCTGCTGCCGGTCCGCCGCAGTGCCATCTCGCCACTCATTCGCCCCTCAAAGCGACGGCCCCAACTCCAGAACACATGCATTTGCATGGCGCTGCCCCGTCGTTTCAAAGCCACGGCCTGTCGTTTTAGAGAATTGGGCCCCAGGTTATCTTGCTTATCATCTGATCTTGTAGACATGCGGCCGTGTATGGCATTGGTACATGTGTTTCTGGATTGAACTGCGTATCATGACTGCTTATCTTCAGATTTGCTTGATTTAGCAGCTTTTGCAAGCTTGAAAACTGGAATAGCAACAGCTTGCTCTGCGCCAATTTGCTCAACACAATCACAGGTTTTAGACGCAAGGAAAACGCACATTTTACAAGAAAACGAACATGGCAAACAAAGCGCCACTTCTAACTAAAATTTATTAAAGCAAAGCAACATTTATATGTTCAACCGTGGGTGATGGAAGGGACTACACAATTATGAGATGTGGATGGTTTTCTTGTTACTGTTAAAGGTGTCACAACGGATAATGCATAAGGCACTGTGAGCAAAGTTGGGGGCTTGTTTAGACGGGCATCTGATGCGCTGAAGTTTTCGTACGCGATACCTGTCAGATGCAAAATTTGTTTTCTCCCTTTGGCTGCTGCATGCTCACAATTGATCAAACAAGCAGTGGCCATGTCTTGCCTAAGGGCTGCGTTGAACAGATCCTGTACCCACGAAGTACAATCTAGTTTTGAGTGTCACATTGAATGGCTTAAACAGGCAGGGTTTTCGTCTTTCATTTCGTCTGGCCTTTGCTAATCACGTTTGCAGGAAGGGAAGCACCAAGGGAAAAAACAGGGTGAACAACGAAAAATGGAAAAGAAGAACGTTCACATCATCCGCTACTGGCACCGTGCGTCACATAGCCTAAAAATGAAGGGAAGCACCAAGGGAAAAAACGGTGAACAACGAAAAATAGAATAGAAGAACGTTCGCGTCACATAGCCTAAAAATGGTAGCCCAAAGGTATGGTGTGATTGCATTGACGGGAACCGCAAATTAACACGAGGACAAGAGAAGAAAACAACAACCTATACGAGACGAAGCGCTTCGTTTCGTCTATGTTGCTGTCTTCTTCTCTTGTCCTCATGTTAATTTGTGGTTCCCGCCAATGCAATGTATTACCAACTCGCCCCAGCGTCTGCTCTTTCAAGTATGGTGTGAATGTGGCTTTTTACCACACCTGGCAAGTTGTCACAGATTTGCCCGATGGTGCCAGAGACGAAAACCCCCCAATGTACAAAGAAGCACGAGACGCTGTACACTGAGTGCACAGAGAATGTTGTGTATGAGGTCCTAGTGAGTTGCTACAAAATGTACATTGAGCAGACCAGTCGCTGTTTTAACGAAATAGCGCATAAGCACAATTGTCCTGTGAAAAACAAACCTGGAGGGCACAAGTCCGGCCATTGTAAGCAATGCAAGTGCATATCGAGGTTGCAGCAAACGAAATTTCTGTGCATGGCAAGTGATAAGCTTGAAAGAGAAGTCATCGAAGCATTGTTAACTGAAAAAGCACGCGAGGAGTGCATACGCAAACCATCTGTTGCCCTTTCTGCATGAGAGGCTTTATCTTTATGTTTATCTGTATGTTAAGCCCGGTTGGGTCCACTGCAGGATGAAGGCCTCTCCCAAAGATCTCCAGCCACGCTTATCGGGTTTCTGGAGGCTGATAGTGTGGCTGTATAATCATTGGGAGGATTTTTTTAGCAAGTGTACTTGACCAGGGTTGCCAAATCATTGTCTGGCGAGGAAATGCTGTCTGTGTCCCAGGGAGCCTCACCTAGTATGGTTGAGCCTATCGGGTACAGCTTCCCATGGTATCCGGCAACGTTCTATACCAGACTAGGCAGCATATCGGACCTGGTACGACGCTTCGGAGGCATAGCACACACTTAGACGTATAGTTCCTCAGCGTAGCGCATCTCTGCAGTTGCCTTTATGAGATCGCTTTTATTTATAAAAAAAAAGAGAGAGAGAGAGAGAGACTAAATTTCTTATAAAAAAAGTGGACCAAAAGCACCAAAATCGATGGGGTCCCGTTTGGATAATGTATAAATGCGGCTTTTGCTTTAATAAAGCTTAGTTGGAAGTGGCGCTTCGTTTGCCTTGTTTGTTTTTTTCTAGTGTGTGCATTTTTCTTGCGCCTTAAAAACTTTGTTCCCGCAAACTTGAGAAATACGGTTTGTGTAGTCCACTTATTCTTGTAGTCTGGTGATTTGCTGTGAGAAATAGTTGCTCTATGCAAAGTGACTTGAAATTACAGTGCAGGTAGAGGCAGCTGTATCAGGGTTAGCATACTCTAGGTGGCTGAACTTGCGCACTGGACAGCACATAGTAGATGTCAAGTTTCTATAACAAAGTAAAAGCTCCAGTGAAAAAAAAAAAAACCATTTCCAAAGGGTGCCTCTTCTGCAAAACGCAGCTTCACATGCCGTTTCGGGCTCATGTTAAGTCGGTGCTATACGCTAGCCCTGTTATCTGGTCATGCAGCCCTGGATGAGTATTTCTGTGCTCAGACATGATGACAATTTTTGTGACTATGCTATTTGCTCCTTACTAGGTGCTCCTGTTGTAAACACGTCGAACTTTTGTTATTCTGCGTCAAGCTCTTTGTTGAAAGATTGGCCTCATTTGGACATGAGTGACGCCAATGGGAAGTTTGAGGCTACTCCACCTACCTATTAGCTCGTGTGTAGGTTTCACCAAAGGCAAGCCCGCTACTACTACTATGTGCTTGCTTCGATGGCTTTTCTTCTGCTGGCTGCTACAACTAAGCTTTCAGTTGCGATACTATTTCCAAATGAGCCGCTATTTTGAAACATATATTTTAATGAACCACATGGTGATGGCAAAATGCTCATTTCACCTCGCTTAACTTTATGCACAAATAGGCAAAGGTAAATTTTCATGGATGTGCTGTAGATTTTACAGGGCACTTAAAGACTGTAAAGCTGTGGCCTAAAACTGCATTCCTCTACATTTCATCTCACATTTCAGAACTGCTGTGAACCATGTTGCTGGGAAAAGGCCTTGCTGCAAAGACTTCCGGTTGGAGTGGCCCTGTATGCTGCTGGTGTGGTCACCATGCACCTTTTCTTAATCTTCTGCTGGGAAAGCCGACAAAGACTCATTGTTGTGGACCTGCCCGTCACTGCAAGCAGCCCGAACACTGCACCTCTGAGGCCTCCATCCTGACAATCCTGCCGTGTTTAAGCTTTAACCAGTGGCCCTTAAGTTTACAGGCCTTTCCTTCAAGTACTGCCTTATCAGATTCGTTTTTGAACTCAGCCTGTGATGTAATGAACTTTCTGCATATCCAATCTGTCATACGCCCAAGGCCATGTACTTGAATTTGAAAAATCAGCTGTACGTTTCTTTGAGATGTGCTGCTTGTTACTCCTCTGCAGTTGGTTGCTGCCTACGTGGTAAAAAGGGATCACTTTGCATTTAGCCCTACTGCCTCTTGTTATCATTGTTGTTCACGTGTGTATGCCTCAATAAAATACATATGTGCACACTCTTGTCTTACCTTTGTCCTGAAAACAGGAGCTTCAAAGAGGGTAGGGACGGCATTGTCGCGCAGTCGGCGTCGCACTCCACCTGGCCAGAACATCGATGGCTCGAAATGGCTTGAACAGAGCATGTGGTGGTGTTTTGGGGTGAAGCCCTGCTGCCCCATTGCTGTGAGCCATTTCTGCAGGAGCTCAGCATTTCCTAGTGGGAACCTGGCCATGGAAATTAACTATATGAGCATGCAGATAAATAAGGTCACACAAAGGCTGCCGCTATTTTTTGCAAGTGACTGGGGAATGTAGTGCATTTCCTCAGGGCTTTGAATTGCATAGATGACATGCATTCATTTTTCGTGGTTTCAAAGTAAAGGCTCAATTTTTTCTACCATTCACGGTGACATTGTGGCTTGCACTACACTGAAATTAGTTGAAGGTGCTTCATACTGCTAGCATAACCCCTTCCTGGAGTTCAAGCTATCACAGGTTTTCCAGAATAACCGTGATTAGCACTTCACGTATATTCTTGCGTTAGTGGCTGGTGTTTCGAGCTGAAGCATACACTGCCTCAAGCAGGCGCAATCAATTACATGGCGAGTCAACAAGCGAGGATTTATTTACCACTAAATGCATTCATGCTATTTCAAAATGTATTGCGCGCGTCCTTCAGTACTTACTTGTGGTAAGAAACTTCGCCTCCGGGTGTATATTTAATTGGGCAAAACAAATATGCGCAACGCGACGACATGACTCCTGAATCTGTAGCTGTCGCATCTGCTTCGCCCGCCAAAGCGCGTAGCAGACGATAATATTGTGGTCTTGAAGGGAGGCGAAAACACAGTTCAGGACAATCCTCAGCCATTTATTTTCATGTAAATATTATTACACATAAAGAAAACGGCATCTATTTTGCAGTATTTCAAAATTTTTAAAAAATATTCAGCACGACGCGCTGCATCTGGCGGCGTGAGCCATATGCAGGACTCCTGTTTTATTTTTTCTTTCCAACCTTCAAATTCAATTTCTAATTTAACCACTGCAACGCAGCATTTTATACAAAATAAAATTTGTTAACAGCGGCCCTTTTAGCAGCAATTTTTTAAACAAAAACTCAATTTGCGTAGCCACAAAGTCATTGCCGGCCATGCCACGCCGAACTTCCGGCCGAACTACACACTATGGCGGCACTCACGGAGACGTAGAGCGCCTTCGGCGAATCACGTTGACGCTAGCGCCAGATTCCACTCTAGGTAAGCTAGTGAGAAACTCTATGTTTCAAACGGAACATGGAACCTATCTAGTGGAGTATTTCGTTGCAGTTGCTGTTTGATTTCTTAAATGCCGCCGGGAGCTGTGGCGCGGGCAACGGCAGGCGGCGGTTTTCTGCGGTTGATATAGTATTTCAGTTGCTATCGCCAAAACCAAACATCCGTAATTTCTAAGTGCAAGCGACCCCAAACCATCCACCGCCGGCGTCGGCGGCGGCGGCGGCGTCGGCGTCCGCAGTGCTCCTCTATAAAGAAACAGCATCCGGCGCCAGGTTTCGATCCGCGGACTTTGCGGCCGCAGCGCGACGCTCTACCGACCAAGCCACGGACGCGACGTGATATCAGCGTTAGTGACGCGCCTTATATCTTTAACGCATTCAAACTACGTCGTCAGCGGCGTGCGTTGGCGACTCAGCGGCGTTATAGCGGCTTGATAACTGCGTGGTGTACACGTGATACTACAAACCCGATGGAAGAGATGGAAGAGAAGGCGGCGAGGCGGTGGGCTGCGGGGGCCGAGCGCAAGCGCCGCAAGCGGGCCGACAACCGTGCATTCGCACTTTCACATTCTCCCCCTCGGGGAAATGCGGGGGAATTTTTTTAATAAAGGGACCCTGCAAATATCACTTATCTCTTTATTTTCTCCCTTACATTTGCATAATGTCCTGTTCTTATTCAACAATTTGTTGACACTTATGATCACTGACCCCGGACTTACACGTTTAGATTTGGCTGTGGGTATATAAGACTATTGTTCAAATTCAATTTCACTTTAGCGGCGTGGCTGAATCGAGTCACACACAGTGGAATGATGTATAGTGCCTTATTAATAAGGTGTAACACTTGGTTGTGGCCTAGGGAAAAGAGTTGTACGTTCAGAGGGCAAGGCGCAGTTTAGGCACCCTGGCTGAGCATGCCTCTCTGTACGGACATAGACGTAAGTACAAAGTAGAACTGATGGGTGTGAACTGTTGCGGTTTTGATGTTGACTTCCACGCGTGACCTCTGGTGTCTAGACCTTGTGTTTCGGCCATTAATGTAAAGAGCCCTCGGTTCTGTGGACCTTCTTTTTTTGTGAACTTGTGGGATGTTCACGTTGTTTCCTCTGTGGCATATTGCGTATATCCTGTGCACAGTCGGCCCGTGTAGTAGCTAAATACAGTGGGTCCTAGCTGTAACTAGTTTTTTTATAAACTATCTTTTCGACCGACAGACCAAAATTTCTGCGTTGAAGTAGCCGAAGGAAGCATGTAGTCTTTAAAACAAAAACAAAGGTTGGAATAGTCAATTTGCGAAGCTTTGCCACGTAAGCGTAGTGTTAGGAAAATGGCTAGTGCTTTTCATTACCACTTCCTTTCTACGGTTTCTTGAGTACTGGTTTTTTTTAACGTATTCGCGCGTTTACACAACGTGCAAACAAAATGTCATGACCACTTTATGGCTAATAGGTGAGAAACTACTCTTCTTCCTCACTGTAATCTAACAGTTACCTTAGCCTTAGGGACATCTTCCGGCAACTATGCCGGATGGCTTAAACGTTATAAGAAACACGGGCACTTAAGGGCACCCAGCAACGCTGTTTTCAACTTTTTCCGAAATTTAAATTTTCAGAGCGTATACAGTCTCTCAACGCCTCCAGTACTTGCGTTGTGGAGTCACGCAGCACCTCAGTCAAATATTACACCTCTAGGCTACCAAATAACTTTGAAACTTGCTAAAAAATTTTCTCTTTTTGGTCTTGGAGTTCTTCGACTACTCGAATGCCGTCATTAGAGTGGTGTAGCGGCTATTGACCGGCTATCTATTAGATGAAGCAATAAACGCATTCGATGACCAATTTAGAAAGACAGCCACAAAATCAAAGCGGAAACGGAAGGCGTATGTAATGCGACCAGCAAATCACTCAGTGCCGCTACGTGCTGGCGAGCGATAGATGTAGCTTTCACAGTGCTTCCAGGCCAGAAGGAAAGAGATAGTGTTCATTCTAAGGGTTGCAAAATCCCTTTAAGTCTTATACATGCTTTGAAGATGAAGTCCCAGGATTAACGACGGTTTTACTGTGAAGTAGTATATGCCTAAGCCCTCCAGTGTTTATTCCCGTGATGCCTATTTACTCGGTGCCCCTCCGGGGCTCCACCTCGCCACCGCCGATGGCTCTATCACAACTGCTATTCCCGTCGTCACCACCGACGCCTCTTTCACAAGTTGCGCTATCAAATGGCAATGGGGGCAGTGCCGTTATCTCATCCCTTTCGTTACCGCGCCTACTCAAAATTGTTCAATTTGAACGATACTTCCGGAGCGCCTTTTCATAGCGTTCCGGGCATTGCTCGAACAAGTAAAGCCGTTTGGAGTTAGATCAGAGAATGGCCTTTAAAATCAGTTTTGTTTTCATTTTTGCAACAAAAACGTGATTTTTGACACGCGTTTGAATTACCTGACTGTGGAAAAGGGGCGTGGTCAGCGCGCGTCACTGCTACCAACGAATAATGTGTGCCGCTCGTAATTATCCTGCATCAGCGTTTGTTTTGGTTTTTTGTTATCAGGTAATGAATGATGACCCAGCAAACAATTTTCTATCGTCAGGTTTGCACTCTGACAGTAATAATCCCAGAAATTGGCTGAAAATGTCAAGCAGTGCCTGTTTGCAAAGCAACTTTATGATTTTAGGCAGTTCTATTGCCTTTGCGCACGTTGTCCTAAGTTGTGCGGTAGTTCTACATACCCCCGGACCATTCGCGAAGACTTTACAACAGTTTCGGTTTTGTTTCTGCATCGCGAAATTCATTTTTACCGCAACTGCTATGATCCCTAGAAATATTTGCTAGTCTGCCGTCCGCGCGCCTTCTTTATGGGGAGGCCTGTACGCGCCGCTGATGCACGCACAGCGCTGCGCAGAGGGCGCTGCGAGCAATCGGAGCGCCCGAGCGGCCGGAGCGAGATAGGCCGCCGGCCGCACTGTTACGCGTGCTGCTGACGCGGAGAGCGGGCGCGCATGGGGATTTCACGGCCAGTTAGAGCGGTGAAATCCAACGCTCGAGGTACATCAGTTCACAATTGAAGCTGCGATAGAAGTACTATAGGACCTTGTATTTTTCGGCCCGAATTTCTCACGAATCGGGCTACGGAGCCTATTTGCGGCCGCTTACCTTCGCAAGTGAGACAGAAGAATGAAACCGCAGCAACGAGGGTAGCCGTTTCGCTACCGTCGCTGGAACCATTATTTCGCACAATGTTGAGACAGTGAGATCCGCTCTAGGAGAGCCCGGTGGCGCCAGGCGCAGTGTTTGTTCTAATTGTGAAAACTGCTGGGTCATCTCCGAACGTCATGTATTAAAGGTGGTCGCCATGTACCCGGCCTGGCTGACTCGAGAAAAAAAAGCTGCAGTGAAATCCTTTACCAAAAAAAAAAAAAACCCTGTTCCTAAATACTTCGGGCCGAGCCCTTCAACTTCCCCTTGGGAGGAGGGGGCGGGGGGGTAAAGCAAGGCAAATGGTCTTTGGAATAAATAAGCCTTATGAACTTATCTTTTTAATTTCAAACAGCCGCAAATACAATGATTGTCCATAACGCAAATATACTCCCTCGTTGCTTTCCCTACGTGCGTCTCGTGATTCACTCCGAGTATGCAGGCGACCAAAAAAAAGGCCCTGTGCAATGAAGAATACAAGCGCGGCTACTGTTTGGCAGCCAGATTCTAGTAAAAATAAGTTTAGCACACCCGTCAAGTTAGCGAATTTTCCAAATCGTTGAATTCACAAAAATTACAGGCGCGCAAAATTGAACCTAGCACCACAGTTTCTGCCTGTTGATTGAATGGGCCAAAAACGTCGTATGCGTGCGTACACTCGTAATATTTTTATTCAGCATTTACATTTAACAGATAGGAAGCGGTCGACGTGCAATGAGACCTATTGAAAAGCAAAAACGCCCGTGTGTACGAGATTTCGGCGCACGTTAAAGATCCCCAGGTGTCAAAATTAATACGGAGCCCTCCACTACGGCGCGCCTCATCGCCTGCATTGCGTCGTGGCGTTAAACACCACAATCAACAATTATATACCCACGCCAGTGAACGGCGGAGGTATACACAGAAACGCTTTTTTGTTAGGTAACGTATTCGAAATTCCGCGTGATGTGCCCCAGTTAGCAAAAGATGCAGTGCCGACATTGTTTACGACTCCCCAAGATTGCGTAGAAACCTTTTTCCCGGGAAGACCGCAGCGACACGATTCCATGGTTTGGCTCGATCGTTCTTAATTCGCGAAAACGTGCTGGCATAAATTCCTGCTTCGGTAACAAACTCTTCGTATTCGTAGGAACCAATTTACTTGGCTGATCTGTTTTGTTTTGTTTTTTTGACAGAAACGAAAAAAGGACGAAAATGCGCTGTTAAAATCATCTGAAAGCGCCCATACGTATACGAATGCAGCACAGTGAAGCGCCGTCCGCTTCACTGCTCCCCACGCCGACACTGGGCGGCCGCGCTCCGACTGCGTGCAGCGCCGCCGCTTCATGAATCACGGAGGAGCCCCCTTCGCGGCTAGCGGACGGCAGACTAGCAAATCTTTCTAGCGACCATACTACTACGCAGTTACCCAACTTCAGGGCTACCTGCCATGATGCCTGGAGAGTCCGCGGCTGATCCTCGAACAAAGCGTGCTGCTCCTGATTTCACTGAACCCTAACCCGATTTCTGCGATAAGAACTTCAGATGCAAGTCAAAAGATCACACCCAGTCGCCAGATATCTGTTCCGACGATGACAGCCCTTCAAACCGGCCTTATACACTGCTATCTGTTCGCCTTCCACTTTAGTTTCCATACGAGGGTTCCTCCGGGGGTCGAGTGTTGCTGGTTAGTTGAACTGTCTATTCGGACGGAGTCTCCGATAAGTTTTTGTACTGTTTCATTTCAAAATGTGTGATGGCGCTGCAATGGAGGAGGCTCGTTGTGCTGATCTTTTTTGAAGCGCAACAGCTACGACGCCAAAGTTTGCAGGGCACGATTCTAGCGCATCGCACCTCATTCCGGCAAGCAAGGCTGCAACTGCGAGTCACAAGATGATAATAAAGCTCAACTTTATGCTTTCAGAGATGACTGACTGTGAACGTCAACAAGCATCAACCACAGAGTTTGTTTTCAACTTCATGCATGTTTCTCCGCATCGCGTGCTTGTGCCAAATATTGTGCTGACTTTAAATGCAAAGTCAGTCATTGACAACACGTTTTAGGTTATGTGGGGGCAAATTAGGGCCTCTGGTAATGTTAAACCGCCAGATTTCTTGCATGGAACCACACGAAATTGCATATTTTGAATTGGAGGCTTGGCTTCACTGCAAGACACGAGCGCCATGCGTGCTAACATATTTGTTTATATCTGAAAAACTGTTCCGCGCACGTCCAATTTTTAGATGCGAAGCATCTCTTGCTTTCGGCTCCGTCGTCCATCGTCCACCCGTCCGCACCTCTACCCCTACTCTATAAAAAAGAAATAGTTAGCGGCGCCTGGTTTCGATCCCCCGACTCTCAGGCCGCAACGGGAGCTACGTGGCGCTCTTCCCACTGCGCTACAAAACCGAGACAGGAGCAAGCGCTACGAACGCGCCTTATGCCCTTGACTTGTTCAAACTACGTCAAGAAGCTACTGATACAAACAAGGCACGTGAAGCTGAACGTCAACGGAAACGACGAACTGAAAACTTTAGAGGAGGAGGTTTCATTTCCCGTGGTGAAGCTGTGGCAGGAAGCGCCACGCGCCTTGCAGCTCAAACAATAAAGAGGACGAAGCGGGGCAAGAGCGGGGCAAGAGCGTGAGCATGCAATACAGAATGCCGAGAACCAGGAGGTGTTCGATCACGTAACGCCGGTGTCGGTCTCTTCGCTGTCTCTACATTTCTCTAAATTTCTCTTTCTCTACATGAGGGTTCACACTACCACGGCCCTCGATCAAGCGCACGCAAGGTTGATCTAGGGGCCGTGACACTACTTTCCCATTCGTGCTCAGACAAATGAAACAACATAACGGCAACACAATGGAACCTACACGGAACCTCTATGATGCTTCGCATCTTGCTCACGGTTCCCCACGGAAAGATGGTGTAATTTTTTTCTAGTGCTCGTTTTTTTAATGTTTCCCTACAAAATGTATATTCAAATTTTTTCTAATACCTGTGGCTTGTTTTATACAACTCCTTTTTTATCATTTTTTCGACATTTTGACAAAACTTTTGATTTGGATATTTTTTTGGCAACAATTACATAGAAAAACATTTACAAAATTGATTTTATTGAAAAGGCCCGTAAATATACTCAATTTTGTGTTCCTGTAATTAGTACCTAACCAATTTTTTTGTCAGAAAAAAAAATGTTTTCTTGAACCCCTCAAAATCCGTCAATTTTCCCGCGGTAACAAAATAGGTATCAGATGATTGGCGAGAGAGCACAGAAGTGCGAACGGGTGTAAAAATGACCGAAAGCCGCCGCCGCCCCCGCCGTGACCACATCAAATTTCAGCTTGCCGAGTAGGTGTGAATTGAAGAGCCACTTGCCCGGTTCGAACGCTGTCGTGAGCCCATAATGGACTTTTTTACGACCTCTGTCTCCGCATTCACTTGCAGACTCCACCTCTTGGTGGCTCGCTATAATAGCAGATACCGCTTCTGACGGATGCCATAGGGGTGCCGGGCCAATTCCGAATACATACTGGTTGGAACCCGCGGGCGGCTGCAGAAACCCGAGTCATCGGTCGATCAACCACCGGCATGAGAAAACGTGCTAAACTTCGTCAACAGCGCACCAAAACAGCGACTTTTGCGCGTTAAGGTACAATGCCTATTACTATTTCAAGAAGGATGACCCGTGAATCTGGGCGCAGTCCACTGAGTGCACGAAAGAAAAGTGGTTTGTTCGTAATTTGCGATTGAGTATACTGTCTAGCAATTAGCTGAATGAAACTTGGAAGGACCCGAGTTTCTGTCTCGCGGCCAAACATGAAGCTGTCTGTTTTACTCCCGCGTAGTAGGCATCTTTTTGTTTGTGTAACACACCAACCCAATCCACTCGACCACAGAGAGGACACCGGACAAGTGGCATTGGGCGGTTTAACGTCCATGTTTAGACCAACCAGTACAACGGATATTCCATCAGTAAGGGCATAAAGACCATAGCTTCGCGTGCATGCCTCTCCTGCCCAACCTGTACACGCCGGCAACCGGTTATGTGTGCGGGCTTAGGAGTGAAAGAAACCGTCAGAAATGTCGCTCTGAAAGCCCCTGAAGGCGATCAAGCAATATTGCCCCAGGTTGGCGTTCCAAGCGGGCAAGTTTTGGTTCATCCGGTTATGGATTCGCAGCAACTTGACGAGCTGGAACTAGAGGTCGCAACGAGGCAATGGCCGCCAACACCTAATTGCTCATTCCAGTCGTTCGTTGATCAAAGGTGAACGAAAGTCCACCATAACGGAACAAGAGTGCCACGCAACGCTTTTGATCTTACCTGTACGACCACAGTTTCAGCATCGTTACGGACCATCACTCACTGCGCTGGCTTGTGAGCCTTCGCGTTCCTTACGGCCGGCTTGCCATGTGGGCCTTGCGGCGTCTAGAGTACGATGTTATGGAAACATGATTGGTTGTGGGGTTTAACGCTACGACGCAACGCAGGCGATGAGGCGCGCCGTAGTGGAGGGCTCCGTATTAATTTCGACCACCTGGGGATTTTTAACGTGTGCCGAAATCTCGTACACACGGGCGTTTTTGCTTTTCGCCTCCATCGAAAAGCGGCCTCCGCGGCCGGGAATCGAACCCGCGTCCTCGAGCTCAGCAGCGTAACCTTAGCAACTTAGCCACTGCGGCGGGTTTTACGGAAACCTACAAAAGCGGCCGCAAGCCTTGCGACGCAAACTCTTTCGTGACCACCAATTGAGACAACAGATGACGAGTCGGATAACCTGAACGGCTATCTCTCCGCCGTAACAACCGACAGAGCTCCCTGACCTCAATACATTCAAGAGCAAACAATGACGGGACAACCTTTAACCGCCGTTCGAATCCTCGCGTGACTGTCCAGTGCAGAGCCAGTTCTGCATGCGTGATGGCTTGCTCTACAAGAACTACTCGGCCACCTGCTCGCGACTACTACATGTTGCTCCACAAAGTTTGCGCTCCTAAGTTCTTCACACCATGCAAGATATCGCCACTGCCGGAAACATGGGACTTGCTCGGACGCTTCACCGCACACGCACACGCTTGCACTGGCCGAAGATGCGTCGGGTGAGGAAGCGCTACGTTGCAAGTTGCCCTCAGTCAGCGGTACAAGCGACCTACGTCCGCTCCGCCTGGCCAACTCCAACTAATCACAGCTCCGCAATCTCTGTTTGAGAAAGTCGGTATCGATCTCTTTGGCCCGTTTCCCCAATCGATGAATGGTAACCCATGGATTATTGTCTGCATCGACGACCTGTCCAGCTACACGGAGACAGCGGCGGTTACTTCCGCCACTGCCACTGAGGTCTCCAACGTTTTGTTGAAGCGCATTCTGCTTCTCCATGGACCACCTCGCTTCATCTCTAGACACAGCGGGCGCCAATACTCCGCTGATGTTGCTGAGGAGCTACTTCGCCCTGCTGCTTCACATTTTCGCCATTCGGCATCGTACCACGCACAGACCAATGGTCTCACTGAGCGCCCCAAACAAGAACCTTATTGACATCATCGCCATGTATGTCGATTCCGACCACAAAAACTTGGACGCTGTCTTGCCTTTTGTTACCTACGCATACAGTACGGCCCGGCACGAGACCACCGGACGCAGCTCTTTCTACCTTGCTTATGCACCTTGCTTACGCCGCCCAGCTCCCTCACTCCCACAACAATGTCTTTACCTTCTCTGTTCACAACAAGCACAACGTCACCGAGGCACTTTGCCGGGCCGAGGAAGGCCGCCGCCTTGCTCGGTCACGTACACTGGCCTGACAAGATCATTCCAACCTGCGCTACGACAGCAGGCATCGGAATATTGCGCATGAAAAAAGGTGATTTGGTGTTGCTTTAGACACCTTTGCGCCGCGGGGATGGTGCAAGGGGCCGCTGTCGCATTTCTTCGGCCAATTTTCAGTCCTTAACCGCGTGAGCAACGCCAACTAGGTCATATCCCGGTTTTACGGGTGGCCGACCGAGGCTTATGGCGCTGGCCTCCAGCCTTTTTATCCTCACGACAGACCCTGACTTTCCCGGAGGGCTAGGTCAGCATCGCGGGAGAAGTTACGTTGTCTGTGTACTGCGAGCAAGATGGACTGAACTAGGGAAGTGAAGAAGGCGAAGACAGCGAGGGGGTTTTTCGATGACCTAGCTGGTTGAGGTAGTGGAGGAAGAGGACTGTCGTTACGGGAGGCTGTAAGTCATCTTGACCAACCATCCTTCAGCCCACAAATAAAGCTTCGCTATCTACACGTAACTATATATCTTCGTATGCTTTTCTTGCCTCGACGACGTAATACTTATTTTATTTATTTATATACAACATGTTGCGGTCTTGAAAAGAGCAAGCAGGAGAGGCAAAAAATTCAGTGGCAAACACACGTAAGCATGATAGATGGTAATGACAGCAGCCGTACACATAATACAAAAAGATAAATTACTCATACAGAGCTGTAATCAGGACCTAAAACAAGGTTAACCAGACCTTCAGAACAACACAAAAGGGGTCACAACACTCACAATATACGATGAACAATAGAGGCATAACAAAAAATGAAACTACAGTACAGACAATATGACACGTTCAAAATTTATTTATTTATTTATTTGTTTATTTTCCTCAACGGTCCCTGTAAGGGACATAACATGAGGGGTGGGGATACAATTGTTTGAATATTACAAAGGGTGATGTGCAAGGAACAGTGAAAACAGCAAAAAAAACTTCTGCGTAAACTAGAACACAAAAATGTGTGAATACATTCGGAATGCTACGTAACAGAGGCAGAATTTTTGCACGGTTGGGGGATACACAATCGCAGTAGCACAAAACATAAGCAACTACAATCGCTCCAGGACTGAGTTGTTAAGACAGCTTCATGTGGTGAATTCCACTCCGATACATAATGCACGAAAATCCAATTCTTCAACATGTTTATCTGCGCTCGACACGAGAGCAAATTGTGCGTGTGTCGATATCTAGTAGGGCCTGATTAAAATAGTTGAATGTATTCGATGCACTTACCTTCGTGGAACCAGTATAAAGTGCTAACAAATTCTTCAGGCGATCAGCGTTTTTAGTCGGTTCCAGGGTTTAAATGTTGTTTTCCTGAATTAGAGAAGTTGGGGAGTCAGTGGTCTTATATTGGTTAAAAATGAACTGCAAATCACAGCTTCGCACAAGTTCAAGCCGGTACTTTTTTTTTTTTATAGAAGGGGCCCCACACAACGGAAGCATATTCCACTTTAGGAAATATCATCATTTTGAAGGCCAGTAATTTAACATGCGGTAATGAAGCCTTGAATGTATAACGTAAAAAACCTAGCTTGCGCATGGAAGACGCGCAGATGTTTTCTATATGCTTGAACCAGGACAGAGTATTGGTGAACGTTATCCCAAGGCACTTTTACTGGCTTTTTTTCTACCACTGGTGCATCATTTATAAAATAAGGATATTGAAAGGGCTGTCTTTGGCTCGTTACACAAAGTAGGACTGGTTTTTCGGCCTCTAAGCTCATTCCCCAGGTAGCGCACCACTTAGCAGCTCCTGTCAAACTGCATGTTTAACAAAACTTGGTCGTCTGGGCGCGGGATTTATTTTGATGAAATAAGGGCACTTGTCTGCAAACAATTTGATTTAAACTCTCGAGTCAATTGCAGATGTTAAGTCATTGATGTAAATTTAAAAAGAACCGGTCCCAAAACACAGCCTTTTGGTACGCCAGATATTACACCAAGCCTTTCAGATGCGCACGCATCGACTTCTACCAACTGTGTTGTGTGTGTTAAATATGACTTTATCCACTTAACATTAAAGGCAGGAAGACCTAAAGAAGAAAGCTTAGTGGGAATTGTATCATGGAGTACGCAATTGAAGGCTTCGCTAAAGTCAAGAAAAACTAAATCTTTTTGGCTGGATGAATCTAAAGCTTGTGCGATTTAATTAGTGGTAGTAACAAGTTGAGTAGTGGTAGAAAGGCTTTTGCGGAACCTAAGTTGGAACTCGGTAAGGGCTCTGTTTTTTCCAAAAATGTGTTTAAATGAGGCCATGATGTCTTCCAGGATTTTGCAGCAGGATGATGCAAGGGAGATGGGTCGATAATTTTTTATTGATAAATTATTTGCCGTTTTAAAAACTACCACAACACGGGCTAGGCACCAATAATCATGCAAGACTGAGTGGCGCAAGCATAAACAAAAGATGGCGGTTAAAATGTGCGATATCGGCTTGTCATAACGGCCCAAAAAAGCATTTTGAGTCAGGATGGCCCTTCTGATGACTTTTCTTTTATATCTAGCAGAAGTGCAAGAACGCCTTCAAAAGACAAAGTCAGGTTCAGTATCAGTCTCACCGGTAAACATCCTGCTGTTTTGGTTTTGAGTCTGGGGAGGCAAGACCGAATGAAAATGCTCGTTCATTGCGTTAGGAATAGCCTGCGGTTGTGTTATAAGGACATTGTTTTGTTCAATTAGCTCCAAGCGCCCCAGTTATTAAAATGTCACAGTCAATAATATATCGCAGTCATTAAAATGTTTGCAATTATAGCGAAGCCATCTTTCCGCATGCATCTGTGGCTACTGCTGCTGCTCCAGCTGTGGCGTTGCTCTCCCGCGCGGCTGGGTCTCTTACGACAGCACATAGTGGCATTCGCCCGAGCGTATAATGGCCGACACCGCCCCTACATCATTCCGAAGAGAATTCCACGCATCGCGCACATGTCCCGGTTAAGTTGTCGATTCCAGCCGAGAAAAAGGCGGAGTGGATTATGGCGTAGGCGACGCGTGTGTTGCACGACTTAAGAAGGCGGACGTGGACATCACCTTGGGCAGCACTTACGTCCGTCCGGCAATAACACTAGTGCAATTTAAACACATCCCCCGCTTCCGCTTCGTTCAGAAGGAATCAAAGGTGGTGATCCCTGGTTACGATAACAGCCCCGGCAGGGCGACAACATCGCCTTCGAAGACCGGCAAACCGGTCGTTAACGGCCCTCACGGGAAATGTCTGCGGCGCGTTCCTAGTATTGGTATCCCTATTCACCAGTGTTGTTCCCCTTTTCGGCAGGAGCCAACGACGGCTGACATGCCGTAACGGCTAATCGTTACACCTAAAAAACGTAGAATATTTTGCCGTTGGTGGTAGAAAAAAAGCGAGATAAAGTTCTCGAAGTGTCAAGGCCGACGAACAAGGCGACCAGAGAAGGGCAAAACGAGAGCAGGGACGAACTTTGCGGAGCTGCACAAAAAATCAATATCCCGACTCTACCTTTCATCTATATCACGCAGGGATTGCTTCAGTGCGCTTTCTTTTGTGTGGCGCGAAGTGTCAACTCTTCCCCCTCGAACACAATGCATCCTGAAGGACGGCTCATAGCGGTCTTCGTATCTTCTTTCGTGCAGAGAACTTCGTGCCTGCGTGCACAACAAAAAACAAATTCTCTTCTCTGAACGAATATTTTCTGGTCAAGTGCGCTTCATTTGGCCAGGGAAAGCTTTCTGTATCAGATAGAGATACAACAGAATGGCGAAAAGCCAAAACACCTGATAAG